>NC_045958.1:118930264-119530264 GCF_010909765.2 Amblyraja radiata
TTTCTTGAGACCGCCGTGAGCTTTCCTGCACTCTCTTTCCCGTTACCTCCACCCTGACTCCACGTTGTCGACTCCACCTCCCCACTATTTAGTTTAAACTCACCCATGTAACATTAGCAAACCTGCCTGCCAGACTGTTGGCACCCATCCAGTTAAGGGTGAACTCATCCCTTTTGAACAGGTCACACCTGCCCCAGAAGAGATCCCACTGGTCGAGAAATCAAAATCCTTGCTCCCTGCACCAACTCCTCAGCCACACATTCAGCTCCCCTGTCTCTCTGTTCCTACCATCACTATCACTAGGTGCTAGAAGCAAACCAGAGATAACTATCCTGGAAGTCCTGCTTTTCAGCCTCCTGCCTAATTCTCTATACTTGCATTGCAGAACCTCCTTCTTACCTGTCATTTGTGTCTACATACACAACTACATCTGGCTGCTCACCTTCCCTTTTGAGGATATCCTGTCCATTGCCGCACAGAGAGGGGCCAATGGATCCTTGTGACGGTGGAGTCACCAAATCTCCACACGGAGCAATGGTCAATGAATCCCAAGCTCACAGCGAGTGAGATTCCTGCACAGAGGGAAGGTCAATGGACCATCAAGGGGTCAGCAAATTGCACCGAGCCAGTGGACCATTGTATCTGGTGGAGCAAAGCGTTGCTTGTTTATGAGGAACTGGGATCACAGTCCCATCAGTGGATTTGAGGGACAGGTTGCCTGATGGGATTTCCAGATGAGGTTCAGCAGATTCCAACACATGGTGTTTGGATCTTTGCAGCAAGCAAGGGTTTATTAGATCTTCACAGGGGGTGGTAGGGGCCTTGGGAGTGTTACAGAGCAGAGGGATTAGGTGCACAGGTACCTAGTTCCCTGATAGTGGCATCACAGGTCGATAGGGTGGTAGAGAAGGGTTTTGGTACATTCATCAGTCAAGGTATTGTGTAGCAGTGATGTTATGTTCCAGTTGTACAAGACGTTGGTGAAGCCACATTTGGAGTGTTTTGCGTGTTATCCAAGCGGATCATATAAAGAATGACAATATAAAGAGTGCAACATTGTGGTGTAGGTTTGTAGGTTAATTGGGTGCGGTAAGAATTGTAAATTGTCCCCAATGTGTAGGATAAGGAGATTAGTATACAAACTTAAAGCACACAGTATTGGGGGTTCAGTATTGATGTGGATAGAGAACTGGCTGGCAGACAGGAAGCAAAAAGTAGGAGTAAACTGGTCCTTTTCAGAATGGCAGGCAGTGACTAGTGGGGTACCGCAAGGCTCAGTGCTGGGACCCCAGCTATTTACAATATATGTTAATGATTTGGACGAGGGAATTGAATGCAACATCTCCAAGTTTGCGGATGACACAAAGCTGAGGGGCAGTGTTAGCTGTGAGGAGGATGCTCGGAAGCTGCAATGTGACTTGGATAGGCTGGGTGAGTGGGCAAATGCATGGCAGATGCAGTATAATGTGGATAAATGTGAGGTTATTCACTTTGGTGGCAAAAACAGGAAAGTAGACTATTATCTGAATGGTGGCCGATTAGGAAAAGGGAAGTGCAACGAGACCTGGGTGTCATGGTACACCAGTCATTGAAAGTAGGCATGCAGGTGCAGCAGGCAGTGAAGAAAGCGAATGGTATGTTAGCATTCATAGCAACAGGATTTGAGTATAGGAGCAGGGAGGTTCTACTGCAGTTGTACAAGGTCTTGGTGAGACCACACCTGGAGTATTGTGTACAATTTTGGTCTCCTAATCTGAGGAAAGACATTCTTGCCATAGAGAGAGTACAGAGAAGGTTCACCAGACTGATTCCTGGGATGTCAGGACTTTCATATGAAGAAAGACTGGATAGACTCGGCTTGTACTTGCTAGAATTCAGAAGATTGAGGGGGGATCTTATAGAAACTTACAAAATTCTTAGGGGGTTGGACAGGCTAGATGCAGGAAGATTGTTCCCGATGTTGGGGAAGTCCAGAACAAGGGGTCACAGTTTAAGGATAAGGGGAAAGTCTTTTTGGACCGAGATGAGAAAAGCATTTTTCACACAAGAGAGTGGTGAATCTCTGGAATTCTCTGCCACAGAAGGTAGTTGAGGCCAGTTCATTGGCTATATTTAAGAGGGAGTTAGATGTGGCCCTTGTGGCTAAGGGGATAAGGGTATGGAGAGAAGGCAGGTACAGGATACTGAGTTGGATGATCAGCCATGATCATATTGAATGGCGGTGCAGGCTCGAAGGGCCGGATGGCCTACTCCTGCACCTATTTTCTATGTTTCTATGTACTGGCTATGTGTAATCTAACTATTCCTTTGTGAGATCTAACTATTCCTTTGGTTTATGTTTCATTCGCAAGAAGAAGATGTTCAACACAGACATTGTAGGCCGAAGGGCCTGTTCCTGTGCTGTACTGTTCAATGCTCTGTGACTGTGTACTGCCCTATGGCATAGATACATAGACAATAGGTGCAGGAGTAGGCCATTCGGCCCATCGAGCCAGCCCTGCCATTCATGACTGATCATCCCCAATCAGTACCCGGCTCCGGCCTTCTCCCCATACCCCTTGATTCCGCTAGCCCTAAGAGCTCCATCTAACTCTCTTTTGAATGCACCTAGTGAATCTGCCTCCCCTGCCTTCTGAGGCAGATAATTCCACAAATTCACAACTCTCTGTGTGAAAAGGTTTTTCCTCACTTCAGTTCTAAATGGCTTACCCCTTATTCTTAAACCGTGGCCCCTGGTTCTGGACTCTCCCAACATCGGGAACACGTTTCCTGCATCTAGCGTGTTCAATCCCTTAATAATTTTATATGTTTCTATCAGATGCCCTCTCATCCTTCTAAATTCCAGTGAATACAAGCTCCATTCTTTTATCATTGGGGATGATCAGCCATGATCACATTGAATGGTGGTGCTGGCTCGAAGGGTTGAATGGCTTACTCCTGCAACTATTGTCTATTGTCTATCATCATATGACAGTCCTGCCATCCCCGGACATAATCTTGTAAACCTATGCTGCACTCCCTCAATAGCAAGAATGTCCTTCCTCAAATTAGACCAAAACTGCACACAATACTCCAGGTGTGGTCACACTAGGGCCCTTACAACTGCAGGACCTCTTTGCTCCTATACTCCTCATCTCGTTATGAAGGCCAACATGCCATTAGCTTTCTTCACTGCCTGTTGTACCTGCATGCTTACTTTCAGTGACTGATGTACAAGGATACCCAGGCCTCATTGTACTTCCCCTTTTCCTAACCTTACACCCTTCAGATAATAATAAATAACCTTCCTGTTCATGCCACCAAAGTGGATGACCTCACATTTATCCACATGATACTGCATCTGCCATGCATCTGCCCACACACCCAACCTGTCCAAATCACCCTGCATCCCCATAGCATCATATAACCATATAACCATAACAGCACGGAAACAGGCCATCTCGGCCCTTCTAGTCCGTGCCGAACACTTACTTTCACCTAGTCCCATCTACCTTCACTCAGACCATAACCCTCCATTCCTTTCCCGTCCATATACCTATCCAATTTATTTTTAAATGATAAAATCGAACCTGCCTCCACCACTTCCACTGGATGTTGCGATGATACAAGGACGCCAGCTGTGTCACTTTCTGTCTGTAGGCAGATTCCTCCCCATCCTGGATCAGTCCAATCAGGGTTGTGTCATCCGCAAACTTGAGAAGCTTGACAGAGGAGTCAGTGGAGGTGCAGTCATTGGTGTAGAGAGAGTAGAGGAGAGGAGAGAGTACGCAGCCGTGTTTGAGAAACTCAGTGAGTCCGGCAGCATCTGTGGAGGGAAGTGAATAGGCCACGTTGTACTTAGTTTGATTTTTTAGGGCTATTGGAGTATTGGTGTTACTGGCCTTGTGTGGGGTGTATCACTGCCTAAAGTTATTTTGTTGCTTAATTGAGACTTCTCCTGGTTAAATAAAGGTTAAATAAATAAATAAATTGATGCAAATCTTTTTGAATATTATTAATCATCATTTATTTCTGCAGAAATTCCGGCATAGATTGCTCTTGTGTTTGTACCCATTCTTCATGTGGCTATTTTAAACTGAAAACATCTCTTTATATTTTTATTTGCTTACTTAATTTCTGTGTAAAGTTAAAATCTGCCTCAAAATTCATCCGTGATAGTGTAGACAATAGACAATAGGTGCAGGAGTAGGCCATTCGGCCCTTCGAGCCAGCACCGGCATTCAATGTGATCATGGCTGATCATCCCCAATCAGTAACTCATTCCTGCCTTCTCCCCATATCCCCTGACTCCGCTATCTTTAACAGCCCTAACAATCTCTTGAAAGTATCCAGAGAACTGGCCTCCACCGCCCTCTGAGGCAGAGAATTCCACAGACTCACAACTCTCTGTGTGAAAAAGAGTATCTCTACTAATACTCTGTAGAAAACAATCCTCTTATCCCCTGTAACTCTGCTTGAAGTATTCTACCCACTCGACATAATATGAAAGCTCAATGCAAAAATATTTCCTTTTCTGATTATGACCTAAGAACTGCTTTGTTGTTTAGGTGGCGGTGGGGAAAATGCAGTGGAGTACTTTTTTAAACAAGGAAGAATCCATTCCAAAGATGCCCTGGAAATCATCTGGTATCACGCTGCCAACAAAATAGCACAAATGAATGAAGCATTGGAAAGTAAGAAACTATAAGTCACGAACGGAAATATCACGCGTGTAAAGCAATTCTGATCCAGTGGATGAAGGCACTGCATGGTGTGCAAGTAAGGCCCCAATTTAGTTTAGGTTAAGTTAGAGATACACCACAGAAACAGGCCCTTTGTCCCACAGATTCCGCGCCTACCAGCGTTACACTAGCACACAATCCCCGTTACACTAGCACACTCTACGGGCCAATTTACAGTTTTTACCAAAGCCAATTACACTACAAATCTTGGAGTGTGAAGGAAACCGCAGCACCCGGGGAAAACCAATGCGGTCACGGGGAGAACGTACAAACTCCGTACAGACAGCACCCGTAGTCAGGATCAAACCCGTTCTCTGGAGCTGTAAGGCAGCAACTCTACCGCTGCACCACCGTGCCGCTGCAATTCTTCGCTGTACTGGTCTCAACTGAACAATGTTTTGATCTAACACCCGTTGAAATTGATAACAAATACGGCTATATTGAATCGTGAAAGCCGTGGAGTAGATGTATGAAATATAATTTGAATGCTGACTTAAAACATTGTGAACGGTAATAACTCAATGTGTTTCCACATAACTGCAAAACAGTTTAAATGGCAAAGTTATATTCAACATTACATTTCAGATAGGAATATCATATTTAAGTGTTTGACAAAGTAATGAGAGAAATATTTTGTTGTTCCAATTTAATCCATTTTTATCGCTCTTTTCAAATAATTGTATTTGAGAGATACACTTACTGTAAGAGTTTCCAAACACAAGCAAACTATTTGCAATGAATTCACAATAGTAATATAAATTGTCGACTTGGAAATGACAGAAATGCAGTCGAATGGTTTAGGAGATTTAGTGCCCGGTTAATTTGACCGAGACTCTGTTTTACTGCATTGCTTGCTTTTGTTTCCTTCCAGCTGCAGTCTGGAGAAATACAAATCATAAGATCATGGTACATGGTTCTTTATTTCCCTCGTGTACCAAGGTACAATGAAATTCATTTTTGTATACAGTTCAGTACATATCACCATAAGCACTTAGATACATCTTAGATAAACATGTGGCGGCACTGCCTTGGCAGCTGCGGCTCGCCTGCAGTCTGTTCTTTCTTTTTTTGTTGTTTTCTTGTCCTGTTTTAGCTAGTTAATTTAACCATATAACCATATAACAATTACAGCACGGAAACAGGCCATCTTGGCCCTTCTAGTCCGTGCCGAACACGTATTCTCACCAAGTCCCATCTACCTGCACTCAGACCATAACCCTCCATTCCTTTCCCGTGTATATATATCTATCCAATTTATTTTTAAATGATAAAATCGAACCTGCCTCCACCACCTCCACTGGAAGCTCGTTCCACACAGCTACCACTCTCTGAGTAAAGAAGTTCCCCCTCATGTTACCCCTAAACTTTTGTCCCTTAATTCTCAAGTCATGTCCTCTTGTTTGAATCTTCCCTACTCTCAGTGGGAAAAGCTTATCCACGTCAACTCTGTCTATCCCTCTCATCATTTTAAAGACCTCTATCAAGTCCCCCCTTAACCTTCTGCGCTCCAAAGAATAAAGACCTAACTAATTTGAGTTATTAGGTTGTGTATGTGTGGGGGGGAGGGTTGGAGAAACTTGTATTAGTCTCTTCCTTCGGGGGGGATGCAACCTTTTCTTGTCGTATCCCCCGTCTCCGTCTCCGTCTGCGCTGAGGCCTAATGGCGGAGCTGGCGGCCTCCAACTGGGACCGATCTCGAGGCTCCGGAGGCAGAGCCAGCCAGGACTTTCCAGCGCTAGGCTGGCCGACTTCGGGGCTGTGGCTGCGTTCCGGCGGTGGCCCGACTCGGGGCTGAGGCGGTGTTCCGGCGGTGGCGGCGGCCCGACTCGGGGCTGAGGCGGCGACCTGAATTCGGAGGCTAGGCCGCGGGCCCAGTGGACGACATCGTCGGGAGCCCGCAGGTCACAGGTTGGTGACCTGTTTTTCCGGAGCTCCCGCAACAACAGCTTCGTCCGCTGGGCTGGAAGGCGGCAGCTTCGGTAGCTTCGACCACCCCGGGCCGCGGAGTTTGAACCGGCCCGTTCGCGGAGCACGGTTGAGCTGCGGGACTTACTTGCCATCACCCGGTGGGGTCACAACATCGGAGGCCTGGGTCGCCTCAGCGCAGAGGGAGAACAAGGAGGGAAGAGACAAAGACTTAAGACTATTGCCTTCCATCACAGTGAGGAGGTGCCTGGTAGACTCACTGTGGTGGATGTTAAATTTGTGTTTATTGTGTGTTTTGTTATTTTATTATATGTATGACTGCAAGGCACAACATTTCGTTCAGACCGAAAGGTCTGAATGACAATAAAGGATACTTTGACTTTGACTTTGAGATACAGCACAAACGTATAGCAGTTATAAACGGAGACAATATACATAGTCGCCAGTTTTCGGTGCCTATGTCAAAAGACTTTGGATCACAATTATGCCATTCAGCCCATCGAATCTGCTGCACCATTGAACCATGACAGGTCTATTTTTCCATCACTGCTCCATTCTCCTGCCTTCTCCCGTTACCTTTGACGCCCTGTCTAATCAAGAATCTATCAATCTCCGCTTTCAAAATACCCAATGACTTGACTCCACAGCTATCTGTGGAAATGAATTTCACAGATTCACCACTCTCATTTAATAGACAACAGACAATAGGTGCAGGAGTAGGCCATTCGGCCCTTCGAGCCAGCACCGCCATTCAATGTGATCATGGCTGATCATCCCCAATCAGTACCCCGTTCCTGCCTTCTCCCCATATCCCTTGACTCTGCTACCTTTAAGAGGTCTATCTAACTCTCTCTGGAAAACATCCAGAGAATTGGCCTCCACTGCCTTCCACAGATTCACAACTCTGGGTGAAAAAGTGTTTCCTCGTCTCTGTTCTAAATGGCCTACCCCTTATTCTTAAACTGTGGTCCCTGGTTCTGGACTCCCCCAACATCGGAAACATGGTTCCTGCCTCTAGTGTGTTCAAACTCTTAATAATCTTATAGGATCCTCCTCATCTTCATTCTAAAGGTACGTCCTTTTATTCCGAGGCTGTGCCCTATAGTCCCACGAGTGAAAACATCCTCTCCACATCCACTCTGTATAGGTCCCTCATAATTCGGGAGGTTTCAATGAGAGAGGTACCTTGGTATGCTTGTAAAGAGGGAAGAAGATCTAGCGTGCCCAAACGTGGTGGCTTGAGGTGTACGGCCTCGCGGGGCCGGTCCCACTTCCAACCGCGGAGCCGTCTGGAGTTGTGCGGGGCTGGTCCCGACATCATACTCACCAATCAGCTGGGCAGGAGGCGGGCCTACTGAATTTGGACGTCGCACGGCATCGGGCGGTTACGTCATCACGCAACGGCACGCCGGGCGGTGATGTCATCGCGCAACGCCACGCGCTAGGCGTACGCCGTCAAGACGCTGCGTACGGCGTCAAGACGCTGCGTACGGCCTCAATGCGGCTGCAAGCCGACAGGCCGTTGCCGCGCGGAATTTTTGGACAATGTCAGTTTTTCGGGGCCCAGCGCGATGTCGGGACCAGCCCCGCACAACTCCATACAGCTCCGGCGATCGAAGTGGGACCGGCCCCGCGAGGCTGTATGGCTCAAGCGACCACGTTAGGTCGCGCTCGCCGCATGCTGGTGGGACAGGCCCTTAAGGAGTTTAAATCTCTGCAATCTTCCACTGCAGAGAAGTATATTGCTTGCTATTTGTACATGTGTAATGGGGGTCATGATGTCATCTAGCTCAGATAACCTAAGGCAAAGAAGCAGATATCATATTATTGGATGACATTCAAGCAGTCTTCTTGCTGCTGACACATACGAAGTGCTGGAGTAACTGGGCAGGTCAGGCAGCATTTCTGGAGCAATAGGATGGGTGACGTTTCGGGTCGGAATCCTTCTTCAGACTGAAAGTAGATAGTGGCAGGGTGGGGGTTGGCTGAAGAGCTGGAGGCGAGAAAAAACCAGGACCCATCAGGGCTGGCCACAAATTACCTCGGTGGACACACTGTTGGCTAAAATAGGTGTGATCTCAAGAGGAACCATGTGCAGAATTGTGGAACTGGTAAAACAACTAGGTTAAAGGAAGGAGGCAAGGAGGGAGGGGATGGGGAGTGTGAGATGGAGTTCCTTAAAATTATAGAATTTAATGTTCATACCACTGGGTTGTAAACTACCCAGGTGGAATATGAGGTGCTGTTCCTGCAGTTTGCAAGTGGCCCACTCTAGCAATGGTGGAGGCCCAGGACGGAAAGATCAGTATGGGAATGGAAAGGGGAGTTGAAATGGTTGGTGTTTACGTGCAAGGATCGCAGGTCGGCGATTTCTAAACTAGCCTTAATGTTCTTGAAAGTTTGAATAAAAGTTGTGCTTTGCAATAAATGTTGGGTATTTTGGATATCATTGCGAACACTTACCTTACTTCTACATTATCATAGGTGATGCACATATGATTGAAGCAGATATTATTTTTGGCAGCCAAGGTCCAATTATGGCCCATTCTCCTGCGACTGACAATGACAACACTTTGCAAAATTGGTTGAATGAGGTGCTGCCATCAGATAAAGGCATCAAACTGGATTTTAAAAGGTACATCCACTAAAAAAAATCCATATTATTTGTTGAGAGTTTGATTTTGATAACCTATCAATGAATACTCTTCCATTCAATTGGTCAGTGGCAGTGAAAGTCTCTCATTTTAAACGGGACTTCAACTAGTTTGGCAGAGGGTTTGAGTGATGAGAAGTTTAAAGAATCAAAAATCCACTCTATCCAGGCCCTTCACTATTTGGTGAGTTTCGATCAGGAGAACATTTGTAAGTTTTCACTGCAGATATTTTCTGTCCCTCCTTGTGAATAATTGCTGCCTATCCGCAGACCGGGAGGTAGATGTTTGGTGGGGGTGGAAGTAAGAATTATTTTGTTCAACTAATTAGGGATAGGAATTTGTTATGAAAAATTTGGATATTTCGCCAGTCGGAACAACGGTCTTATATTTGTTTAAAAATCAATGTCAAAATGACCGAGGAAGAATAAAATCAGATTGTTCTATAACAACAGTTACATGGATAGGAAAGGTTTAGAGGGATATGGGCAAAACGGGGGCTGGTGGGACTAAGGTACAGGGGGCATCTAGGCTGGCATGTGCATGTTAGGCCGAAGGGCCTGTTTCCATGTTGTATGACTATGTAAGATCAATTCTATGCGCCTGTCCCACTTAGGCAACTTTTTAGGCGACTGCAGGAGACTATGCAGTCACCACATGGTTGCCACGTGGTCGCGGGTGGTTGCCGGGGAGTCGCCTTCATGGTCGTGAGGAGTTCCCACATTCTGGGAACTAGTCGTGGCCTTATTATGGCCGCTGTTAATTTTCCAACACGTTGAAAAATTAACGGCGGCTAGAATGAAGCCGCCATGGAGAGTAGGGGGAATTCTCGAGCCGTAGGTGGGTCGTCAGGAGGTCCTAATGGGTTGCCAGGAGGTCAGAGGTTCTCGTAGGTTGTAGCCGGTGCTGACCGGTGAATTTCATTGGCACATTGGGAAAAAAAGCTAAGCAGTTGTTTTCAGAACCAAGGATAATAATGTTAACTGTCTGCCGAGCTTCACAGCCGTGTATCTCTGGCTTCTTAAATGTTGCTTCCACTCCTTCTCTCCCCTTCTTCCCCCTCTCCCCCCCCCCTCTTTTAAAGGACTTACTGTACACTGTGCTTCCTGTTCATCGCGGTATATGTCTGTTTCACCATTGCTTTGCACCGTGTGAATTTCACTCAGACAGCGCTCTCCCCGCTTGCCCTGTCCCCCGCCTGCATAACAGGCTGCTGAAGGAAGAGATGTGTGTGTGTGTGTGTGTTCCACTCTGACAGTCGCCATTCCAGTTGCCGGTTTTTCAGACCGTCGCCGGCAGTCTGCTGAAAAATCGCCTAAGTGGGACAGGCCCATTAATTACAAGGCTTTTGCATTGTCCTAAAAAAACAGCACATAGTGTTTGAGTCTAGTCAAGTTTAGTCAAAAGCTTTTGTTGCGTGCTAACCAGTCAGCGGAAATATAATACATGATTACAATCGAGCCATCCACAGTGTACAGATACACGATAAAGGGAATAACGTTTAATGCTAGATAAAGCCAGTAAAGTCTGATCGCAGATAGTCCGAGGGTCTAAAATGAGGTTGATAGTAGTTCAGGACTATTCTCTGGTTGTGGTAGGATGATTCACTTGCTTGATAATAGCTGTCCCTGTATAACCATAAGACATATAACATATAACCATTTAACAATTGCAGCACGGAAACAGGCCATCTCGGCCCTTCTAGTCCGTGCCGAACACTTATCTGGAGGTGTGCGTTTTTTTTCACACTTCTGAACCTTTTGAGACGTGCGCTGTGTGAGAGTTTGTGACATTAGTGGTCACAGTTGTGCCTGGTCCAATTACTTGGCATTAAAATCCAATCCTTTGTTATTTTTGAAGTTTGTCAGCTGTGGAACCTGCGATGAAAATGTTAGTTTCAATGAAGCGTTCCCTCGTGCGGCCAGTGTGGATCAACGCCGACATCCTGCCGGGATCGAATGCGAGCAGTACAGCACTGATCGCCAAGGAGTTTCTGCACACTGTAACGTCGTACCTACCCGATGTAACGCTCTCTCTGGGATGGACAACCAACATGTTGGGTGACCAAACGCAAGGTAATGCTTGTGGAATGTAATAACATTGATTTGGTGAAAATGGACCGATTTAAAGGAAGCACTAGGAGGTGGCGACCACAGCATGATGTTTTAATCTGCAATTTGAGAGGGAGAAGGTGAAATCGGATGTGTCGGTATTGCAGCTGGGCAGAGGGAACCACAGAGGGAGGAGCTGGCCTAAGTTGACTGGAAAGAGACCCCAGCAGGGGTGACGGTGGAACAGCAAGGGCAGGAATTTCTGGGAATAATTCGGAAGATGCAGGACCTATTCATAGAAACATAGAAAATAGGTGCAGGAGGAGGCCATTCGGTCCTTCGAGCCAGCACCGCCATTCATTGTGATCATGACTGATCGTCCCCTATCAATAACCCGTGCCTGCCTTCTCCCCATATCCCTTGACTCCACTAGCCCATAGAGCTCTATCTAACTCTCTTAAATCCATCCAGTGATTTGGCCTCCACTGCCCTCTGTGGCAGGGAATTCCATAAATTCACAACTCTCTGGGTGAAAATTTTTTTTCTCACCTCAGTCTTAAATGACCTCCCCTTTATTCTAAGACTGTGGCCCCTGGTTCTCGACTCGCCAACATCGGGAACATTTTTCCTGCATCTAGCTTGTCCAGTCCTTTTATAATTTTATATGTTTCTATAAGGGGGCCCCTCATCCTTCTAAACTCCAGTGAATACAAGCTTAGTCTTTTCAATCTTTCCTCATATGACAATCCCGCCATCCCAGGGATCAATCTCGTGAACCTACGCTGCACTGCCTCAATCACAAGGATGTCCTTCCTCAAATTAGGAGACCAAAACTGTACACAATACTCCAGATGTGGTCTCACCAGAGCCCTATACAACTGCAGAAAAACCTCTTTACTCCTATACTGAAATCCTCTTGTTATGAAGACCAACATTCCATGAGCTTTCTTCACTGCCTGCTGTACCTGCACGCCAACTTTCAGTGACCGGTGTACAAGAACGCCCAGGTCTCGCTGTACCTCCCCCTTACCTAACCTAACCCCATTGAGATAATAATCTGCCCCCTTGTTTTTGCCGCCAAAGTGGATAACCTCACATTTATCTATATTATACTGCATCTGCCACGCATCTGCCCACTCACTCAACCTGTCCAGGTCACCCTGCAACCTCCTAACATCCTCTTCACAGTTCACACTGCCACCCAGCTTTGTGTCATCTGCAAACTTGCTAGGGTTGCTCCAAATTTCCTCTTCCAAATCATTAATATATATGGTAAACAGTTGCGTCCCCAACACCGAGCCTTGCGGCACTCCACTCGCCACTGCCTGCCATTCTGAAAAGGATCCGTTCACTCCTACTCTTTGCTTCCGGTCCGCCAACCAATTTTCTATCCATGTCAACACCCTACCCCCAATACCATGTGCTCTAATTTTAGTCACCAGTCTCCCGTGCGGGACCTTATCAAAGGCTTTCTGAAAGTCTAGATACACTACATCCACTGGCACCCCTTCATCCATTTCACTTGTCACATCCTCAAAAAATTCCAGAAGATTAGTCAAGCATGATTTCCCTTTCATAAATCCATGTTGACTTGGACTAATCCTTTTACTGCTATCCAAATGCCCCATTAGTACCTCTTTAATAATTGACTCCAGCATCTTTCCCACCACCGAAGTCAGGCTAACTGGTCTGTAATTCCCCGTTTTCTCTCTCGCTCCTTTCTTGAAAAGTGGGATAACATTAGCTATCCTCCAATCCACAGGAACTGATCCTGAATCTATTGAACATTGGAAAATGATCACCAATGCGTCCACTATTTCTAGAGCCACCTCCCTGAGGACCCTGGGGTGCAAACCATCAGGCCCAGGGGATTTATCATCCTTCAGTCCCATTAGCCTACCCAATACTATTTTCGCCTAATGACATTTTCTTTCAGTTCCTCTACCCCCTTAGATCCTCTGTTCTCCAGTTCATCTGGAAGGTTGTTTGTGTCTTCCTTAGTGAAGACAGATCCGAAGTACCTATTCAACTCTTCTGCCATTTCCTTGTTGCCCATAATAATTTCACCCGTGTCTGCCTTCAAGGGACCCACAATTGACATTGCTACTCTTTTTCACTTAACATGTCTAAAGAAGCTTTTACTGTCCTTCTTTATATTCCTGGCCTGCTTCTCCTTGTACTTCATCTTTTCAGCCTGTATTGCCCGTTTTGTTTTCTTCTGTTGTCTTATGAAAGTTTCCCAATCCTCTGGCTTGCCTTTACAATTCCTCAACTCAATCCACAGTGACTCTACCTCGTCAGTCCCTATGTCTTCCCTCGCAAGGGACTGAATTCCATCCCTCACCAGCAGCTAACCCCCTCCTCTGCCCACCTGCCTGTCCTTTCTATAGGATGTATAACCCTGAATATTAAGTTCCCAGGCCCGATCCTCCTGCAGCCACGTTTCAGTAATCCCCACAATGTGATATCTACCAACCTCTAACTGAGCCTCAAGCTCATCTACTTTACTTCTTATACTTCGCGCATTCATATACAATACTTTTAATTCCTTACGCATCTCACCTTTCACATCGATCCCTATTACACTTGGCCATACGCTCCTATCCCTTTGTGAGCTTCCTTTCCCGTTAATTCTGGGGTCATTAACCATCCCTTTACTCTCTTTCCCTTGAACTCCATCCTCGACTATCCTATTTGGTACCCAAACCACCCTTATTCAGTTTAAAACCACCCGTGTAGCAGTGGCAAACCTGCCTGCCAGAATGCTGGTCCCCCACCTGTTAAGATGCAATCCGTCCCTTTTGTACAGTTCCCCCTTACTCCAAAACAGATCCCAGTGATGTAAAATTATAATCCCTGCCCCGTGCACCAGTTCCTCAGCCACACATTCAGGTCCCGTATCTCCCTGTTCCTGCTCTTGCCAGCACGAGGAACTGGAAGCAAACCGGAGATAACAACCCTGGAGGTCCTGCTTTTCAGCATTTTTCCGAGCTCTCTAAAGTCACGCTGCAGAATATTCATCCCCTTCTTTCCGACATTGTTTGTGCCGACATGCACTACCACTTCCGGCTGGTCACCTTTGCCCTTGAGGATTTTCTGCACTCTGTCCGTGACATCCTGGATCCTGGAACCAGGAAGGCAGCACACCATCCTCGAATCCCGTCTGTTGCTGCAGAAACCCATGTCCGTACCTCTCACAATGGAGTCTCCAGCTACAATGGCGTTGCCTGACGTTGGCCTCTTTGCTTTTGGCTCAACAGCCCTTTTTGCTTCGCAAGCCAGTCCACCGCTCAGTGTGATAACGTCTTCTGTCCCGACAGCTTCTAAGTGGGTGAACCTGTTCACAAGAGGTACAACACACGGGGACCTTTGCATTCCAAGTTACCCACCCTTTCTCACCATAACCCACTTTCTCTCTTCCAGTACCTTAGGTGTAACAATCTTACTTGTCGAGGAACGACTCAGTTTCTCGGACGAACCTGAGGTCATCCACTTGCTTCTCCAGCTCCCCAATATGGTCCTTCAGGAGCTGTATCTGGATGCACTTCTCACATTTGTAGCAGCCAGAGGCACCAGCAGTGTCCTTGACCTCCCACATACTGCAAGCATCACACGGAATCAGCTTGCTTGACATCTCCTTCTTTCGTCTCTCCCTCTCCAGCGTTTTGCGTAGCCTCCTCTCCTCAGCCTCCTCGCCGAAGAGTCCAAAGAGGAAGAAAGATTCTAGGGAGAGAAGGAGGTGACCGTGGCTGACAAGAAAAGTCAAGGACAGTATAAAACTAAAAGGGAAGACACAAAGCATAGCAAAGATTAGTGGAAAGCCAGAGGATTGGGAAGGAGTCAATCATGGTTGATCTATCTCTCCCTCCTAACCCCAAACTCCTGCCTTCTCCCCTTAACCTCTGTACTAATCAAGAAGTCTTCATAGTGGAAGACACCAGCAACGTGCCTGAAATTCAAGAGAGTCAGGAGCTGGAAGTTAGTGGAGTGGCTGTAACTAGGGAGAAGGTGTTTGGGAAGCTGAAAGGGCAGAAGGTGGAGAAGTCACCTGGACCAGATGGACTGCACCCTACGGTTCTGAAAGAGGTGGCGTTAGAGGTTGTGGAGGCATTGATAGTGATATTTCAAGAATCACTAGAATCAGGAGTGGTTCCAAATGAGAGGTTTTCAAGAGAGAGTTAGATTCAGCTCTTAAGGCTAAGGGAATCAAGGCATATGGGGAAAAGCTGGAACGGGGTACTGATTTTGGATGATCAGCCATGGTCATATTGAATTGTTTAAGAAGGAACTGCAGATGCTTGAAAATCGAAGGTATACAAAAATGCTGGAGAAACTCAGCGGGTGCAGCAGCATCTGTGGAGCGAAGGAAATAGGCGACGTTTCGGGCCGAAATGTTGCCTATTTCCGGGTTTCGGGTCTGAAGAAGGGCCAATGTTTCGGGTCTGAAGAAGGGTTTCGGCCCGAAACGTTGCTTATTTCCTTCGCTCCATAGATGCTGCTGCACCCGCTGAGTTTCTCCAGCATTATTGTGTACCATGGTCATATTGAATGGCAGTGCTGGCTCGAAGGGCCGTATGGCCTACTCCTGCAACTTGGAAAATTGCCAATCTTACCCTGCTGCACAAGAAAGGAACAAGGCAGAATAGTGGGAACTATAAGCCGACTGTTAATCTGACTTCGGTGGTTGGCAAGCTTTTAGAGTCCATTATAAAGGATGAGGTTACAGAGTACAGGTACTTAGAAGTTCAAGATAAAATAGGCCGAAGTTAGCATGGCTTTGTGAAGGGGAGGTCTTGTTTGACAAATTTGCTGGAATTCTTTGAAGACGTAAATAGCAGGACAGGCATAGGAGACTCAGTAGATGTTGTATACCTAGATTTTCAGAAAGCCTTTGATAAGGTCCCACATGGGAGGCTGCTAAGGAAGATGAGAGCCGATGGTATCAAAGGGCCGATACTAACGTGGATAGCAGGTTGGCTGGATGGCAGACAAAGAGTGGCAATAAAGGGGGCTTTTTCTGGTTGGCTGCCTAGCGGAGTTCCGCAGGGCTCGGTGCTGGGACCGCTGCTTTTCACATTGTATTTTAATGATTTTGACGAGGGGATTGAAGGCTTTGTGGCCAACTTTGCGGATGATAGGAAAATAGGTGGAGGGGCATGTAATGTACAGAAAGCAGGGACTCTGCATAAGGACTTGGACAGGTTGGGAGAGTGGGCAGAGAAGTGGCAGATGGAATATAGTGTAGCAAAGTGTGGAGACATGCAATTTGGTAATAGGAAAAAAGGCGTAGATTATTTTCTAAATGGAGAGAGAATCCAGAAATCGGAGGTGCAAAGAGACTCGGGAGTGTTGGTGCAGGTTTCCCAAAAGGTTAATCTGCAAGTCAAATCAGTAATATAGAAAGCAAACGCAATGCTAGCATTTATTTCGAGAGGGCCTACATACAAAAACAGGGATGTAATGTTGAGGCTCTATCTGAGATGGTGAATCTGTGAAATTCTTTGCCACAGAAGGCTGTGGAGGCCAAGTCAGTGGATATTTTTAAGGCAGAGATAGATAGATTCTTGATTAGTACGGGTGCCAGGGGTTGAGGGGAGAAGTCGGGAGAATGGGGTTAGGAGGGAGATTGAATGGCAGAGTAAACGATGGGCCGAATGGCCTAATTCTGCTCCTATCACTTACGACCTTATGAACATAATGACAAGACCATCAATAATCTACCTGCACAACCCGTAATACTCCATTCAGTGCGTACCCATAAGCCCATCCAAATGTCTTTTAAATGCAACTAATGTATATGTCTCAACCAGCACATTTCATACATTTACCACCCTCTGTGTAAAAAATGTTGAAAAGATCATAAGATATCCTCTCCACATCCACTCTATCCAAGCCTTTCACTATTCTATACGATTCAATGAGATCCCCCCTCATTCTTCTAAACTCCAGTGAATATAGGCCCAGTGCCGTCAAATGTTCATCATATGTTAACCCACTCATTCCCGGGATCATTCTTGTAAACATCCTTTTGACCCTCTCCAGAGCCAGCACATCCTTCCTCAGATATGGTGCTCAAAATTGCTCACAATATTCCAAATGCGGTCTGGCCAGCACCAGTACGTCAGTCACAGGCCTCCTGTCCACGAAGCATGCAGGTTGAGCAGGCAGTGAAGAAAGCAAATGGCATGTTGGCCTTCATAGCGAGATATTTTGAGTTTAGGAACAAGGAGGTCCTACTGCAGTTGTACAGGTCCCTGGTGAGACCGCACCTGGAGTATTGCATGCAGATTTGATCTCCTAATTTGAGGAAGGACATTCTTGCTATTGAGGGAGTGCAGCGTAGGTTCACCAGATTAATTCCCGGGATTGCGGGACTGTATTAATCGAGGAGAAAGACAGTAGGGCGGAGGAACTTGGGGCAGTCAATGGAAGTGTCTTGAGAGCAGTCAGTGTTACCGTCGAAGAAGTACTGAAGGTGCTGTCGTGTATGAAGGTTGACAAAGCTCCAGGGTGTGTTCAGATATATCTGAGGACATTGCGGGAAACTAGAGAGGAAATTGCGGGAGACCTGGGTGATTTATGAGTCGTCCATAAATACTGGAGAGGTACCGGAAGACTGGAGGGTGGCAAATGTTGTGCCTCTTTTCAAGAAGGCTGTAGGGAAAATGCTGGGGACTATAGGCCGGTGAGATTAACATCAGTAGTTGGTAAGTTACTGGAGAACATTCTGAGGAATAAGTTATACAGCCATTTGGATGGACAAGGGCTGATTAGGGATAGTCAGCATGGTTTTGTACATGGGAGGTCATGTCTCACAAATCCGATTGATATTTCTGAAGACGTGACCAAAAAGGTCGATGAGGGCAGAGCTGTAGATGTTGTGTACATGGATTTCAGGAAGACATTCGACAAGGTTCCGCATGGTAGGCTGCTCTGGAAGGTTAGACCGCATGGGATCCAAGGATAGCTGAATGGATAGAAAATTGGCTCCATAGACGGAAGCAGAGGCTGATGGTGGAAGGTTGCTTCTCGGACTGGGGGCCTGTGACTAATGGTGTGCCTCAGGGTTGGTGATAGACCTGTTACTGTTTGTCATCTACATCATGATTTGGATGAGAACATACAGGGCAAGATTAGCAAGTTTGCTGATGAAACAAAAGTGAGTGGTTTTGCAGATAGTGAAGATTGCAGCAGGATCTGGATTGATTGGCCATGTGGGTGTAGGAATCGTTGATGGAATATAATACAGAGAAGTGTGAGGTGATGCATTTTGGGACGTCGAACAAGGGCAGGACCTACACAGTAAATGGCACACCTCTGGGTAGTGTTGTAAAGCAGAGGGATCTAGGAGTACAGGTGCATGGTTCCTTGAAGGTGGAGTCGCAGGTAGATAAGGTGGTCAAAAAGGCTTTTGGTACTTTGGCCTTCGTCAGTCAGAGTATTGAGTATGGAAGTTGGGAGGTCATGTTGCAGTTGTATAAGATGTTGGTGAGACCGCATTTAGAATATTGTGCTCAGTTCTGGGCACCATGTTGAAGGAAAGATATTGTCAAGCTTGAAAGGGTTCAGAAAAGATTTACGAGGATGTTGCCTGGACTAGAGGGTGTGATCTATAGGGAGAAGTTTAGTTGGCTGGGACTCTATTCCATGGAGCTCAGGAGGATGAGGGGGAATCTTATAGAGGTGTATAAAATCATGAGAGGAATAGATTGTGTAGATGCACAGAGTCTCTTGCTCAGAGTAGGGGAATCGAGGACCAGAGGACATAGGTTCAAGGTGAAGGGGAAAAGATTTAATAGGAATCTGTGGGGTAACTTTTTAACACAAAGAGTGGTGAATGTATGGAACAAGCTGCCAGAAGAGCTGGTTGAGGCTGGAACGATCCCATCCTTTAAGAAACAGTTAGACACGGTTTGGACAGGTTTGGAGGGATATGGACCAAGCACAGGCATGTGGGACTAGTGTAGCTGGGACATTGTTGGCAGGTGTGGGCAAGTTGGGCTGAAGGGCCTGTTTCCACACTGTAGCACTCTATTACTGACATTTGATGAAAGGATGGATCGACTTGGCTTGTATTCACTGGAATTTAGAAGGATGAGAGGAGATCTTTTAGAAACATATAAAATTCAAGGGATTGGACAGGCTAGATGCAGGAAAAATGGTCCCGATGTTGGGGGAATCCAGAACCAGGGGTCACAGTTTAAGAATAAGGGGTAGGCCATTTAGGACTGAGATGAGGAAAATCCTTTTCACTCAGAGAATTGTGAATCTGTGGAATTCACTGCCAAGAAGGCAGTGGAGGCCATTTCACAAGATGTTTTCAAGAGAGAGTGAGATATAGATCTTGGGACTAATGGAATCAAGGGATATGGGGAAAAAGCAGGAACGGGGGTACTGATTTTAGATGATCAGCCATGATCATTTTGAATGGCGGTGCTGACTCGAAGGGCCGAACGGCCTACTCCTGCACCTACTTTCTATGTTTCAGTGACATAAAGCATGCATGTGATTTGAAAACAATGAAAAAACGTCTTTAGAAATCAATTGACTTTTGCATCTAGGTTACACCTGGGAGATGGTAAAGGAGATGGAGCACATTTGCCAGACGCTAAGCCAGCCAGTAACGTTCCCTGTCAGAGCAGCACTGCTTCGATCGTCCTGGCCACAGTTTCGCTGGTTGCTGCAGCAGTCAGAAAGGTAAATGGAACCTTCTCCCAGCAGGTGGCTCACTTTAAACTTGCCTTTCCCTGAAGTCGACAGTGTTCTGATCAAAGATACTATTTTTGGTTCTGATTTTGCAGCTTACACATATTAGTAACTTTGATGCATAAATGATGCATTTATGCATTTGATGCATTCTCTTTTTCAAATCCTCATCTTTTCAGTTGTGTTTCATTTTATTTGTGCTTTTGTTAGAGGGCGGTGAATCTGTGGAGGCCAAGTCGGTGGATACCGATTTTAGGGCAGAGATAGATAGATTCTTGATTAGTTCGGGTGTCAGGGATTATGATGGCGAAGGCAGAAGAGTGGGGTTAGGCGGGAGATTTAGATCAGCCATGGAGTCGACTTGATGGACCGAATGGCGTAATTCTGCTCCTATCACATGAGCTTACACTCTCTGTGTTATCTGAAAGCGCGATGAGAGAAAGGGAATAGAGATCAGAAACAGTGCTTTTAGCCCATAGAGGGTGTTAGAGACAGAAACATTTCCCAGCAGTGGTGATAAAGAGGATTGTATCTGCACCATGAACGCCAGATCAATACATTCTGACAGGAGCCATTTATTTTTTTTAAAAGAGAGGGCGATGGTGGGACTGCAATAAAAGATCAGGTTGATTAGATTTGTTCTGTTAGGGTTTTAGAAAAAATGAGAGGAAATCTAATTGAAATGTACAAAATTCTGTCAGGATTAGACAAATTGGATTGGGGGAGAATGACTCCCTTGGCTGGCGAGTCATGAGGTCATAAGTAATAGGAGCAGAATAAGGCCATTTGGCCCATCACGTCTACTCCGCCATTCAATCATGACTGATCTATCTCTCCCTCCTAACCCCATTCTCCTGCCTTCTCCCATAACCTCTGACACCCGTACTAATCAAGAATCTTTCTATCTCTGCCTTAAAAATATCGAGGAGGTTAGGACTGAGATGAAGAGAAATGTCTTCATTCATTGGGTGCTCCAACCCATGGAGTTGGCTCTCGTGGAGCACTATTGGGGCAAAGTCATTAGTTTAGTTCAGGTTATTGACACGTGTCCCAATATACTTAATGAGATGGAAACTTCAAGAAACAAAAGGCATTAATGGGTGCATGGGCGTATGGATATAGTCATAGAGTGATACAGTGTGGGAACAGGCCCTTTGGCCCACCCACACCAGCCAACATGTCCCAGCTACATGAGTCCCACCTGCCTGCGCGTATCCCTCCAAACTTGTCCTATCCATGAACCTGTCCGTTTCTTAAACATTGGGATAGTCCCTGCCTCAACTACCTGACTCTGGCAGCTTGTTCCATACACCCACCACCCTTTGTGTGAAAAAGTTGCCCCTCAGATTCCTATTACTGCTGTTGAGTGAGGAACAGCCATGGTTGTTTTATATGGTAGATGAGTTTCAAGGTTCAACGCTCCAATTTCTCTGTTTCCATGTCTTATTATTGAGTGTTCCAATGTGTTTTGTATTTCACTGTGTTTTGTTGCCTGTTTGACCCCGCCTGTGATGAAAGTTTAGCCTGAGTAATTTTCCTTTCATGCAGATACAGTCTGACTGTGTGGACGGGAAGAGACGATTCATACACTCTTGAAGACATGTTATACATCCGAGAGGACTTCGACAAATCAAAGATCTATTATGATCTTTTTGAACCTAAAATCAGTGCCTTAAGGCAGGCAGCAAACTAGAAAACTGCAGACCTCAAATACCAGCAAGTTAATCACAAAGACAGAACTTGCATTTATTTAGTGCCAATTTTATACCACTATTAAATAAACTGAATGATATGATTAAATTTTGGAAAACGCTTCCGCTCTCATTGATAGGTAGAATTAACGCTATAAAAATGACTTTCTTACCACAATTAATATATTTGTTTCAAGCGATCCCAATATATATTCCAAAATATTTTTTCAAAAAACTAGATTCCACTATCACTAATTTTATATGGGATTACAGAACACATAGAATTCAACAAAAGCATTTGTGTAAATCTAAAGAAGTTGGGGGTTTATCATTACCTAACTTTATGTATTACTACTGGGCAGTGCATATTAAGAACATAATGTACTGGCTGGATAGTTCCACTCAGCAGTTGGAGTGGATAAGAATGGAGAAAGAGGAGTGCTATCCGCACGATATAGGAACGATCCTGCTCTCACCGATAAAATTGAATAGTATAATATATAAGAAGAACCCAATTATTCACAATATAATAAGAGTTTGGAAACAAATAAAAGTATCCTTGAAATGAAATAATTTATCAGTACTAACCCCACTATTGAACAACCCCGCATTCAAACCTTCTCTCATCGACAACACATATCAACAATGGGATAGACTGGGGATTAGGAAAGTAGGGGATATGTATGAATTGGGCAAACTGTTATCATTTCAACAATTAAAATTAAATTAAATTGAAGGATAATCAATATTTTAAATATATACAGGTATGTGACTTTATGAAGAAATATACACATAGATTTCAAACTATATTTTTAGACCCTTTAGAAGAAGCAATGAATATTAAGGCTGATTCACAAAAATTAATATCATACTTTTATAATAATGTATTATATAGAGAATCACCCTCAACAGAAGCACTAAGGGAAGATTGGGAACATGAGCTAATGATAAAGATCTCGAAGGATAGATGGGAAAAGTATTTGATGAATACACATAACTGTTCTATTAATACAAGACATAATTTAATTCAATTCAAATTATTACATAGACTATATTATTCAAAAACGAGGTTGAATAAATTTTATCCAAACGTCTCTCCCAGATGCGATAAATGTTTGTTTCAAAACGCTAATATAACACATTCATTTGTAGGATGTACAAAGTTGAATAAATTTTGGAGTGATATATTTGATATATTTACAAAGCTCTTCAAGTCAAGAATAGAACCCAAAATGGAATGGAGTATATTTGGAATAATAGGAGAAGATGCCAATTTAAATAAAGACCAAAATGTTTTTTTTAATTATGGGTTAATAATTGGAAAGAAATTGATACTTAAATTTTGGAAAAATACAACCATACCAACTGTTAAAATGTGGATTAGGAATATGATGGACATAGCACGCCTTGAAGAAATGAGACTCCGACTAATAGATAAATATGACCAATTCTTAAGGAGTTGGTCTCCTTTCATCGACTTTTTGGAATCATGTGATGCAGCGGTACCATAAGGATTGCTGATTTCAGTTCATGACGTGGATAGATTTACATCTCCGAATATAGATTTGAAAAATTCTCTTTTAAGGGGCCTTCTCTCCTATTTCTACTTTCCACTTTTTCTTTTTTCTTTTATTTTTTTATTTTTTATATACACACTTCACGTTTTTCTACTCTCTACCATCTATTTTTCCACTTTTTCCCCTTTCTATTGTTTTCTTTTTCTTGTCTTGCTTACTTCCTTCTCATAACATAAAACTAGAGGTTGTACATAGAATGGATTACGGTGTGACATAGTTGGCATCTAAAATTAGGTGCCACTGTATTGTTTTGTACTGTATTAACTTCTAATAAAATAAACAAAAACAAAAAAAAAAGAAAAAAAAAAAAAGAAAAAAAAAAGTGCCTTAAGGCAGGCAGCAAACTAGAAAACTGCAGACCTCAAATACCAGCAAGTTAATCACAAAGACAGAACTTGCATTTATTCAGCGTTTTGAACATAGTAAACCACCCCAAGATAATTATCAAATGCAATTTAAGACGCGTTGGGCGGCACAGTGGCGCAGCAGTAGGGTTGCTGCCATACAGCACCGGAGACTCAGGTTCGATCCCGACTACGGGTGCTGTCTGTACGGAGTTTGTACGTTCTCCCCGTGACCTGCGTGGGTTTTCTCCGAGAACTTCGGTTTCCTCCCACACTCCAAAGACGTGCCGGTTTGTAGGTTAATTGGCTCTGTATGAGTGTAAAAATGGTCCCAATGTAGACTATTGTTAAAGTGCGGGGACCATTGGTCAGTGTGGGCTCTTCCCATGTTGTATCTCTAAACTAAACTAAACTAAAGCATAGGTGAACCTGGCACTGGGATTAGCATGCCGCACTTTAATTTTTGTTATTCATTCAACGGACGTGGGCTTTGTAGGCCGAGCATTTAATTACCCATTCTGGATTGCCTTTGAGGAAGTGGTGGTGATATACCTCCTCGACTGTTGCAACTCATGAGGTGTGGACAAATCCAACAGGGCTGCCAGGAAGGGAGTTCCATGATTTTGACACAATGCCGGTATGAAATATTGTAATCGTACATTATCTCTTCATAATTCAAATAGTTGGCCTGGATTGGAGCATCATAGTTACAAGGATAGGCTCGTTTTTTTCCCCTGGAGTAGAGGAGCCTCAGGGGTGCCTGTTCCGTAGAGGAGGCTGAGGGGTGCCTGTTCTGTAGAGGAGGCTGAGGGATGCCTGTTTTTTTATAACTGCAGGTCAAGGGATCATGTCTCCTGTGTCTTTGCTCCAATATCATGGCAGTATTTCAAACTTGCCCTACCCATTCTTTGAACATTTGGAACTTACGGGCAGAAGTAGTAAAACATTGTTAACTCGGGTTTACATCTGTTGTCTTGGGCAAAGGTGGCTTAACAGGACCTTTGACCTATTTAGCAAGAAGAGCGTGTTTCTGGAAATACAGATAATATTCACCACCTTCAACGTGAAACTGATTCTGTAAAGTCTCATATCCAGAAATCCTTTATCCTTTCCCGGGGGGCACAATGGCGTGGCGGTAGAGTTACTGCTTTACAGCGCCAGAGAGCCAGGTTCGATCCTGGCTGCGGGTGCTGTCTGTATGGAGTTTATACCTTCTCCCCGTGACCTGTGGTTTTCTCCAAGATATTTGGCTTCCTCCCACATTCCAGAGACATACAGGTTTGCAGGTTAATTGGCTTGGTATAATTGTAAAATTGTCCCTAGTGTGTGTTGGAGTAGTGTTAGTGTGTGAGGATCGCTGGTCAGTGCGGACCTGCAAACGCGGGCCTATCTCCGTGCTGTATCTCTAAACTAAACTAATCTAAACAGCTGTGCAAAGTTTTATTCAACCATTATCCAGTCCAGGAAACCGCACCCTGCACGTGAAAAGGGTTCATTGAACTTTGAAACAATTTCCCAGCATTTGTTGTGTAAGTTCAGAATGTAGATATCAAATGTGATGGAGAACCATACATAGATTAGATGAACGTACTGTATATTTGGATGTAAGCCTTGAAACTGGATTGTATACCTCTGTTTTGTTTTCAGCATAATGCTTTTTAAAACCCATTTAACCTGAAGTAAACGATATTTGTAACACCCCTAGTTCAAACTAGACCAACTGTGTAATGCAACTGAAGTGAAATTCACCTTTGTGATTCCAATGCCGTTGACATGCCAGGGATACACGCAATGATGTTTTTGGGTGACATCATCTTAGCGTAGTTCAATTCTTTCGAAGCATTTGAGTGTTTCATACGAAACACCCAAATGAACATGGTCTTAATCGCACATCGCCAATATAGGATACGCACAGATGAGCAAAATACTTAGCTAACCTCAGGCCACCATCCTCTGCATTAAAACAACCCACTAGAGCAAGAATACATAACTTGCGATAATCTAAAAATTGAGTGCAATTCATAACCCATGATATTATCATTAATTTAATTTAAAATTTAAACGATTGTGGTGCGTAGGTCTCGAAACGAAAGAGAGGAGTCAGGTATTTCGAGAGGCACCTTTATTTGTGTTCCTCCCGGTTGTAGGGAAGCCCACGAGAGAAAGATGGCACCCAAACCCTTGCCTTTAAACCCTCTGGTTAAGGGCCGCCTCCGGACTGAACCATTCCCGTGCCGAGGGGTTTGACAGTTAGGATGGCCCGACCCTTGGGAGCCGCCACAGGACCCCCCCCCCCCCCAGAACCCGAGGCACGAAACGCGCCGGCGGGCGCACGACCCGGCCGGCCCGCATGCGGAAGTCCGCCGATCATGGGGCTGGCAGAGGCACAGGTGGAGGCACAGGTCGAGGGATAGGTCGAGGGATTGGCGGGAGGACAGGTGGAGTGACAGGCGGAGGGAGCCGTGAAAGGGGGCGCTCTCGAGGCCGAGGTTGGGCAACCAGCACCGGCTGGTCAATGTCCAGGTGTGCCGGCTTCAAACGGTCAATCAACACTGCCTCCGGCCGGCCCCCCATGTCCAGCACAAAGGTCGTCTGCCCGTGTTCCAGCACCCGGAACGGGCCCTCGTACGGCCTCTGGAGTGGCGTCCGGTGGGCAACACGGCGCAGGAAAACGTGTGGGCAGTCCCGGATGGCTGATGGCACATTTGCAGGCGAAATGTCCCATGGCGGGACGTCGGGACGAGTGCGAGCCTGCCAACTCGCTCGCGAAGGCGCTTTAAGGTGGATGAGGGCACTACCTGCTGCACCGGCGCCGACGGCATGGGCACCGTGAGTAGCGACCCGTACATGAGCTCCGCTGATGATGAGGCCAAGTCCTCTTTAGCAGCAGTCCGGATGCCCAGCATGACACACGGCAACTTGTCCATCCAGTCCGGGCCGGAGCGTCGTGCCTTCAGCGCTGCCTTGAGCTGCCGGTGGAACCTCTCCACCAGACCGTTAGCTCGGGGGTGATAGGCCGTGGTGTGGTGCAGCCGCACCCCGAGCAAGCGAGCCATGGCCGACCACAGCTCGGAGGTGAACTGTGGCCCCCGGTCCGAGGAGATATGCGCCGGCACCCCGAAACGAGCAATCCAGTGCGCGGACAACGCACGTAGCTGTTGAAGTGTGGGCCAGTGGAATGGCCTTCCGCCACCGCGTGAAGCGGTCCACCATCGTGAGAAGGTGGGTGATGCCCCGGGACGGCGCAAGAGGCCCCACAATGTCCACGTGGAGATGGTCGAATCGCCGGTGAGGTAGACCGAACTCCTGGAGAGGCGCACGGACATGGCGCTGGATCTTTGCCGTCTGGCACGGAATGCAGGTGCGAGCCCAGTGGCCAACCTGCTTGCGCAGACCGTGCCACATGAAACGAGCGGCAACTAGTGCCGTTGTCGCCCGGATTGATGGGTGAGACAGTCCATGGATATCCTCGAA
The DNA here is from genome assembly GCF_010909765.2 of Amblyraja radiata. Taxonomy (NCBI): domain Eukaryota; kingdom Metazoa; phylum Chordata; class Chondrichthyes; order Rajiformes; family Rajidae; genus Amblyraja; species Amblyraja radiata. The sequence continues at coordinate 118,957,406 of NC_045958.1, forward strand.
AACCCTCCGGCGCCAGGCGGCAGGGACGATGGGGCGCGGCTGACCGGACGACACATCGCACAGGATCGTCGCTCCTCCAGGACCGAGAGGGACATCCGCGAGGCGGAGGCAGGAGACGGCAGTCCGGTAGGCGGGCATCTCACCGTCCGTGAGCTGTGCCTCTGCCAGGGCAGAATAGTCAATTCCGGGCGCCACCTCAAAAACAGCGTCGGTAGCGGGGCGGGACAATGTGTCGGCCACCCGGTTCTCTTTCCCCTCGACGTAGCGGATGGATGTGGTATATTCAGAAATGTAGGCCAAATACCGCTGCTGTCGTGCGGACCAGGGGTCGGAAACCTTCACCAGGGCGAAAATGAGCGGCTTGTGGTCCGTGTAGGCGGTGAACGGGCGGCCCTCCAGGAAGTAACGGAAGTGGCGCACTGCCAGGTACAGAGCCAGGAGCTCGCGATCGAACGCGCTGTATTTGGTCTGCGCGCGGTTGAGGTGCCGGCTGAAGAAGGCCAGGGGCCGCCAACCTCCGCCCGTCAGTTGCTCCAGCACGGCACCAACCGCCGACTCCGAGGCGTCCACCATGAGAGCAGTCGGGGCATCTTCCCGCGGGTGCACCAGCATAACGGCCCGAGCAAGGGCCTCCTTCGCTCCGCCAAATGCTGCCACTGCCTCGTGGGTCCATTCGACGTTCTTGTTCTGCCCACCCGCCAGGAGTTGATATAGAGGCCGCATGATGTGGGCGATGGCACAAAACGATGGTAAAATGCCACCATGCCGACAAAGCCCTGCAGGCCGCGCACCGTGCGTGGGCGGGGAAACCGACGGATGGCGTCGACCCTGTCCGGCAGGGGAAACCGCACCTTGCGAAGTCACGCGGTGGCCGAGGAAGTCGATCTCAGTTACCCCAAAACGGTACTTGGCGAGGTTGATAGCCAAACCATGCTCGCTGAGCCGCTGACAGAGCTGCCGGAGGTGGGCGCAGTGCTCCTGCTGCGAGCGACTGGCCACCAGGATGTCGTCTAGGTAAACAAACACAAACTCGAGGTCGCGACACACCCCGTCCATCAAGCGTTGAAAAGCCTGCGCAGCGTTCTTGAGGCCGAACGGCATCTGCGTGAATTCATACAGTCCGAACGGCGTGATGATCGCTGTTTTGGGTACATCCTCCGGGTGGACCGGGTTCTGGTTATAACCCCGTACCAGAACCACTTTGGAAAATATTGTAGCCCCAGCCAAGTGGGCGGTGAAGTCTGGATGTGTGGTACGGGGTATCGATTCGCGGTTGTTGCGGCATTCAGCCGTAGGTAATCCCCGCAAGGTCGCCAGCCCCCGCTTGCCTTAGGGACCATGTGGAGTGGGGACGCCCACGGGCTGCTTGAAGGGCGGACGATCCCCAAGGACTCCCTCGTGCGGAATTCCCGCCGTGCCAGACGCAGTTTATCCGGCGGCAGACGGCGTGCTCGTGCGTGGATAGGTGGGCCGGTAGTCTGTATAAAATGTACCACTCCGTGACTGGGGGTCGATGACCGAAACTGTTGGGTCAGGATATCCGGGAACGCGGCCAAGAACCGAGCGAAGCGGGAATCCACGGACGACAAGGGGCGTTCCACCGGCTGATCCAAACGTAACGTGATCGGCTCCATCGTAGCGGCGTTGACCAAGCGCTGACTCCTGACGTCCACCAGGAGGGAATGCGCCCGGAGGAAGTCGGCCCCGAGCAACGTCTGGGAGACATCAGCAATGGTGAACCGCCACGAGAAATGGCAGGAGCCGAACACGATCGGGACCATGCGCGCTCCATACGTGCGGATGGGGCTTACATTCGCCATGGTGAGGACGGGCCCCCGCTTACCGGAACGAATGTCGGCCAGCGAAGGGGGCAGGAAGCTGAGCTCCGCTCCAGTATAAACGAGGAAGCGGGTCCCGGAGCGGCGATCCCAAGCGAAGAGGCGGTGAATTTGGCCGGCCGCCGCGGGGACTATTGACAGCCGGCCCAGGCGTTTCCCGGGAACATGCACGGCTGGCGGCATTGCCGTGCTGCAGCACCCCAGCGCTGATGGTAGTAGCACCAGCGCCCCCTGTTGGTGGCACTTGGAGCTTGCTGGCTCCTGGTGGTGGCACTTGGAGCTTGCTGCCGCTGGACTGCAGGTGCAGTATCCGACACGGCTGCGGGGGGCGATCTTACATGCCGTTGGGCTGGAGCTTCCACAGCTCCTCCGCCCCACCGGTGGAAATCAAGAGCTGCCGGGGTGACGTCATCGGCGCGCCTGCCGACGGCCAGCGCGTTGACGTCATTAGGGCGCGCCATCCACAGCGCGTCGGTGCGCCTACCGAGTGCCCTGATGTCGGCGAAGGAGGCATCCGTGAGCTGAAGACGGATGTAGGCTGGCAGCAGATGGAGGTATATATATTTAAACAATAGGCACGGCGTGTGCCCATCTAGGAGAGCAACCATCTCTTTTAGGAGGCTTGATGGCCGTCTCTCGCCTAGGCCCTCCATATGAAGGAGCCTGGCAGCACGCTCCACGCTTCTTGGTGGCCGGGGGGGCTGCGAGGAAGTCCGTGACCTCTTCAACCGTGTCCTGGTCGAGGGCCCCCACCAGGTAATAGAAGCGGGTGGCATCGACTGTGATGCCCCGCAGGTTGAACTGGGCCTCCGCCTGCTGGAACCAGATGTGCGGCCGGGTGGTCCAGAAGGTGTGCAATTTAACAGAGACCGCGTCCAGAGACAGGGCCGGCCCGGCCTGTGAGGTGGTAGGGCTTTCGGCTTTCTCCATCATGACGACAATGGAGTGTCGGGGTCACCAACGTGGTGCGTACGTCTCGAAACGAAAGAGAGGTGTCAGGTATTTCGAGAGGCACCTTTATTTGTGTTCCTCCCGGTTGTAGGGAAGCCCACGAGAGAAAGATGGCACCCAAACCCCTGCTTTTAAACCCTCTGGTTAAGGGCCGCCTCCGGACTGAACCATTCCCGTGCCGAGGGGTTTGACAGTTAGGATGGCACGACCCTTGGGAGCCGCCACATGGTGAACGTTTCAAATAGGCTGTAAACTGCAAAGGAAATCCTGAACTTTTTTACTAATGAAGGACATTTTTTTAATTCTGGATTCTTGCGACAGCACTGAGGTCACAAGTCATTGCCTAAGTAACAAGATTATGCCGTGCCTCTTCTCAGCAGGTGAACGCAAATATGAATAAAGAAATATACGGCAACAGGTTTTGGGCTACTGATAAACTTTTCTCCACCAAGCATCTGTGTTGTGCTAATGGTAACAATAGACAAATAGGAAGGAGAATGGCATAAACAAAGGAATGTTTAGTATAGTTTAGATATACAGCACGGAAACAGGCTCTTCTGCCCACCGAGTCCACACCGACTAGCGATCTCCGCACATTAAAACTATCCTACACAGTAGGAACAATTTACAATTTTTACAGAAGCCAATTAACCTAAAATTGACCTGCAGTCAGGATCGAACTCTGGTCTCTGGCGCAGTAAGGCAGCAACTCTACCGTTGTGCCGCCCCTATGTTGGGTCAATCTAGTGGCTGTGATTTTTGGATTATGAGCAGCTCGGGTGGAGGGGGTCAACTTGCAAGGTGTTGTGGCAGAACATTCCGAGTAGTCGTCATGGTGAATTGTATCTGAAATCATTTAGGACTAAAGAATAAATAATATTTTGATTAAAGGGAACTGCAGCTTGAGTGACTAGTTACAGTTAAGGGTAAAAGTAGTATAAGGCATAGAATTCAGCAGTCGTATTGGAGTGTAAGATATGTGATATTTTATATCATAACTTCAGGCAGCATTGCATGTCATGTGTTTTGTAGTGTTTATTTGTGGGGGTTGGTTATATTTTAATAAATGTTTTAAAAGAGTTGTGTTGTGTTGGTCTATGAGCCGTAACAAATATTCCTCACTTGGACATTTTAAGACCAAACTCAGTCATACAGCATGGAATAAGCCCATCGCCCCACTTGCCCACACCGGCCAACATGTCCTAGCTACACTAGTCCCACCTGCTTGCATCTGACCCATATCCCTCCAACCCTGTCCTGTCCATGTACCTTTCTAACTGTTTGTTAAATGTTGGGATAGTTCCTGCCTCAACTACCTCCTCAGGCAGCTTGTTCCATACACCCACCACCCTTTGTGTGAAAAAGTTACCCCTCAGATTTCTATAAAATCTTTTCATCTTCTCTGGTCCTCGATTCACCTACTCTGGGCATGAGACTCTGTGCATCTACCCGATCTATTCCTCTCATCATTTTATACACCTCTATAAGATAGAGTCCCAGCCTACTCAACCTCTGCCCATAGCTCAGACGCTCTAGTCCTGGCAAGATCCTCGTAAATCTTCTCTGTACCCTTTCCAGCTTGACAACATCTTTCCATGGTGCCCAGAACAGAGCATAATACAGTCTGAAGAATGGTTTCGGCCCGAAACGTTGCCTATCTCCTTCGCTCCATAGATGCTGCTGCACCCACTGAGTTTCTCCAGCATTTTTGTGTACCCATAATACTCTAAATGCTGCCTCACCAACGTCTTCTACAACTGTGACATGACCTCCCAACTTCTATACTCAATATTCTGACCGATGAAGGCCAATGTGCCAATGTTTCCTTATCACAGCTGTACACTGTGAATGGATCGATTGTAATCATGTATTGTCTTTCCGCTGACTGATTAGTACGCAACAATAGATTTTCACTGTACTTTGGTACACATGACAATAAATCTAAACTCAACTTAAATGTGCAGTGGTGAAGGGTCACAGTTGTCCACCTGGCCTTTCCACGCGATTCTTATAATCATTCAGAATACGTTAATTCATGCAGAATACAACGGATTGGCTAATTTTAAGATTTATTGACAGGCTAAATAATACGACAAAAAAAAAAAAGAACAGAATCAGTCCAGCATGGTTAAAGCACTCTTTATAAAGGACCCCATTCCTTATGTTTAATGTTAAGCAGTTGCAGGTTTCTCTCTCGATAGAACTTCATGGAGAGATGTTGCACATGTATTAAATACATTTTGGGTTTCCCATGAAATTTACATCTCTCACAAGATAACCACAGGAGAATCCTTCAAATCTGACTGAGCACAAAGGCATCTGGGGATAGGAGTTATGGTTATGAATGGTCAGGGATCAACGGTTGGTCCAGTGAGTGCTATGTTTACATATCTGTTGTGCTGTTGCAAAATTCATTGTTCCATTTAGGGACATATGACAATAAAACACTCTTGACAGTGTGAACTGCGAGGAGGATGCTAGGAGGTTGCAGGGTGACCTGGACAGGTTGAGTGGGTGGGCAGATGCAGTATAATGTAGATAAACATGAGATTATCCTCTTTGGTGGCAAGAAGAGGGAGGCAGATTATTATCTCAATGGTGTCAGATTAGGAAAAAGGGAAGTGCAACGGGACCTGGGTGTCCTTGTACACCGGTCACTGAAAGTAAACATGCAGGTACAGCAGGCAGTGAAGAAAGCTAATGGCATGTTGGCCTTCATAAAGAGAGGATTTGAGTACAGGAGTAAAGAGGTCCATCTGCAGTTGGAAAGGGCCCTGGTGAGACCACATTGTGTGCAGTTTTGGTCTCCTAATTTGAGGAAGGACATCCTTGCTATTGAGGCAGTGCAGCGTAGGTTCACGAGGTTAATCCCCGGGATGGCGGGACTGTCATATGAGGAAAGATTGGAAAGACTGGGCTTGTATTCACTGGAATTTAGGATGAGAGGGAATCTTATAAAAATGTATAAAATTATAAAAGGACTGGACAAGCTAGATGCAGGAAAAATGTTCCCAATGTTGGGGGAGTTCAGAACCAGGGGCCACAGTCTAAGAATAAAGGGGAGGCCATATAAAACTGAGATGAGAAAAACATCTCAAGAGAATTGTGAATTTGTGGAGTTGTCTGCAATGGAAGGCAGTGGAGGCCAATTCACTGGATGAATTTAAATGAGTTAGATAGAGCTCTAGGGGCTAGTGGAATCAAGGGATATGGGGAGAAGGCAGGCACAGGTTACTGATTGTGGTTGATCAGCCATGATCACAATGAATTGTGGTGCTGGCTCGAAGGGCCAAATGGCCTCCTCCTGCACCAATTTTCTATGTTTTCTATGACATAAGGAAGCGATGATTTGCATGGAATAACATTTAAGAATTCAAAATAAAGACTCTTATGTTAGTGCAAGGCCTTTAACTGCAGAATTCAACAAGCACCTTGAATTATTATACTTTGAGTATTTAAAAATCTGAGGGGTAACCTTTCCACACAAAGAGTGGTGGGTGTATGGAACGAGCTGCAGGAGAAGGTAGGAATCATTTGGGACTTGAATGAAATGCCATGATTTTTTTTGTTCCTACTTCCAAGCAGATTAGTCGAGTTCATTTTCTGGATCTTCCAGAATATTGTGTATTTTTCCTTGCAACCATTGAAAGGTTTTATCTGCAACACGTTCGAAAAGGTTTACATCAGCGTGGTAATAGTGATACAGGCACTTCTGGTTACAGCAGTCATTTAAAACATCCAAAAAGTTGCAAAATGACTTTGACAATGTGTTCCACTGATGAGGTTCTGGGTACTTTTCTCTTGTATGTAAATAGAGAATCTACAAAAGGAAGGAACAGTGAGACATTTGAACAGGTTTGTAAAGTTAAGATAGTTAGAATATAACTGAACGAAAACCTACCTTCATAAAAAAGGAGTTGAGAAAAGGTTTTGTCTTTCCTCGGTAGTCACTGCACAGCTGATCCACGGTCCAATAATAACTATTGAGAGATTTTAATATTTTGAAGGCTTTTTTACAGTAGCCTCCTTTACCATCTATCTCCCCAAATACAAAAGCATCGATTCTTGAGAAGGAAGGTCTAGAGAAACAAGAAAGATTGGTGTCATTGTACCTTTGTTTGATTTGGTTATCAATTACACTAACTCCTATTTGTGCCCGGGAGTTTGCAATTCACACTGGGAGTTAACAAAGTAATGTAAATATATTTTATGTTTATATTATAAAGCATGGTGGCAGAGCAGTAGAGTTGATGCCTTACAGCACCAGAGACCTGGGTTTGATCCTGACTACAGGTGCTGTCTGTACGGAATTTGTACCTTCTCCCCGTGACCTGCGTGGGTTTCGTCTGGGATCTTCAGTTTCATCCTGAAACAGTTAATTATTAATCGATTGTTGTCATATTTAAGCTTTCCTGTTGTAAAAAGCCAATTGGTGTTGCATGATGGATACTTGGCCAAAACCATCATGGCAAGATTTTTTTTATGTAAGAAGAATAGGTCACAGCTCTCTTGCAAGTTTTTTTATGTACATTGAACAGTTTATTCAGATATGAAGGGGCCAGAGGATGCCATTGGGATGACTGGCTTTTGGCAAAGAGTGAAAAACAACTCCATATTTGGTGGCGGCTGATGGTTCCTGGTACATTACCACATAGAAAATAGGTGCAGGAGTAGGCCATTCGGCCCTTCGAGCCTGCACCGCCATTCAATATGATCATGGCTGCTCATCCAACTCAGTATCCCGTACCTGCCTTCTCTCCATACCCCCTGATCCCCTTAGCCACAGGGGCCACATCTAACTCCCTCTTAAATATAGCCAATGAACTGGCCTCAACTACCTTCAGTGGCAGAGAATTCCAGAGATTCACCACTCTCTGTGTAAAAAATGTTTTTCTCACCTCGGTCCTAAAAGACTTCCCCCTTATCCTTAAACTGTGACCCCTTGTTCTGGACTTCCCCAACACCGGGAACAATCTTCCTGCATCTAGCCTGTCCAACCCCTTAAGAATTTTGAAAGTTTCTATAAGATCCCCCCTCAATCTTCTAAATTCTAGCAAGTACAGGCCGAGTCTATCCAGTCTTTCTTCATATGAAAGTCCTGCCATCCCAGGAATCAGTCTGGTGAACCTTCTCTGTACTCCCTCTATGGCAAGAATGTCTTTCCTCAGATTAGGAGACCAAAACTGTACGCAATACACCAGGTGTGGTCTCACCAAGACCCTGTACAACTGCAGTAGAACCTCCCTGCTCCTATACTCAAATCCTTTTGCTATGAATGCTAACATACCATTCGATTTCTTCACTGCCTGCTGCACCTGCATGCCTACTTTCATTGACTGGTGTACCATGACACCCAGGTCTCGTTGCATCTCCCTTTTTCCTAATCGGCCACCATTCAGCTAATAGTCTACTTTCTTGTTTTTGCCACCAAAGTGAATAACCTCACATTTATCCACATTATACTGCATTTGCCCACTCACCCAACCTATCCAAGTCACCTTGCAGTCTCCTAACATCCTCCTCACAGCTAACACTGCCCCTCAGCTTCGTGTCATCCGCATACGTGGAGATGTTGCATTCAATTCCCTCGTCCAAATCATTAATATATATTGTAAATTGCTGGGGTCCCAGCACCGAGCCTTGCGGTACATTGTGAAAAGGACCCGTTTACTCCTACTCTTTGCTTCCTGTCTGCCACCCAGTTCTCCATCCACATCAATACTGAACCCCCAACACCGTGTGCTTTAAGTTTGCATACTAATCTCTTATGTGGGACCTTGTCGAAAGCCTTCTGAAAGTCCAGACATAACACATCCACTGGTTCTCCCTTATCCACTCTACTAGTTACATCCTCGAAAAATTCTATAAGATTCGTCAGACATGATTTACCTTTCATAAATCCATGCTGACTTTGTCCAATGATTTCACCACCTTCCAAATGTGCTGCTATCCCATCTTTAATAACTGACTCTAGCAGTTTCCCCACTACCGATGTTAGACTAACTGGTCTGTAATTCCCCGTTTTCTCTCTCCCTCCCTTTTTAAAAAGTGGGGTTACATTAGCTACCCTCCAATCCTCAGAAATTATTCCAGAATCTAAAGAGTTTCTGGGGCTACTTCCTTAAGTACTCTGAGATGCAGCCTATCTGGCCCTGGGGATTTATTGGCCTTTAATCCATTCAATTTACCTAACACCACTTCCCGGCTAACCTGGATTTCACTCAGTTCCTCCATCTCATTTCACCCCCGGTCCCCTGCTATTTCCGGCAGATTATTTATGTATTCCTTAGTGAAGACAGATCCAAGTAGTAATTCAATTGGTCTGTCATGTCCTTGTTCCCCATGATCAATTCACCTGTTTCTGACTGCAAGGGACCTACATTTGTTTTGACTAATCATTTTCTCTTCACATATCTATAAAAACCTTTGCAGTCAGTTTTTATGTTCCCTGCCAGTTTTCTTTCATAATCTATTTTCCCTTTCCTAATTAAGCCCTTTGTCCTCCTTTGTTGGACTCTGAATTTCTCCCAGTCCTCTGGTAGGCTGCTTTTTCTGGCTAATTTGTATGCTTCATCTTTTGTTTTGATACTATCCCTGATTTCCCTTGTTATCCACGGATGCACTACCTTCCCTGATTTATTCTTTTGCCAAACTGGGATGAACAATTGTTGTAGTTCATCCATGCAGTCTTTAAATGCCTTCCATTGCCTATCCACCGTCACCTCACCCCTTTAAGAATCAATTGCCAGTCTATCTTGGCCAATTACCGTCTCATACCCTCAAAGTTACCTTTCTTTAAGTTCAGAACCCTTGTTTCTGAATTAATTATGTCACTCTCCATCCTAATGAAGAACTCAACCATATGATGGTCACTCTTGCCCAAGGGGCAACGCACAACAAGACTGCTAATTTTACTTTGGAGTCACTTGAGTGACTACGTGAAGACCCCGTCCAGTACGCATGCGTGCCAATATCGTCTATCGCATTGCTTGACGACTGGCAGGGTGAACGTGATTCTCCTGCCAGCAACAGACCTGAGGTACGTTTTTTTTTAAACTTTCATGTTAAATCTTCTTGCAGGAAGCTCTACTTAGAGGTCCTGCTAAAAGTCCGGGGTTAAGTCGGGCCGGAGGGGAAACCCCAGTCTCGAACTTCAGGGAACCCCGGTCACAGGAAATCCCGCCCACGGGCCTAGGCGCTCGGAACCGCGGAATGCGGGTAGCGAGCGATGGCAAATTCACCTTTGAGCCGCTGGCAGTAGAACCAGCGGCTTCATATTGGTGGAGAACCCGCTCGGGAGACCGCGGGAAGCCGGGAATGGACTGCGGTGGATTCACCTTCGAGCCGCTGGCAGTGGAGCCAGCGGCTTCATATTGGTGCCGGGGGCACCTGGACAGCCGCCCCGGAGACCGTGGAATACGGGGAGCGACCTGAGAACCCGCTCCGTAGACTGCGGGATGCGAGAAGCGGACGGCAGTAAGTCACCTACTGTGCCGCTGGCAGTTAAACCAGCGACTTCATATACCCCCCCCCCCCCCCCCGAAACAGGATACCCCCCCCCGACATTGTAAATCGCGGCTATCCCTTTTATAGGGATCGCGGGGATATCCCGGCTGCAGCTACTGCGGGGATACCCTGATCGGGGGGGGGGGGGGGGAAAGAAAGCCCCGACTGGAGAACACCGTGGGGAAGCCCTGTTATAAGGGACCGCGGAGAAAAAGCTCGGGGGAGAAATAACCCGCAATGGAAGTGTTTCTACAAGGACCACAGAGGGAACCCCAGCTGTAACAAACCACGACCACGAGACCAGGCTCGGGAGGAGCGTTGCCCCGCAGCAGAAGGTTTAGAAAGGACATGCAGGTAAATTCCTTACTCGAAGGTCGTTTTGTGCTATTTTGTAAGAATATGTTACAGGAATGGACCGCATCCAGACTGACTGCGGAGGACCACGGAATTGCGGGCAGTCAGCAGCGGTAGACTGCACCTGGATCGCTATTGATCAGCAGTCTCCGACCTGGCACCTGCACAGTCGGAATCGACACCACAGACTGGTGGGAAAGCCAAGCAGAAGTCGGACAGGCCGAAGACTCGGACAAGTCGGGCTGTGAAGACTCACCGCCGGCGGGAGCAACTGTGATCGCATATCCCGCATGGAGCGTGTAGATGGTTTATGCATGCAACCAATAATATAGCTACCTCAATACCACTAACCACGCCTTAGTTACCAATTATAATAACGCCTTCTTCTCCTTCTGCGCAGTAGAGTAGCAGACTGGAGACAGTGACTGCTGATGTGTGTTTAACCCTGTGTTCTCATTAAAGACTAGTGTAAAGTACAAGTGTGTTTGATCACTCATTTACATGGTGTCAGTCGGAAAAGACTCGCGTCTCCTGTTTCCCGGGTTTTATTTCTTTTTCTGAGTTTTATTTCTTTCTCTGAGTTTTGCTTTCACTGACCATGGCATCCTCGTGCCGAAAGCCCGCGCCCCTCATCTTCGATTCTGACATCGCAGAGCGCTGGGCTACCTTCGAGTTGGACTTCAGCCACTACATCAACATCGCACATCGGAACGAGCCCGATGCGGTCAAAGCCTCTCTACTTCTCAACCTTGCCGGCCCCGATGCCATGAGGAGAGCAAGAACCTTCACCTACGACCCGCCGGTCTTGGGTCCCGATGATCAGGTACAGATACCTCTAGAGACTGCTGACGACCCGGTATGCCTGCTGCGCAAGTTCAGGGAGATTTGCGACCTGCCCTCGAACCGTATTTTAGAGAGGGCGCGTTTTTTCACCAGAAAGCAGCTGCCGGAGGAACCTGTTGAATGTTTCATTGCTGACCTGCGATACCTAGCCCAAAGGTGCCGTTTCGGTGCAATGACAGACCAGCTTACCAGGGACATTTTAGTGACGGGGATGCTCGATCAGAGGTTAAGATCGGAGCTCCTCAGGAAACCAGATCTGACTCTGAGCGAAGCCATGCACGCCTGCAGAATGGCTGAGGTCGTTGACCCGCAGGTCGGTCAGCGGGGGTCGGACACGAAATCGATCAATCTGACCGGGTTTAACAGACCGCGTCCTCGGATGGATAACATGAAATTTGTGCCACGGGCCAGCTACGGTCCCGGCGGGGTGCCCCCCAGTAAGTGCCCCAATTGCAACTACATGCATCAAAAGCAGTCGCCGTGCCCAGCTTACGGCAAATCCTGCAACTTTTGTAAGAAGTTAAATCATTTCTCTGCAGCTTGCTGCTCCCGTGGGAAAGTTCCACAGGCTTCTAGACCTAACTTAAACATGCTGATGCAAATTGGTAACCAGTATGGTTCCCAGTCCTCGCTAGACACGGCCCTTGATTCTGATCCAATTAATTCTCAAGGGGAGGCGAGCGTGTTCTCACTCCTCCACGCACCTGGCCGACTACCCGATCCGACTGTCCTGGTTACTGTCAACAATCGCAGTTTCCATGCTAAGCTCGACACGGGTGCCAAGGTCAACGTAATGTCAACAAGCCTGTTCAAGAAGATTAGAAACAATGAGCTCCTAACTGCAGACCTGGTCCACTCTGCATGCTTACGGGGGCGAGGTGCTGAGACCGATGGGAAAGGCCACCTTCATTGCGTGCTAAAGAAAACATCGCGGGCCCTGACGTTTTATGTCTTGAACTCTGACTGTGTGACTCTGTTGGGCAACCAGGCATGCCAGGACCTGGGACTGGTGTCGTTCGACCGAACGGTCCACAAAGTGCTGATTTCGCTGGATCCGATATCGGAATACCCTGACCTGTTTAACGATGAGCTGGGCAAGCTGCCCATCACCTACAGAATTGCCATTGGCCCTGAAGGTGGCGGCCGTGGTCCGCGCACCGCATAGAGTGTCCCACGCCATGAAAGACAAAGTTGAGTCGATGTTGAACGACATGGTCGCTATGGGAGTGCTGGAGGCGGTCAGCGAGCCCACCGAGTGGGTCTCCACCATGGTTGCCACCCTGAAAAAGGACAGAAACGAAATACGGGTGTGCATCAACCCGAAGGATTTAAACCTCGCAATCAGGCACCCCCACTACCCCATGAGGACCGTGGAGGACATTGCAGCCCAAGTCGGACAGGCCACTGTCTTCTCAGTCCTCGACGCGAAGAGTTCCTTTTGCAAATACCACTGGACAAGGGCTCCTCTGACCTGACGACGTTCTCGACACCGTTTGGTTAGATTTAAGTTTCTGCGGATGCCATTCGGCATCAATTCTGCGAGCGAGGTGTTCCAGAGGGCGATGGAACAGTTGTTCTCCGGCCTGCCGTGCGCCATCATCGTGGATGACATCCTGGTTTATGGAAAGGACGTTGCTGAGCACGACATGAACCTCCGCCGCGTCCTGGATCGGGCTCGGCAAATCAACCTGAAGCTGAACTCTGAAAAGTGCAGGTTCCGGGTCTCGTGCATAATCTCATCGACGGAGGTCAATTTAAAAACAATCCTAGCTACCATTGGTGGCTTTTTTGTAAGATATCGCTTTTTTGATAACTTACACTCACTTTTTTGGTTTATTCACAATTGTGTGTTGTATAACAATTTTTATGTACACTTTATGTTATGTTTTTCTCTTTCCCTTAATTATGTTTAATAGTGTCAGGAGATGTAAAACTACTGCAGAAATTATGAAGGACAACTCTGGAATCGGAATTCCGAGGTACTTGGCTGCATCACATGAATCATACAGTCTGGTAATAATAGTCAATGCAAGATAATAGTCGAATAAATATCGGAGGTCTCACTTTCTGTAGTTGGAACATCAGAGGTGCGAACAAGCCAATTAAGAGGGGTAAAATTATGGCACAATTAAAATCATTAAATATGGATATTGCTTTCCTACTAGAGACACATTTGAAACAACAAACTCAGATCAGATTAAGGGCAAACTGGATAGGTCAAACCTATTTTACTTCGGAGTCACGTGAGTGACTACGTGAAGAACCCCGCCACGACGCATGCGTGTCATATCGCTTCACGCTTGCGAAACGACAGGCGGGGTGGAGTGTCCCCCACAGTGGTAAGTTTGAAACCGCGACCTGCAGGTAAGTGATTTACTCTGCGGTAGTTTTTGTCCCCGCGCTGTTTTTACACAGGGGGGGGGGGAAGTTGGACAAAATAGTGTCCACAAGTGCTGCGAGTAAAGCTGGCTGGGGAGGACCGCGAAGTTGCGTGAGCCAGCAGCAGCTGAAGGCACAAGCCCCGTAAGGAATCAGCTGTGCCGACTTTTGGTCCCGCGCCGGCCAGAACACCACGGCCGGGCGGGAGACTATTCAAATGGGGCCGTCGACTTTTTGGACAAGTCGAAAACGGCAGGAGACGGGGTGGAAAGACGTTCCCCCGTAGCGACAATTTTAACTTGGACCTGCAGGTAAGAGCTGCGGTCTTTTTGTGTTTTTACCATGCTAATTACAGGTGGAGAAACCAACGGGCTGTGACAAAGCTGGTGGGCTAGATGGGATCAGCTGTGCCCGATGTCACCTCCGCACCGGCTAGATCCACTCCACGGCAGTAAGGACAAAGCTGGTGAGGGAGGACCGCGGAGCAGCGGGCAGCCAGCAACCAGCAGCAGCCAGCGGCACTCGGATCACCGATAGTGGGATCAGCTGTGCCCGATGTCGCCTCCGCACTGGCCAGATCCACGCAGCCGGGCGGAAAGGCTAGACACAAAAACAAACAAGGTCGTGGACTCAGAGGAGTCCGACTTTGAACAACCGCGGGCGGCCAGCGACCGAGAGCGCTGGAGCCGGATAGAGCGGTGTGTGGAGCATTTGCTCCAATGTGACAGACTCCGGGAGATGGAGTCGGGTCACTGTGGGCCCTATGATAAACCCACAGCAGTACCTCTTGAAGGGCTGCACAGTGCTTCTACCTCATCAGAGGGGAGCACTGCGGGTCAGTTCTGGGCTGACCTGGAAGAGGGGTCCACAGAAGGAAAGACAAGTGTGCAAGGGGTGCAGGAACAAGAGAACCTACTGGACTAATAAAATGGACTCCAACAAACACTGCAGCCAAAGACAGCACCCCTATGCACCCACCAGTAGAACTGGTGAAAGCTCGAAGGCCCGGTATTCAAAACATGAGTCTTTTTAGGCCATGGCCCAGGCCGGCCTTCTTGGAAGATGCGGGGACCTCCAACGCCAACCAAACCGAAAATCCAGACACCAGCACAACAACAGCAGCGAAGAACCTACACAAAGAAGTAAACCTGCCACTGGTAACTATGGAGGTAGGTGGGTCTGGTTCCCTACAAAATACAGGGAGCATGGAGGTTGTGGGGAGACTACACTCTTTTCTGAATGCATGGAGCATGTTAACAACCGATACTTACATCTTAAGCAGTATCCAGGGATATACAATAGAGTTTATACACAAGTACAGCCCTCCAGTTCAACATATACCGAACCGAATGTTCGTGCCTTCTGATAAAGAAAAATCAAAAGCGCAAGCTGAACTGGAGCGGCTTTACATAAAAGGTGTAATTGAGAAAACTCAACACGAACCATTAGAATTCGTGTCCAATATATTTATCAAAAACAAAAAAGATGGTGGTTGTCGCATCACCATATATCTGACAAAATGGATACCTTTGTTACTGCTAAACAATTAATTTCCAAAGGTTACTTCATGGCCAGCATCAATTTAAAAGATGCTTACTATTCAGTGCCTATACGAGGTGACCACAGATGCTACTTAAAATTCAACTGGATGGGCAACTCTGGCAGCATAAAGCACTGCCAAATGGGTCATCAGCCCCAGGCTGTTCACAAAAATTTTGAAACCAGCCCTAGCGTTTCTACAGAAACGTAAACACATGGTCATGGTATATTTAGATGACATACTCATTGTGGGCAAAACTTTGGAATTGGCCAAACAAACTGTAACAGCCACAAAACAGTTATTTGAAAAACTGGGATTTATTATCCATCCAATTAAATCTAAACTAACGCCTTCCACTACTATGGACTATTTGGGGGTTTCACCATTGACTCAGTTCACATGTCGGTCACTCTGCCTAAGGGAACGGCTAGAGATTTAATAGAGGCTTGCATAACCTCATTGACATCAGCAAACCATCCATCAGATTGGTAGCAAAAGTAATTGGCAAATGGTGGCTGCCTTTCCAGCCACACAATTTAGACCTCTACATTACCAAAACTTACAGAGAGCAAAAATACAAGCACTCTAAATTAATGCAGGTCACTTTGACAGACCTATGAAACTACCAATCAAGCTAAAATGGAATAAAATGGTGGATAGATAACATCTGGCTTTGTTCCAATCCAATCATTGTCAGTAACCTTTCCATGGTACTACAAACTGACGCCAGTGCACTTGGGTGGGGAGCCACCAATACCATCACCAGCTGTGGAGGTAGATGGACTGCTCAGGAGGCATCATTATTACTCACACTGGGCATAAACTACCTGGAAATGTTGGGTGCATTCCATGGCCTAAAGTCATATTGTACTGGATCATATCACCAGCATGTTAGACTACAGATAGACAATACCACCGTGGTAGCATACATTAACCACATGGGTGGAAACAAATCGACATCATGTGACAATCTGGCTAATACAATTTGGCAATGGTGTACCCAGAGAGATATTTGGATATCAGCCACTTACCTACCAGGAAGACTAAATTTAGTGGCAGACACCAGGTCACGCAAATTTAATGAAAACACCGAATGGATGTTGAATAAAAAAGTATTTGCTGATATTACAGCAAAATATGGAACACCAGATATCGATCTATTCGCATCCAGACTTAACCACCAGTTATCAAATTATGTTTCATGGCAACTAGACCCTGGGGCAGCGGCGACAGATGCATTTTCGCTGCATTGGGGGGGAAATTGTTTATTTACGCATTCCCTCCTTCCTGCCTCAGTCGGGTATTAAGGAAAATACAACAAGACTCTGCGTCTGGTATTGGTAGTACCCGATTGGCCTACTCAACCATGGTTCCCAGTGGTATTAAACATGGTATTAGAACCATGTATCACCATCCCACATAGACCAGATTTATTGCTACATCCCGTAACAAGGGATAGCCACCCATGCCATAAACATTTGAACTTATTAATTTGTAGAGTTTTAAAAACACCTCTACTACAACTGGGACTGACAGACCGAACAGTGAACATGATCTCGGCGGCCCAAAGACAGTCAACCAAAAAAAACCAGTATCTGGTCTATATCAGGAAGTGGGCGATGCACTGCCATAAAAACAACATCACCTACAGAGACATGAACATCCCGTCTGTTCTGGAATATCTGGCAGGCCTCCACTATGATGAGGGGCTCAGTTACAGTGCCATCAACTGCGCCAGAAGTGCCCTATCGACTTACCTATGGCAGCGTTACTCTGTTGGGACTCACCCACTGGTAACAAAACTTATGAGGGGAATTTTTAATACTAATCCCCCAAGAACCATGTACTCCCAAATATGGGATGTAAGTATTATCCTGAAGATGCTCAGGAATTGGTCTCCAGCAACAGCTCTGTCCCTACACAGATTGACATTAAAAACAGTCATGCTAATGGCATTGGTCACGGCACAGAGGGTACAGTCACTGCATAAACTAAGACTGGACAACATGACTTCCTCAACAGAAAATATTACGTTTCATATCTATGAGTTAGTAAGCAGAACAGACAGGGATCAGCAGGCCTCAATATACAATTTAGGTCATACCCAACAGATGACCGTCTGTGTATAATAAGACATCTGTCGTTATACATGGAGAAAACGAAAATCCTAAGAGGCAATGAGAAGGCACTTTTTGGTCAGCCACTAGCAACCACACAAAAGAGTGACGGTCCAGACCATCCCAAGATGGCTGAAACAGGTGCTAACACAGGCTGGGGTGGATACTAATATTTTAAAATCTCATTCCACCAGGGCTGCAGCTACATCGGCAGCGATACAGTTGGATGTACCAATGGACCAAATCCTCAAGGCAGCAGGATGGTCTGGGGGAAAAAACATTCCAAGTATTTTACAATAAACCAGTAATGAAACCTGGAACGTTTGCAGAAACAAATTTAAGTTCTGTAAATTAATTTAAACCCATAAAAAGGGGTTATAAATTTGTGTTAATAAATTTTATGATTTCAATGTCGAATTCATGTCCAAATTATGTTAACACAATTCCTCCTACAGTCATCAAGGCAGACGTGATGCATGGACTCGTTTCCACGGCATGAAATCACAGAGCTTTAAAATCTTCACGTAGTCACTCACGTGACTCCGAAGTAAAATAGTAAGATTAAACGAGAACTTACCAGTTTGAAGTTTGATCTGTATTTTATGAGGAGTTACGATGAGGGTTTACGTGCCCTCCGCTCCCACCCTTGATCATATACTTAACAGGTATCTCTTCTCTAATCTTACTATGTTTAGTCATTACAGTTATCTGTGATTTCACACCGCTGCTTTGAAGAATGACACGCATGCGTCATGGCGGGGTTCTTCACGTAATCCCTCATCGTAACTCCTCATAAAATACAGATCAAACTTCAAACTGGGAAGTTCTCGTTTAATCTTACTATTACTCCTCATTCACCTCTAAAGCAAGAGGCACGGCCATTATAATTCGGAAGGGTATACCTTTTAAATGAAAGAAATCCATATCTGATAAAGAGGGAAGATACGTTATAGTCACGGGAGAAATTTACAATACACCATTAACTATGATAAATATTTACGCGCCTAATTTTGATAACCCACAATTTTTAAAGAAAATAATAGATTTTATCGCAGAACATAATTATCAAAATATAATAATGGGGGGAGATTTTAATTGTGTTATAGACCCCTACTTAGATAAATCAATAAAGGTAGGGAAGCGTTTTGTTAAAACGAAGACCTGTGAATTTTTAAATACTTATATAAAAAATAACAACATAGCTGATGTTTGGAGAATAGCAAATCCAAGTGGTAGGGAATATTCATTTTACTCATCAGTTCATAAAACTTATTCACAAATTGACTATTTCTTATTGGACACAAAATTAATCCCGTATACGAATAAACCATCATATCATAATAGTATTATTTCTGATCATTCACCATTAACTTTTATACTTAAAATCGAGGGAATGCCGGGTATAAAACCTTTTTGGAGATTCAACGCACGCATATTAAATAACCCGCAGGGCTATGAGTATATAAAAGAACAAACAAAAAATTTTTTCGAAATAAATGACACGCCGGGTATTTCTGCACCGCTATTATGGGAAACCTTCAAGGCATATATTCGCGGCGTCATAATCTCTTACCAAAGTTTTCAAAATAAGGAAAATAAAAGAGAACTTCAGCGGATAGAACAGGAAAGAAAATTACTAGAACTGGACAATGCAACTGACCCAACCATAGATAAACATAAAAAGATAACTTTATTGAAATATAAAATCAATAGAATACTATCGGCAAGAGTAATAAGATTATTCCAAATTACAAAACAAGCACACTTCGAATTTGGGGATAAGCCACATAAATTATTTGCGAGGCAACTGAAGCAACAAGAAAAGGAAAAAACTATCACTAAAATTAAATCGGATAAGGGTGAGTTTCTAACACTGCCAAAGGATATTAATAAGAGGTTTGCCCAATTTTATCATAATTTATATACATCTAAAATAAATACAGATGTTAGTAAAATTACAAATTTTTTAGATAATTGCAATCTCCCAAAATTGGATAGTTTAGAACAAGAGCAATTAGGAGCACGGATTACTAGTGAAGAAATAAAACAAATAATAAACTCACTGAAAAATGGGAAGACCCCAGGACCAGATGGTTTTAGTAGTGAATTTTATAAAAGATTTCAGGAGTCAATTGTACCAAGATTATTCAATTTATACATGCAGGCTTATACCGAAAATAAACTACCAGAAACCCTAGCAGAAGTAACAATAACGCTTATACCAAAAAAAGATAAAGATTTAGATGAACCGGGTTCTTATAGAGCTATTTCACTTCTAAATACGGATCAGAAAATTTGAGCAAAGATTGTAGCTAGAAGACTAAATAATTATATTAACAATTTAATAAATACGGATCAAACGGGATTTATACCCAAAAGACAATCATTTAATAATTTGAGAAGGCTTTTCAATATAATGTACTCTCACAATGAGGACAATGAAGATATTTCAGTTGTTACGCTGGATGCAGAGAAGGCATTTGATCAGGTAGAATGGCAGTATTTATACAAGGTACTCCAAAAATTTAATACGGGAGAGAATTTTATTAGATGGGTTAAACTACTTTACGATAGACCTACAGCAAGAATATTAACTAACAATATGCTATCTCCAAAATTTTACTTATCAAGGGGTAATAGGCAAGGTTGTGCCTTATCACCATTGCTATTTGCCCTTATGATAGAACCGCTGGCCGAAAGGATTAGAAATCACCCGAATATTCATGGGTATAACACTAAGGACTCAAAGAATAAAATTTCATTATACGCTGATGATATCCTTTTATATATTACTAATACACAAACGAGTATACCCACCTTATTAACACTAATTGAGGAATTCGGCTCTTTTTCAGGATATAGAATAAATTGGAATAAAAGCGAAATTATGTCTTTAAAACCACAGGATTCGAGACACTTACTAAAATTCCCCTTCAAAATTGCAACAGAAAAATTCAAGTATCTGGGTATTCAAATTACGAGAAGACACAAATCATTATTTAGTGCCAATTTTATGCCACTATTAAATAAACTGAATGATATGATTAAATTTTGGAAAACGCTCCCGCTCTCATTGATAGGTAGAATTAATGCTATAAAAATGACCTTCTTACCACAATTAATATATTTGTTTCAAGCGATCCCAATATATATTCCAAAATACTTTTTCAAAAAACTAGATTCTACTATCACTAATTTTATATGGGATTACAGAGCACACAGTATTCAACGAAAGCATTTGTGTAAACCTAAAGAAGTTGGGGGTTTATCATTACCTAACTTTATGTATTACTACTGGGCAGTGCATATTAAGAACATAATGTACTGGTTGGATAGTTCCACTCAGCAGTTGGAGTGGATAAGAATGGAGAAAGAGGAGTGCTATCCGCACGATATAGGAACGATCTTGCTCTCACCGATAAAATTGAATAGTATAATATATAAGAAGAACCCATTTATTCACAATACAATAAGAATTTGGAAACAAATAAACGTATCCTTGAAATTAAATAATCTATCAGTACTAACCCCAATATTGAACAACCCCGCATTCAAACCATCTCTCATCGACAAAACATATCAACAATGGGATAGACTGGGGATTAGGAAAGTAGGGGATATGTATGAATTGGGCAAACTGTTATCATTACAACATTTAAAATTAAAATTTAAACTGAAGGATAATCAATATTTTAAATATATACAGATATGTGACTTTATGAAGAAATATACACATAATTTCAAACTATATTTTTAGACCCTTTAGAAGAAGCAATGAATATTAAGGCTGATTCACAAAAACTAATATACTTTTATAATAATATATTAAATAGAGAATCACCCTCAACAGAAGCACTAAGGGAAGATTGGGAACATGAGCTAATGATAAAGATCTCGAAGGATAGATGGGAAAAGTATCTGATGAACACACATAATTGTTCTATTAATGCAAGGCATAATTTAATTCAATTCAAATTATTACATAGACTATATTATTCAAAAACGAGGTTGATTAAATTTTATCCAAACGTCTCTCCATTAATGCAAGGCATAATTTAATTCAATTCAAATTATTACATAGACTATATTATTCAAAAACGAGGTTGATTAAATTTTATCCAAACGTCTCTCCCAGATGCGATAAATGTTTGTTTCAAAACGCTAATATAACATTCATTTGTAGGATGTACAAAGTTGAATAAATTTTGAAGTGATATATTTGATATATTTACAAAGCTCTTCAAGTCAAGAATAGAACCCAAAATGGAATGGAGGATATTTCGAATAATAGGAGAAGATACCAATTTAAATAAAGACCAAAATGTTTTTTTTAATTATGGGTTAATAATTGGAAAGAAATTGATACTTAAATTTTGGAAAAATACAACCATACCAACTGTTAAAATGTGGATTAGGAATATGATGGACATAGCATGCCTTGAAGAAATGAGACTCCGACTAATAGATAAATATGACCAATTCTTAAGGAGTTGGTCTCCTTTCATCGACTTTTTGGAATCATGTGATGCAGCGGTACCATAAGGATTGCTGATTTCAGTTCATGACGTGGATAGTTTTACATCTCCGAATATAGATTTGAAAAATTCTCTTTTAAGGGGCCTTCTCTTCTATTTCTACTTTCCACTTTTTCTTTTTTATTTTATTTTTTTATTTTTTATATACACACTTCACGTTTTTCTACTCTCTACCATCTATTTTTCCACTTTTTCCCCTTTCTATTGTCTTGCTTACTTCCTTCTCATAACATAAAACTAGAGGTTGTACATAGAATGGATTACGGTATGACATAGTTGGCATCTAAAATTAGGTGCCACTGTATTGTTTTGTACTGTATTAACTTCTAATAAAATAAACAAAAAAAAAAACAAAAAAAAAACAAAACAAAAAAAAAGTGCCTTAAGGCAGGCAGCAAACTAGAAAACTGCAGACCTCAAATACCAGCAAGTTAATCACAAAGACAGAACTTGCATTTATTCAGCGTTTTGAACATAGTAAACCACCCCAAGATAATTATCAAATGCAATTTAAGACGCGTTGGGCGGCACAGTGGCGCAGCAGTAGGGTTGCTGCCATACAGCACCGGAGACCCAGGTTCGATCCCGACTACGGGTGCTGTCTGTATGGAGTTTGTACGTTCTCCCCGTGACCTGCGTGGGTTTCCTCCGAGAACTTCGGTTTCCTCCCACACTCCAAAGACGTGCCGGTTTGTAGGTTAATTGGCTCTGTATGAGTGTAAAAATGGTCCCAATGTAGACAATTGTTAAAGTGCGGGGACCATTAGCCGGTGTGGGCTCTTCCCATGTTGTATCTCTAAACTAAACTAAACTAAAGCATAGGTGAACCTGGTACTGGGATTAGCATGCCGCACTTTAATTTTTGTTATTCATTCAACGGACGTGGGCTTTGTAGGCCGAGCATTTAATTACCCATTCTGGATTGCCTTTGAGGAAGTGGTGGTGATATACCTCCTCGACTGTTGCAACTCATGAGGTGTGGACAAATCCAACAGGGCTGCCAGGAAGGGAGTTCCATGATTTTGACACAATGCCGGTATGAAATATTGTAATCGTACATTATCTCTTCATAATTCAAATAGTTGGCCTGGATTGGAGCATCATAGTTACAAGGATAGGCTCGTTTTTTTCCCCTGGAGTAGAGGAGCCTGAGGGGTGCCTGTTCCGTAGAGGAGGCTGAGGGGTGCCTGTTCTGTAGAGGAGGCTGAGGGATGCCTGTTTTTTTATAACTGCAGGTCAAGGGATCATGTCTCCTGTGTCTTTGTTCCAATATCATGGCAGTATTTCAAACTTGCCCTACCCATTCTTTGAACATTTGGAACTTACGGGCAGAAGTAGTAAAACATTGTTAACTCGGGTTTCCATCTGTTGTCTTGGGCAAAGGTGGCTTAACAGGACCTTTGACCTATTTAGCAAGAAGAGCGTGTTTCTGGAAATACAGATAATATTCACCACCTTCAAAGTGAAACTGATTCTGTAAAGTCTCATATCCAGAAATCCTTTATCCTTTCCCGGGGGGCACAATGGCGTGGCAGTAGAGTTACTGCTTCACAGCGCCAGAGAGCCAGGTTCAATCCTGGCTGCGGGTGCTGTCTGTATGGAGTTTATACCTTCTCCCCGTGACCTGTGGTTTTCTCCAAGATATTTGGCTTCCTCCCACACTCCAGAGACATACAGGTTTGCAGGTTAATTGGCTTGGCATAATTGTAAAATTGTCCCTTGTGTGTGTTGGAGTAGTGTTAGTGTGTGAGGATCGCTGGTCAGTGCGGACCTGCAAACGCGGACCTATCTCCGTGCTGTATCTCTAAACTAAACTAACCTAAACAGCTGTGCAAAGTTTTATTCAACCATTATCCAGTCCAGGAAACCGCACCCTGCACGTGAAAAGGGTTAATTGAACTTTGAAACAATTTCCCAGCATTTGTTGTGTAAGTTCAGAATGTAGATATCAAATGTGATGGAGAGCCATACATAGATTAGATGAACGTACTGTATATTTGGATGTAAGCCTTGAAACTGGATTGTATACCTCTGTTTTGTTTTCAGCATAATGCTTTTTAAAACCCATTTAACCTGAAGTAAACCATATTTGTAACATCCCTAGTTCAAACTAGACCAACTGTGTAATGCAACTGAAGTGAAATTCACCTTTGTGATTCCAATGCCGTTGACATGCCAGGGATACACGCAATGATGTTTTTGGGTGACATCATCTTAGCGTAGTTCAATTCTTTCGAAGCATTTGAGTGTTTCATACGAAACACCCAAATGAACATGGTCTTAATCGCACATCGCCAATATAGGATACGCACAGATGAGCAAAATACTTAGCTAACTTCTCAGGCCACCATACTCTGCATTAAAACAACCCACTAGAGCTAGAATACATAACTTGCGATAATCTAAAAATTGAGTGCAATTCATAACCCATGATATTATCATTAATTTAATTTAAAATTTAAACGATTGTGGTGCGTAGGTCTCGAAACGAAAGAGAGGAGTCAGGTATTTCGAGAGGCACCTTTATTTGTGTTCCTCCCGGTTGTAGGGAAGTCCACGAGAGAAAGATGGCACCCAAACCCTTGCCTTTAAACCCTCTGGTTAAGGGCCGCCTCCGGACTGAACCATTCCCGTGCCGAGGGGTTTGACAGTTAGGACGGCCCGACCCTTGGGAGCCGCCACAGGACCCCCCCCCCCCAGAACCCGAGGCATGAAACGCGCCGGCGGGCGCACGACCCGGCCGGCCCGCGTGCGGAAGTCAGCCGATCGTGGGTCTTGCAGAGGCACAGGTGGAGGGACACGTGGAGGGATAGGTCAAGGGATTGGCGGGAGGACAGGTGGAGTGACAGGCGGAGGGAGCCGTGAAGGGGGGCGCTCTCGAGGCCGAGGTTGGGCAACCAGCTGGTCAATGTCCAGGTGCGCCGGCTTCAACCAGTCAATCGACACGGCCTCCGGCCGGCCCCCCATGTCCAGCACAAAGGTCGACTGCCCGTGTTCCAGCACCCGGAACGGGCCCTCGTACGGCCTCTGGAGTGGCGTCCGGTGGGCATCACAGCGCAGGAAAACGTAGGGGCAGTCCCGGATGGCTGATGGCACATGCGGGCGAAATGTCCCATGGCGGGACGTCGGGACGAGTGCGAGCCTGCCAACTCGCTCGCGAAGGCGCTTTCAGGTGGATGAGGGCACTACCTGCTGCCCCGGCGCCGACAGCATGGGCACCGTGAGTGGCGACCCGTACACGAGCTCCGCTGATGATGAGGCCAAGTCCTCTTTAGCAGCAGTCCGAATGCCCAGCATGACCCACGGCAACTTGTCCATCCAGTCCGGGCCGGAGCGTCGTGCCTTCAGCGCTGCCTTGAGCTGCCGGTGGAACCTCTCCACCAGACCGTTAGCTCGGGGGTGATAGGCCGTGGTGTGGTGCAGCCGCACCCCGAGCAAGCGAGCCATGGCCGACCACAGCTCGGAGGTGAACTGTGGCCCCCGGTCCGAGGAGATATGCGCCGGCACCCCGAAACGAGCAATCCAGTGCGCGGACAACGCACGAGCACACGTAGCTGTTGAAGTATCGGCCAGCGGAATGGCCTTCGGCCACCGCGTGAAGCGGTCCACCATCGTGAGAAGGTGGGTGATGCCCCGGGACGGCGCAAGAGGCCCCACAATGTCCACGTGGAGATGGTCGAATCGCCGGTGAGGTAGACCGAACTCCTGGAGAGGCGCACGGACATGGCGCTGGATCTTCGCCGTCTGGCACGGAATGCAGGTGCGAGCCCAGTGGCCAACCTGCTTGCGCAGACCGTGCCACATGAAACGAGCGGCAACTAGTGCCGTTGTCGCCCGGATTGATGGGTGAGACAGTCCATGGATATCCTCGAAAACCCTCCGGCGCCAGGCGGCAGGGACGATTGGGCGCGGCTGACTGGACGACACATCGCACAGGATCGTCGCTCCTCCAGGACCGAGAGGGACATCCTCGAGGCGGAGGCAGGAGACGGCAGTCCGGTAGGCGGGCATCTCACCGTCCGTGAGCTGTGCCTCTGCCAGGGCAGAATAGTCAATTCCGGGCGCCACCTCGAAAACAGCGTCGGTAGCGGGGCGGGACAATGTGTCGGCCACCCGGTTCTCTTTCCCCTCGACGTAGCGGATGGATGTGGTATATTCAGAAATGTAGGCCAAATACCGCTGCTGTCGTGCGGACCAGGGGTCGGAAACCTTCACCAGGGCGAAAATGAGCGGCTTGTGGTCCGTGTAGGCGGTGAACGGGCGGCCCTCCAGGAAGTAACGGAAGTGGCGCACTGCCAGGTACAGAGCCAGGAGCTCGCGATCGAACGCGCTGTATTTGGTCTGCGAGCGGTTGAGGTGCCGGCTGAAGAAGGCCAGGGGCCGCCAACCTCCGCCCGTCAGTTGCTCCAGCACAGCACCAACCGCCGACTCCGAGGCGTCCACCGTGAGAGCAGTCGGGGCATCTTCCCGTGGGTGCACCAGCAATACGGCCCGAGCAAGGGCCTCCTTCGCGCCGCCAAATGCTGCCACTGCCTCGTGGGTCCATTCGACGTTCTTGTTCTGCCCACCCGCCAGGAGTTGATACAGAGGCCGCATGATTTGAGCCGCGGATGGCACGAAACGATGGTAAAACGCCACCATGCCGACAAAGCCCTGCAGGCCGCGCACCGTGCGTGGGCGGGGAAACCGACGGATGGCGTCGACCCTGACCGGCAGGGGAAACCGCACCTTGCGAAGTCACGCGGTGGCCGAGGAAGTCGATCTCAGTTACCCCAAAACGGTACTTGGCGAGGTTGATAGCCAAACCATGCTCGCTGAGCCGCTGACAGAGCTGCCGGAGGTGGGCGCAGTGCTCCTGCTGCGAGCGACTGGCCACCAGGATGTCGTCTAGGTAAACAAACAGAAACTCGAGGTCGCGACACACCCCGTCCATCAAGCGTTGAAAAGCCTGCGCAGCGTTCTTGAGGCCGAACAGCATCTGCGTGAATTCATACAGTTCGAACGGCGTGATGATCGCTGTCTTGGGTACATCCTCCGGGTGGACCGGGATCTGGTTATAACCCCGTACCAGATCCACTTTGGAAAATATTGTAGCCCCAGCCAAATGGGCGGTGAAGTCTGGATGTGTGGTACGGGGTATCGATCCGCTGTTGTTGCGGCATTCAGCCGTCGGTAATCCCCGCAAGGTCGCCAGCCCCCGCTTGCCTTAGGGACCATGTGGAGTGGGGACGCCCACGGGCTGCTTGAAGGGCGGACGATCCCCAAGGACTCCCTTGTGCGGAATTCCCGCCGTGCCAGACGCAGTTTATTTGGCGGCAGACGGCGTGCTCGTGCATGGATAGGTGGGCCGGTAGTCTGTATAAAATGTACCACTCCGTGACTGGGGGTCGATGACCGAAACTGTTGGGTCAGGATATCCGGGAACGCGGCCAAGAACCGAGCGAAGCGGGAATCCACGGACAACAAGGGGCGTTCCACCGGCTGATCCAAACGTAACGTGATCGGCTCCATCGTAGCGGCGTTGACCAAGCGCTGACGCCTGACGTCCACCAGGAGGGAATGCGCCCGGAGGAAGTCGGCCCCGAGCAATGTCTGGGAGACATCAGCAATGGTGAACCGCCACGAGAAATGGCAGGAGCCGAACACGATCGGGACAATGCGCGCTCCATACGTGCGGATGGGGCTTACATTCGCCATGGTGAGGACGGGCCCCCGCTTACGAATGTCGGCCAGTGAAGGGGGCAGGACGCTGAGCTCCGCTCCAGTATCAACGAGGAAGCGGGTCCCGGAGCACCGATCCCAGGCGAAGAGGCGGTGAATTTGGCCGGCCGCCGCGGGGACTATTGGCAGCCGGCCCAGGCGTTTCCTGGGAGCATGCACGGCTGGTGGCATTGCCGTGCTGCAGCACCCCAGCGCTGATGGTAGTAGCACCAGCGCCTCCTGTTGGTGGCACTTGGAGCTTGCTGGCTCCTGGTGGTGGCACTTGGAGCTTGCTGCCGCTGGACTGCAGGTGCAGTATCCGACACGGCCGCGGTGGGCGATCTTACATGCCGTCGGGCTGGAGCTGTCACTCCTTCCACAGCTTCCCCGCCCCACCGGTGGAAATCAGGAGCTGCCGGGGTGACGTCATCGGTGAGCCTGCCGACGGCGAAGGAGGCATCCGTGAGCTGAAGACGGATGTAGGCTGGCAGCAGATGGAGGTATATATATTCAAACAATAGGCACGGCGTGTGCCCATCTAGGAGAGCAACCATCTCTTTTAGGAGGCTTGATGGCCGTCTCTCGCCTAGGCCCTCCATATGAAGGAGCCTGGCAGCACGCTTCACGCTTCTCGGTGGCCGGGGGGGCTGCGAGGAAGTCCGTGACCTCTTCAACCGTGTCCTGGTCGAGGGCCCCCACCAGGTAATAGAAGCGGGTGGCATCGACTGTGATGCCCCGCAGGTTGAACTGGGCCTCGGACTGCTGGAACCAGATGTGCGGCTGGGTGGTCCAGAAGGTGGGCAATTTAACAGAGACCGCGTCCAGTGACAGGGCCGGCCCGGCCTGTGAGGTGGTAGGGCTTTTGGCTTTCTCCATCATGATGACAATGGAGTGTCGGGGTCACCAATGTGGTGCGTACGTCTCGAAACGAAAGAGAGGTGTCAGGTATTTCGAGAGGCACCTTTATTTGTGTTCCTCCCGGTTGTAGGGAAGCCCACGAGAGAAAGATGGCACCCAAACCCCTGCCTTTAAACCCTCTGGTTAAGGGCCGCCTCCGGACTGAACCATTCCCGTGCCGAGGGGTTTGACAGTTAGGATGGCCCGACCCTTGGGAGCCGCCACACGATGAACGTTTCAAATAGGCTGTAAACTGCAAAGGAAATCCTGAACTTTTTTTACTAATGAAGGACATTTTTTAAATTCTGGATTCTGCGACAGCACTGAGATCACAAGTCATTGCCTAAGTAACAAGATTATGTCGTGCCTCTTCTCAGCAGGTGAACGCAAATATGAATAAAGAAATATACGGCAACAGGTTTTGGGCTACTGATAAACATTTCTCCACCGAGCATCTGGGTTGTGCTAATGGTAACAATAGACAAATAGGAAGGAGAATGGCATAAACAAAGGAATGTTTAGTATAGTTTAGATATACAGCACAGAAACAGGCTCTTCTGCCCACCGAGTCCACACCGACTAGCGATCTCCGCACATTAAAACTATCCTACACAGTAGGAACAATTTACAATTTTCACAGAAGCCAATTAACCTAAAATTGACCTGCAGTCAGGATCGAACTCTACCACTGTGCCGCCCCTATGTTGGGTCAATCTAGTGGCTGTGATTTTTGGATTATGAGCAGCTCGGGTGGAGGGGGTCAACTTGCAAGGTGTTGTGGCAGAACATTCCGAGTAGTCATCATGGTGAATTGTATCTGAAATCATTTAGGACTAAAGAATAAATAATATTTTGATTAAAGGGAACTGCAGCTTGAGTGACTAGTTACAGTTAAGGGTAAAAGTAGTATAAGGCATAGAATTCAGCAGTCGTATTGGAGTGTAAGATGTGTGATATTTTATATCATAACTTCAGGCAGCATTGCGTGTCATGTGTTTTGTAGTGTTTATTTGTGGGGGTTGGTTATATTTTAATAAATGTTTTAAAAGAGTTGTGTTGTGTTGGTCTATGAGCCATAACAAATATTCCTCACTTGGACATTTTAAGACCAAACTCAGCCATAGAGTGATACAGCATGGAATAAGCCCATCGCCCCACTTGCCCACACCGGCCAACATGTCCTAGCTACACTAGTCCCACCTGCCTGCATCTGACCCACATCCCTCCAACCCTGTCCTGTCCATGTACCTTTCTAACTGTTTCTTAAATGTTGGGATAGTTCCTGCCTCAACTACCTCCTCAGGCAGCTTGTTCCATACACCCACCACCCTTTGTGTGAAAAAGTTACCCCTCAGATTTCTATAAAATCTTTTCATCTTCTCCTCTGGTCCTCGATTCACCTACTCTGGGCATGAGACCCTGTGCATCTACCCGATCTATTCCTCTCATCATTTTATACACCTCTATAAGATAGAGTCCCAGCCTACTCAACCTCTGCCCATAGCTCAGATGCTCTAGTCCTGGCAAGATCCTCGTAAATCTTCTCTGTACCCTTTCCAGCTTGACAACATCTTTCCATGGAGCCCAGAACAGAACATAATACAGTCTGAAGAATGGTTTCGGCCTGAAACGTTGCCTATCTCCTTCGCTCCATAGATGCTGCTGCACCCACTGAGTTTCTCCAGCATTTTTGTGTACCCATAATACTCTAAATGCTGCCTCACCAACGTCTTATACAACTGTGACATGACCTCCCAACTTTTATACTCAATATTCTGACTGATGAAGGCCAATGTGCCAATGTTTCCTTATCACAGCTGTACACTGAATGGATCGATTGTAATCATGTATTGTCTTTCCGCTGACTGATTAGTACGTAACAAAAGATTTTCACTGTACTTTGGTACACATGACAATAAAACTAAACTCAACTTAAATGTGCAGTGGTGAAGGGTCACAGTTGTCCACCTGGCCTTTCCACGCGATTCTTATAATCATTCAGAATACTTTAATTCATGCAGAATACAACGGATTGGCTAATTTTAAGATTTATTGACAGGCTAAATAATACGACACTTAAAAAAAAAAAAGAACAGAATCAGTCCAGCATGGTTAAAGCACTCTTTATAAAGGACCCCATTCCTTATATTTAATGTTAAGCAGTTGCAGGTTTCTCTCTTGATAGAACTTCATGGAGAGATGTTGCACATGTATTAAATACATTTTGGGTTTCCCATGAAATTTACATCTCTCACAAGATAACCACAGGAGAATCCTTCAAATCTGACTGAGCACAAAGGCATCTGGGGATAGGAGTTATGGTTATGAATGGTCAGGGATCAACGGTTGGTCCAGTGAATGCTATGTTTACATATCTGTTGTGCTGTTGCAAAATTCATTGTTCCATTTCGGGACATGACAATAAAACACTCTTAACAGTGTGAACTGCGAGGAGGATGCTAGGAGGTTGCAGGGTGACCTGGACAGGTTGAGTGGGTGGGCAGATGCAGTATAATGTAGATAAACGTGAGATTATCCTCTTTGGTGGCAAGAAGAGGGAGGCAGATTATTATCTCAATGGTGTCAGATTAGGAAAAAGGGAAGTGCAACGGGACCTGAGTGTCCTTGTACACCAGTCACTGAAAGTAAACATGCAGGTACAGCAGGCAGTGAAGAAAGCTAATGCCTTCATAAAGAGAGGATTTGAGTACAGGAGTAAAGAGGTCCATCTGCAGTTGTACAGGGCCCTGGTGAGACCACATCTGGAGTATTGTGTGCAGTTTTGGTCTCCTAATTTGAGGAAGGACATCCTTCCTATTGAGGCAGTGCAGCGTAGGTTCACAAGGTTAACCCCCGGGATGGCGGGACTGTCATATGAGGAAAGATTGGAAAGACTGGGCTTGTAGTCACTGGAATTTAGGAGGATGAGGGGATATCTTATAGAATCGTATAAAATTATAAAAGGACTGGACAAGCTAGATGCAGGAAAAATGTTCCCAATGTTGGGGGAGTTCAGAACCAGGTGCCACAGTCTAAGAATAAAGGGGAGGCCATATAAAACTGAGATGAGAAAAACATCTCAAGAGAATTGTGAATTCGTGGAGTTCTCTGCAATGGAAGGCAGTGGAGGCCAATTCACTGGATGAATTTAAATGAGAGTTAGAGCTCTAGGGGCTAGTGGAATCAAGGGATATGGGGAGAAGGCAGGCACAGGTTACTGATTGTGGATGATCAGCCATGATCACAATGAATTATGGGCCAAATGGCCTCCTCCTGCACCAATTTTCTATGTTTTCTATGACATAAAGAAGCGATGATTTGCATGGAATAACATTTAACAATTCAAAATAAAGACTCTTATGTTAGTGCAAGGCCTTTAACTGCAGAATTCAACAAGCATCTAGAATTATTATACTTTGAGTATTTAAAAATCTGAGGGGTAACCTTTCCACACAAAGAGTGGTGGGTGTATGGAACGAGCTGCTGGAGAAGGTAGGAATCATTTGGGACTTGAATGAAATGCCATGATTTTTTTTGTTCCTACTTCCAAGCAGATTAGTCAAGTTCATTTTCTGGATCTTCCAGAATATTGTGTATTTTTCCTTGCAACCATTGAAAGGTTTTATCTGCAACACGTTCGAAAAGGTTTACATCAGCGTGGTAATAGTGATACAGGCACTTCTGGTTACAGCAGTCATTTAAAACATCCAAAAAGTTGCAAAATGACTTTGACAACGTGTTCCACTGATGAGGTTCTGGGTACTTTTCTCTTGTATGTAAATAGAGAATCTACAAAAGGAAGGAACAGTGAGACATTTGAACAGGTTTGTAAAGTTAAGATAGTTAGAATATAACTGAACGTAAAACCTACCTTCATAAAAAAGGAGTTGAGAAAAGGTTTTGTCTTTCCTCGGTAGTCACTGCACAGCTGATCCACGGTCCAATAATAACTATTGAGAGATTTTAATATTTTGAAGGCTTTTTTACAGTAGCCTCCTTTACCATCTATCTCCCCAAATACAAAAGCATCGATTCTTGAGAAGGAAGGTCTAGAGAAACAAGAAAGATTGGTGTCATTGTGCCTTTGTTAGATTTGGTTATCAATTACACTAACTCCTATTTGTGCCCGGGTGTTTGTAATTCACACTGGGAGTTAACAAAGTAATGTAAATATATTTTATGTTTATATTATAAAGCATGGTGGCACAGCAGTAGAGTTGATGCCTTACAGCACCAGAGACCTGGGTTCGATCCTGACTACAGGTGCTGTCTGTACGGAATTTGTACCTTCTCCTCGTGACCTGCGTGGGTTTCGTCTGGGATCTTCAGTTTCATCCTGAAACAGTTAGTTATTAATCGATTGTTGTCATATTTAAGCTTTCCTGTTGTAAAAAGCCAATTGTTGTTGCATGATGGATACTTGGCCAAAACCATCATGGCAAGGTTTTTTTTATGTAAGAAGCATAGTTCACAGCTCTCTTACAAGTTTTTTAATGTACATTGAACAGTTTATTCAGATATGAAAGGGCCAGAGGATGCCATTGGGATGGCTGGCTTTTGGCAAAGAGTGAAAAACAACTCCATATTTGGTGGCGGCTGATGGTTCCTGGTACATTACCACATAGAAAATAGGTGCAGGAGTAGGCCATTCGGCCCTTCGAGCCTGCACCACCATTC
The DNA here is from genome assembly GCF_010909765.2 of Amblyraja radiata. Classification (NCBI taxonomy): domain Eukaryota; kingdom Metazoa; phylum Chordata; class Chondrichthyes; order Rajiformes; family Rajidae; genus Amblyraja; species Amblyraja radiata. Next base: position 118,990,743 of record NC_045958.1, read on the forward strand.
AATATGATCATGGCTGCTCATCCAACTCAGTATCCCGTACCTGCCTTCTCTCCATACCCCCTGATCCCGTTAGCCACAGGGGCCACATCTAATTCCCTCTTAAATATAGCCAATGAACTGGCCTCAACTACCTTCTGTGGCAGAGAATTCCAGAGATTCACCACTCTCTCTGTGAAAAATGTTTTTCTCACCTAAAAGACTTCCCCCTTATCCTTAAACTGTGACCCCTTGTTCTGGACTTCCCCAACACCGGGAACAATCTTCCTGCATCTAGCCTGTCCAACCCCTTAAGAATTTTGTAAGTTTCTATAAGATCCCCCCTCAATCTTCTAAATTCTAGCGAGTACAAGCCAAGTCTATCCTGTCTTTCTTCATATGAAAGTCCTGCCATCCCTGGAATCAGTCTGGTGAACCTTCTCTGTACTCCCTCTATGGCAAGAATGTCTTTCCTCAGATTAGGAGACCAAAACTGTACGCAATACACCAGGTGTGGTCTCACCAAGACCCTGTACAACTGCAGTAGAACCTCCCTGCTCCTATACTCAAATCCTTTTGCTATGAATGCTAACATACCATTCGATTTCTTCACTGCCTGCTGCACCTGCATTCCTACTTTCAATGACTGGTGTACCATGACACCCAGGTCTCGCTGCATCTCCCCTTTTCCTAATCGGCCACCATTCAGCTAATAGTCTACTTTCTTGTTTTTGCCACCAAAGTGGATAACCTCACATTTATCCGCATTATACTGCATCTGCCATGCATTTGCCCACTCACCCAACCTATCCAAGTCACCTTGCAGTCTCCTAACATCCTCCTCACAGCTAACACTGCCCCTCAGCTTCGTGTCATCCGCATACGTGGAGATGTTGCATTCAATTCCCTCGTCCAAATCATTAATATATATTGTAAATAGCTGGGGTCCCAGCACCGAGCCTTGCGGTACATTGTGAAAAGGACCCGTTTACTCCTACTCTTTGCTTCCTGTCTGCCACCCAGTTCTCCATCCACATCAATACTGAACCCCCAATACCGTGTGCTTTAAGTTTGCATACTAATCTCTTATGTGGGACCTTGTCGAAAGCCTTCTGAAAGTCCAGACATAACACATCCACTGGTTCTCCCTTATGCACTCTACTAGTTACATCCTCGAAAAATTCTATAAGATTCGTCAGACATGATTTACCTTTCATAAATCCATGCTGACTTTGTCTAATGATTTCACCACCTTCAGCTGCTATCCCATCTTTAATAACTGACTCTAGCAGTTTCCTCACTACCGATGTTAGACTAACTGGTCTGTAATTCCCCGTTTTCTCTCTCCCTCCCTTTTTAAAAAGTGGGGTTACATTAGCTACCCTCCAATCCTCAGAAATTATTCCAGAATCTAAAGAGTTTCTGGGGCTACTTCCTTAAGTACTCTGAGATGCAGCCCATCTGGCCCTGGGGATGTATTGGCCTTTAATCCATTCAATTTACCTAACACCACTTCCCGGCTAACCTGGATTTCACTCAGTTCCTCCATCTCATTTGACCCCCGGTCCCCTGCTATTTCCGGCAGATTATTTATGGCTTCCTTAGTGAAGACAGATCCAAGTAGTAATTCAATTGGTCTGTCATGTCCTTGTTCCCCATGATCAATTCACCTGTTTCTGACTGCAAGGGACCTACATTTGTTTTGACTAATCATTTTCTCTTCACATATCTATAAAAACTTTTGCAGTCAGTTTTTATGTTCCCTGCCAGTTTTCTTTCATAAATTATTGTTTGATTTGGTTATCAATTACACTAACTATTTTCCCTTTCCTAATTAAGCCCTTTGTCCTCCTCGGTTGGGGGGGGGGGGAGTGAAGCCCTGTTATAAGGGACCGCGGAGAAAAAGCTCGGGGGAGAAATAACCCGCAATGGAAGTGTTTCTACAAGGACCACAGAGGGAACCCCAGCTGTAACAAACCACAACCACGAGACCAGGCTCGGGAGGAGCGTTGCCCCGCAGCAGAAGGTATTCAAAAAGGACATGCAGGTAAATTCCTTACTCAAAGGTCGTTTTGTGCTATTTTGTGAAAATATGTTACAGGAATGGACCGCATCCAGACTGACTGTGGAGGACCGCGGAATTGCGGGCAGTCAGCAGCGGTAGACTGCACCTGGATCGCTATTGATCAACAGTCTCCGACCTGGCACCTGCACAGTCGGAATCGACACCACAGAATGGTGGGAAAGCCAAGCAGAAGTCGGATAGGCCGAAGACTCGGACGAGTCGGGCTGTGAAGACTCACCGCCAGCGGGAGCAACTGTGATCGCATATCCCGCGTGGAGCGTGTAGATGGTTTATGCATGCAACCAATAATATAGCTACCTCAATACCACTAACCACGCCTTAGTTACCAATTATAATAACGCCTTCTTCTCCTTCTGCGCAGTACAGTAGCAGACTGGAGACAGTGACTGCTGATGTGTGTTTAACCCTGTGTTCTCATTAAAGACCAGTGTAAAGTACAAGTGTGTTTGATCACTCATTTACATGGTATCAGTCGGAAAAGACTCGCGTCTCCTGTTTCCCGGGTTTTATTTCTTTTTCTGAGTTTTATTTCTTTCTCTGAGTTTTGCTTTCACTGACCATGGCATCCTCGTGCCGAAAGCCCGCGCCCCTCATCTTCGATTCTGACATCGCAGAGCGCTGGGCTACCTTCGAGTTGGACTTCAGCCACTACATCAACATCGCACATCGGAACGAGCCCGATGCGGTCAAAGCCTCTCTACTTCTCAACCTTTCCGGCCCCGATGCAATGAGGAGAGCAAGAACCTTCACCTACGACCCGCCGGTCTTGGGTCCCGATGATCAGGTACAGATACCTCTAGAGACTGCTGACAACCCGGTATGCCTGCTGCGCAAGTTCAGGGAGATTTGCGACCTGCCCTCGAACCGTATTTTAGAGAGGGTGCGTTTTTTCACCAGAAAGCAGCTGCCGGAGGAACCTGTTGAATGTTTCATTGCTGACCTGCGATACCTAGCCCAAAGGTGCCGTTTCGGTGCAATGACAGACCAGCTTACCAGGGACATTTTAGTGACGGGGATGCTCGATCAGAGGTTAAGATCGGAGCTCCTCAGGAAACTAGATATGACTCTGAGCGAAGCCATGCACGCCTGCAGAATGGCTGAGGTCGTTGACCCGCAGGTCGGTCAGCGGGGGTCGGACACGAAATCGATCAATCTGACCGGGTGTAACAGACCGCGTCCTCGGATGGATAACACAAAATTTGTGCCACGGGCCAGCTACGGTCCCGGCGGGGTGCCCCTCAGTAAGTGCCCCAATTGCAACTACATGCATCAAAAGCAGTCGCCGTGCCCAGCTTACGGCAAATCCTGCAACTTTTGTAAGAAGTTAAATCATTTCTCTGCAGCTTGCCGCTCCCGTGGGAAAGTTCCACAGGCTTCTAGACCTATCTTAAACATGCTGATGCAAATTGGTAACCAGTATGGTTCCCAGTCCTCGCTAGACACGGCCCAAGATTCTGATCCAATTAATTCTCAAGGGGAGGTGAGTGTGTTCTCACTCCTCCACGCACCTGGCCGACTACCCGATCCGACTGTCCTGGTTACTGTCAACAATTGCAGTTTCCATGCTAAGCTCGACACGGGTGCCAAGGTCAACGTAATGTCAACAAGCCTGTTCAAGAAGATTAGAAACAATGAGCTCCTAACTGCAGACCGGTCCACTCTGCATGCATACGGGGGCGAGGTGCTGAGACCGATGGGAAAGGCCACCTTCAATTGCGTGCTAAAGAAAACATCGCGGGCCCTTACGTTTTATGTCTTGAACTCTGACTGTGTGACTCTGTTGGGCAACCAGGCATGCCAGGACCTGGGGTACACAAAATTGCTGGAGGAACTCAGCGGGTGCAGCAGCATCTATGGAGCGAAGGAAATAGGCGACGTTTCGGGCCGAAACCCTTCTTCAGACCTGGGCCAGGTGTCATGCCAGGACCTGGGACTGGTGTCGTTCGACCGAACGGTCCACAAAGTGCTGATTTCGCTGGATCCAATATTGGAATACCCTGACCTGTTTAACGATGAGCTGGGCAAGCTGCCCATCACCTACAGAATTGCCATTGACCCGAATGTGGCGGCCGTGGTCCGCGCACCGCATAGAGTGTTCCACGCCATGAAAGACAAAGTTGAGTCGATGTTGAACGACATGGTCGCTATGGGAGTGCTGGAGGCGGTCAGCGAGCCCACCGAGTGGGTCTCCACCATGGTTGCCACCCTGAAAAAGGACAGAAACGAAATACGGGTGTGCATCAACCCGAAGGATTTAAACCTCGCAATCAGGCGCCCCCACTACCCCATGAGGACCGTGGAGGACGTTGCAGCCCAAGTCGGACAGGCCACTGTCTTCTCAGTCCTCGACGCGAAGAGTTCCTTTTGGCAAATACCACTGGACAAGGGCTCCTTCGACCTGACGACGTTCTCGACACCGTTTGGTTAGATTTAAGTTTCTGCGGATGCCATTCTGCATCAATTCTGCGAGCGAGGTGTTCCAGAGGGCGATGGAACAGTTGTTCTCCGGCCTGCCGTGCGCCATCATCGTGGATGACATCCTGGTTTATGGAAAGGACGTTGCTGAGCACGACATGAACCTCCGCCGCGTCCTGGATCGGGCACGACAAATCAACCTGAAGCTGAACTCTGAAAAGTGCAGGTTCCGGGTCTCGTGCATAATCTCATCGACGGAGGTCAATTTAAAAACAATCCTAGCTACCATTGGTGGCTTTTTTGTAAGATATCGCTTTTTTGATAACTTACACTCACTTTTTGGTTTATTCACAATTGTCTGTTGTATAACTTACCAATTTTTATGTACACTTTATGTTATGTTTTTCTCTTTCCCTTAATTATGTTTAATAGTGTCAGGAGATGTAAAACTACTGCAGAAATTATGAAGGACAACTCTGGAATCGGAATTCCGAGGTACTTGGCTGCATCACATGAATCATACATTCTGGTAATAATAGTCAATGCAAGATAATAGTCGAATAGATATCGGAGGTCTCACTTTCTGTAGTTGGAACATCAGAGGTGCGAACGAGCCAATTAAGAGGGGTAAAATTCTGGCACAATTAAAATCATTAAATATGGATATTGCTTTCCTACTAGAGACACATTTGAAACAACAAACTCAGATCAGATTAAGGGCAAACTGGATAGGTCAAACCTATTTTACTTCGGAGTCACGTGAGTGACTACGTGAAGAACCCCGCCACGACGCATGCGTGCCATATCGCTTCACGCTTGCGAAACGACAGGCGGGGTGGAGTGTCCCCCGCAGCGGTAAGTTTGAAACCGTGACCTGCAGGTAAGTGATTTACTCTGCGGTAGTTTTTGTCCCCGCGCTGTTTTTACACAGGGGGGGGAAGCTGGACAAAATAGTGTCCACAAGTGCTGCGAGTAAAGCTGGCTGGGGAGGACCGCAAAGTTGCGTGAGCCAGCAGCAGCTGAAGGCACAAGCCCCGTAAGGAATCAGCTGTGCCGACTTTTGGTCCCGCGCCGGCCAGAACACCACGGCCGGGCGGGAGACTATTCAAATGGGGCCGTCGACTTTTTGGACAAGTCGAAAACGGCAGGAGACTGGGTGGAAAGACGTTCCCCCGTAGCGACAATTTTAACTTGGACCTGCAGGTAAGAGCTGCGGTCTTTTTGTGTTTTTACCATGCTAATTACAGGTGGAGAAACCAACGGGCTGCGACAAAGCTGGTGGGCTAGATGGGATCAGCTGTGCCCGATGTCGCCTCCGCACCGGCCAGATCCACTCCACGGCAGTAAGGACAAAGCTGGTGAGGGAGGACCGCGGAGCAGCGGGCAGCCAGCAGCAGCCAGCGGCACTCGGATCACCGATAGTGGGATCAGCTGTGCCCGATGTCGCCTCCGCACTGGCCAGATCCACGCAGCAGGGCGGAAAGGCTAGACACAAAAACAAACAAGGTCGTGGACTCAGAGGAGTCCGACTTTGAACAACCGCGGGCGGCCAGCGACCGAGAGCGCTGGAGCCGGATAGAGCGGTGTGTGGAGCATTTGCTCCAATGTGACAGACTCCGGGAGATGGAGTCGGGTCACTGTGGGCCCTATGATAAACCCACAGCAGTACCTCTTGAAGGGCTGCACAGTGCTTCTACCTCATCAGAGGGGAGCACTGCGGGTCAGTTCTGGGCTGACCTGGAAGAGGGGTCCACAGAAGGAAAGACAAGTGTGCAAGGGGTGCAGGAACAAGAGAACCTACTGGACTAATAAAATGGACTCCAACAAACACTACAGCCAAAGACAGCACCCCTATGCACCCACCAGCAGAACTGGTGATAGCTCGAAGGCCCGGTATTCAAAACATGAGTCTTTTTAGGCCATGGCCCAGGCCGGCCTTCTTGGAAGATGCGGGGACCTCCAACGCCAACCAAACCGAAAATCCAGACACCAGCGCAACAACAGCAGCGAAGAACCTACACAAAGAAGTAAACCTGCCACTGGTAACTATGGAGGTAGGTGGGTCTGGTTCCCTACAAAATACAGGGAGCATGGAGGTTGGGGGGAGACTACACTCTTTTCTGAATGCATGGAGCATGTTAACAACCGATACTTACATCTTAAGCAGTATCCAGGGATATACAATAGAGTTTATACACAAGTACAGCCCTCCAGTTCAACATATACCGAACCGAATGTTCGTGCCTTCTGATAAAGAAAAATCAAAAGCGCAAGCTGAACTGGAGCGGCTTTACATAAAAGGTGTAATTGAGAAAACTCAACACGAACCATTAGAATTCGTGTCCAATATATTTATCAAAAACAAAAAAGATGGTGGTTGTCGCATCACCATAGATCTGACAAAATGGATACCTTTGTTACTGCTAAACAATTAATTTCCAAAGGTTACTTCATGGCCAGCATCAATTTAAAAGATGCTTACTATTCAGTGCCTATACGAGGTGACCACAGATGCTACTTAAAATTCAACTGGATGGGCAACTCTGGCAGTATAAAGCGCTGCCAAATGGGTCATCAGCCCCAGGCTGTTCACAAAAATTTTGAAACCAGCCCTAGCGTTTCTACAGAAACGTAAACACATGGTCATGGCATATTTAGATGACATACTCATTGTGGGCAAAACTTTGGAATTGGCCAAACAAACTGTAACAGCCACAAAACAGTTATTTGAAAAACTGGGATTTATTATCCATCCAATTAAATCTAAACTAACACCTTCCACTACTATGGACTATTTGGGGGTTTCACCATTGACTCAATTCACATGTCGGTGACTCTGCCTAAGGGAAAGGCTAGAGATTTAATAGAGGCTTGCATAACCTCATTGACATCAGCAAACCATCCATCAGATTGGTAGCAAAAGTAATTGGCAAATGGTGGCTGCCTTTCCAGCCACACAATTTAGACCTCTACATTACCAAAACTTACAGAGAGCAAAAATACAAGCACTCTAAATTAATGCAGGTCACTTTGACAGACCTATGAAACTACCAATCAAGCTAAAATGGAATAAAATGGTGGATAGATAACATCTGGCTTTGTTCCAATCCAATCATTGTCAGTAACCTTTCCATGGTACTACAAACTGATGCCAGTGCACTTGGGTGGGGAGCCACCAAAACCATCACCAGCTGTGGAGGTAGATGGACTGCTCAGGAGGCATCATTATTACTCACACTGGGCATAAACTACCTGGAAATGTTGGGTGCATTCCATGGCCTAAAGTCATATTGTACTGGATCATATCACCAGCATGTTAGACTACAGATAGACAATACCACCGTGGTAGCATACATTAACCACATGGGTGGAAACAAATCGACATCATGTGACAATCTGGCTAATACAATTTGGCAATGGTGTATCCAGAGAGATATTTGGATATCAGCCACTTGCCTACCAGGAAGACGAAATTTAGTGGCAGACACCAGGTCACGCAAATTTAATGAAAACACCGAATGGATGTTGAATAAAAAGTATTTGCTGATATTACAGCAAAATATGGAACACCAGATATCGATCTATTCGCATCCAGACTTAACCACCAGTTATCAAATTATGTTTCATGGGAACTAGACCCTGGGGCAGCGGCGACAGATGCATTTTCGCTGCATTGGGGGGGAAATTGTTTATTTACGCATTCCCTCCTTCCTGCCTCAGTCGGGTATTAAGGAAAATACAACAAGACTCTGCGTCTGGTATTGGTAGTACCCGATTGGCCTACTCAACCATGGTTCCCAGTGGTATTAAACATGGTATTAGAACCATGTATCACCATCCCACATAGACCAGATTTATTGCTACATCCCGTAACAAGGGATAGCCACCCATGCCATAAACATTTGAACTTATTAATTTGTAGAGTTTTAAAAACACCTCTACTACAACTGGGACTGATGGACCGAACAGTGAACATGATCTCGGCGGCCCAAAGACAGTCAACCAAAAAAAACCAGTATCTGGTCTATATCAGGAAGTGGGCGATGCACTGCCATAAAAACAACATCACCTACAGAGACATGAACATCCCGTCTGTTCTGGAATATCTGGCAGGCCTCCACTATGATGAGGGGCTCAGTTATAGTGCCATCAACTGCGCCAGAAGTGCCCTATCGACTTACCTATGGCAGCGTTACTCTGTTGGGACTCACCCACTGGTAACAAAACTTATGAGGGGAATTTTTAATACTAATCCCCCAAGAACCAGGTACTCCCAAATATGGGATGTAAGTATTATCCTGAAGATGCTCAGGAATTGGTCTCCAGCAACAGCTCTGTCCCTACACAGACTGACATTAAAAACAGTCATGCTAATGGCATTGGTCACGGCACAGAGGGTACAGTCACTGCATAAACTAAGACTGGACAACATGACTTCCTCAACAGAAAATATTACGTTTCATATCTATGAGTTAGTAAGCAGAACAGACAGGGATCAGCAGGCCTCAATATACAATTTAGGTCATACCCAACAGATGACCGTCTGTGTATAATAAGACATCTGTCGTTATACATGGAGAAAACGAAAATCGTAAGAGGCAATTAGAAGGCACTTTTTGGTCAGCCACTAGCAACCACACAAAAGAGTGACGGTCCAGACCATCTCAAGATGGCTGAAACAGGTGCTAACACAGGCTGGGGTGGATACTAATATTTTAAAATCTCATTCCACCAGGGCTGCAGCTACATCGGCAGCGATACAGTTGGATGTACCAATGGACCAAATCCTCAAGGCAGCAGGATGGTCTGGGGGAAAAAACATTCCAATTATTTTACAATAAACCAGTAATGAAACCTGGAACGTTTGCAGAAACAAATTTAAGTTCTGTAAATTAATTTAAACCCATAAAATGGGGTTATAAATTTGTGTTAATAAATGTTATGATTTCAATGTCGAATTCATGTCCAAATTATGTTAACACAATTCCTCCTACAGTCATCAAGGCAGACGTGATGCATGGACTCGTTTCCACGGCATGAAATCACAGAGCTTTTAAATCTTGACGTAGTCACTCACGTGACTCCGAAGTAAAATAATAAGATTAAACGAGAACTTACCAGTTTGAAGTTTGATCTGTATTTTATGAGGAGTTACGATGAGGGATTACGTGCCCTCCGCTCCCACCCTTGATCATATACTTAACTGGTATCTCTTCTCTAATCTTACTATGTTTAGTCATTACAGTTATCTGTGATTTCACACCGCTGCTTTGAAGAATGGCACGCATGCGTCATGGCGGGGTTCTTCACGTAATCCCTCATCGTAACTCCTCATAAAATACAGATCAAACTTCAAACTGGTAAGTTCTCGTTTAATCTTACTATTACTCCTCATTCACCTCTAAAGCAAGAGGCACGGCCATTATAATTCGGAAGGGTATACCTTTTAAATGAAAGAAATCCATATCTGATAAAGAGGGAAGATACGTTATAGTCACGGGAGAAATTTACAATACACCATTAACTATGATAAATATTTACGCGCCTAATTTTGATAACCCACAATTTTTAAAGAAAATAATAGATTTAATCGTAGAACATAATTATCAAAATATAATAATGGGGGGAGATTTTAATTGTGTTATAGACCCATACTTAGATAAATCAATAAAGGTAGGGAAGCGTCGCGTTAAAAATAAGACCTGTGAATTTTTAAATACTTATATAAAAAATAACAACATAGCTGATGTTTGGAGAATAGCAAATCCAAGTGGTAGGGAATATTCATTTTACTCATCAGTTCATAAAACTTATTCACGAATTGACTATTTCTTATTGGACACAAAATTAATCCCGTATACGAATAAACCATCATATCATAATAGTATTATTTCTGATCATTCACCATTGACTTTTATACTTAAAATTGAGGGAATGCCGGGTATAAAACCTTTTTGGAGATTCAACGCACACATATTAAATAACCCGCAGGGCTATGAGTATATAAAAGAACAAACAAAAATTTTTTTCGAAATAAATGACATGCTGGGTATTTCTGCACCGCTATTATGGGAAACCTTCAAGGCATATATTCGCGGCGTCATAATCTATTACCAAAGTTTTCAAAATAAGGAAAATAAAAGAGAACTTCAGCGGATAGAACAGGAAAGAAAATTACTAGAACTGGACAATGCAACTGACCCAACCATAGATAAACATAATAAGATAACTTTATTGAAATATAAAATCAATAGAATACTATCGGCAAGAGTAATAAGATTATTCCAAATTACAAAACAAGCACACTTCGAATTTGGGGATAAGCCACATAAATTATTTGCGAGGCAACTGAAGCAACAAGAAAAGGAAAAAACTATCACTAAAATTAAATCAGATAAAGGTGAGTTTCTAACACTGCCAAAGGATATTAATAAGAGGTTTGCCCAATTTTATCATAATTTATATACATCTAAATTAAATACAGATGTTAGTAAAATCACAAATTTTTTAGATAATTGCAATCTCCCAAAATTGGATAGTTTAGAACAAGAGCAATTAGGAGCACGGATTACTAGTGAAGAAATAAAACAAATAATAAACTCACTGAAAAATGGGAAGACCCCAGGACCAGATGGTTTTAGTAGTGAATTTTATAAAAGATTTCAGGAGTCAATTGTACCAAGATTATTCAATTTATACATGCAGGCTTATACCGAAAATAAACTACCAGAAACCCTAGCAGAAGTAACAATAACGCTTATACCAAAAAAAGATAAAGATTTAGATGAACCGGGTTCTTATAGAGCTATTTCACTTCTAAATACGGATTAGAAAATTTTAGCAAAGATTCTAGCTAGAAGACTAAATAATTATATTAACAATTTAATAAATACAGATCAAATGGGATTTATACCCAAAAGACAATCATTTAATAATTTGAGAAGGCTTTTCAATATAATGTACTCTCACAATGAGGACAATGAAGATATTTCAGTTGTTACGCTGGATGCAGAGAAGGCATTTGATCAGGTAGAATGGCAGTATTTATACAAGGTACTCCAAAAATTTAATACGGGAGAGAATTTTATTAGATGGGTTAAACTACTTTACGATAGACCTACGGCAAGAATATTAACTAACAATATGCTATCTCCAAAATTTTACTTCTCAAGGGGTAATAGGCAAGGTTGTGCCTTATCACCATTGCTATTTGCCCTTATGATAGAACCGCTGGCCGAAAAGATTAGAAATCACCCGAATATTTATGGATATAACACTAAGGACTCAAAGAATAAAATTTCATTATACACTGATGATATCCTTTTATATATTACTAATACACAAACGAGTATACCCACCTTATTAACACTAATTGAGGAATTCGGCTCTTTTTCAGGATATAGAATAAATTGGAATAAAAGCGAAATTATGTCTTTAAAACCACAGGATTCGAGACACTTACTAAAATTCCCCTTCAAAATTGCAACAGAAAAATTCAAGTATCTGGGTATTCAAATTACAAGAAGACACAAATCATTATTTAGTGCCAATTTTATGCCACTATTAAATAAACTGAATGATATGATTAAATTTTGGAAAATGCTCCCGCTCTCATTGATAGGTAGAATTAATGCTATAAAAATGACCTTCTTACCACAATTAATATATTTGTTTCAAGCGATCCCAATATATATTCCAAAATACTTTTTCAAAAAACTAGATTCTACTACAGGTATCACTAATTTTATATGGGATTACAGAGCACACAGAATTCAATGAAAGCATTTGTGTAAACCTAAAGAAGTTGGGGGTTTATCATTACCTAACTTTATGTATTACTACTGGGCAGTGCATATTAAGAACATAATGTACTGGTTGGATAGTTCCACTCAGCAGTTGGAGTGTATAAGAATGGAGAAAGAGGAGTGCTATCCGCACGATATAGGAACGATCTTGCTCTCACCGATAAAATTGAATAGTATAATATATAAGAAGAACCCATTTATTCACAATACAATAAGAATTTGGAAACAAATAAACGTATCCTTGAAATTAAATAATCTATCAGTACTAACCCCAATATTGAACAACCCCGCATTCAAACCATCTCTCATCGACAAAACATATCAACAATGGGATAGACTGGGGATTAAGAAAGTAGGGGATATGTATGAATGGGGCAAACTGTTATCATTTCAACATTTAAAATTAAAATTTAAACTGAAGGATAATCAATAATTTAAATATATACAGATATGTGACTTTATGAAGAAATATACACATAGATTTCAAACTATATTTTTAGACCCTTTAGAAGAAGCAATGAATATTAAGGCTGATTCACAAAAACTAATATACTTTTATAATAATATATTAAATAGAGAATCACCCTCAACAGAAGCACTAAGGGAAGATTGGGAACATGAGCTAATGATAAAGATCTCGAAGGATAGATGGGAAAAGTATCTGATGAACACACATAATTGTTCTATTAATGCAAGACATAATTTAATTCAATTCAAATTATTACATAGACTATATTATTCAAAAACGAGGTTGAATAAATTTTATCCAAACGTCTCTCCCAGATGCGATAAATGTTTGTTTCAAAACGCTAATATAACACATTCATTTGTAGGATGTACAAAGTTGAATAAATTTTGGAGCGATATATTTGATATATTTACAAAGCTTTTCAAGTCCAGAATAGAACCTAAAACGGAATGGATTATATTGGAATAATAGTAGAAGATATCAATTTAAATAAAGACCAAAACGTTTTTTTAAATTATGGGTTAATAATTGGAAAGAAATTGATACTTAAATTTTGGAAAAATACAACCATACCAACTGTTAAAATGTGGATTAGGAATATGATGGACATAGCACGCCTTGAAGAAATGAGACTCCGACTAATAGATAAATATGACCAATTCTTAAGGAGTTGGTCTCCTTTCATCGACTTTTTGGAATCATGTGATGCAGCGGTACCATAAGGATTGCTGATTTCAGTTCATGACGTGGATAGATCTACATCTCCGAATAAAGATTTGAAAATTTCTCTTTTAAGGGGCCTTCTCTCCTATTTCTACTTCCCACTTTTTCTTTTTTTTTATATACACACTTCACGTTTTTCTATTCTCTACCATCTATTTTTTCTCTTTTTCCCCTTTCTATTGTTTTCTTTTTCTTGTCTTGCTTATTTTCTTCTCAAAACATAAAACTAAGCTAACTAAAATTGCTGAAGTGAATACTAAGGAGACCGAAAAACTCCGTGCCGAGAACAAACGCCTCTTAGAATTATTACATAAAACAAACGAGAAATGTATCGATCTGGAGGGACGCCAACGCCGTAAAAATTTGCGTATAGTTGGTCTGAGCGAAGGTCGTGAGGGGAGTCAAGATCCTCGAAAATTTGTTGCAAAACTTTTAATGGATATTTTGAATTTGGATCATGAACCCCTGTTGAGCCGTGCACATAGGGCTCTAAGACGGGCCCCTGGGATAGGTTCATCGCCCAGACAAATGATTGTAAAAGTGGCCTTTGACCATGTCTTCGAAGAAATGATGAAGATAATAATAAAAAAGAGAAACCTGAAATACGAGGGAGACAACATCAGTATTTTTAGAGACTTCCCTGCAGAAGTGGCCAAGAAAAGAGCTCTATTTAAAGAAACAAAAGGTATTCTGAGGAATGTACAGAATACTAAGAATCTGAGATATGGCTTGATGTACCCAGCAATACTGAGAGTAACTTATGATGACAAGGAATATCGTTTCGTTAAGCATACTGAAGCATTGAAATTCGCCCGAGGCATACAGCAGAAGCCAGAAGATGAAGAGAGAGAAGATGCGGAGGAAGAACCCGAGGGAGAAGGAGAGGACTGAACTTTTATCATCGACCTGTGGTTATGAAATACTCACTTAGAAGGAAGTGGAATAATGGGCATTTAGTAGTAGTTCTGTATTAATTATTAGAAAATATTTAATTATTCCATGATAATAGTATTACATATTATAGTATTAAATACAATTGATATTAGTAATTAGCAAATAGTAATATGAATAATAGAAATAATTACTAAGTACTAAGTATATAAAGTTAGTACCCCACCCCAATATATATAGCATTTGAGATAGGAGCTGGTATAATCAACATCTTTTTTTTATTAAAAAAACGGAAGTCTTTAGATTAATGGCCACGTTAGTGTGGCTTTCACCTTCACATACTACACACTATACAAGTGTAGTTTCTTTTTTTTCTGAGCACCCTATTAACACTCTTTACTTTTTTTTTATTATTGATATTTCTTATTGTTTTTGTTTTTTATTGATCTTATATTATATATTATTTGAATGTAGATGTGAAGGATATTGTGTATTTAGTTTAAGAAGACATAGATGTGGATTAAGGTGGAAAGAAATTCTCATTGGATTGATGTCCGGGTGCAACGGGGAGCTGGGTGAGTCAAGAAGGCTACTCCAAAAAAAGCCGCCCTAATAGTAAAATGCATGATATAAAGGTGAAGACTGGGGGTGATGGAGTAACCTTCTGCAGTTGGAATGTAAAAGGCATTAATGAACCAATTAAAAGGGGAAAGGTATTAGCTCAGTTGAACAGATTGAAGACAGATGTCATTTTCCTTCAAGAGACTCATCTTAAAAAAGATGCTCAACATAGATTAACAGCTAAATGGATTTCTAAGGTGTATCATTCTACATTTATTCATAAATCTAGAGGAGTTGCAATAATTATTCGCAAAGGTATACCTTTCATACAAAGTTCTATTATAGAGGATAAAGAAGGCAGATATGTAATAATTACAGGGGAATTATATTCAAAAAAGGTAATTTTAATGAATATATATGCCCCTAATTTTGATAATCCATTATTTTTTAAGAAAATATTTAATAATATTCCTATATCCACTCAACACAATTTAATAATTGGAGGTGATTTAAATTGTACTTTAGATAATTATCTAGATAGATCATCCGCAAAAAGGAAAGCTGCCTCGAAATCAAGTAAATTCATAAATGCTTTTATCAATACATCTAATATTAAAGACATCTGGAGGTTAGATAACCCATCCGGACGAGAATATTCTTTTTTCTCGCCCGTACATGGAACCTATTCGAGGATAGATTATTTTTTAATAGATTCTAAATTACTTCCTTTTACGTATGATGCAAAATATCATAATATTATCATCTCGGATCATGCGCCATTAACATTTAAGATAAAATTAAAAGATATATCTAATAAAACTACTACCTGGAGATTTAACCCTCAGATATTAAAGGACAATGACTGTTGTAAATATGTGATGGATCAGATTAAATTATTTTTTGAAACTAATGATAATCCTGAAACTTCTCCATCACTATTTTGGGACACATTTAAGGCATTCATGCGTGGCGCAATAATATCCGCACAAGCACATCTCAATAAAGAAAATCGAAAAATAGAACAAAATTTAGAAAATGAGATAAAACGTCTAGATAATGAAAATATAAAACAGCCTTCCAAAGAGTTAAGTAATAAAATTGCATCAGTAAAATATAGATTAAATAAAATATATTCTAATCAAGTGATTAAACTTTTTCAACAAACTAAGCAAGTGTATTTTGAATTTGGAGATAAGCCACAAAAATTACTAGCACGACAGCTTAGAAAATTAGAAGATGAGAAGATGATACACGGAATTAGATCTGAGTATGGAAATATATTAATTACTCCAAAAGATATTAATGATAGATTTTTACAATATTATAAAAATCTTTATTCGTCAAAACTAACAGGACAAACAGATAGTATGGAAATATTTTTACAAGAATGTCAAATCAATAGCTTAGATCAGGAAGGTAGAGAATTGTTAAATGCTGAAATAACAGTAAAAGATATTATAGAATCAATTAGTTCGCTTAAGAACGGAAAAGCAGCGGGCCCAGATGGCCTGAGTGCAGAATTTTATAAAAAATTTCAAGATCTGATTTCCCCAAGATTACAAATAATGTATAGATATGCATATGACCAAGGAAAATTACCAGAATCTTTAAATGAATCCACAATTACACTCATCCCTAAAGTAGATAAGGATTTGGAAGATCCTGGATCATATAGAGCGATTGCCCTTTTAAATACAGACCAAAAAATATTAACTAAGGTCTTATCTAGGAGATTAAGTTTAGTGATCTCTAAATTAATACATTATGATCAAACAGGTTTTATCCCAAAACGTTACTCATCCCATAATCTCAGACGTTTGTTTAATATTATATATTCAAAAAGAATACGAGATACGGAACTAGCGGTTATATCACTAGATGCAGAAAAAGCGTTTGATCAGGTGGAATGGATGTATTTATTTAATATAATGGAAAAGTTTCAATTGGGGGATAGATTTTGTAAATGGGTAAGAATTTTATACTCGAATCCTATGGCAAGAATTTTGACTAACCAAATTTTATCAGCCAAATTCAAACTCTCTAGGGGATGCAGACAGGGATGTCCGTTATCACCCTTATTGTTCGCATTGGTGATAGAACCATTGGCGGAAAAAATTAGATCTGAACCTGAAATATATGGCTATAATACTGATACAACAATTAATAAAATTTCTTTATATGCAGATGATGTTTTGATTTATATTACAAAACCGGAAATTAGTATTCCCAACCTGCTAAACATTATAACTAAGTTTGGTGCATTTTCTGGGTATAGGATTAATTGGGATAAAAGCGAGATTATGCCAATAACAGGAATAAATCTTAATACATTACAACAATACCCATTAAAAGTAGTTACAGACAAACTTAAATATTTAGGGATTAACGTAACTAAAACTCATAACTCATTAATAAAATCCAACTATCCTCAACTATTAGATAAACTTAGAAAAAATATTTTATATTGGAAAACACTGCCTATATCCATGATTGGTAGAATAAGTGCCATAAAGATGGTATTTCTACCGCAGTTGTTATATTTGTTTCAGGCTATTCCTTTTTTTCTTCCGAAAACTTTTTTTTAAAAAATTGATAATATTGTCAATAGCTTTATTTGGGATTATAAAAATCACAGAATAAATAAAAAACATCTATGCAAAGCTAAGATAAATGGAGGATTAGCACTTCCAAACTTTTTATATTATTTTTGGGCTGTTCAGATTAAGAATATGAATTTCTGGTGGGTAAATATGGATCATGAACCGACATGGTTAAATATAGAAAAGGAGGACTGTCTACCTTTCAATGTAGGTTCGATAATTTTTGCACCAACGGAAGTACAAAAAAAATATTATAAAGACAACCTAATAATATATAATAATAGACGTATTTGGAAACAAATAGTTAAGACTCTACACTTGGATAATCTCTCATTTAGATTACCAATTATGAATAATCCATCGTTTAAACCTGCTATATTAGATGGGGGGTTTAAACAATGGGATGATTTAGGAATTACAAGGATAGAACATCTGTATAGAAAAGGAAAATTTCTTTTATTCCAGGAGTTACAAGATATTTATGGATTGTCTCCACAACATTTGTTTAGGTATTTACAAATTAGAGATTATATTAAATCCAATACACAAGATTATAAAAATAAAGAAGCAGGATTGTTAGATGAACTGTTTAATTTATATCCAAATACAGAAAAATTAATAGCCTATATATATAACATCATTTTGGATAAGGAGAATCCAATAACGGAAGTATATCGTCAAGCATGGGAAAATGAAATGGGATTGGCTAT
Source organism: Amblyraja radiata (assembly GCF_010909765.2). NCBI lineage: Eukaryota > Metazoa > Chordata > Chondrichthyes > Rajiformes > Rajidae > Amblyraja > Amblyraja radiata. Next base: position 119,008,979 of record NC_045958.1, read on the forward strand.
AACAAAAGAAAACTGGGAAGAAAGTCTACAACGAATACACCGGTGTTCATTAAACGCCAGACATATACTGATACAATTTAAAGTATTATATAGGTTACATTATTCGAAAACTAAATTAAATAGTATTTTTCCGAATCTCTCCGCTATTTGTGATAAGTGCAAGAAAGCAGAGGCAAATTTAATACATAGTTTCGTTACATGTCCTAAATTGAATTATTACTGGACAGAAATCTTTAAAGTTATTTCTGAAGTCATCAAAGTTAAATTGGACCCTAACCCAAAGCTAATAATATTTGGAATTCCGGATTTACATCTATCACTTACAGTAAATCAAAGAAATTTCTTTGATTACTGTTTAATAATTGGAAAAAAAATCATATTGAAATTTTGGAAGGGAACATTATCCCCCACAACCAAAATGTGGGCAACAGAGATGATGGAGACGTTACATCTGGAAAGAATTAGATTTGTCCTATTGGACAAGTATAATTCTTTTGAACAGATATGGTCTCCATATATACAGTATTTAGAGAAGTAGCTGTTCTTGGCAACACAGCTCGACGTGCACCCTGCGGGATTTGGTGAGAATAGTTCATTTTTATATTGGAATTACATATATGTCTTTATTGATACTATCACTTGTAGTAGTGTTATTAATAATACATATTGTGGTTACTAAAAATGTTTTTTTTTTTTTTTTTTTTTTTTTTTTTTTTCGTTTCTCTTTTCTTTCTTATATATAATCAAATTATTATTTAATCACTCTCTTAATGATTTATTCTTTCTCTATTCTTTCTCTATCATTATTTCTAAAAAAACAGTAGATAAGTATTACTAGTGTTTTACTTAATGCAAATTGAATTAATTTGATATAAAGTTGTTTGAAGCATTGTAATTGATTACCTTTAATAAAAAAATATATTACAAGATAAAAAAAAAAAAAAAAAAAAAAAAAAAAAAAAAAAAAAAAAAAAAAAAAAAAAAAAAAAAAAAAAAAACCATAAAACTAGAGGTTGTACATAGAATGGATTACGGTATGACATAGTTGGCATCTAAAATTAGGTTCTACTGTACTGTTTTGTACTGTATTAACTTCTAATAAAATAAACAAAACAAGTTCTCATTAAAGACTAGTGTAAAGTAAACAAAACAAGTTCTCATTAAAGACTAGTGTAAAGTACAAGTGTGTTTGATCACTCATTTACAGAGCGGTTGATGGATCAGAAGCTCCAATGTGACATGCTCCAGTATATGGAGCCTAGTCACCAGGGGGTCCTGGGACGCCCATGGCAGCACCTTATTGAGGGCTGCATAATGCATCTCCCTCGACAGAGGAGAGCATTAGGAGTCACTTCTGGGCTGACTCTGAAGACAGGGTTTTGGCTGAAGAAACCACAAGTGTGCAGGGGGTGCAGGAACAACACTACCAGCAGCAGGAGCTCGACGAGTGGCCGTCGGGTTCAGGAAGGCCACATCATCACGCAAGACCTCACATCTTCGACGGCAGCACCCCTACGCACCCACCAGCAAATCACAATGAACTGAAGCTGGTGAAAGCTTGAAGGCTGTACAACCAGGACAAAGGTCTTTTTTAGGCCACAGCCCAGAACGGCCTTCCTGGAAGATGCGCCAACCTCGTACTCGAGCTCCTCTACCTCCCAGGAGCAGATGTAAAATCATGCACACATGGTTGAGGCAGCTCCTGGGTCGGGTTGCATAATTCCTCCCATTCGGATAAAGATATGGAACCTCATCGATGATGTCTCCTGTCACGGATACAAGTTGGTAATATTAAACTGGTTTGAATATTTACACTGGTTTGGGATAACACTAGATTAGTTTATACGGCACACAGGTATGGTTGGAGTTGCCTTTCAAGACAAGGCTCACAAGAATGGGATGTGGACTGATCATTGTCAACAGCCTCAACCCGCATGTGCAGTATAGACTTTTCTGAATAACTTCCATGTGATCATTTCCGCTCACAGGGTTGAAGATATTTGAAATTTAACTGGATGAGGCAACGATACACTCAGCAGCATTGCAAAATGGGCTAACTCCAGTTTCCAGATTATTTACCAAATCACTACTATCAGTACTTCGGCTGCACAGAGCTAACAAATAAGTAGCATCAGATTGGATGATATTGAACATACTGTATTTTACTAAATTAGCCTTATCAGCCACATAGCTATATTTGAGGAATTGGTTCTCACCCGTCCAGTTAAATTTAAATTAAGTTGATACCAACTGAAACTATTGATTGTTAGGATACAATCATTTATTTATTGTTCTGGGATCAGCTATGAGACAAAAAATTAGACCTCTGCTATTTTTAGCTGAAACAATCAAAGTCACAATGATGGACAGCTTTGCTCCACTAAACCTCTTATCCGTAAATCTTCAGTCATTTCCAAACTGATGCTATTTCCCAAAGATGGGTAATTTACTAATACCATCTCTAGTTACGGAGGCAGATGGGATTAGCATGAGTTATCAAGTGTTCAGTCATGGTATCAACTGCCAATGGACACCAGGTGCATTCTGTGCTTTAAAGGGTGTGTGGATATGCATATACGGCATGCACAAGTCCAAGGTGATACACTTTGGTGGTGGTATATGTTAATCACAAAGGTACAATCAAATCAAAGTATCTGGTGATAGTTTTACCAAACCGCATTTAGCACTGGTGTATTATTATGCAAAATCAATGACAACACAGAATGAATGTGTGATCACAAAGTATTTAATGACAATGTGGATTGATAGAACACTAACTATTGAGTTGCTTGCATCCAGTTTCAATCAACAGTGAACGAGGCATACAGTGGCGAAGGGTGCATTCCCGCTACACTAGGGAGGAATGTTCTTTTATGTCTTCCTCCATTTGGCCTCAATAGACGGGTCTTGCAAAATTCAGCAAGATTCCCGCTTCCGGGTTTTCATAGTACCTGCCTGGGTTATATACCTATGGCTCCTGCTGAGGCGAAGAATGAACATAAAACCTTGCATGGTTAATTCTGGATAAAAAGATGCTGGTTCAGTTGTGATGTTGAAACCATCCTCTGCATGATATAATCAATCATAGACTTACAGACTCTGAGAGATCGTTTCTGCGGCTCGGGTTGTCAAACCATAAGCGTTAAGAGTGCTCACAACAGTTTGCAGGGATAGCACCAAATAGCAGCAATCTGCATAGGAGATGGGAAGCATTGTTTATGCTTCCTTACGTTTAACTCGGCACGGTTGACTGACACATTAAAATTCAGTTTTATGGGATTATAACATTGTTACTATTCCATTACTGTGCCTTAAGTACCTCCTAATCATTTGGCTGATAAGTACATAAACCACTCTGTCCGGTCTCACCCTCTGATATCCAGAGAATTAAGGTATCGTCAGCTTAAAACCTCCCAGGCTTAGGGACGCAGTGATATGGTTGTTAACATTGTACTACGTCACTTCACAGATGGGCACCACCAACATCCCTGCCCATGGTCATACTCACGTACTAGTGATTACGCCATGGCACTGAGTACAGCGCTATGGGTCCAGTCATTGCAACACTGGATAGGATGATCATATCTGCGGGCTATAATAACATGTTTTGTTTATGATTAATCAAGCAGATTAGACAGGGAAACAAGACCAAACTAGAGTTGCATATCCCATGGACGTTGGGTTGCGTGTGATCACGCATTTACACCAGTATGTCAAGGTTCCTAAGAGCCTTATAGACTGACAGCAATATTATTAGTTACATAAAATCTTGTTAGAAGGAATCACTACAAACCTTCTCCAGATGGTTATATGGGTCTGGCATATACAGGAGTGTACATTGACATTGAGTCTCACTCCACCAGGACCGCTATACCTCAGCAGCAGGGATGCACCACATCCTAGCGGTTGCAGGATGGTTAAACTATTGTTCTGTCCAAATATTCAGAATAAACCTATTGCCAGATCAGGGGTATTTGCCAACTCTATGTTAGGTATGGTTCATACTTCCTCCAGGTTGAGGGAGGTTACTATTGCCACTATTATTCATTAATAGCATCAACATTTCTATATCTATGTCATGTCTGAATGCATTCTTAATGTTCACTCATCATTGGCCTACTGATGCAGTGTATGACGCCTGGACTCGGTTCCACGGCATGAAATCACAGAGCTTTAAAATCTTCACGTAGTCACTCACGTGACTCCGAAGTAAAATAGTAAGATTAAACGAGAACTTACCAGTTTGAAGTTTGATCTTTATTTTATGAGGAGTAACGTTGAGGGATTACGTGCCCTCCGCTCCCAGCCCTCTATCATAAAGTTCAACTGGTATTATGGTTCTCTTATCTTATTATGTTCAGTTCAATAACTGTTATCTGTGATTTCACACCGCTGTTTTGAAGATTGACACGCATGCGTACTGGACGGGGTCTTCAAATATCGAGGATAGTAAAATCTTTAGGTATGTGAAGAGGAAAAAAATAGTTAAGACCAAAATTGGACCCTTGAAGACTGAAGAGGGCAAATTTATTATGGGGAACAAGGAAATGGCAGACGAGTTGAACAGGTACTTTGGATCCGTCTTCACTAAGGAAGACACAAACAATCTCCCTGATATACTAGTGGCCAGAGGATCTAGGGTGATGGAGGAACTGAAGGAAATTCACATTAGGCAGAAAATGGTGTTGGATAGACTGATGTGGCTGAAGGCTGATAAATCCCCAGGGCCTGGTGGTCTGCATCCCAGGGTACTTAAGGAAGTGGCTCTAGAAATCGTGGGCACATTGGTGATCATTTTCCAATGTTCTATAGATTCAGGATCAGTTCCTGTGGATTGGAGGCCATTGTAATGTTTGAGACCACGTAAGGCCCTGTTGTGACTAGCACAAGCAGAAGGAAAACACGTCCGACATCTTGTAAGTATGATTTATTCCGCTCCACCCACGGACACTTCTCCAAGGTCACCTGCTCTCGATCACGAGGCACAGCCCTTTATATTAAAGGGGCACTGGCATTTACATATACATCACATCTCCCCCTTTACTTTAATTACAATTCTCCCCCTTCCCTTAAATTACCTTACATCCCCCCCTTCAACGTTGGTCAAAATTAATAACTTGAACCTTAATGAATTTAATGTGGATAAAGTACCACAAATAACACAGTGCTCCTCATACTACAAAACTATAAAATAATTGCCCAACAATTTTACATAACAAGTCGAGTTGGGGGATTTGACAATCGCCCACTTCTCGTGCAAGTCGTCTTTCCAACTCGTTCTGTGTCGTATTTCTGTTGTGTGCGAGTGTGGCTTGGCTCGCTTTGAGCCGATTTCCCCCACCACAGACCCTTGTGATGCGGCCTGTGATAGTTCGCTTGAGTTTGGGAGACTAGCTCCTTCTGGGTGAGGGGTTCCTCCTTGTGGGAGAGTGTTCGCACTTGTCTGCTGCGTGTTGCCAGGGCATGGCTCAGCTGCTTCGTGCGCAGGTCGTATGTCCTTCCTGTTCCTGCGGAACTCTGTACCGCTCGGTGTAGAGATGACGTAGCTCCGAGGGGACAGGTTTCTCTTGCAATACGGCCACGTTGCCACTCAGTTGGTTTGGCATGAAACCATACCTGTTGTTGTTGTTCCAGGCGCGGCAGCGGCTCGACGCTTGCCTTCACATTGAAGTATGCTGCCTGTTTTTCTTGTCGGATGGCCAGTTGTGGTCCCATGGGAGGGACATGATGAGGCAATAAGAGTGATAGAGGCGATGGCAATTTGCTTCTTAACAGTCTACTGTTCGGTAACTGTGAGGGGGCATAGCCGCCTGTCCCATCAAGTGGGATGTTGCGGTATTCGAGGATGGCGTACATCGGGTCACGGCCGCTGCGTTTAGCTTTCCTCATGATACCTTTTATAGTTTGCACACAGCGCTTTATCTGCCCGTTGCTCTGTGGATATATGGGACTTGAGGTGACATGGGCAAATCCCAGTCATCCTGGAACCTACGAAACTCAGCACAGACAAATTGTCTCGCATTGTCAGTCATCACCAAGTCAGGAATGCCATTCCGGGCAAACATGCCCTTCATCCCACGTATCACCGAATGTGACGTCATGTCTGTCGACATATACATCACAGGTAGCTAATGTTATCCCACTTTTTAAGAAAGGCGGGAGAGAGAAAACAGGGAATTATAGACCAGTTAGGCTGACATTGGTGATGTGGAAGATGCTGGAGTCAATTATAAAAGATGAAATAGTGGCACATTTGGATAGCAGTAACAGGATTGGTCCGAATCAACATTCATTTAAGCAGTGGAAATCATGCTTGACTAATCTTCTGGAATTTTTTGAGGATGTAACTGGGAAAATGGACAAGGGAGAGCCAGTGGATGTAGTGCACCTGGACTTTCAGAAAGCATTTGATAAGGTCCCACATAGGAGATTAGTGGGCAACATTAGAGCGCATGATATTGGGGGTAGAGTGCTGACATGGATAGAACATTTGTTGGCAGTCAGGAAACAAAGAGTAGAGGCAGGCAGGGAGTAGTGGGGTACCACGAAGCTCGGTGCTGGGATCGCAGCTATTTACAATATATATTGATGATTTAGATGAAGGGATTAAAAGTAACATTAGCAAATTTGCAGATGACACAAAGCTGGGTGGCAGTGTGAACTGTGAGGAGGATGCTATGAGGATGCAGGGTGACTTGGGCTGGTTGGGTGAGTGGGCAGATGCATGGCAGATGCAGTTTAATGTGGATAAATGTGACGTTATCCACTTTGATGGCAAAAGCAGGAAGTCAGATTATTATCTAAATGGTGTAAAGTTGCGAAAACAATGGAATCTGGAGGTCCTTGTTCATCAGTCACTGAAAGTAAGCATGCAGGTACAGCAGGAAGTGAAGAAAGCGAATGGCATGTTGGCCTTCATAACAAGATGAGTTGAGTATAGGAGCAAAGAGGTCCTTCTGCAATTGTACAGGGCCCAAATGAGACCACACCTTGAGTATTGTGTGCAGTTTTGGTATCCAAATTTGAGGAAGGACATTCTTGCTATTGAGGGAGTGCAGCGTAGGTTCACAAGATTAATTCCCGGGATGGCGGGACTGTTATATGTTGATAGAATGGAGCGGCTGGGCTTGTACACTCTGAAATTTAGAAGGGTGGAGGGGATCTTATTGAAACATATAAGATTATTAAGGGTTTGGACATTCTAGAGGCAGTAAACATGTTCCCGATGTTGGAGGAGTCCAGAACCAGGGGCCACAGTTTAAGAATAAGGGGTAAGCCGTTTAGAATGGAGATGAGGAAATACTTTTTCACACACAGAATTGTGAGTTTGTGGTATTCTCTGCCTCAGAGGGCGGTGAAGGCCGGTTCTCTGGATGTTTTCAAGAGAGAATTAGATAGAGCTCTTAAAGATAGCGGAGTCAAGGGATATGGGGAGAAGGCAGGAACAGGGTACTGATTGTGGATGATCAGCCGTGATCATGCTGAATGGTGGTGCTGGCTCAAAAGGCCGAATGGCAGACTCCTGCACCTATTGTCTATTGTCTAAACCAGTGCACTTGGAAGAAACTCATGCAGTCAAGGTCTATGTTTCTAAGTAACTTCAGCTTTTTGTATCTGCAGAGCTGCCACAAGTATCTTGATACTTAAGATGCTCTAAGTATCAAGAGAGCTGCTCTAATTCTTGAGAGTGAGAAATTGCATGGGAGCTTAGCGACTGAGGGGGGGTGTGGGAGGAGGGTGTCCCCCTTCCCACGGTAGGGAGCTTTTACACTTTTCAGCTTGAAATTGTGCAATCTAGTGCATACTGTAGCGAGTCTTTTAACTAACACTTGAATGCAACATTTATGCTTCAAATTGGATTAGGTATGAATAAGGTTAGACTAAATTACATTCCTAATTACATTCCACAATAGAACCTGGTTCTGATCAACAGGTGCAGCACATGAATGATCTTAGTATATTCATGTATGGAAATCAGATTATAATTCATGCTGTTCTGCATATATATATATATTAACAAAAATATAGAAACAAGGCAAGAGGAGTCAGACTTCCATCACTGTTCTGCACAAATAAATCAATCAACCTTACCCTTTGAGTAAAGAAACAAGACGAAAATAATGCCACATATTCAACCGTAAATGGTTCAATGAAATTAAGATATATATGTAAAACATATATATGGAAACAGGCCCTTCGGCCCACCATGTCCACACCGACCAGCAATCTACCATACACCAATTGTATCCGACAGGCCAGGGACAATTTACAGAAGCCAATTAATCTACAAACCTGCACTTCTTTCGGATGTGGGAGAAACCGTAACATCAGAGAAAACCATGTGGCCATAAGGAGAATGCACAAATACTGTACAGACAGCACCCGTAGTCAGGATCAAATCTGGGTCTGTGGTGCTTCAAGGCAGCAACTCTACCGCTGCGCCACCGTGCCACCCCATTAAATTATTTTTTCTGTAATATATTTATTATGGTGTCATGTCAATAAAGATGAACACATGATTCTGATTTCTGCTCTTAGTTGGATAACACACATGTCCAATCATCGTGTTTTATGGCTGATTTTCAACATCTTCAGTCTGAAGGACTCGACCCGAAACATCACCTATTCTTTCTCTCCAGAGATGCTGCCTGTCCTGCTGAGTTATTCCAGCTTTTAGTGTCTATCTTCAGTTTAAACCACCATCTGCAGTTCCTTCCTACACTCTTTGTTAAGCGAAACAGGTCCTATTCTCATAATATTATTCACCTCAGTATTTTCTTCACCTCCATTGCTGCAGAGAATATAATGCCAGTTATCAAATCTTTCTTCAAAGTGAAAAAAAAATTCCAGCCCTGCCAATCTCTATAATTAAAAGTCTCATCTTGACCACTTCCTGTCTGTGCTGTATATTGATTTTAGAAAAAATGCTACCATTATTGCAATGATTTTTGGCCAACTTAGTCCTCCTCCGCTGAGCAGGCCCCGAGGATTTTTCCCATCGATTAAAAATAAAAAAGTTATGATTGTTTAAAAAACCTTGAGATCCTCTCGCCTGTCAATCACCGCGATGAAGGTAACGCCCCTTCCGGGGGGGGGGGGGGGGGGGGGGGCGGGCAGGACTATAAATCCCAGCATCCCTGAACATGATTCAGTTTGGCAAGTAAGGTGAAAGTAAATCCAAAGGGTTTCTACAGCTATATTAATAGCAAAAGGATAACGAGGGATAAAATTGGTCCATTAGAGAGTCAGAGTGGACAGCTATCTGCAGAGCCAAAAGAGATGGGGGAGATATTGAACAATTTCTTTTCTTCGGTATTCACCAAGGAGAAGGATATTGAATTATGTGAGGTAACGGAAACAAGTAGAGTAGCTATGGAAACTATGAGATTCAAAGAAGAGGAAGTACTGACACTTTTGAAAAATATAAAAGTGGATAAGTTTCCAGGTCCAGACAGGATATTCCCTAGGACATTGAGGGAAGTTAGTGTAGAAATAGCAGGGGCTATGACAGAAATATTTCAAATGTCATTAGAAACGGGAATAGAGCCGGAGGATTGGCGTACTGCGCATGTTGTTCCATTGTTTAAAAAGGGTTCTAAGAGTAAACCTAGCAATTATAGACCTGTTAGTTTGACGTCAGTGGTGGGCAAATTAATGGAAAGGATACTTAGAGATAATATATATAAGCATCTGGATAAACAGGGTCTGATTAGGAACAGTCAACATGGATTTGTGCCTGGAAGGTCATGTTTGACTAATCTTCTTGAATATTTTGAAGAGGTTACTCGGGAAATTGATGAGGGTAAAGCAGTGGGATGTTGTATATATGGACTTCAGTAAGGCCTTTGACAAGGTTCCTCATGGAAGGTTGGTTAAGAAGGTTCAATTGTTGGGCATTAATGGTGGAGTAGCAAGATGGATTCAACAGTGGCTGAATGGGAGATGCCAGAGAGTAATGGTGGATGGCTGTTTGTCAGGTTGGAGGCCAGTGACTAGTGGGGTGCCACAGGGATCTGTGTTGGGTCCACTGTTGTTTGTCATGTACATCAATGATCTGGATGATGGTGTGGTAAATTGGATTAGTAAGTATGCAGATGATACTAAGATAGGTGGTGTTGTGGATAATGAAGTAGATTTTCAAAGTCTACAGAGAGATTTAGGCCATTTGGAAGAGTGGGCTGAAAGAAGGCAGATGGAATTTTATGCTGATAAGTGTGAGGTGCTACATCTTGGTGGGACAAATCAAAATAGGACGTACATGGTAAATGGTAGTGAATTGAGGAATGCAGTTGAACAGAGGGATCTAGGAATAACTGTGCACAGTTCCCTGAAGGTAGAATCTCGTGTAGACAGGGTGGTAAAGAAAGCTTTTGGTGTGCTGGCCTTTATAAATCAGAGCATTGAGTATAGAAGTTGGGATGTACTGTTAAAATTGTACAAGGCATTGGTGAGGCCAATTCTGGAGCATGGTGTACAATTTTGGTCGCCTAATTATAGGAAGGATGTCAACAAAATAGAGAGAGTACAGATGAGATTTACTAGAATGTTGCTTGGGTTTCAGCAACTATGTTACAGAGAAAGGTTGAACAAGTTAGGTCTTTATTCTTTGGAGTGCAGAAGGTGAAGGGGGGACTTAATAGAGGTCTTTAAAATGATGAGAGGGATAGACAGAGTTGACGTGGATAAGCTTTTCCCACTGAGAGTAGGGAAGATTCAAACAAGAGGACATGACTTGAGAATTAAGGGACAGAAGTTTAGGGGTAACATGGGGGGGAACTTCTTTACTCAGAGAGTGGTAGCTGTGTGGAATGAGCTTCCAGTGGAGGTGGTGGAGGCAGGTTCGATTTTATAATTTAAAAATAAATTGGATAGTTATATGGACGGGAAAGGAATGGAAGGTTATGGTCTGAGTGCAGGTAGATGGGACTAGGGGAGAATAAGTGTTCGGCACGTACTAGAAGGGCCGAGATGGCCTGTTTCCGTGCTGTAATTGTTATATGGTTATATGGTTATATTCTGAAAGATCGTGAGAGAGAGGCCACAACTCTCATTCTAGGCTGAGAATCAACTGAACTGTAAGTCTGCAATGTACTTATAATAAATGATTTGTTAGCCCTTAATGAAAATGAAATGAGTTGATTGGCCTGCCCTGTGCTTAAAACTGCAAAGGCAATGGAAGTGAAGTGAAAATGCATTCAGCTGTTTGGCTTGGCCTGCCCTGTACTTGAAACTGAAATGGCAATGGAAGTGAAGTGAAAATGCAATCAGCTGTTTGTCATGGCCTGCCCTGTACTTGAAACTGAAATGGCAATGGAAGTGAAGTGAAAATGCAATCAGCTGTTTGGCCTGCTCTGTGCTTCAAATGAAATGGAAATGAAATGAAATTAGTTTTTTGGCCTGCCTGAAACCAATAATTTCGGCCCACAAGGCCACTATTAGCCGAGAAACCAGTCCTTTGTGCCCAAAATGCCCGTATTAGCCCAGGAAGAGTATTTTGGTCCAAAAGGCCCGTGCCAGGCCAGGAAAAGTCCAGAAAAAAGTGCCTTTCACTGAGATTTCACTCAGATATTTTTTTTAAAGAGCTCCTTCAGCCCATCAGGCCTGTACGAGCCCAGGAGGAGTCCCTTTGGCCCATCAGTAAGTATTCCCCCTGCAAGTATTAAACCTCACCTCAGTATTTTTCTCCCTCCCTTCATTTGCTCCCTGTGAGATCCAGGCCAGGATAGACTTTCCTCTGTCATTGCTGTGATTTGCAGAAAAAGATGAAAAATGTCTAAAATTGATTCTCCACCCTCTCCCCCTTCTCTCTCACAGAGTCTCTCACCTGTTTTGGGCAGAATTTCTGGCAGTTTCTGAGCTGCCAGCCCACCAGGCCTGAGAGACTGAGCTGCCAGCCCACCAGGCCTGAGTGACTGATCTGCCAGCCCAAGAATCCATTCGGACAACAATGTCCATACTAGCCCTCTGGAAACCAGTCCCTTCGACCCACAACACCCATATTAGCACTCCAGAAAGCCCCCCCCTCCCCCGCCCCCCCCCGCCCCTACTGGCCAGCAATATTGGAATTGTTGGAGAGGTGGAATATTGCGTTGGGGGACCAACCCTCCCGTGTGAACATGGGACCCAATGGGTCCCACTTAGTCTAGTATGTTCATAAATTGCCTCTGGATCCTCTCCAGAGCAATTGCACCCTTTCTACACTGTGTCATAGTCTTACAGCACAGAAAAAGGCCCTTCATCCCAACTTGTCCATGCAGATCAAGATGCCACATCTATACTAGTCCCATTTATCCGCCTTTGACCCATATCCCTTTAAACCTTGTGTGTGCCAGTGTGTGTGTAAGGGTGGGTGTCTGTGTGTTAGGTTCTGTGTAAGAGTGTGTGTTAGGTTGTGTGTGAGAGTGTCAGTGAAGCGGCGACAACACCCGGAGTGTGTGGAAACTTGGCAATGTCCGGGGAGCATTTTTCTCTCCCCCCCCCCCCCCCCCCCCGGAATGTGGGCCGTCCCAGATGCTCTGTGTCCAGCTGGGATCCGAGGGAGGTGAGGGACTGTGACCCGGGGGTCGGGCATCGGAGCGGAGCTATAGCCCGAGATTCATCCCCGCGGCTCCGGAGGCGGCATTGACGCCCCCACTCACTCGGTCCGCTCCTGGCTCCGGGCCGGGGTTAAAACTCCATCCTGTGTGGACTGAGTGGCCGCCAGACATAGAGCCGCCGGAGGTGAGGGTGGGAGGCGTGAGCGGTGCCTCGGGGGGGGCGGTGCTGGGACCACCGCTGTGTCTCACCTATCACACCATCTGCACGGGAATGTGAATGCGGGTGAGGCAGCATCTATAGAGCGGTAGACAAAAATGCTGGAGAAATGCTTGAGGCTGAAGAAGGGTCAAACTCAGACATCGATGCCAAAGATCTTATAGCTCCGCTATAGGATCTTTGATCGATGCTGCCTCACCAGCTGAGTTCTCCAGCATTTTTGTCTATAGGGTGATTTCACGAAAGGTCACTGGAGCGTAAATCCCCACTCACGTGACCGAAAATTTTAACTGGGGGACAAGCGTCACTTCCGGTACATGTTAGTGGATGGGAAAACACGCACTTTCACACCCGTTAAAAACCGCGAAAACGGCCAGTTTTTGAGCTGCAATTTACTGAGCCAGTCGGGGTGACCGTGAGGCACAGCTACCTAAATTTACAGTCCAAAAAAAAGATAGAAACTAAGGTAAATACAAGAGGGAGCTGAAGGGGCCAAAACGGCGGAAGTTGATTGCGGACATTTTTCGTGGAGATTTAAAGATCCAAAATATCGGGAATTATCGCGTTTGCTCGCTGCATTTCATCAAAAGTGGCATTATTGACTTTGTTATCTTTATTCATTTGTTAGATGAAAAGTATTAAAAGTTAGAAACCCGTCAGTAAAATTGCTAAATCGCCCATGGTTCTCAGGTGGGTTTTAACATGCAAAATGAAAACGCGTCTGAAGCTCCATTTACCATTTAAATAATCGTAAACTCTCAATGCGTTTGGAAATCAATTTTACTGAGATGCAAGCTTACGATTATTTAAATGGTAAATGGAGCTTCAGAAGCGTGTTCATTTTGCATGTTAAAACCCACCTGAGAACCATGGGCGATTTTGCAATTTTACTGACGGGTTTCTAACTTTTAATACTTTTCATCTAACAAATGAATAAAGATAACAAAGTCAATAATGCCACTTTTGATGAAATGCAGCGAGCAAACGCGATAATTCCCTATATTTTGGATCTTTAAATCTCCACGAAAAATGACCGCAATCAACTTCCGCCGTTTTGACACCTTCAGCTCCCTCTTGTATTTACCTTAATTTCTATCTTTTTTTTTAAAAATATTTTATCGAGCGTGAGAACTTCTGTCATCAGCGTGAGAGCATGAGAATTGTGTCAAATGCGTGAGTCTCACGCTTAATGCGTGAGAGTTGGCAGCCCTGTATCTGTCTTTACAGATACACTGTTGTTTTATCCAGGATCTTACGAGATCAATTATTTGTTCAATTAAATGACTATTTAATGGCACGAAGACGCGACAATATTTTTTACCTCCAGTATATTCCCTGACAGGTCATATCTATCCCAATGCTTCTGATTTGCTCTTGTTGTTCACAGCTCAGCCACTTTGACTTGCCACACAACCAGCTTGGGAAAGGCCATTTCACATCGGAGAAAGATAGGGCATTTTCAACGCAGATTACCATGTCAATATCTATCCAGTCGATCATCAGAGGCAAAGCTGCAGCTGACATCTTCTTTTTTTTAACTGCAAACACAAGTTGATCATCAGTTAAAAGTTTTGGATAGCAGGTAAGTGCAATAGCAAGCGAAACATTAATTTCATTTAATTTGAACAAACACATGTAATGTAGTAGATGATAATGGTAACTTTTAAAACATCTGCTACGAAAGATAAAAATAAATGTTTGCAATACAGCAGCAATGATCATCTAGGACCAATGTTATCTGGGAAATTGTCAGAATTGCAGACGTGATGGGCGTCCAGTATTCAATCACTATTTACTTTTACTTTCAAATGAAATTGTAGCATTAAGGAAAGGATGTTTATCGCATGACTTGGCACATTACAGCTCTCAAACCTTTAATTAAAATTGCCATGTTCCAAATCATCATCCACTCATACACGAAGGCCTACCAGAGAATGGCCTTTATTCGCTACCTTATTACACAGACACTCTACCAACCTGCGTCCACTCTAGAGCAATATCCCGGTGAGCCACTGTGGCAGACGCCACCCGGCGAGCAATGGAGTCGGCGAGGCCGGAGCAGAGCCGCGAGTAGATGGAGCCCGCGGCTGGGGTCTGGGCCGGCACCACGGAGGTGTCCAGAGAGGACCCGGCGGTGACAGTGGAGAGGTCGGTGTGGCGGTCGATGATGGCGATGATGTCCGACGGACGAGGACGGACACGTGGAGTGAGGACGCCGCTGCCAGGGGAAGGAACAAAGGAGGACCCGGCGTGGGGGGACCACCGTGAGGGAGGGGAAGGAAAATGGACAATGGGGACCCGGTAAACCTATGCTGCACTCCCTCAATAGCAATAATGTCCTTCCTCAAATTACGAGAACAAAATTGCACACAATACTCCAGGTGCGATCTCACCACGGCCCTGTACAACTGCAGTAGGACCTCCTTGCTCCTAAACTCAAATTCTCTTGCAATTAAACCAACAATTGCTTTCTTCACTGCCTGCTGTACCTGCATGCTTACTTTCAGTGACTGATGTACAAGCACACCCAGGTCTCATTGCACCCCCTCCCATTTCCTAATCTGAAACCATTCAGATAATAATCTGCCTTCCTGGTCTTGCCACCAAAGTGGATAACCTCACATTTATCCACAATATACTGCATCTGCTATGCATCTGCTCACTCACCCAACCTATCCAAGTCACCCTGCAGCCTCACAGCATCCTCATCGCAGCTCACACTGCCGCCCAGCTTTGTGTCATCCGCAAACTTAGAGATGTCATATTTAATTCCCTAGTCTAAATCGTTAATATATATTGTAAATAACTGGGGTCCCAGCACAGAGCATTGCGGTACCCCACTAGTCACTGCCTGCCATTCTGAACAGGACCCATTAATTCAAACTCTTTGCTTTCTGTCTGCCAACCAGTTCTCTACCCATGTCAATATCATGTGCTCTAATATTTCACACTAATCTCTTGTGTGGGACCTTGCCAAAGGCTTTTTGAAAGTCCAGATACACTACTTCCATTGTAGTGTGGATGTAACTCTCCCTTATCCATTCTACTTGTTAGATCCTCAAAAAATTCCAGAAGATTAGTCAAGCATGATTTCCCCTTCATAAATCCATACTGACTTTGATCGATCCTGTCACTGCTTTCCAAATGCGCTGCTATAACATATTTAATAATCGACTCAAGCAACTTCCCCACTACCGATGAAAGGCTAACTGGTCTATAATTCCCTGTTTTCTCTCTCCCCCCTTTCTTTAAAAGTGGCTTCCCTCCAGTCCACAGTCCAGACCAGTGTCGAGAGAAATTGGAAAATGATCACCAATGCATCCACAATTTCTAGGGCCACCTCCTTGAGTACTCTGGGATGCCGACCATCAGGCCCTGGGGATTTATCTGCCTTCAGTCCCAACAGCTTACCAAAACCATTTCCTGACAAATGTGGATTCTCTTCATTTCCTCCCCCCCACTAGATCCTCGGTCCCCCAGTAGTATTTCTGGGAGATTGTTTGTGTCTTCCTCAGTGAAGTACTTGACTCGTTTAACACGCATTCGTTTAAGTTCTGCCATTTCCTTGTTCCCCATTATACATTCACCTGTCTCTGATTATTAGGGACCTACATTTGTCTTCACTAATCTTTTCCTTTTTAGATATCTAAAGAAGCCTTGGAGTCTGGTTTCATGCTGTTTTTTCCCCCTCAATTAACTTCTTTATCCTCCTCTGTTGAGTTCTAAATTTCTCCCAGTCCTCCGGTTTGCTGCTTCCTCTGGCCAATTTATATGCCTTTTCCTTGGATTTAACCCCCATAATAGAATTGCCCCATATTTTGACCTTTTGTCCTTTATTTGGGAGTGAGAAAGTTGGCAACCCTACTTTCCATCCTAATGCAGAATTCCACCATATTATGGTCACTGGTGCCCAAGGGGCTTTGCACAACAAGATCGCTAACTAATCCTTCCTCATTACACAATACCCAAGTCTCAGGCAGCTTGGGCAGCTTACAATCCAGTGGTATGAACGTTGATTTCTCTAACTTCAAATAACCCTTGCTTTCCCTCTCTCTCCATCCCTCCCCAACCTAGTTCCCCCTCCATAAGATTTAATTTACAATTTGAGAGGGAGAAGAGAAAATCGGAGGTGTCAGTATTACAGTTGACCAAAGGGGACTATGGAGCCATGAGGGAGAAGCTGGCCAAAGTTGACTGGAATGACAGGGATGACAGTGCAACAACAATGGCAGGTATTCCTGGGAATAATACAGAAGGTGCAGGATCAGTTCATTCCAAAGAGGAAGAAAGATTCCAAGGGGAGTAAGGGGCGACCGTGGCTGACAGGGGAAGTCAGGGACAGTATAAAAATAAAAGAGAAGAGGTATATCATAGCAAAGATGAGCAGGTAGCCAGGATTGGGAAACTTTTAAAGAGCAACAGAAGATAACTGAAAAGGCAATACGGGGAGAAAAGATGAAGTACGAAGGTAAGCTAGCCAAGAATATAAAAGAGGATAGTAAAAGCTTCTTTAGGTATGTGAAGAGGAAAAAATTAGTTCAGACCAAAGTTGGACCCTTGAAGACCGAAACAGGTGAAGACACAAACAATCTCCCTGATGTACTAGTGGCCAGAGGATCTAGGGTGACGGAGGAACTGAAGAAAATTCACATTAGGCAGGAAATGGTGTTGGGTAGACTGAAGACTGATAAACCCCCAGGGCCTGATGGCCTGCATCCCAGGGTACTTAAGGAAGTGGCTCTAGAAATCGTGGATGCATTGGTGATAATTTTCCATTGTTCTATAGATTCAGGATCAGGTCCTGTTGATTGGAG
This sequence comes from Amblyraja radiata, assembly GCF_010909765.2. Lineage (NCBI taxonomy): Eukaryota > Metazoa > Chordata > Chondrichthyes > Rajiformes > Rajidae > Amblyraja > Amblyraja radiata. The sequence goes on from NC_045958.1 coordinate 119,026,546, forward strand.
GGTAGCTAATGTTATCCCAATTTTTAAGAAAGGCAGGAGAGAGAAAACACGGAATTATAGACCAGTTAGCCTGACATCGGTGGTGGGGAAGATGCTGGAGTCAATTATAAAAGATGAAATAGCCGCACATTTGGATAGCAGTAGCAGGATCGGATCGAGTCAACATGGATTTATGAAGGGGAAATCATGCTTGACTAATCTTCTGGAATTTCTTAAGGATGTAACTAGGATACTGGGAAAGTAAACAAGGGGGAGCCAGTGGATGCAGTAGACCTGGACTTTCAGAAAGCATTTGATAAGGTTCCACATAAGGGATTAGTGGGCAAAATTAGATCTCATGGTATTGGGGATAGGGTACTGGCATGGATGGAAAAGTGGTTGGCAGACAGGAAATGAAGAGTGGGGATTAACGGGTCCCTTTCAGAATGGCAAGCAGTGACTAGTGGAGTACCGTAAGGCTCGGTGCTGGGACCGCAGCTATTTGCAATATACATTAATGATTTTGTTGAAGGGATTAAACGTAACATTAGCAAATTTGCATATGACACAAAGCTGGGTGACAGTGTGAACTATGAGGAGGATGCATGGCAGATGCAGTTTAATATGGATAAATGTGAGGTTATCCACTTTGGTGGTAAAAACAGGAAGGCAGATTATTATCTGAATGGTGTCAAGTTGGGAAAAGGTTGTCAAGTTGGGAAAGATCTGGCGTTCTTGTTCATCAGTCAATGAAAGTAAGCAGGTACACAAAAATGCTGGAGAAACTCAACGGGTGCAGCAGCATCTATGGAGCGAAGGAAATAGGCAACGTTTCGGGCCGAAACCCTTCATGAAAGTAAGCATGCAGGTACAGCAGGCATTGAAGAAAGCGGATGGAATGTTGGCCTTCATAACAAGAGGAGTTGAGTATAGGAGCAAAGAGGTTCTTCTGCGTACTGTGTGCAGTTTTGGTCTCCAAATTTGAGGAAGGACATTCTCGCTATTGAGGGAGTGCAGCGTAGGTTCACAAGGTTAATTCCTGGTGTAGTGTTTGACGGATAGTAACTGAATATCGACTCATGTTGTACCATGTCAGTATGTGGGTTTATTCCAGCCACGATGGCTGCGTGACTGATTCTGAGAAAAACATACATATGGGGGAAGAGCCCTCTTGTGGTACCTGTAAGGACAGTCTTACATAGACACAACACCCTGGATGGCGGGATTGTCATTGGCTGAGAGAATGGAGCGGCTGGGCTTGTATACTCTGGAATTTAGAAGGATGTGAGGGGATCTTATTGAAATATATAAGATTGTTAAGGGTTTGGACACGCTAGATGCAGGAAACATGTTCCTGATGTTGGGGGAGTCCAGAACCAGGGACCACAGTATAAGAATAAAGGGTAAGCCATTTAGAACGGAGATGAGGAAAACCTTTTTCACACGGAGGGTTGTGAATCAGTGGAATTCTCTGCCAAAGAAGGCAGTGGAGGCCAATTCTCTGGACACTTTCAAGTGAGAACTGGATAGGGCTCTTAAAGATAGCGGAGTCAAGGGATATGGGGAGAAGGCAGGAATGGGGTACTGATTGTGGATGATCAGCCATGATTACATTGATTGGTGGTGCTGGCTCGAAGGGCCGAAATGCCTACTCCAGAGATGCTGCCTGTCCCGCTGAGTTACTCCAGCATTTTGTTTCTATCTTTAGCAACGGTGAATGTTTTGTTTCAGGTAATCATAACAGAATGTAAATAATCAATTTAAACTCTGACATTGTTTAGATTAATTTGCTATTTTGTTCATTACTGCCCAAACCGATTGAGTAAAGCTGTTTTACATACGATGAGGGTTTATATGTTTTTACCTTGAAAGCCATGATCTTGCTTGTAGTAAAGTTCTTTGTATTCCTTTGCCAAATTATACAAACTCAAAATGGTTTCATCGTGAGAAAGCCATCTCCATTCTCCACCAACATGCTCTTCGACTCCAAACAGGTCTAAATGGTGATCAACTGCGGCAACCTTGAGTTTGCCCATCTGTAGGGGAATGAGGACATCAAGTTCATTCACCGCTTCTGTCTTGGTTCCGTCCGCGACGCTCCCAACTAGGATGAAGTAGTTTGCAAACAACTTGTCCCGCTCATGAATAAATTCAAGCATCTTTTTCAGCGTGGACTGCAAAGTTTGTTTTACTTCCTTTTTGTCTGAATCTTTCTTAATGATTCTTCTATAATATTCTTGCAGGGGCTTCTCTAATTGATCAATCCTTGCAGATATATTCTGATCCATCGTCCTGTGGATATTTTGCAGCGGTTCTGAATCCTTAGCTGAGACGTGTGTTGTGTTTGCGGCGAACCTCCCCACCCACACTTGAACTTCCTGTGCAACTGATAACGCAGAACGAAACACTCTGACAAAGTGCATTCCAGTCTCTTGAGCAATAGTTACTGTTTAACAAACACAAGCACTCGCATTTATTTTATTGACGCTATAGGGAGGTTTCACGGCAGTCGAGTCACGACCCATGACCCGTACTGTTGCTACGCTACTCCAAGTGGAGTACACGTGATGAACTGCAGGTAGGCACTGACCATTGTTTCCAGCATAGCGGGCCCGTTAAAACCCGCCGAAAATGTCAATTTTTGTGCTGTAAATAATTATGGAAATCGGGATAAGCGTGTGAGACATTTAGCCTACTGCAGAAGTTCCAAAAGTGAGGAGAAATGACGGTAGATAGAAGCGAGAGCTGAAGGGACAACAGCAGATAGAGTGCTTAGCGAACATTGGCCGTTTGCTCACTGCATTTCTTCAACTAAGGCATTATTTGTGTTTTTTCTAGATTCCTTTGGCATCTAAAGAGTTTCAGAAGTGATAAATCTGGCTGTAAAATTTTTAAATCGCCCATGGTTCTCAAGTGGGTTTTTACATACAAAATGAAAATGCCTCTGAAGCAAAATTTACAGCCAGATTCATCACTTCTGAGACTTTTTAGATACCAAAGGAATCAAGAAAAAACACAAATAATGCCTTACTGTTGATGAAATGCAGTGAGCAAACGCGATAATTCCCAATATTTTAAATTCCGATATCTGCACGGCCATTGTTCACCAGGCACTTTAGCTGCTGTTGTCCCTTCAGCTCTCGCTTCTCTATACCTTCATTTTGCTTCACGTTTGGAATTCTAAAGTCTCTCACACTTACACCGACTTACACAATTTTTTACAGCGCAAAAATTCAACATTTTGGCGATTTTTAACAGGTAGGAAAGTACGCGTTTCTTGCATTAATAACCTATACCGGAAGTATGGATTGAGCGGCTCCGTGCGTCAAGCCCTATGACCCAGTGACCTTACGTGCAACCCCCCTATTGACCAGGTAAGCAGGGAAGATATATTTAAGTTCATTAAATTCTAAATATCATATTTAGAGATATCGAGCAGAGACACAGACCCTTCAGCCCAACTTGTCCGTGCTGAGCAAGGAGCCTTCCTGCGCTCAATAGTGTCAATAGTGTCAATAGTGCTTTATTTGTCGCATGTGTATCTGCGCAGTGAAGTTCATTTTGCATGTATTACACATGCAGGCGCCACCATATTTGGCACCATTGTTCAAAGTCCAAAGTTTGGTCACCGTATGGTCGATGTACTGGAGCAGTTCCCGCGAACCGGCGTTCCACTCCTCTCGAAGCAGTGTTTCCACTTTCAAGGAAACTACCCGGAATTCTGGTGGTCTTCGGGTAATTTTAAGGAAATGAAATTATTTCCGGAAATTTCCCGGCACAGTAAAACTTCCACAACTGCGCATGTGCGACTGCCGCCCCAATTTCACATGCGCGGATACCGTGCCCACTGCGCACGAGCGTGGAGACGCGAACGGGTCCAATCTGGCCCGCGGGATGATTTGGAGGAAAATAGTATGTACTAGACTAAGTGGGACCCATTGGGTCCCAGCATCACATGGGAGGGCTGGTCCACCAACGCAATATTCCACCTCTCCACCAATTCCAATATTGGTGGCCAGTGGGGTGGGGGGGGGGGGGCTTTCTGGAGTGCTAGTATAGGTGTTGTGGGCAGAAAGTACTGGGCACAATGTCCATACCAGTGGGCTAGTATGGACATTGTGGGCCCAATGGATTCTTGTACTGGCAGCTCACTCATTCACGGCTGGTGGGTTGGCAGTTGACTCACGGCTATTCCTTGAAATTCCATTTCAAGCAGGGTGCAAGGCCACCAAATTCAAGTGCAGTTTCTTACCACTTCAAGCAGGGTGCAAGGCCACCAAATTCAAGTGAAGTTTCATACCATTTCATGCCGGGTGCAAGGCCACTAAAGACAGCGAGTCATGACTTCTCTCTCCTCCATCTTGCAAAGACTGAGCCACACCAACACTTCTGGGTTTTATAGTCCCTCCCACCAGAAGGGGCGTGGCCTTCATGGTGTGATTGACAGGAGAGAGAATCTTAACATTTTTTAAAGACTAATAACTCTTTTATCTTTCATCGATGGGAAAAATCCTCGGCACTTGATGAGCGGAGGGGGACTCTGAGTAAGCTGGCCAAAAATCACAGTCGTACATGGTAGCGTTTTTTCTAAAATCAATATAAAACGCAAACAGGAAGTGGTCAAGATTAGACTTTTAATTATATAGAAGGCAACTTTAATTAGGCAAGGCAACTTTAATTAGGCAAGGCAACTTTAATTAGGCAACACAACTTTAGCATTTCTAAACCAAAGGCGACACAGCTTTAGCATTTCCAAACCAAAGGCAGCACAGCTTTAACATTTTCAAACCAAAGGCAACACAGCTTTAGCATTTCCAAACCAAAGGCAACACAGCTTTATTATATACTATAAACTATATTTTCAATTAAGGGCACTGACAGGTCAGTAAAACCACTCACAGTTTAGTAGACATGTGTTCGGTGTTATTCACAGCTCAGACTGCGAGACGTGACCCTCTCGCTCCCCCATCTTGCAGAGACTGACTGAGGCACTCAACACTTCCGGGTTTTATAGTCCCTCCGGAAGGGGCGTGGCCTTCAGGAGAGAGAATCTCAACATTTTTAAACACTAATAACTCTTATTTTTTATCGATGGGAAAAAATCCGCTTGTCCTGCGAAGCGCAAGGGGACTCTGAGTAAGATGGCCAAAAATCACAGCCGTAAGTGGCAGCATTTTTTCCAAAATCAATATACTGAACAACAGGAAGTGGTCAAGATCAGACTTTATTAATATAGATATTACTATATTTATGACCATCCGGCCCGTCAGCCGCGTCACAATTGAAAATGGCGCCGGTGACGCGGTAGGGATGCCGTCTCCTCACGCATGTGCAGTGGGCCCGGTATCCATGCGTGCACAGTTGGGGCGGCAGTCGCACATGCGCAGTGGGGAAGGCTTAAAGCGCTTTCTCACGGGGCGACTTGACGCAAGATGTAACCAAAGTGAAGTGGTCGTGGTCTAGCACGATACCACATGATATAACGGGGGGTAGATAAAGAGTTCCCACGGGTACTCGGCATTTCTGTTATTTGTGCGAGTGACTTGTCCGTCTCCCGAGCTTTCCCGTTAAATCTTGAATGAACATTGTGAATCCCCATTCATAAAAGAGAAGGTAATTGCGCGGGAGGGTTAATAATTGACAATCTGCTGCTGCCTGCCCGCTGAGTTAAAAAGTTCCCACGGTCACGATATACAGTGTATCGTGAGTCTTGCGTGGGAACTTTTTAACTCAGAGGGCAGGCAGCAGCAGATTGTCGCTCCCTTCAGTTTCACCCCACCTACACCCCTCTGCTTCCCGGCCATGTGTGTGACCCCTTCCCTCCCCTCTTCAGCTCCCCGCCCATTGCACCGGCGCGGGGGCTTTGCACTGTCTTTATGTCGGCGATGGCAGCAGGTCAGTGCCAGTCACCGGAGACGTCAGGACCAACGGGACACCGACCCCCAGGCCCACTGCAAGCACGGAGATCCCAGAGACCTACAGCCAGCAGCAGCGCAGCCTCGTTCCAACTCCAGAGGAACACGCTCCCCATAGGGACAGAAGCTGATGGTGTGCAAGGTACGTCTTGTTCTTGGGGTTGCGGATGAGGGGGCGCAGCTCGGGCTGACGTCTCCGGCCACCCCCCTGTACAGGAGCTGAGACTGGGAACTGTGGGGTTGTTTGCAGTTGCAGAGGGAGGGGGCAAGGGCGGTACAGTTCACAGTCTCAGCTCCAGTCCAGGGGGGTGGCCGGAGACGTTAGGACCAACGGGACACCGACTGCAAGCACGGAGATCCCAGAGACTCACAGCCAGCAGCAACTCTAGCCCAGCCCCACTCCAACTCCAGAGGAACCCAGGTTGCGGATGAGGGGGCGCGGATTCCTCTGGAGTTGTAGGGACAGGGAGACACAGCGGCTTTTGAGAATGGTGGGCAATCACTTCCAAAGTTCTGCCCACACAGTCAGTACACCTCTCCTACACTTGTCTCCCACACTAAGATCATCTCACAGAGAATGATCCCAGCCTAACAGCATGTTCATTCCAGATTACTCACCTTCTGTCCCCTCTGTCCAGCTTCCGGGTTCACCGTTCGCAGGAGTTCCCACGGTAACCGCAAGAGTTATTACGGATATCGCACTGGCCACTACGTGCATATAATGTTTCAATGTTCAACCACAAGTGTACAAGTCACTCTTGGAGAAATTCAAACTTGCTTGAATTTTCTCCCGAGTCACCAAGTTACACGAGTACCTGCCGTTAGCGCCACGGTGGTCCACGGTGGTCCACGAATGCCGTACGGTTATCGCACGGGGTTCCCACGATGTTCAACTCTGGTTAACTCTTGCGTCAAGTCGCCCCGTGAGAAAGCGCTATTACCGGGCCAGGAAATACGATCAAATTCCAGGTAATTTGGAATTCTATTTCAGTAAAAATAAATTTGAGGTGTGGAAGCACTGTCTCGAAAGTAGACACAAAATGCTGGAGTAATTCAGCGGGACAGGCAGCATCTCTGGAGAGGAGGAATGGGTGACGTTTCGGGTCGCTACCCTTCTCACCCATTCCTTCTCTCCAGAGATGCTGCCTGTCCCGCTGAGTTACTCCAGCATTTTGTGTCTACCTTTGATTTAAACCAGCATCTGCAGTTCTTTCCAACACATTTTGTCCCTCTCCTTTCCTCGCCCGGCCATCTTTGTGTACCGGGAGCGCCTCCTTGAAGGTGCTGGAGGCCAAATCCACATTAGGCAGGAAATGGTATTGGGTAGACTGATGGAACTGAAGCCTGATAATTCAGCATGGATTTACAAAGGGGAAATCATGCTTAACTAATCTTCTGGAATTTTTTGAGGATGGAACTATGAAAATGGACAAGGGAAAGCCAGTGGATGTAGTGTTCCTGGACTTTCAGAAAGCATTTGATAAGGTCCTACATAGGAGATTAGTGGGCAAAATTATGGCACATGGTATTGGAGGTAGAGTGCTGAGATGGATAGAAAATTGGGTGGTTGAAACAAAGAGAAGGGATTAATGGGTCCATTTCAGAATGGTAGGCAGTGACTAGTGTGTACTGCAAGGCTCGGTGCTGAGACCACAGCTATTTACAATATATATTAATGACTGAGATGAAGGGATTACAAGTAACATTAGCAAATTTGCAGATAACACAAAGCTGGGTGGCAGTATGAACTGTGAGGAGGATGCTATGAGAATGCGGGGTGATTTGGGCATGTTGGGTGAGTGGGCAGATGAATGGCAACTGCAGTTTAATGTGGATAAATGTGAGGTTATCCATTTTGGTAGCAAAACGGGAAGTAAGATTATTATCTAAATGGTTCCCGTTTGGAACCAATCAATTTGGGAAATGGGGAGGTACAACGGGATCTGGGGGTCCTTGTTCATCGGTCAATGAAAGTAAGCATGCAGGTACAGCAGGCATTGACGAAAGCGAATGACATGTTGACCTTCAAAACAAGATGAGTTGAGAATAGGAGCAAAGAGGTCCTTCTGCAGTTGTACAGGACCCTAGTGAGACCGCACCTGCAGTATTGTGTGCAGTTTTGGTCTCCAAATTTGAGGAAGGATATTCTTGCTATTGAGGGAGTGCAGCGTAGGTTCACAAGGTTAATTCCCAGGATGGCGGGACTGTCATATGCTGAGAGAATGGAGCGTCTGGGCTTGTATACTTTGGAATTTAGAAGGATGAGAAGGGATCTTATTGAAACATATAAGATTATTAAGGGTTTGGACACGCTAGAGGCAGGAAACATGTTCCCCCTGTTGAGGGAGTCCAGGACCAGGGGCCACAGTTTATGAATAAGGGATAAGCCATTTACAATGGAGACGAGGAAACACGTTTTCACACACAGTTGTGAGTCTGTGGAATTCTCTGCCTCAGAGGGTGGTGGAGGACGGTTCTCAGCGCCAGACATTCGTGCCTCCATTCTCCTCAATCTGGCTGGTACAGAAGCCACTCGACGTGCGCGCAAGTTCCACTATTCCCCAGCGCAGGTAAACACTGCGGGTATTCAGATAGCCCCAGCAGATACTATAGATGACCCCGTCTGCCTACTGAACAAGTGTGAGCTACGCACTAATCTCGTAATGGAGCGCCACAGATTCTTTCCACGCAGCCAAAGCCAAGGCGAGCCTGTCGAAGCCTATATCAGTTCTTTAAAGCACATCGTCAGCCGATGTGAGTTTGAATACCTATGTGATAGTCCTATACGTGACAGACTGGTTTATGGTATTCTCAATGACAAGTCGCGTGATGAACTTATACGTGATGCAGATCTCACTCTGGAAAGGGCTGAGAATCGCTGTCGTGTTGCAGAGATGACAGACTCTCACATTAACTCTCTGGAGCAGAGTCCCCACTCTACCTATGATGTATATGTTCAATCAACCAACCAACCAACCAACCAACCAACCAACCAACCAACCAACCAATCAACCAACCAACCAATCAATCAACCAATCAATCGATCAATCAATCGATCGATCGATCAATCAATCGATCGATCAATCAATCGATCGATCAATCAATCAATCGATCAATCAATCAATCAATCAATCAATCAATCAATCAATCCTTTATTGTCATTCAAAAATACACCAGCAAATGCAAGTGAATGAAATTTTGTTGCATCTGGCTCACCGTGCAACATAAAATAACAAAAGGATAAAATAGATAAAAAGATAAAATAGATAAAAAGATAAAATAGATAATAGTGGCGGCACATTATATGGAATTCAAGAGTGTGATGGCTGATGACCTGGCCCAGCGCCGGCCTTCACATGTGCCCGGTAGATCAGGTGACGGATTCATTAGTAATGTTCGCATGCAGCCACTCGTGAACAATGCCCGGCTTATGGAAAACTTTGCCACTACCTTAAACGCAGAAATCATTTCATCCGCTGCTGTCACTCACGTGGGAACGGAGCAGAGACAAAGCAATCTGTGGCCCTGCTACAGCAAGAACTTACCCACGTAACTCCCACATCAACCTCTCTGACTAACGAGGACATGTTGCCTGCTATCATGGGTAGGAGTATAAAGATACATTCCTTGTCGGACTTGTCTTGTAAACACTGAGATCCCATGGTCGCTCTCCTCATTAACGGTATGAGTGATATTGCTAAGCAGACACTGGAGCTCGTTGCAACGTTCTGTTCTTATCTGAGCTCAATAGGATTCGAAAAGCCGAGGTCATCAATCAAACCGCCGTCACATTACTACCATTCGGAGGGGGTGCAGCGCTCCCTGTTGGAAGTCGAGTTACAGTGCCATCTAGCGTCACGTGTCAACAATCTGAGCTTCTTTATTGTCTGAGCAAAAGTGACCTCTCTGCTAGGCATTGACGCCTGTAACGACCTAGGTCTGGTCACCTTCGGTTCATCAACTGTCTACAAACTGCAGCTTTACTCAACAGTCCCTGGCACAATACGGAAATCTCTTTGACAACAAGCCGCGCAAGCTTCCCATCAAGTACACGATCATGACCGACCCTGAGATCCTGCCAGTTGTCCGTCCTGCACACCGGATTCCTCATGCTATGAGGGATCGCGTACAAAAATAACTCAACAGAATGGAGACTCTGGGTGTGATTGCCCCTGTCATTGACCCATCGGACTGGGTCTCAACCATGGTAGTAGCAACAAAAAAGAATAAGGAAGAAATAGGGATTTGCATCAATCCTGAAGATTTAAACACTGCCATCAAACGACCACACTATCCCATGCGTACAGTGGAAGATGTCGCAGCGCAGCTGGGCAAGGCAACAGTATTCTCAGTTCTAGATGCCAAGAGTTCATTCTGGCAGATTCCGTTGGATCACAACTCTTCCAAGTTAACCACTTTCAACAGACCCTTCGGACATTACAAATTCCTGCATATGCCGTTCGGCATAAACTCGGCTAGTGAAGCATTTCAGCGCAGTATGGAACAACTATTTGCAGGTTACCCATGCTCTATCATTGTTGATGACATTCTTGTTGCTGGACAAACAGTCCAAGAACACGACGCTAATTCAAAGAAAGTTCTGGACCGCGCTAAAGAGATCAACTTCAAGTTCAACCCCCTAAAGTGCAAATTCCGAGTGAGCAAGGTGAACTATGTGAGTCATATGTTCACCAGTGATGGTCTCAAACCAGATCCATCAAAGACTATTGCAATTAACGAGTTACCAGCACCCACTGATGTGACCAGCCTGCAGAGATTCCTTGGCATGGTAAACTACTTGGGGAAATTCATTCCGAATTTCAGTGAACAATCGGCCCGACTGCGCCAGCTAACCCACAAAGACATTGTTTGGTTCTGGCATAAACAGCAGCAGAGGGCGTTCGACGCTCTTAAACAACAAATGTCTTGTGTCCCCACCTGCCACACTGACTTGTGACGCCTCCCAGTATGGTTTAGGAACAGCTTGCCTCCAAAACAACGGGGAAGGCAACAGACCTGTTGCCTATGTTTCTCACACCATGACCGACATGGAACAACGCTACGCTCAGATTGAAAAGGAGCAGCTAGCGGTCGTTTTTGCTTGCAAGAAGTTTAATGACTTTATCTTCGGAAGAACGGCGACGATTGAAACTAACCATTAACCACTAATCAGCATTGTGAACAAACGGATACACGCTGCTCCAGCGCTCCTCCAACGTATGATTGCTACAATTACAGAAGTATGACATTGTTCAAGTTTACAAACGTGGCAAGGACATGCACTTGGCTGACACCCTGTCCCGAGTATCCAGCGACAACGGCCCGACCATACCACCGTTTCCGGCTTCTCATGATCCGGTCGTCTCACCCATGACCATGCCACCTCGACCCCTGGCAAGGTCTCCAGTTTCATCGGCAGGGATGCTGCTTCAATCTCCTGCACCTGTTCTACCACCGATCACATCTCCGGTGAAGGGAGGAAATGCAGGATTGTACCGTACACGCGCTGGTCGCACCTGCAAGCCTAATCCTTTAAGAGAGAGTTAGATCGATCTCTAGGAGCTAGTGGAGTCAAGGGATATGGGGAGAAGGCAAGGCACGGGTTATTGATAGGGGACGATCAGCCATGATCACAATGAATGGCGGTGCACGCTCGAAGGGCCGAATGGCCTCCTCCTGCACCTATTTTCTATGTTTCTATGTTTCTAATCCAAAGTACCAGGATTATGTTTAAACTGCCTCTGGTGTTAATCCCTTCAGTTTACTTATACCTACCACATGTAATGAGTGGTACCTTTATTTTGCATGCGATTTTTACATCTATTTTATTATGAGTTAATTAAGAGGAATGATGTAGATTAGTCTGCCTTTACTATATCTATCCCCACACGGATTATGCGTGCTGCACATTCCTTATGTAGTCCAGTCCAGAGCTTCATCCCTTCCCTGGACTGCTAGTATAGTTAAGTTAATGCGTCACTGTCTCTCGGAAGACTTGATGCAGACAACGGGGATGAAAGCATGTAATGTTCCCTCCGCTTGTACTGCAATAAAGACTATGAGCTATAACCTCTATGTGTGTGTCTCATAGAAACATAGAAACATAGAAAATAGGTGCAGGAGTAGGCCATTCGGCCCTTCGAGCCTGCACCGCCATTCAATATGATCATGGCTGATCATCCAACTCAGTATCCTGTACCTGCCTTCTCTCCATACCCCCAGATCCCTTTAGCCACAAGGGCCACATCTATCTCCCTCTTAAATATAGCCAATGAACTGGCCTCAACTACCTTCTGTGGCAGAGAATTCCACAGATTCACCACTCTCTGTGTGAAAAATGTTTTTCTCATCTCGTTCCTAAAAGATTTCCCCCTTATCCTTAAACTGTGACTCCTTGTTCTGGACTTCCCCAACATCGGGAACCATCTTCCTGCATCTAGCCTGTCCAACAATGTTTAATGTTTTATGTGTCATTCCTAACTGTCACGATATGTCATGTTGTCACTTGCGGGCGGAGCACAAAGGCAAATTCCTTGTATGTGAATACTTGGCCTATAAAGTTATTCATTCATTCATCTCCTGAATGTGCAATCCCGAATCCCCACCTTATCCCAAAGATGTTACTAAGATCAGCACAGCACAACAATAATGTGGTCGATTACAGTTAATTGCAACTTTTACAGTTCAGATTTTTAGTTTAGTTTAGTGCTGCAGCGTAGATACAGGCCCATCAGCCCACCGAGTCCACGCCAACCATTGATCACCTTTCCACACCAGTTCTATGTCATCCCACCTTCTCTTCCACTCCCTACACATTAGCGGGAATTTTACAGACTGTCAATTAGTCCACAAACCTTCACATCTTTGTATGTGGGTGGAAACCGGAGCAACCATTGGAAACCAATGCGGTCACAGAGAGAACGTGCAAACTCTACACAGACAGACCACCCCAGGGCAGGATGGAACCCGGAGCTCTGGCACTGTCAGGCAGCGGTTCTATTAACTGCGCCTCTGCGCCACCCACAATTAACTATATATTTAAATGTTCTTCCTAAATATTTTTGTTTTGTACCAAAGACTAAAGAACTATATCCATAACAGATCAAAACTCCTCACATGGAATTATAGTTTCTTCCTATTTTCTTCCCAGCTGTTATCAGGCAACTGCACCACCCCACCACAACTAGAGAGCAGTCCTGAACTACTATCTACCACATTGGTGACCCTGAGCGCATCTTTGATAGGACACTGGCTTTATCTAAACATTATTCCCTTATCATGTATATGTACACTCGATTCTAATCATGAATTGTCTTTCCGCTGATTGGTTTGCACGCAACAAAAGCTTTTCACCGTACCTCGGTACATGTGACAATAAACTAAACTGAAATGTGCAGTGGTGAAGGGTCACAGATGTCCACCTGGCCATTCCCCGTGATTCTTGTCATCATTCAGAATACTTTAATTCATGCAGAATACAAAGGATCGGCTAATTTTATGATTTATTGACAGGTTAAATAATACGACATTTTAAAAAAAAAGAACAGAATCAGTCCAGCATGGTTAAAGCACTCTTTATAAAGGACCCCTTTCCTTATTCTTAATGCTAAGCAGTTACAGGTTTCTCCCTTGATAGAACTTCATGGAGAGATGTTGCACATGTATTAAATACATTTTGGGTTTCCCATGAAATTTACATCTTTCACAAGATAACCACAGGAGAATCCTTCAAATCTGACTGAGCACAAAGGCATCTGGGGATAGGAGTTATGGTTATGAATGGTCAGGGATCAACACTGGCACTTATTATGGAGCCAGCACCGCCATTCAATATGATCATGGCTGATCATCCAAAATCAGTACCCCGTTCCTGCTTTCTCCCCATATCCCTTGATTCCGTTAGCCTTAAGAGCTAAATCTAACTCTCTCTTGAAAACATCCAGTAAATTGTCCTCCCCTGCCTTCTGTGGCAGAGGATTCCACAGATTCACAACTCTCTGGGTGAAAAATGTTTTCCCCATGTTTACATATCTGTTGTGCTGTTGCAAAATTCATTGTTCCATTTCGGGACATATGACAATAAAACACTCTTGACATAAAGAGCGATGATTTGCATGGAATAACATTTAACAATTCGAAATAAAGACTCTTATGTTAGTGCAAAGCCTTTAACACTGCAGAATTCAACAAGCATCTAGAATGATTATACTTAGACTATATAAAAATCTACGGGGTAACGTTTCCACACAAAGGGTGGTGGGTGTATGGAACGAGCTGTTGCAGAAGGTCGGAATCATTTGGGACTTGAATGAAATGATGATTTTTTTTGTTCCTACTTCCAAGCAGATTAGTCAAGTTCATTTTCTGGATCTTCCAGAATATTGTGTATTTTTCCTTGCAACCATTGAAATGTTTTATCTGCGACACGTTCGAAAAGGTTGACATCAGCGTGGTAATAGTGATACAGGCACTTCTGGTTACAGCAGTCATTTAAAACATCCAAAAAGTTGCAAAATGACTTTGACAACGTGTTCCACTGATGAGGTTCTGGGTACTTTTCTCTTGTATGTAAATAGAGAATCTACAAAAGGAAGGAACAGTGAGACAGGCTTTGTAAAGGTTTGTAAAGTTAAGATAGTTAGAATATAACTGAACGAGAACCTACCTTCATAAAAAAGGAGTTGAGAAAAGGTTTTGTCTTTCCTTGGTAGTCACTGCACAGCTGATTCACGGTCCAATAATAACTATTGAGAGATTTTAAGATTTTGAAGGCTTTTTTACGGTAGCCTCCTTTACCATCTATCTCCCCAAATACAAAAGCATCGATCCTTGAGAAGGAAGGTCTAGAGAAACAAGAAAGATTGTTGTCATTGTGTCTTTGTTAGATTTGATTATCAATTACACTAACTCCTATTTGTGCCCGGGAGTTTGTAATTCACACTGGGAGTTAACAAAGTAATGTAAATATACTTTATGTTTATATTATAAAGCATGGTGGCAGAGCAGTAGAGTTGATGCCCTACAGCACCAGAGACCTGGGTTCGATCCTGACTACGGGTGCTGTCTGTACGGGATTTGTACCTTCTCCCCGTGACCTGCGTGGGTTTTCTCCGGGATCTTCAGTTTCCTCCCACACTCCAAAGATGTACAGGTTTGTAGGTTAATTGGCTTGGTATCATTGTAAATTGTCTCCAGTGTATTGGATGGCGTTAGTGTGTGGGGGTCACTGGTCGGCACGGACTCCGTGGGCTTTTTTCCATGCTGTGTCTCTAAACAAAATAATATTGGCTAGGTAGCACTGGATATTCAGTTTCCGTGTATCTGTTGGACAATACAGTAATACAATAATAATATAAGCAGACAGTTTAATCATTATTTAACATAGAAAATAGGTGCATGAGTAGGCCATTTGGCCTTCGAACCAGCACCGCCATTCAATGTGATCATGGTTGATCATCCAAAATCAGTACCCCGTTCCTACTTTCTCCCCATATCCCTTGATTCCGTTAACCCGAAGAGCTAAATCTAACTCTCTCTTGAAAACATCCAGTAAATTGTCCTCCACTGCCTTCTGTGGCAGAGGATTCCACAGATTCACAACTCTCTGGGTGTAAAATGTTTTTCCCCATCTCAGTCCTAAATGTTCTACCCCTTATTCTTAAACCGTGACCCCTGGTTCTGGACTCCCCCAACATCGGGAACACTTTTCCTGCATCTAGCCTGACCAATCCCTTAAGAATTTTATGTTTCTATATGAATCCCTCTCATCCTTCTAAATTCCAGTGAATACAAGCCCAGTCGATCTATTCTTTCATCATATGTCAGTCAGTTACTTCTCATTTTAATTGTTTTATCAGTTTAGCTTGAGCAATTTTTGCATTTCCACTGCTAAAATTCCCTCTTTGGATTGATATTTATGTATGTTTGATTATACATTTGTGAAGTATCTTGCAATAATTTAGTTTAGTATAATAGTTCAGAGATACAGCATGGAAACAGGCCCTTCAGCCCACCGAGTCCAAGCCAAGTCACTGGAACACCAAGTTCTATGTTATCCCATTTTCACATCCTACACACTAGGGGCAATTTACGGAGGCCAATTAACCTACAAACCTGCACGTCTTTGGAATTTGGGAGGAAACCAGTGCACTTGGTGGAAACTCATGCAGTCAAAGTCTATGTTTTTAAGTTACTTCAGCTTTTTGTATCTATCTTTGCAGATATACTGTTGTTTTATCCAGGGTCTTACGAGATCAATTATTTGTTCAATTAAATAACTATTTAATGGCACGAAAACGCAACAATATGTTTTACCTCCAGCATAATCCCTGACAGGTCATATCTATCCCAATGCTTTTGATTTGCTCTTGTAGTTCACAGCTCAGCCACTTTGACTTGCCACACAGCCAGCTTGGGAAGGGCCATTTCACATCGGAGAAATATAGGGCATTTTCAATGCAAAGTACCATGTCAATACTTATCCAGTTGATCACCAGAGGCAAAGCTGAAGCTAGCACCTTCTTTTTTGTAACTGCAAACACAAGTTGATCATCAGTTAAAAGTTTTGGATAGCAGGTAAGTGCAATAGCAAGCGAAACATTAATTTCATTTAATTTGAACAAACACATGTAATGTAGTAGATGATAATGGTAACTTTTAAAACATCTGCTACGAAAGATAAAAATAAATGTTTGCAATACAGCAGCAATGATCAATGATATTTGGGAAATGTCAGAAGGTCAGACGTGATGGGCGTCCAGTATTCAATCACTCTTTATTTTTACTTTCAAATGAAATTGTAGCATTAACGAAAGGATGTTTATCGCATGACTTGGCACATTACAGTTCTCCTAAACCTATGCTATACTCCCTCAATAACAATAATGTCCTTCCTCAAATTACGAGACCAAAATTGCACACAACACTCCAGGTGCGGTCTCACCAGGACCTCCTTGCTCCTCAGCGGCGCCCACTGCTGGGGTCTGGGTCGGCACCACGGAGGCGTCCGGAGAGAGCGCAGAGATCAGTACGGCGGTCGATGGCGCCGACCGGCGGACAAGGACAGACACGTGGAGTGAGGACGTCGCTGCCGAGGGAAGGAACAAAGGAGGTCCTGCCGTGGGGGGGGGGGGCCGCTGTGAGGGAGGGGGAAGAACAATGGACGATGGGGACTTGGCGTGGGGGGGTCACCGTGAGGGGGGGGGGACAAAGGGAGACCTGGCGCGAGAGTACTTTGTAAGTGCCCTTTATTTGCATATCCTAGCTATGCAAGCAAAGAATTTCACTATAGCTTGTCACATATATCAATAAAGCATTCATTCATTCATTAAAGATCCACAAAGAATCCTTGATACAAGCCCATATCATGAAAGCCACTTCTCAGCAAAAGCAAGCTTTGATCATGAGGTCACACGGTCATAAGTGATAAGAGTAGAATTTCATCATATGACAGTCCCGCAATCCCGGGAATTAACCTGGTGAACCCATGCTGCTCTCCATCAATAGCAAAAATGTCCTTCCTCAAATTAGGAGACCAAAATTGCACACAATACTCCAGGTGCGGTCTCACCAGGGCCCTGTACAACAGCAGTAGGACCTCCTTGCTCCCAAACTCAAATCCTCTCGCAATGGCCAACATGCTATTAGCTTTCTTCACTGCCTGCTGTACTTGCATGCTTACTTTCAGTGACTGATGTACAAGCATCTCCCCTTTTCCTATTCTGACCATTCAGATAATAATCGGTCTTCCTGTTCTTGCCACCAAAGTGGATAACCTCACATTTATCCACATTATACTGCATCTGCCCACTCATCTAACCTATCCAAGTCACCCTGCAGCCTTATAGCATCCTCCTCGCAGCTCACACTGCCACCCAGCTTTGTATCATCCGCAAACTTGGAGATGTCACATTTAATTTCCTTGACTAAATCGTTAATATATATTGTAAATAACTGAGGTCTTAGCACCGAGCCTTTCGGCACCCCACTAGTCACTGCCTGCCATTCAGAAAAGGACCAGTTAATTCACACTCTTTGCTTTCTGTCTTTCAACCAGTTCTCTATCCATGTCAATACCCAACCCCCAATACCATGTGCTCTAATGTTGCACACTAATCTCTTGTGCGGGACCTTGTCAAAGGCTTTTTGAAAGTCCAGATACACCATATCCACGGGCTCTCCCTTATCCATTCTACTTGTTACATCCTCAAAAAATTCCAGAAGATTAGTCAAGCATGATTTCTCCTTCATAAATCCATGCTGACTTTGACCGATCCCATCACTGCTTTCCAAATGCGCTGCTATAACATCTTTAACAATTGACTCAAGCACCTTCCCCACTACTGATGTAAGGCTAACTGGTCTGTAATTCCCTGTTTTCTCTCTCCCTCCTTTCTTAAAAAGTGGAGTTACATTGGCTACCCTCCAGTCCACAGGAACCGATCCAGTGTTGAGAGAACATTGGAAATTGATCACCAATGCATCCACGATTTCTAGGGCCACCTCCTTGAGTACTCTGGGATGCAGACCATCAGGCCCTGGGGATTTATCTGCCTTCAGTCCCAACAGTTTACCTAACCCCAATTCCTGACTAATGTGGATTCCCTTCAGTTCCTCCCCCCCCACTAGATCCTCGGTCCCCTAATATTCCTGGGAGATTGTTTGTGTCTTCCTTAGTGAAGACAGAACCAAAGTACTTGTTTAAGTGTTCTGCCATTTCCTTGTTTCCCATTATACACTCACCTGTCTCTGATTTTACTTCGGATTCACGTGAGTGACTACGTGAAGAGCCCGCTCAGCACGCATGCGCGGCATTGCGTTCAGCAGTGCAACAGCGGCCGCATCAGGGGTCAGGCACTCCCGCTACAGGGTGAAAGAACGGACCATCAGGTAAGTACCCTGAGGTCGGTTTTCTTTCACAGGAGAGCCTACTGCTTTGTTTCACAGTCAGAGAACAAAGGCTCTTGAACTAACCTGTCCCCCGCTCGACTCCAACGGAGGAGCGTTCCATCTGGGGGGAGTGCAGCAACAGGCGGTAGGACCGCTTACCGGGCGCTCCGCCATCCCCGACACCGTGCCGAGCCCTGTCCCGCTAGCGCCTGAGCAGCGGGCTGGATGTAAAGCTACCGAAGAAGCGTCCGGCCGGTGGCTTCCGACTTGTCGGACGGGGACGTCTCTCCACCCGCACGGGGGAGAGACAGCCGCCTGAGCCGCATGGAGCGGCTCCTGGAGCAGGAGCTCCAGCGAGACGTGCTGCGTGAGGGGCGCTCTCGCAGGGGGAGTTCAGGCAGTCCCTCCACAGTGCCTTGTGCACTGGCCATCGCTTCCTCCTTACCCAAGGGTAGCTTTGGTGACCAGGACTGGGCTGGTCAGGAAGAGGGGATGCTGGCTGAAGAAGTCGGGAGTATGCAAGGGGTGCAGGACAAGGAAGATGTGCTGGGTGTGGTGGACCGCTACGTGGCAGCCCCACGTGCAGGAAGGCCATTAGAGCCTAAACTAGCGGCCAGCATCAACCACCTCTCCAACAGGTCCCTACAGGAGCAGGTGGTTAATGAGGCCTTAAAAATGTACACAGCTCCAGAAAATTGTGAGTCCCTCAAAGTGCCGGCTGTCAACAGCCAAATCTGGGGGCACGTCGGGACAAATATTCAGAACCAGGAGCTGATACTGCAGCGGATCCTCAGGCTCCTGACGTCAGCCATCACATCATTGCTCTTTCTGTGGACCAGACGGAAATGAGCACAAACCAACAAGACACTCTCGCACTGTTGTACAAACACGCAGTTCGAGATAAATAACCTCCGTAAATAAATCATAAGACCTGTCCTAAATCCAAAATTCGCGGGGTTGTGCAAAACCCCAGCCACTGAGCCAGACACACTGCTCTTTGGCAAACACCTCACGAAAAAAGTAAAAAATATGGAAGAGTCCTCTAAAACTTTTGGTCTCATGAGGGCAGGCCCTGGGACGAGCAAACCCCAAACAACAATACCCAAGCGGCAGCACCCCATCGCGTCCACCAGTCGACGTCTACCATATGGGACTGGTGAAAGCTCGGGGTCCGCATTTTATCACCTGAAGTCTTTTTTAGACCAAGGCCCAGAGCGGACCCCATGGAAAATGCGCCACCCCCCAACATCACCGCCACGTCAGACAATGGGCAAGACTCGCTGGTCTAGGAAGAGACAGAAGAAACACCCATAACCATGGAGGTAGGGGGGTCTGGTTCCTACCAGCATATAGAAAATAGGGGCGCAATACTAACAGGGGGGAAGTTACACCTGTTTAAGGAACCATGGGAGTCTATCACGAGTGACAAGTATATACTCAATAGCATTAGTGAATACAAAATACAATTTATACTAGAAAAATTGCCACCAGTTCAATGTTCACCCCAGAGGGCCTTTTCCCTCTCAGTTAAAGAGAAACGAGATGGACAAGCTGAACTGGTGAGACTAATCACTAAGGGTATCATGGGAAAAAAACAAAACATGAACCCTTGGAATTTGTGTCAAATATATTCACTAAAACTAAAAAAGATGGTGGGTGTCGCTTCATCATTGACTTAACTTCACTAAATATGTTTTGTTAAGTATGTACATTTCAAAATGGAAACGTTTGTTACTGCCAAACAACTGATTTCCAAAGGATACTTCATGGCAAGCATTGACCTCAAAGATGCTTACTATTCAGTACCCATTCACAAGGATCATCGCAGATACCTGAAATTTACCTGGATGGCAGTTTAAAGCATTACCCGATGGATTAACATCAGCCCCAAGATTATTCACCAAGATACTAAAACCAGCCCTGGCAATATTAAGAAGACAAAAACATATGGTCATGGCATATCTTGATGATATCTTAATAGTAGGCAAGACCATGGAATTGGCATGTCAGCTGTGTCAGCTACCAAACAGTTGTTCGAAACCTTGGGATTTGTCTTACATCCAGATAAATCTAAGTTGAAGCCATCCACAACCATGGACTACTTGGGCTTCACAATTAACACAGCCCACATGTCTGTGACTTTTCCAAAAGACAAAACAACTGAATTGGCACAATCATGCAACAATTTAATGGTCAACGAGCGACCAACTATTCGACAAGTAGCAAGAGTAATTGGGGAAATGGTAGCAGCATTTCCGGCTAAACAATTTGGACCTTTGCACTATCAAAACTTACAAAGAGCAAAGGTACAGGCACTAAAACGACATGCAGGTCATGACCGGATCATGAAATTACCCACTGAAGCAATATCAGAACTACAGTGGTGGGCAGAAAACGTTTGGCATAGTTTCAGCCCTATCATCATCATTAACCCTACTTTAGCTATCCAAACAGATGCCAGTACTCAAGGCTGGGGAGCGACTAACTCCATATCCAGCACAGGTGGTAGATGGACTTACCTAGAGTCATCATTACTACTTACACTGGGCATTAACTATCTAGAGATGTTGGGTGCCTTTTATGGTTTTAAAAGCATATGCATCGAATATGCATCACTTGCATGTACGGTTACAAATAGACAATACTACGGTGGTGGCCTACATTAACCATATGGGCGGCATAAAATCGATATCATGCAACAAATTGGTCAACACAATTTGGCAATGGTGTGTCGAAAGACATATTTGGCTATCAGCAACTTACCTGCCAGGTAAGCTAAATACAGTGGCAGACACCAGGTCACGCAAATTTAATGACAACACCGAATGGATGTTAAACCCCAAAGTGTTTGCAAAGATTATTTTAAAAAAAATTTTTTTTTTTTAAAATGGCACGCCAGATATCGACTTATTTGCATTAAGGCTAAATCACTAGGTACCTATGTATGTCGCTTGGGAACCAGACCCTGAGGCAGCAGCGGTAGATGCGTTCGTGCTGGATTGGGGAAATTTCTTCTTCTATGCATTTCTTCCCTTCTGCCTCATCAGCCGTGTACTACGCACAGTACAAATGGACTCTGCTTCAGGTATTTTGATAGTATCTGACTGGCCTACACAGCCATGGTTCCCGTTACTCCACAACATCCCTCCGAACATCCACAAGAAAACAGTACTTGTCCAGCATCAAATAATGGGAGAAGTACTGCTTGGATACAGGGACCACCTACTCAACCGCTACAGTTACCAACGCACTGGAATTCCTGGCGAACCTTCACCACGATGAAGGACTCAGCTACAGTGCCATCAACACAGCTAGAAGTGCCCTGTCTGTCTATTTAAAACAAGCTCCAGGACAACAGGCCATGGGGTCCCACCCGCTGGTGGTCAAACTAATGAAGGGTATTTACAACTCTAACCCCCTAGACCAAGGTACACCCATATATGGGATGTCAGTATGGTCCTGACATACCTCAGGGGATTGCCACCAGCCAGATCCCTCAACCTGGAACAATCTATGCTCAAAACACTCATGTTGATGGCACTTGTATCTGCACAGAGGGTCCAGTCACTACACCTATTGCGACTGGACAGCATGCTCACAGCTCCAGAACAGATCTCTGTCATTATCCAGGGACTGATCAAACAGAGCAGACCAGGAACACTTAATCCAATCGTGGAATCCCGGGTTTACCCGCCAGAACCACGGTTATGTGCCATGACCCACCTACTGTCCTACATAGACACAACCAAAAATATTCGAGGGAGTGAAAAAGCCTTATGGGTCAGTCATAAAAAACCTTATGGTCGGGTGACGAGCCAAACCATTTAGAGATGGCTCAAGCAGGTACTAAAAGCTGCTGGGATAAACACTAACATGTACAAATCTCACTCCACCAGGGCAGCATCCACGTCGACGGCCAAAAGAATGGACGTGCCTATAGACCACATCCTGGCTACAGCAGGATGGTCGGGGGAAAGAACGTTCAGAACTTTTTATAATAAGCCGTTGGCAAAACCTGCTTTATTTGCAGAAAAAAATTTACAGACTGCAAATATTTAATTTAAGCCCAGGGGAGCAATTTAATTTCTTTGTTGTTATTGTTAAAAAATACCATTGTGTTTTTCTACAAACAGATTCATTGGTTGATTACGATAACACACTTCCTCCCTCAAGGACTTCGGCAGTGAATGAAGTAATAACTGTTACACGGTTTGAAATCACAGAGCTTTAAAATCTTCACGTAGTCACTCACGTGACTCCGAAGTAAAATAGTAAGATTAAACGAGAACTTACCAGTTTGAAGTTTGATCTGTATTTTATGAGGAGTTATGATGAGGGATTACGTGCCCTCCGCTCCCACCCTCAATAATATGGGTCAAACTGATAACTGATGTCTCCTTTTCTTTACTATGTTTATTTCAATAACTGTGTCTATCTGTGATTCCACACCGCTGCTTTGAAGTATGCCGCGCATGCGTGCTGAGCGGGCTCTTCATGTAATCCCTCATCGTAACTCCTCATAAAATACAGATCAAACTTCAAACTGGTAAGTTCTCGTTTAATCTTACTATTATAAGGGACCTACATTTGTCTTCACTAATATTTTCCTTTTTACATATCTCAAGAAGCTATTAGAGTCTGTTTTTATATTTCCCACAAGCTTTCTTTCATGCTCTCCCCCCCCCCCCCCATGTTAATTAACCCCTTTGTTCTCTATTGAGTTCTAACTTTCTCACCGTCCTCCAGTTTGCTGCTTCCTCTGGCCAATTTATCTGCCTTTTCCTTGGATTTAACACTATCCTTGATTTCCCTCATTAGCCATGGCTGAGCCGCCTTCCCCTGTTTTATTTTTTCACTAGACAGGGATGAACAATTGTAATTCATCCATGCGATCTTTAAATCTTTGCCATTGCATCTCCACTGTCAACCCTTTAAGTATAATTTGCCCGTCTATCCCAGCCAATTCCCACCTCATACCTTTAAAGTCTCCTTTCTTTAAGTTCAGGACCCTAGTCTCTGAATTAACCATTCCGCTCTCCATCCTAATGCAGAATTCCACCATATTATGGTCACTGCTGCCCAAGGAGATTTGCACAAGATCGCTAACTAATCCTTCCTCATTACACAATACCCAGTCTCGGGCAGCTTGGGCAGATTTCAACCCAGTGGTATGAACGTTGATTTCTCAAACTTCAAAAAACCCTTGTTCATCAGTCAATGAAAGTAAGCATGCAGATACAGCAGGCAGTAAAGAAAGTGAATAGCATGTTGACCTTCATAATGAGAGGAGTTGAGTATAGGAGCAAAAAGGTCCTTCTGCAGTTGTACAGGACCCTAGTGAGACCACACCTGGAGTAGTGTGTGCAGTTTTGGTCCCATAATTTGAGGAAGGACATTCTTGCCATTGAGGGAGTGCAGAGTAGGTTTACAAGGTTAATTCCCAGGATGGTGGGACTGTCATATGCTGAGAGAATGGAGCGGCTGGGCTTGTATACTCTGGAGTTTAGGTGGTTGAGAGGGGATCTTATTGAAACATATGAGATTATAAATGGTTTGGACACGCAAGAGACAGGAAACATGTTCCTGATGTTGGGGGAATACAGAACCACGAGCCACAGTTTAAGAATAAGGGGTAAGCCATTTAGAACGGAGACGAGGAAACACTTTTTCACACAGAGAGTTATGAGTCTGGAATTCTCTGCCTCAGAGGGCGGTGGAGGCCGGTTCTCTGGATACTTTCAAGAGAGAGCAGGATAGGGTTCTTAAAAATAACGGAGTCAGGGGATATTGGGAGAAGGCAGGAACGGGGTACTGATTGGGGATGATCAGCCATGATCACATTGAATGGTGGTGCTGGCTCGATGGAATGAATGGCCTACTCCTGCACCTATTGTCTATTGCCTTGCTTTCCCTCTCTCTCCATCCCTCCCCCACCCTACTTCTCCTAGTTCTCCTAGTCCTGATTAAATTTGTATGTATGCCTCGTTGTCAACTTCCTATCAGCTAACAATGAACCAAAGGGAGGTTGTACGGCATGGAGGTCACGACCCATGCAACGCCAACTGGGGTACAAGTGGTGAATGTCAGGTGAGCATTTACTACGGCTGCCAGCACAGCCAGCCCTTCTTCTGTCCCAGCATCCGGACTCCACACTCTGGTTCCACGCTCGCGGACCCCGCGCCGTCTGTCCCCACGGTCGGGGGATCGGTTCGGTGTGTCACCCACAACCCGTGACAGTGCGGCCGCACAGGGGGAGACGGGGCAGAGGGCGGCCGTGGCCGGACAGCGCTGACCGCCAGGGGCTGTCCCGAGGGATGCGCTCCTTCGGCCGCTTACACCTTGCTCGGGTTCAGAGCAAAGATGTCAGGTAAGTTCAGAGCGTTTGGTTCAGAGCGCTCAGTCACCCTTCACAATTGTCTTCAGCGCAAAAATTGATAATTTCGGCGCTTTTTAACAGGTAAGAATGCGTTCTTACCTTATACAAAACGCCAAAATGGTCAATTTTTGCTCTGTAAATAATTGTGGAAATCGGGGTAACCAATTGTGGTAATTGTGGTAATCGGGATAAAAATCACAAACCATACGTGATGCAAGCCACGGAATGGCATAATTGTTAGTAGTTAATTGGACATAGTCAACCTCAGCAAATTGACAATATCCTATTGAAAGGGAGTGGGTGTTTAAGCTGTCAGGACATTTTATTATTTGCCAAAATATACATCTCAATAGCATAATGATAGAAAACTTACTTTTCCACACACTACTCGTAAAGGGGCTGTCCCACTGTACGAGGTAATTCAAGAGCTCTCCCGAGTTTAAAAATAAATCAAACTCATGGTAAGCACGTAGAATGTACGTAGCGGGTACGTCGGAGCTCGGGACGTCTCTTAGCGGCTCGTAACGCTACCCGGGAAACGCGGTAAGCTCGTGAAGACTCGTGAAGATTTTTCAACGTTGAGTACCTACGAGCGGCTATTACCGTAATTCTCTTGAGTTCGAATCAGGGGAAACTCGGGAGAAATCGTCAATTAGCTCGTACAGTGGGACAGCCCCTTTAGTCTGGAGATTTTTTTAATGATAAATGTAGCTTCAGAAGCATTTTCTTTTTGCATGTAAAAACCCACTCGAGAACCATGGGCGATTTAAAAATTTCACAGCCAGATTTATCACTTCTGAAACTTTTTAGATACCAAAGGAATCAAGAGAAAACACAAATAATGCCTAACTGTTGATGAAATGCAGTGAGCAAACGCGATTTCAATCTTGATATCGGCACGGCCAATGTTCACCAACTACATTTAGCCGTTGTTGTCCCTTCAGCTGTCGCTTCTCTCTACCATCATTTCTCCTCACTTTTGGTATTCTGAAGTAGGATAAATGTAGGTATGTTGCAAAACTTACCTTCAGCGGCGCTGCAGTTCTGTCGCTGCCCGTGTGTGCGATTTTGGCGCCTTTGAGAGGGGGGCGGGTTTAAAACGCGATTTTCTCTCGGCTATTCAAATCGAGGTTGTTCAGCCTACTTAGTTGCTGACGAAAAATCGCTGCGACATTAGTTCGCTGCAGCTATTTTAAAACTAAATTGGTTTATTTAATTGTTATAGTAGGTTAAAAATCATCCTCTAAACCCGCGACCGCCGCCAACGGGACGGATCTCATGTAGGGGACAACGCAAAGTAGGCTGTTTATTTTTACATTAAAAAGCGCTTTTTAAGATCCCTTTATACAAAATTTTATGTTGTGAGTAGCTAATTTGGGGGCCCATTAAATCCTGCAGTATTTTTCTGGGCATATGGGGTACAAATACACCGCAATGGGAACATTCCAAACCAGCCCGTTCCACAAAATCCCACTTGCAAGCTGATTTAAATGGCCATTCATTTACAGCAATTGAACACTAAATTCCTTCCATTTGGCCTATAAATTAATGTCAATGAGATTTAAAAATCATGTTTTACTGTGAATTCTTGTGTGAATGTTCTTTGGACACTTAGGCTATTTAAAAATTTTCATCTTTCCTTAAGAAATGAATAGATGTTTAGATCTAGTAATTGAATTTTGGAATTAGCTACAATTGGGTAACTAACTAATTATATGCTTTAATTTCAGGTCATCCAAGTAAGATTGTTTAATATTTGTTTCAAAATGCTTCAATCTATAATAACTGAAAATTTCTTTCAGTTCTCTTAATTTTTAATAAAGTTATGGGCTTTAGACTGTCCTCGATCACAGCTTTTGTGTTAAGTCAATGGAAAATCAATAGGGAACAAGATGCTAATTTCCGAGTATGAAAGGCCATAACTTTTTTAATACTGAAGATGTGAAAGTGAATTAGGTGTCAAATTAAACTTCTTTTTATGCTTTATCTGATGGGATAAATTGCAGACTTGATTTTTAAAATCTCAACATTTTGTAACATTGCTAATAAATGCCTCTCCCGGCTACCCCGACTTCCACAATTATTTCCAGCGCAAAAATCAACCATTTTGGCGTTTTTTAACAGGTAAGAAAGTACTCGTTTTGTGTATTTAACAATGTATGCTGTAGGTTGTCGTGTCCTCCAGATGGATAGAGCTGCTCCGTGCATCACGCCCTTTGACCTGATGACCTTACGTGCAACCCCCCTATTCTACATTTCCTTATCACCATTTGTTTTGATCTGTCGTTTCCACACCTTATCCTTCCTTATCTCTAGGTTCTCTCTCCCCTGACTCTCAATTTGAAGGATCTCGACCTGAAACGCAGTCACCCATTCCTTCTCTCCAGAGATGCTGCCTCTCGCTGAGTTACTCCAGCATTTTATGCCTATCTTTAGCAACAGTGAATGTTTAGTTTCATGAAATCATAACAGAATCGTTTTAAACTCTGCATTGTTTAGATTAATTTGCTATTTTGTTCATTACTGTTTAAACCGATTGACTAAAGCTGTTTTACATAAGATGAGGGTTTATATGTTTTTACCTTGAAAGCCATGATCATTCTTGTAGTAAAGTTCTTTGTATTCGTTTACCAAATTATACAACCTCAAAATGGTTCCATCGTGAGCAAGCCATCTCCATTCTCCACCAACATGCTCATGGACATTAAACAGGTTTAAATGGTGATCAACTGGGGCAACCTTGAGTTTGCCCATCTGTAGGGGAATGAGGACATCAAGTTCATTCACTGCTTCTGTTTTGGTTCCGTCCGCGACACTCCCAACTAGGATGAAGTAGTTTGCAAACAACTTGTCCCGCTCATGAATAAATTCAAGCATCTTTTTCAGCGTGGACTGCAAAGTTTGTTTTACTTCCCTTTTGTCTGAATCTTTCCTGATGATTCTTCTATAATATTCTTGCAGGGGCTTCTCTAATTGATCAATCCTTGCAGATATATTCAGATCCATCGTCCTGCGGATATTTTGCAGCGGTTCTGGATCCTTAGCTGAGACGTGTGTTGTGTTTGCGGCGAACCTCCCCACCCACACGAGTTGAACTTCCTGTGCAACTGATAGCGCAGAACGAAACACTCTGACAAAGTGCATTCCAGTCTCTTGAGCAATAGTTACTGTTTAGCAAACACAAGCACTCGTGTTTATTTTAGGAGCGATTGACCATTTTAGCAGGGAAGATATATTTAAGTGCATTAAATTTCAAAAATCATATTTAGAGTCTATGGGTGCTGTGTGTATGGAGTTTGTATGTTTGTATGGAGTTTGCTCCGGTTTCCTTCCACACTCCAAAGACACGCAGATTTGTAGGTTAATTGGCCTCTGTAAATTGTGTCTAATGTGTAGGATCAAATGATTGCTGGGCGGCACAGACTCGGTGGGCCGAAGGGCCATATCTGTATCTGCGCTGTATCTCTAAACTAAACTACACTAAACAATTTTCATTTTATATATATATTTATTCTGACTAAAGTTTATTTTTGGTGGAAAAATATCTTTAAAAGTTCCAATCATATCCACCTTTATCACTTCCTCTGGAAATTAGTTTCTTATACCCTCTATGTGAAAAAGCTGTCTGGTGGGTGCCCTTTAAATCATTCCACTCTCACCTCTAACCTATGTCCTCTATTTTAGATGCCCTTCATCCTGGGAAACTACTATGACCATCCTCTTGACATTGTCACCCTTTTATAGACTATGAAAGAAACCAAAATGCTACTTTAAAACTTACACACGCTTTTTAAACTGCTTCCTGCTCCTCTCACTTGCGGCTGAGTGTCTGTGAAAGATTAAAAACTTGAAGTACTAAACCTAGTTCTGGACGTGATGTTATGAAAATATCGGGGGGGTTTTTTTCATAATCGCGCCAAGATGTTTTGCACTGAGACAATTTCAGGGAGGCTTGAACGGGCTGAGTTCTTTTTCGATAAACAGGAAGTTGCGAAGTGACCAGTTTGAGATTTCTGAGACAGGGAAAACATTTCACAGGATGGATGTGGAGAGGTTTCCTCTTGTGAAGGAGGCCAGCTCGGGGGTAACAACTTAGAACATAGAACAGTATAGCACAAGAAAATAGCCTTCAGTCCATGTTGTGCGGCACAGTGGCTCAGTGGTAGAGATGCTGCCTTACAACGCCAGGGACCCAGGTTCGATCCTGTCTACGGGTGCTGTCTGTACATAGTTTGTACGTTCTCCCAGTGGGTTTTCTCTGAGATCTTCGGTTTCCTCCTACACTCCATCATCCTAGAGTAGGTTAATTGGCTTCGGTATAAATGTAAATTGTCCCTAACGTGTGTTGGATAGTGTTAATGTGCAGGGATTGCGGATTCTTTCTGGGCCAAAGGGCCTGTTGCCATGTGGTATCTCTAAACTATAAACTGTAAAAACTTCACAACTCAAACATGAGGCACATCTACCTGCACATCATCCATATCCCTCCTTTCCCTGCATGTCCATATGGATTTCCAAAAGTCTCTTGAATGCCACTATTGTATTTACCTCAACCACCACCCCTCACAGTGTGTTCCAGGCACTCACCACCCTCTGTGGAAAAATAACTTGCCCTGCACATCTCCTTTAAACTTTGCCCTTCTTATCTTAGAGCTACGCCCTCTAGTATTTGATTCTTTCATCCTGGGAAAAGGTTCTGATTGTCTACCCTATCTCTGTCTCTCACCATTTTATATTGTATCGGGTTTTCCCTCAGCCTCCAGTGCTCCAGAGGAAACGATACACGTTTGTCCAACCTCTCCTTTTAGTATTAACCCTTAAAAATCCATGCAGATTGTAAAATCTTCTGCATCCTTCCAAAGCCTCCACATCACTCCCGAAGTGGTGAGACCACAATGGCAGACAATGCTCCAAATGCAGCCTAACCAAAGTCCGATATTGCCTCAACACGACTTCCTGACTCTTACACTCAATGGTAGGAAGGAACTGCTGATGCGGGTTTAAACCGAAGATAGACACAAAATGCTGGAGTAACTCAGCGGGACAGACAGCATCTCTAGAGAGAAGAAATGGATGACGTTTCAGTTCGAGACCCTTCTTCAGACTAGTACAGCACAAGAAAATAACCTGATGCTTATTTTCTTGTGCTGTATCGCAGAAGAAGTCCTAAGAAGGGTCTTGACCCGAAACGTCACCCATTCCTTCTCTCCAGAGATGCTGCCTGTCCCGCTGAGTTACTCCAGCGTTTTGTGTCTAACTTATACTCATAGCCCTGATTGACGAAGGCAAGCACACCACACGGCTTCTTTACCATTCTATCTACCGTATATTTCCCAGCGACGAAAACGCACCTGCGTCGATGAAGCACCCCCATTTCGAGTAAAAAAAAAAAAAACATTCGCCATGGTGGCGGCCATTTACATTGTGTATTGTTTTGCATTGCGCATTGTTTTCATATAAAACAAAGATAATGTATATACCGGTAATTTAAAATAATATATTTTCTTCGGTATTCACCAAGGAGAAGGATATTGAATTATGTGAGGTAAGGGAAACAAGTAGAGTAGCTATGGAAACTATGAGATTCAAAGTGTACTGACACTTTTGAAAAATATAAAAGTGGATAAGTCTCCAGGTCCTGACAGGATATTCCCTAGGACATTGAGGGAAGTTAGTGTAGAAATAGCAGGGGCTATGACAGAAATATTTCAAATGTCATTAGAAACGGGAATTGTGCCGGAGGATTGGCGTACTGCGCATGTTGTTCCATTGTTTAAAAAGGGTTCTCAGAGTAAACCTAGCAATTATAGACCTGTTAGTTTAATGTCAGTGGTGGGCAATTAATGGAAAGGATACTTAGAGATAATATATATAAGCATCTGAATAAACAAGGTCTGATTAGGAACAGTCAACATGGATTTGTGCCTGGAAGGTCATGTTTGACTAATCTTCTTGAATTTTTTGAAGAGGTTACTAGGGAAATTGATGAGGGTAAAGCGGTGGATGTTGTCTATATGGACTTCAGTAAGCCCTTTGACAAGGTTCCACATGGAATGTTAGTTAAGAAGGTTCAATTGTTGGGTATTAATGGTAGAGTAGCAAGATGGATTCAACAGTGGCTGAATGGGAGATGCCAGAGAGGAATAGTAGATGGCTGTTTGTCAGGTTGGAGGCCGGTGACTAGTGGGGTGCATCAGGGATCTGTGTTGAGTCCACTGTTGTTTGTCATATACATCAATGATCTGGATGATGGTGTGGTAAATTGGATTAGTAAGTATGCAGATGATACTAAGATAGGTGGTGTTGTGGATAATGAAGTAGATTTTCAAAGTCTATGGTGAGATTTAGGCCATTTGGAAGAGTGGGCTGAAAGATGGCAGATGGAGTTTAATGCTGATAAGTGTGAGGTGCTACATCTTGGCAGGACAAATCAAAATAGGACGTATATGGTAAATGGTAACGAATTGAGGAATGCAGTTGAACAGAGGGATCTGGGAATAACTGTGCATAGTTCCCTGAAGGTGGAATCTCATGTAGATAGGGTGGTAAAGAAAGCTTTTGGTATGCTAGCCTTTATAAATCAGAGCATTGAGTATAGAAGTTGGGATGTAATGCTAAAATTGTACAAGGCATTGGTGAGGCCAGTTCTGGAGTATGGTGTACAATTTTGGCTGCCAAATTATAGGAAAGATGTCAACAAAATAGAGAGAGTACAGAGGAGATTTACTAGAATGTTGCCTGGGTTTCAGCAACCAAGTTACAGTGAAAGGTTGAACAAGTTAGATCTTTATTCTCTGGAGCGCAGAAGGTTAAAGGGGGACTTGATAGAGGTCTTTAAAATGATGAGAGGGATAGACACAGTTGACGTGGATAAGCTTTTTCCATTGAGAGTATGGAAGATTCAAACAAGAGGACATGATTTGAGAATTAAGGGACAGAAGTGTAGGGGTAACATGAGGGGGAACTTCTTTACTCAGAGAGTGGTAGCTGTGTGGAATGAGCTTCCAGTGGAAGTGGTGGAGGCAGGTTCGATTTTATCATTTAAAAATAAAATGGATAGGAATATGGACGGGAAAGGAATGCAGGGTTATGGTCTGAGTGCAGGGACTAGGTGAGAATAAGTGTTCGGCACGGACTAGAAGGGCCGAGATGGCCTGTTTCCGTGCTGTAATTGTTATATGTTATATGTTATATCCAGTGTTCGGAATAAAATATTTTATCATCCGAATCTTCAAAGCATGATAATTCATCAGGATCATCACTACTGTTCGAAATATCGCTATCGTCAAAGAGTATGTTGTCTTCTGAGCCATCGAACTTGTTACTGATGCCACATTTTTTTAAAGCTTTGACAACAATTTCAGTCTTAACATGGTTCCACGACCTTAAAACCCACCCATATTCAATAACTTGCAACTTGTAGCCAATGGTGTAAGAATGCCTTTTTTTCACAGACTCCATAATATGGGCAGTGTTAAACAATTTACAGTGTTAAACAATTTAAACAGAATTTCCAGAGCATACTACTTCGACCTGGCGTTTGGTGGCGAAAATCAACCGCACGTGACTGCATGTTATTGCTTCTCGTTAAAACAAATGTTTGGATTGCAATATAGTATCAAAATGCTTCCTATAGACCTATGAACAACCTAAAGAGCCTGTCCAACTTGGCTGTATTTCGCGCGCCTTTTACATGACCTGCTAGCGTGTGGGTAGCGTGAGGGTAGCGCGTGGGTAGCGTGTGGGTAGCGCGGGGACGGGTGCATGGAGTAGCGTGGAGGAGTGTGCACTTCGTCCTGCACAAAATCTTCGCGAGCCACCGGTCTGTCGCGTAACAGAGGGCCAAAGTGGGACAGGCCCAAGACCCTGGTGCGACGCAACGTCTCACGTCCAGCAGCAGCAGAAGCAGGCAAACGATCGTTGAACTCAGCCTGTGGCTCACGGCCGTGGCGGATCCAGATCAGCCCCCACTCCTACTCCCAGAGCAGGACTAAGAAAATTGAAGATAGACACAAAAGCGTTCGGCTGGCGATCGGAAGTTGGCCGGTTCGAATCCCGCTTGGAGTGCATACTGTCGTTGTGTCCTTGGGCAAGACACTTCACCCACCTTTGCCTGTGTGTGAATGTGTGTGAGTGATTGGTGGTGGTCAGAGGGGCCGTAGACGCAGATTGGCAGCCACGCTTCCGTCAGTCTGCCCCAGGGCAGCTGTGGCTACAGAAGTAGCTCACCACCACCGAGTATGACTGAGGAGTGAATGAATAATGCGATGTAAAGCGCCTTGAGTATTAGAAAGGCGCTATATAAATCCCATCCATTATTATTATTATTAAAATGTAGGAGTAAAAGCCCTGTCACACTGTGCGAGCTGACCCACGAGGTAACCCGAGTGAAAGACTCGTGGTTGTGTACGAGATTCCAAGTGTATGATCAAGAGTTTAACCGAGTTCCTACGGGTTTGACGAAGTTTGCCGGTTACTTGTCATATCTGCAATGTTCCCGAGTTACTAAGTCCCTCTCCCGAGTTACTCTTGAGCCAACCGCTCATGAAGGTTGAATGAAGGTCTGTTTTAATAAGCAACAGTGTTAAAGAAGACATCTCCATCCTGCGGCTTTGAGTTGGGGAAAGGAAAACGAGAGTTGTAGAATGAAAGGTATGCACAAAAGTAACAGTGATAAAGGGAACAGGCCATTCATTGTTTGCTGCTCCAGTTTTATGTGTCCGTCTTCGGTTTAAACATAGAAACATAGAAAATAGGTGCAGGAGTAGGCCATTCGGCCCTTCGAGCCTGCACCGCCATTCGACATGATCATGGCTGATCATCCAACTCAGTATCCCATCCCTGCCTTCTCTCCATACCCCCTGATCCCTTTTATCCACAAGGGCCACATCTAACTCCCTCTTAAATATAGCCAATAAACTGGCCTCAACTACCTTCTGTGGCAGAGAGTTCCAGAGATTCACCACTCTCTGTGTGAAAAATGTTTTTCTCATCTCGGTCCTAAAGGATTTCCCCTTTATCCTTAAACTGTGACCCCTTGTCCTGGACTTCCCCAACATCGGGAACAATCTTCCTGCATCTAGCCTGTCTAACCCCTTAAGAATTGTGTACGTTTCTATAAGATCCCCCCTCAATCTTCTAAATTCTAAACCAGCACCCGCTGTTCCTTCCAACACATTTCAAAGTGATTGAGGTTTTATTTTCGTAAGAAGAGATTTTTTTTTCACTCCCTGTCCGGAGGCTGTTGTAAAAGGCTGCACGGATTCGTACATGGTGACTGGTCCTCTGAGGGCAACGGGTTATGATGTGGTTTTGTTGAAGAGCTGGGAGAACAATGTTGACAGGTCAGTTGCATACAGTCAGTGTAACCACCAAGGTCATTAGATTAAGTTACAAAAAATGTCCGTGTACTAACACATAAAAGACTCCAAAACAGAGCTAATGCATAAAAAGTGCGGGCGGCGTTTTATTGAGTGAAGCTGAATCAATAATGATCTTATCTCGATTTACTTTTGAACGACAGTTCATTTTAAGCTGCTTCCTCATTTTTTCAGTGGCTGCCCGGTAAGAAAAACGGGTTTAACCGGAGATACATTTTAATATGTTGTCAACCTCCCGTGTTTATCTGAGTAATATGTTTTCGGCAATCTTCCTTCAACCAGTTCGGCTACAGAGCAAAGATTACTGTACACTTTCCTGGGATTTCCGAAATAGTGGGTTCTTCTCCCGCTGCCGTGTTATTTTTTATGTGTAGGAACGAACTGCAGATACTGGTTTAAACCGAAGATAGAAACAAGAAACTGGAGTAACTCGGCGGATCAGACAGCATCTCTGGAGAAAAGGAACATGTGACGCTTCGGGTCGAGACCCTTCTTCAGACCCTTGTTTAATGCCTGACGAATAAATGTTCTGAAATGGAAAAGCCGAGGCTTTGGATATTCCAAAGACGCAACAAATACAGATTGCACATCATTTGGAAAACAACAAGTGATCCTTTGCAGTCTAAAGTTAAAATTAACCCAGCAGCCAAATGCAGGGTGGTGATCCGAAACATGTTCTCCGCAGATGTTAGTTCAGCACTTTTGTGTTTCAAGACAGCAGCACCAGGGTAGTGGGAGATTGGTGGCGGAAATATTGAATGGAACACAAGCCTTGCTGTACTGTAGACTCTCCAGAAACCTGATGGGTATTAGAGGGATAGAGGCTAAATGTGAGACGATGTCATCCCTCAGCCTCCTGCACTGCAAAGAAAAAAAACCTCAAACCTATCCACCTTCTTCTTGCAACCCAAGCACTCCAGGAAGGACCTAGCTTGGCATGAACAAGGTGGACCGAGGGGGCATTATCCGTGCTGTAACACTCTATGACCCCCCATAACCAAACCATGTAAATCTCTCAGAGCGGGTGGCATTCTTGATGCACACGGAGATTGTGACAGAATCCCTGGTCTACAGGCAGGACACAAAGTTGGCGATGTATCAGATTCACAGGGACATTGGCCCTCCCCCCCCTCGCCTCTCCGAGTTTTCCCCCCTACA
This sequence comes from Amblyraja radiata, assembly GCF_010909765.2. Classification (NCBI taxonomy): domain Eukaryota; kingdom Metazoa; phylum Chordata; class Chondrichthyes; order Rajiformes; family Rajidae; genus Amblyraja; species Amblyraja radiata. The sequence continues at coordinate 119,062,242 of NC_045958.1, forward strand.
TTCTTCCTCTATTTGCGAGGCCTCCCTTTAACTGAAACACTCCACTTGATCGCTCTCGACCGCAGGGATTTGCTCCCACATTATGTAATTGTTTTGAATTTACAGCATGGGAACAGGACCTTTGGCCCACCGAGCCCACGCCAACCATCGATCACCCGTACCCAATTTCTCATTTATCCCATTTTCGCATCCCACACACTAGTGGCAATTGACAGAGTCAATGAACCCACAAACCTGTACGTCTTTGGAGGTTTGCTCCTCCGTTCTGCTGGTTACAATAATTATGAATTAACCCACCCCCCCCCTCCCCCTGGTCTCACGCACATGGAATTAGTTCTTCTATATACACGGTTTAAAGACCCATATCAGGTTTACCGCTTAATTTCCAATTCATCTCACCCCCAATCCAAAAGAAAATCACTCCATTTTTAAAGAAAACGTGCCTTAAGGGGACTGCAAAGAGTTAATAATGTTTGCTACATACACTTCAGTAGTATATAAGTCTGTATATTTAATTCAAACATCAACATAAAATGGATTTGACACAAATATTCACTGACACCATTTTAATATGGTAGTAAAAACAGACGAGAAACATGTATAGAGTTTATAATATTGTCGACATAGGTTAGTGAACGACAATCTTCTGTTTGAGTGATGTAAACCAACCTGCGCCCTGACAGGGATTACGCCAGGTACTTATCTATTCCATCCTACCATTGTCCTATTATTTGAGGAACTTCACACCATGCCACACATTACCATTGCAGGTCAACCTAATTTCAGTGTTTGGTTACAACAGGCAGATTACTTAAACAATCTTAAATATTGTCAGATAATTTATTAACCTGGGGGCTGTAAGTGGAAGCAAATGGAAAGTATATTTAGAACATAAACCCAGAAAAATAATTGCTTTACCCAAAGCGTGACAAATGTTTGGAATGTACAATGAACAAGGCGCACTGAGCAAAGTGAATGAGCACAAAGCTGCCGGCCCCGATGGCATCCCCGGGCGTGTGCTCAGGGCATGTGCTGGACAACTATCCCTGGTCTTCACTGACATTTTCAATCTGTCACTGGCCCAGGGTGTTGTCCCCACTTGCCTCAAGACATCAACCATTGTGCCAGTGCCCAAACAATCAGCTACAGGGAGTCTCAACGATTTCCGCCCAGTGGCACTCACCCCTGTCATTGCAAAGTGCTTTGAGCAGCTGATCTCGGCTCACCTCAAAGCCAGCCTCCCCCCCACACTGGACCCCCATCAGTTTGCCTACCGGGCCAACAGGTCTACAGAGGACGCCATATCGGCGGCCCTACACTCTGCCCTGACCCACCTGGACAGCAATAACACTACATCAGGATGCTGTTAATTGATTTCAGCTCCGCATTTAACACTGTCATCCCCGCCAGCTTGATCAACAAACTCAGCGGACTTGGCATCTCCACCTCCCTCTGCAATTGGACACTGGATTTCCTCACCAACAGACCACAGTCTGTTAGGGTCAACAACCTCACCTCCTCCACTATAACACTGAACACCGGCGTGCCACAGGGCTGTGTGCTCAGCCCTCTCCTCTACTCCCTCTTCACCCATGACTGCATCCCTAAGAATGGCTCCAACGCCATCATTAAATTTGCCGACGACACCACGGTGGTAGGACTGATCAGTGACAACGACGAGTCAGCCTACAGGGATGAGGTCCAGCACCTGACAACCTGGTGTGCCAACAATAACCTCATCCTCAACTCCAAGAAGACGAAGGAAATTATTGTTGACTTCAGGAAGGTCAGAGGGGGCAGACATACCCCCATCCATATAAACGGGACTGAGGTGGAGCGCGTCTCCAACTACAAATTCCTCGGGGTACACATCTCGGAGGATCTGTCCTGGTCCCTCAACACCTCCAAGCTGATCAAAAAGGCGCAGCAGCGCCTTTACTTCCTGAGGAGGCTCAAGAAAGCTCACCTGTCCCCCCAGATCCTGACCAACTTTTACCGCTGTACCATCGAAAGCATCCTGACCACCTGCTTCATGGTATGGTACAGCAGTTGCACCGTAGTGGACAGGAAGGCACTGCAACGGGTGGTGAAAACCGCTCAGTATATCATCGGTGCCCCGCTCCCTGCCATGGATGCCCTCCACCAAAAACGGTGTCTGAGATGGGCCGGGAAGATCATCAAAGACCCCTTCCACCCCAACCATGGACTGTTTGCCCTCCTCCCATCAGGGAGGCGGTACAGGAGCCTCAGGTCTCGTACTAGTAGGATGAGGAACAGCTTCTACAACAACACTATCACATTGCTGACTCGGAGTCCCGCCGATAGATTTCTCCAGTCTCTCCATCCACATTGTTTGCTTATTCTGTATTTTTATTTCTATATTGCACTATTACTACGGACTGACGCTAAACTGCATTTCGTTGTACCCATACTTGTATCTGTGCAATGACATTAAAGTTGAATTGAATTGAATTGAATAATCCTGTAAGGCAGAGAAAAGTCCAAATGAAATCATGATAGTTGTAGACTCACGAGTCACTAAGGTAAACGCACGGGCCACTACGTTCTTACAACGTGTTTAAATGTTTCAATTTTTAATTTCAAGAGTACGTTTGACTTGTGGAAAACTTTAAACATGTTTGAATTTTTTCAAGAGTTATCAAGTTTCACGGGTACCTGCCATTAGCGCCACGAGTCGCTAAGTTGCGTCCACGAGTTCCGACGTTCCCGCTACGTTAATTGTACGTGATTACCACGAGTTAAATTTGTTTTAAACTCGGGGTACATCGTGGGTCAGCTCGCACAGTGTGACAGGGGTTTAACTCAGCAGGACCGGCAGCATATCTGGAGAGAAGCAATGGGTGATGTTTCGGGTCAAGACCCTTCTTTCAGACTGAAGAAGAGTCTCGACCCGAAACATCACCCATTCCTTCTCTCCAGAGATGCTGCCGGTCCCGCTGAGTTACTCCTGCATTTTGTGTCCATCTTCAAATTAGGTCATGCACTCCAGACGGCTGACTCTCGCGGGACCGTCGCGCGACCGTCATTACCGGCCTGTCGTGTAAGTGATGGCCCAAGTGGGACAGGCCCTTAACCGTTGGCTTCCAAGATGCAGGTAATTTTTTCAGGGCTTATTTTAGGGTAGAAAATAGTGCGGGGAAATACGGTACTTGTGTTCCCACTTTAAGGGACTATGGTCTTGGCTACCAAGTTCCCTCTGTACATCAATGCTGTTAAGGATCTTGCTAATGATGATGTTGCTATGGATCCTCAGGGAATCTTTTATCGTTGCTAAATTCAAGTAATGCAAGACAAAAAATTAAAATGCAACAGTATTCCGACCGACAGAAAACCCTCGTCTATAGACAATAGACAATAGACAATAGGTGCAGGAGTAGGCCATTCGACCCTTTGAGCCAGCACCACCTTTCAATGTGATCATGGCTGATCATCCCCAATCAGTACCCCGTTCCTGCCTTCTCCCCATATCCCCTGACTCCGCTATTTTTAAGAGCCCTATCTAGCTCTCTCTTGAAAGCATCCGGAGAACCTGCCTCCACCGCCCTCGGAGGCAGAGAATTTCACCGACTATAAATACACGTGCGATGCTTAACTACATGCATAAAAAGTTATTGTTTCTATGACTTCCTATAGGCTTGTAACATCTACATTCTGACCAGTCTGAACTCAATGTAAAAGTGTCCATCCACCTCCTTCTCTGCAACGTTTGCCATTACACTCATTTGGGAAGGTGGCAAATGGCATGTGCTTTCAACCCGCAGTGTGTTGATCTGGCTACTTCCAGTGCTTGAGTAACTCAGCGGATCAGTTGGCATCCCTAGAGAATATGCATAGGCGATGTTTCGGGTCTGGTCCCTTCCTCAGGCTGGTGAATACCCTTCACAACATGGCCAACACCAGGAATCGCTCAATAAAGTAAGCTACACATTGTGCAGCAAATCGAAACAAACAAGTAGGTATGTTACAAAACTTACCTTCAGCGGCGCTGCAGTTCTGCCACTGGCCGTGTGCGCGACTTTGGCGTCTTTGAGAGGGGGGCGGGTTTAAAATGCCGTTTTCTCCAGCCTGTTGAAATCGATCTTTGTCAGGCTGTTTAGCTGCTGCAGAGAAATCGCTCCGGCATTCGTTTTATCACGTTTTATAAAAACAGCGCTGGATAATTTAATAGCAGGAGTAAAATAAAAATTGTCTTCTAAAGCCGTCAACGCCGACAACGGGACGGATCTCACGTACGGGACAAAGCAAGGTATGCCGTTCATTTTTACATATAAACGTGCTTCTTAGGATGCCTTTAATCAAAATTTCACATTGCGAAAAGGTGATTTAGGCCCCATACGAACCAGCAGTATTTTTCCTGCCGATATGGGGTTTAAATTCACTGCAAATGCACCGTTCCAATCGATCGCGTTCCACAAAATTCCACTAAATTCCCTCCATTTGGCCTATAAATTCATGACAATGAGATTTTAAAATCATGTTATATTGTGAATTATTGTGTGAATGTTATTTGGACACTTAGGCTATTTAAAAACGTTAACCTTTTCTTAAGAAATGGATAGATGTTTAGATCTAGTAATTGAATTTTGTTATTTGCTACAATTATGTAACTAACTAATTATATGCTTTAATTTCAGGTCATCCAAGTAAGATTTTCATATTTGTTTCAGAATGTTTCAATCTATAATAACTGAAAATCTCATTCAGTTCTCTTAATTTTTAAGAAAGTTATGGGCTTTTGACTGTTCTTGAGACTGTTCACAGCTTTTGAGTTAAGAATGGAAAAGCAATAGGGAACAAGATGCTAATTTCCGAGTATGAAAATGGTCATAACCTTTTTAATACTGAAGATATGAAAGTGAATTAGGTGTCAAATTAAACTTTTTTTATGCTTTATCTGATGGGAAAAATTGCAGACTTGATTTTTTAAATCTCAAAATTTGTAACATTGTTAAAACACGCACCTGTTTTCACCCACCTGCACAGATTGAGGGAGTTCCATGGCACTCGTCCTTAATTTAGTTTAGCTCAGTTTTGTTTATTGTTTCATGTACCGAGGTACAGTGAAAAACGTTTTTGTTGCGTGCTTTCCAGTCAGCCGAAAAACTGCATGATTACAATCACACAGTCTACAGTGCACAGATACCGGATGAAGGGAATAATGTTTCGTGCAAGATAGAGTCCTGTAAGATCCGATTAAAGGTAGCCCGAGGGTCTGTAATGAGGTAGATGGCAGGTCAGGACCACTCTCTAGTTGGTGGTAGGATGGTTCAGTTCCCTGATAACAGCTGGGAAAAAACTGTCCCTGAATCTGGAGGTGAGCGTTATCACACTTGCTCGATGGGAGAGGGGAGAAGGGAGAAGAGGGAGTTCTGGGGTGAGATTCATCCTTGATTGTGCTGATGGCCTTGCCGAGGCAGCATGAAGTGTAGATGGAATCAATGGAAGGGAAGTCGGTTTTGGTGATGGTCTTGGCTGCATCCATACTTCTCTGCAATTTCATGGATGGAGCTGATCCCAAACCTTGTTCCTTGAGTTACTAGATACAGCCGGCAGATGCTTGATACTTCTTGGCTTTTCACAGGATTTTATAGCTTTTATATCGAAGAGTGCTACTGTTTTTGGGTCAATTAAATGTCATGAACCTTTAACGACTTATCTAACTAAAAACCCCAGTCTGCAGGTTAACCACAATGACGTACCTTTATCCACCCGCTGAAAAATAACTCCTTGCAACTGCAACAAACTACTGACCCTGTCGACTGCTCCAGAATAAATAGGAAGTCAATTTAAAGAGGAAGTAGGCTTGAATTTAGCAAACAAAAATTGGTGACATCAGCGATCCCTGATGTCTTTGAAGGGGGTTTGCTTGGTTTGGGTTAGTTTGATCTCAGCACTTGTATTGAAGGAGCACATGGGGAAGGGACAATTAGTACGAGTGACGCAGCTCATGTGGGAAGAAATGGATGTGGCTTGAATGGAACCTCCGTAAACTCACGTTGGCTTGGCAAGAGGTTTAATATAATTGCTAGATCAACGGAGATTAAAATAACAGGGCGCATAATGGAGCACAGACTTTTATTGGAATTACAGTCGGTTTTCAAATAGAAACATAGAAATATAGACAATAGGTGCAGGAGGAGGCCATTCGGCCCTTTGAGTCAGCACCGCCATTCATTGTGAACATGGCTGATCGTCCCCTATCAATAACCCGTGCCTGCCTTCTCCCCATATTCCCTTGACTCCACTAGCCCCGAGAGCTCTATCTCATGCCCTTGTCCCACTTAGGAAACCTGAACGGAAACCTCTGGAGACTTTGCGCCCCGCCCCACCCAAGGTTTCCGTGCGGTTCCCGGAGGTTGCAGGTAGTTGCCGGAGGTTGCAGATAGTGGAAGCAGGTAGGGAGACTGACAAAAACCTCCGGGAACCGCACGGAAACCTTGGATGGGGCGCAAAGTTCCAGAGGTTTCCGTTCAGGTTTCCTAAGTGGGACAGGGGCATAACTCTCTTAAATCCATCCAGTGATTTGGCCTCCACTGCCCTCTGTGGCAGGGAATTCCATAAATTCACAACTCTCTGGGTGAAATTTTTTTTTCTCACCTCAGTCTTAAATGACCTCCCCTTTATTCTAAGACTGTGGCCTCTGGTTCTGGACTCGCCCAAGATTGGGAACATTTTTCCTGCATCCAGCTTGTCCAGTCCTTTTATAATTTTATATGTTTCTATAAGAACCCCCCTCATCCTTCTAAACTCCAGTGAATACAAGCCTAGTCTTTTCAATCTTTCCTCATATGACAGTCCCGCCATCCCAGGGATCAATCTCGTGAACCTACGCTGCACTGCCTCAATCACAAGGATGTCCTTCCTCAAATTAGGAGACCAAAACTGTACACAATACTCCAGATGTGGTCTCACCAGAACCCTATACAACTGCAGAAGAACCTCTTTACTCCTATACTGAAATCCTCTTGTTATGAAGTGAGATGGGTCTCATATGACCCATCCCACTCTATAGCATTCAGCAGCAGCCATTATGTGTATTTCATGGCTTGTAATGCATGCTGGTGCACACAGTATATATATCCTTGATAGACACAAAAACCTAGAGTAACTCAGCAGGACAGGCAGCATCTCTGGGGAGAAGGAATGGGTGACGTTTCGGGTCAATGTACCTGTCTAAATGTTCCTTAAACGTTGCAATAGTACCTGCCTTAAATATCTCTTCTGGCAGCTCGTTCCATACACCCACCACCCTTTGTGTAAAATAATTACCCCTCAGTTTCCTATTAAATATTTTCCCCCTAACCTTAAATCTAAGTCCTCGGGTTCTCGATTCCCCTATTCTGGGCAAGAGCCTCTGTCTACCCGAATCTATACCTCTCATGATTTTGTACATGGATAGGACAGGTTTGGAGGGATATGGACCAAACACAGGCAGGTGGGACTAGTGTAGCTGGGACATTGTTGGCTGGTGTGGGCGAGTTGGGCCGAAGGGCCTGTTTCCACACTGTAGCACTCTATGACTCCAAGACCTCTATAAGATCACCCCTCAACCTCCTTGCTCCATCACAACTCTCTGGGTGAAAATATTTTTCCTCATCCCGGTCCTAAATTGTCTACCCCTAATTCTTAAACTGTGACCCCAGGTTCTGGACTCCCCCAACATCAGGAACATTTTTCCTGCATCTAGTCTGTCCAATCCCTTAAGAATGTTATATGTGTCTATAAGATTCCATTAGATCATTCTATTAATCTTGACTGTTTATAAGCATGCAATCGAGATACTGGATTAATGTTTCCGGACAGAGAAGATATACTGTACACAACGCCATGGACTATATCCCTGGGGCAAGATGTGGTAATACCCAGTATTTGACTAGACATGGAGCAAAGGCCATTATCGGCCCCACATCAGTTCAGCAACTCGAGACAGAAGTTGGGAGTCCATGTGGCTTAATCTGACATTTGTGAAGTTTAAAGTTTCTTTACTTTCCTCAATATCACACGACTGCCGCTTTCCCCATAAAAGATCGAAGGTGAATGATTCTGATAACATTCTGCACAAGCAAACCAAAATTCACAACCTGTCCTTTTACTTCAGGAAGCCATGACACAGTCATGAGAAGGTTTTGGAAAATAAAGGCCTTGAGGAATCCTCTGCCTCTGGCAATATTAGAATTCACTCATCCAATCCATCATCCAAAGCATAGGCATGGCAGATAGGACACGAGAACCCTGCCTCTTTGGTGAATGCTTTTTGAAAATCCAATTATATTACATAACCAACAACCAGGTTCAGGAGTAGTTACTTCCCCACAGCCATCAGGCTATTAAACCTGGCTCGGACAAAACTCTGATTATTAATAACCCATTATCTGTTATTTGCACAATCAGTTTATTTATTCATGTGTGTATATATTTATACAATGGTATATGGACACACTGATCTGTTTTGTAGTTCAGTGTCCTATCAGGGACACATGACAATAAACTCACTTGAACTTGAACTTGATCTAATGGTAGGTAGTGTTTCCCACTGTCCACTCGGGTAATACTTACTGAAACAGATTTTTTTTTAATTGTCCACCAAATATTCTGCTATGACCTCTACAAAAATTGACCCTAATATTTTCCAAAGTAGATGCAAGGCAAGCTGGCCATTTCGTACCTGTTTTTTTGCCTCTCATTTTTTTCAATATAAATGTATCATATTGGTAGTCCTTTGTACCTCTTCTGAATCTTCTGAAGTACCTTTACTCTACATCCGGCAAGTTGTGCTTCCTTTTGTTTTTGCAGCACCTCTTTGAAGATCCTAAGTTACAAAGCATCGGGTCCACGGTTGCAGCGATGAGCTTTGTACTTTGATGTCAATAGATGTGCAAGATTTCATGCTGATTCTTCAGTATTCACACACTTACAGTTAAGGCCTTCTGACAAGTCAACTTTCAGAAAGTGACGCAACATTTTTCTGAGAACTTTCAAAGTCACAAGGAGCTTGAATGGCCAAGTTTATTCAGGAACGTTTTATTCCCCACTCATGCAAGCTCTGAACAGCTTACCGTTGCAGTTTTGTGGTCAACATCTGATAGTACCTGAGGCTTTTATCAGCAATCCCTGCTGCAGCAGAAGCTTGATATTCAAACTGTTAAAATATAACAGTGAGAGCGTCCAATGTTTGAGGCATGTTAAATCAATAGGAAATATCAGCCCTGTCAATAATAAGGTGACGTGCCTGATGTTGATAATTAACATGTAAGAACGCAGAACAGTACAGCACAGGCCCAGTGGCCCATAATGTCCACACTGAACATAGTGCCAATTGAAACTAATCTCCTCAGCCTGTACGCATCCATATCCCTTTTGTCAACAATGTCACGAACGTATTAATGTTGACAACAGCTTGTGGCTTCTCAGATGGCAAAGGATTCAGTGGACAAGTCATCCGATCAGGTAGGAGAACTCTAAATTAGAAAAGCAACAAAATGCAGATGCCCAAATTCAGGGAAATCTCGGTACACGTGACAATAATCACCTAAACTAAACTGTCCATTTATTTGGGGGATGGGGGGGGGGTGGAATTAGAGGATAAGAGCGTGGGAATTGTACAAATTAGACAGCTTTAAGAGTTGGAAAAGGCAGGATGAATCAGATGGCAAGTTCTACTGTATCATCCATGCAATTTAGTTTCTGATACAACAGGGTATTTGTAGGATTCTGGGTACTGCACTTCAAGAAAGATGTGAAGGAATTTGAAAGGGTATAGACAAGATTTGCTAAAATGATTCTAGGGGTGAGGTATGTTTTAGAAGGAACTGCAGATGCTGGAAAATCGAAGATAGACAAAAATGCTGGAGAAACTCAGCGGGTGAGGCACTTCAACTCTCCCTCCCATTCCAAATCCAACCTTTCTGTCCTGGGCCTCCTCCATGGCCAGAGTGAGGACCACCATAAATTGGAGGAGCAGCACCTCATACTCCGCTTGCGCAGTTTGCACCCCAGCGTTATGAACATTAACTTCTCCAATTTCAGGTAGTCCTTATTGTCTCCTCCTCTTCTCAGCTCTCCCTCAGCCCACTGGCTCCACCTCTTCCTTTCTTCTTCCTGCCCCCCCCCCCCCCCTTCCCCCCTCCACCCCCCTCCCCCCCCCAACCTCACATCAGTTTGAAGAAGGGTTTCGACCCGAAACGTTGCCTATTTCCTTCGCTCCGCAGCTGCTGCTGCTGAGTTTCTCCAGCATTTTTGACTACCTAGGGTTGAGTGGTTGTGTGGAAAGAATGGAAACACTGGAGATGTTCGCTTTGCAACAGAAGAGGTTGCAGCTAGATCTCATGGAGGCATTTTAGTGGAGAAGATCAAGAAATGTGGGCATAGAATGGACATTTTCACTGTACCTCGGTACACATGACAGTAATACACCAAACATAGAAACATAGAAAATAGGTGCAGGAGTAGAGGCCATTCAGCCCTTCTAGCCTGCACCGCCATTCAATATGATCATGGCTGATCATCCAACTCAGTATCCTGTACCTGCCTTCTCTCCATACCCCCTGATACCTTTAGCCACAAGGGCCACATCTAACTCCCTCTTAAATATAGCCAATGAACTGGCCTCAACTACCTTCTGTGGCAGAGAATTCCACAGATTCACCACTCTCTGTGTAAAAAATGTTTTTCTCATCTCAGTCCTAAAAGATTTCCCCCTTATCCTTAAACTGTGACCCCTTGTTCTGGATAGTCATGAGATGTAATTTCACATAGACCTGTGAGTCTCAGGGGTGACATGAACAGAACCATTGCTTAGCATTAAAGACAGATATAAAATGCTGGAGTATCTCAGTGGGGTCAGGCAGCATCTCTGGAGAAAAGAAATAAGTGACGTTTCGGGTCGAGATCCTTCTTCAGACTGAGAGTCAGGGGAACAGGGAACAAGGGATATTGTCGGTACTTGGGAGAAATGAATGGAAGATATGCAAAAAGCAACAATAATCAAGGAAATGTGGGGCACACAATGGTCCATTGTTGGCTGTGGGATAGATGATAATGGGTAATACAGACAGAGGAACTCGATAGGACAACAGTGAAACTAGTACAACAACTAGTGTGGGGGAGGGACGGAGAGAGATTGGGTTGCAAGGGTCACTTGATGTTAGAGAAATCAAAAGTCATGCATACCACTGGGCTGTACGCTGCCCAAGCGAAATATGAGATCCTGTTCCTACAATTTATGTTTGGCCTCACTCTGAGAATGGAGGAGGCCCAGGACAGAGAGGTCAGTGTGGGAATAGGAAGGGGAGTTAAAGTGTTTTACAACAGGAAGATCATGTAGGGCGAGGCAGACTGAGCAACTGTGTTCGATGAAGCGATCGGCCAGGCTGTGCTTGGTCTCGATGCTTAGCATTGTTTTGTGTGGTGTCTCGTTTCAAAAGTATGTATTTATCTACTGACAGTTGTCATCCTACTACATAGGGGACAAGATTGTCACCGTCAGGAGAGATTACCAACATACTCCTACACTTTCAGCTGGAAATTGGGGATGTTAAGTGCAAAATCCAACTAAGTAAAGGAATGGAAACAATAAAAAACATACAATATTTAAAGCTTCAATTATGTTGATTTAGTCAATCCTTCAAGGTCGGCAGAGGAGCGGCAGGTGAAGGAGATGTGGGAGGTCAGGAACACTGCTGGTGCCTCTGGCTCCTACAACTATGTCCAGGTTCAACTCCTGAAGGACTGTGTAATGCCCTTGTCCCACTTAGGAAACCTGAACGGAAACCTCTGGAGACTTTGCGCCCCACCCAAGGTTTCCGTGCGGTTCCCGGAGGTTGCAGGTGGTTGCCGGAGGTTGCAGGTAGTGGAAGCAGGTAGGGAGACTGACAGAAACCTCCGGGAACCGCACGGAAACCTTGGGTGGGGCGCAAAGTCTCCAGAGGTTTCCGTTCAGGTTTCCTAAGTGGGACAGGGGCATTAGGGAACTGGAGAGGCAACTGGATAACTTCAGGATCATCTGGGAAAACGGGAGTTTCCTGGACAGGACCTACAATGAGATTGTTACACCGAAGTTACCGGAAGAGAGAAGGTGGGTGACGATGAGGAAGGGAAGGAAGCTTGGAGTACAGGGGGTTGTACCTCTTGAAAACAGGTTCACCCTCTTGGAAGCTGTCGGGGCGGAAGACACTGCCATTCTGAATGGGGGACAGGTCTGCGAGTCAAAACATGGTGCTGAGGCAACACCGAAAAAGAGAGAGATGTCCGTCAGAGCCGTGGCAGTCGGGGACCCCATCGTGAGAGGTACAGACAGCGGTTTCTGCGGCAACAGGCGGGATTCAAGGATGGTGTGTAGCCTCCCTGGTGCCAGGATCCAGGACGCTATGGATCGATTGCAGAGCATCCTCAAGGGAGAAGGGGGTGGGGGGGGGGGGGGGGGAGCCGGAAGTACTCTTGCATGTCGGCACAAATGACGTCGGGAAGATGAGGAAAGAGATTCTGCAGCGTGACTCTAGAGAGCTCTGAAGAAGGCTGAAAACCGGGACCTCCAGGGTGGTTATCTCCAGTTTGCTTCCAGTTCCTCGTGCTGGTGAGGGCAGGGACAGGGAGATCAGGGATCTGAATGTGTAGCTGAGGAGCTGGTGCAGGGGGGCAGGGATTTAGATTCTTAGACCGCAGGGGTTGGGGTAAGGGTGAATTGTACAAAAGGAACGGGTTGCACCTTAACAGGCGGAGGAACCAGCATTCTGGCTGGCAGGTTTGCCACTGCTGCACGGGTGGGTTGAAACTAAATAGTGGGGGGGGGGGGGGGGGAGGGGGAGACAAATTGGAAATACAAGGATGGAGCTAAAGGGAAAGAGAGTATAGGAAAAGTCACGAAAGACACCAGAATTAACGGGACAGAAAGCTCTCGAAGGGGTAGGAGAGTATGGCCATGTGAAATTGGAATTGATGTGAAAGGTAAGATAAATAATGGATTAAAAGTATTATATATGAATGCATGAAGTCAAGTCAAGTCAAGTTTATTCGTCACATACACATATGAGATGTGCAGTGAAATGAAAAGTGCCAATGCTCGCGGACTTTGTGCAAAAAGACAAACAAACAAACAACCAAACAAACTACAAACAGAATGGAACAGAATCACATATTCTTTTACATATTAAATATTGTGGGCGGAAGGAAAAAGGGAAAAAAACAGCAATTTAAAAAAAAAAAGCAGTAGAGTGGTTCAGTAAAGTTAGTCCCTGGTGAGATAGGAGTTTACAGTCCTAATGGCCTCTGGGAAGAAACTCCTTCTCAACCTCTCCGTTCTCACAGCATGGCAACGGAGGCGTTTGCCTGAACGTAGCAGCTGGAACAGTCCGTTGCAGGGGTGGAAGGGGTCTCCCATGATCTTATTGGCTCTGGAGTTGCACCTCCTGATGTATAGTTCCTGCAGGGGGGCGAGTGAAGTTCCCATAGTGCGTTCGGCCGAACGCACTACTCTCTGCAGAGCCTTCTTGTCCTGGGCAGAGCAATTCCCAAACCAGATTGTGATATTTCCAGACAAGATGCTTTCCACAGCCGCTGAGTAGAATCACTGGAGGATCCTCGGAGACACTCTGAAGAAGTATAAGAAGTAAAGTGGATGAGCTTGAGGCTCAGTTAGAGATTGGTAGATATGACATTGTGGGGATTACAGAGACATGACTACAGGAGGATCAGGACTGTGAACTGAATATTCAGGGTTACACTTCCTATTGAAAGAACAGGCAGGTGGGCAGAGGAGATGGGGTAGCCCTGTTGGTGAAGGATGGAATTCAGTCCCTTGCGAGGGGTGACATAGCGACTGACGATGTGGAGTCGCTGTGGATAGAATTGAGGAATTGTAAAGGCAAGAAGACACTAATGGGAGTTATCTACAGACCCCCAAATAGTTGCCTGAATATAGGGTGTAAATTGCAGCAGGAGTTAAAATTGGCATGTAACAAAGGTAATGCCACTGTGGTTGTGGGAGATTTCAATATGCAGATAGACTGGGAAATCAGGTTATATGTGGACCCCAAGAAAGGGAGTTTCTGGAGTGCCTCCGAGATGGATTCTTAGAGCAGCTTGTACTGGAGACTACCAGAGAGAAGGCAATTCTGGATTTAGTGTTGTCCAATGAACCAGATTTAACAAGGGAACTCAAGGCAAATAAACCGCTAGGAGGTAGTGATCATAATATGATTAGTTTTAATCTGCAATTTGAGAGGGAGAAGGTTAAATCAGAAGTGTCAGTGTGGCAGTTGAACAAAGGGGACTATGAAGGCATGAGAGGGGAGCTGGCCAAGGCCAACTGGAAAGGGATCCTAGCAGGAATGACGGTGGAACAGCAATGGCAGGAATTTCTGGGCATAATCCAGAAGATGCAGGATCATTTCATTCCAAAGAGGAAAAAAGATGCTAAGGAGAGTAAGAGGCAACCGTGGCTGACAAGAGAAGTTAGGGACAGTATAAAACTAAACAAAAAGGTGTATAACATAGCAAAGAGTAGCGGGAAACCAGATGATTGGGAAACTTTCTAAGGACATCAGAAGGTAACAAAAAGGGCAATATGGGGTGAAAAGATGAAGTACGAAGGTAAACTCGCCAAAGATATAAAGAAGGATAGTAAAATCTTCTTTAGGAATGTCAAGAGGAAAAGATTACTAAAGACGAATGTGGGTCCCTCGAAGGCAGAAACAGGTGAAATTATTGTGGGGAACAAGGAATTGGCAGAAGAGTTTGACAGGTACTTCACTAAGGAAGACACAATCTCCCAGATGTACTAGAGGACAGATGATCTAGGGGGTCAGAGGAACTGAAAGAAATTTTCATTAGGCGAGAAATAGTATTGGGTAGGCTAATGGGACTGAAGTATGTTAAATTCCCTGGGCCTGATGGTCTGCATCCCAGGGTACTCAAGGAGGTGCCTCCAGAAATAGTGGACACATTGGTGATCATTTTCCAATGTTCTATAGATTCAGGATCAGTTCCTGAGGATTGGAGGGTAGTTAATGTTATCCCACTTTTCAAGAAAGGAGCGAGAGAGAAAATGGGGAATTATAGGCCAGTTAGCCTGACATCGGTGGTGGGAAAGATGCTGGAGTCAATTATTAAAGAATAGCGGC
Organism: Amblyraja radiata; assembly: GCF_010909765.2. Lineage (NCBI taxonomy): Eukaryota > Metazoa > Chordata > Chondrichthyes > Rajiformes > Rajidae > Amblyraja > Amblyraja radiata. Next base: position 119,077,379 of record NC_045958.1, read on the forward strand.
ATATTTGGATAGCAGTAAAAAGATTGGTCCAAGTCAGCATGGATTTATGATGGGGAAATCCTGCTTGACTAATCTTCTGGAATTTTTTGAGGATATGACAAGTAAAATAGATGAAAGAGTCAGTGGATGTAGTGTATCTGAAAGCCTTTGATAAGGTCCCACACAGGAGATTAGTGGGCAAAATTAGAGCACATGGTATTGTGGGTAGGGTATTGGCATGGATAGAGAATTGGTTGGCAGACAGGAATCAAAGAGTAGGAATAAACGGGTCCCTGTCAGAATGCCAGGCAGTGGCAAGTGGAGTGCCGCAAGGCTCGGTGCTGGGACCGAAACTATTTACAATATATTAATTATTTGGATAATGGAATTAAAAGTAACATTAGCAAATTTGCAGATGGCACAAAGCAGGGTGACAGTGTGAACTGTGAAGAGGATGTTAGGAGGTTGCAGGGAGACCTGGACAGGTTGAGTGAGTGGGCAGATGCATGGCAGATGCAGTATAATATAGATAAATGTGAGGTTATCCACTTTGGCGGCAAGAACAGGGAGGCAGATTATTATCTCAATGGTGTCAGATTAGGAAAAGGGAAGTGCAACGAGACCTGGGTGTCCTTGTACACCAATCACTGAAAGTAAACATGCAGGCACAGCAGGCAGTGAAGAAAGCTAATGGCATGTTGGCCTTCATAACGAGAGGATTTGAGTATAGGAGCAAAGAGGTCCTTCTGCAGTTGTACAGGGCCCTAGTGAGACCACATCTGATGTATTGTGTGCAGTTTTGTTCTCCTAATTTGAGGAAGGACATTGCTATTGAGGGAGTGCAGTGTAGGTTCACGAGGTTAATCCCTGGGATGACGGGACTGTCATATGAGGAAAGATTGGAAAGAGTGGGCTTGTATTCACTGGAGTTTAGAAGGATGAGGGGGATCTTATGGAAACATATAAAATCATAAAAGGACTGGACAAGCTAGATGCAGGAAAAATGTTCCCAATGTTGCGGGAGTCCAGAACCAGGGGCCACCGTCTAAGAATAAAGGGGAGGCCATATAAAACTGAGATGACACTCACCCAGGGAGTTGTGAATTTGTGGAATTCTCTGCCACAGAAGGCAGTGGAGGCCAATTCACTGGATGAATTTAAAAGAGAGTTAGATAGAGCTCTTGAGGCTAGCGGAATGAAGGGGTATGGGGATGAGGTAGGCACGGGGTACTGATTGTGGATGATCAGCCATGATCGCAATGAATGATGGTGCTGACTCGAAGGGCCGAATGGCCTCCTCCTGCACCTAGTTTCTATGTTTCTATGTTCCTTAATACCAATTTCAAACATCGGTCATTTAACCAGAAATATGTCAATTTTGCACTAAAATAAGTAGCATGAACAGGTTTAAAAATAAGTTTAGTTTAGAGATACAGCGCGGAAACAGGCCCTTCGGCCCACCGAGTCCGCGCTGACCTGCGATCCCCGCACATTAACACTATCCCACACACACTAGGGGCAATTTTTTTTACATTTACCAAACCAATTAACCTGCAAACCTGTACGTCTTTGGAGTGTGGGAGGAAACCGAAGATCTTGGAGAAAACCCACGCAGATCACAGGGAGAACGTACAAACTCCGTACAGACAGCACCTGTAGTCAGGATCGAACCCGGGTCTCCGGTGCTGCATTCGCTGTAAGGCACCACCCCAACTTTGCGCCACTGTGACCGCCCAAAGTTAATGACCTTCGTGCCTTAAATAACTCCAGCAAACAAACCATTGCCAGTCTTATAAGGATAACAACCTGTGTTATGCTGTGGGTACATAAAAAACAACATACCAGGATTCCCAGACTCTTTTAGAGCTGGCCAGAATGTCCATCCATTTCATGATACTGCCACAGAGGTGCATTTTGTTAGTTGGTCAGATGTTAAAATGTATCAAATAACTTGGAAATGCTTCTCACAAGTCTTAATTGTGAGTTTGTTACCATTTTATTTTTTAATATATTTGATTTATTTTAGCATTTCATCAGCCTATTACAAATATTTTTTTTCTTATCCTTAAACCAATTTTCCATTGCTTAATATAAATCTTTGTTGCTGCAGTTTAAGACTAAACTAATCTGCTGCACTTGCTGCAGACCAAGATTAAAAGAACATGAAATTACCATGCAAAAGACAAACACAAAGTGTTGGATTAAAGGGCCGGTCCCACCAGCATGCACCAGCGGCGAGCGCGACCTAACGTGGTCGCTTGAGCCGTACGGCCTCGCGGGGCCGGTCCCACTTCGATCGCCGGAGTCGTATGGAGTTGTGCGGAGCTGGTCCCGACATCACGCGGGGCTTCGAGAAACTGACACTGTCCAAAAATTTTGCGTGGCAACGGCCTGTCGGCCCGCAGCCGCATTGAGGCCGTACGCAGCGCCTCGACACCGTACACAGCGTCTTGATGCCGTACACAGCGTTTTGACGACATACGTCTAGCGAGTGGCGTTGCGCGATGACGTCACCACCCGGCGTGCCGTTGCGTGATGACGTAAACGCCTGACGCCGTGCGACGTCCAAATTCAGTCGGCCCGCCTCCTGCCCAGCTGATTGGTGAATATGATGTTGGGACCAGCCCCGCACAACTCCAGACGGCTCCGCGGTTGGAAGTGGGACCGGCCCCGCGAGGCCGTACGCCTCAAGCCACCACGTTTGGCCACACTAGACGCATGCAATCGCATGCTGGTGGGACAGGCCCTTTACTCAGTGGGCCAGGCAGCATCTCTGGAGAAAAAGGATTGGTGAGTATCGGGTCGGGACCCTTCTATGCAGTTGTTTATACAAGGGTTTCTGTGTAAACAATGGTATGCAAACAATGGATCCATTACCACGGAAAACAGTAATCGACAGTTCATGCAAAAAGGGTGAATTTAACAAACAGCAGACAGTGGAGCAGCGGTAGAGTTGCTGCCTTACAATGCTTGCAGTGCCAGTGACCCACCCGGTACTACGATCCTGACTACGGGTGCTGTCTGTGCAGTGTTTGTACGTTCTCCCCGTGACCGTGTGGGTTTTCTCCGAGAACTTCTGGTTCCTCCCACACTCCAAAGAAGTACAGGTTTGTTGGTTAATTGGCTTGGTGTATGTGTGAGTTGTCCCTGGTGTGTGTAGGATAGCGTTAATGTGCTAGTGCGTGGTCAGGGCGGCCTTGGTGGGCCGAAGGCCTTGTTTCCATGCTGTATCGCTAAAACTAAAACTAAAACACAGTGAAACGACACTATGCCTGTGTGCTGGAGCTTCTGACTTCGGTTCAACTACTGTCTCTGTGCCTCCATCACAGTGAGGAGGTGTTTGGTGAACTCACTGTGGTGGATGTTAATTTGTGTTTATTGTGTTTTGTTACTATTACATGTATGGCTGCAGGCAACAGCATTTCGTTCAGACCGAAAGGACTGAATGACAAATAAAGGATTCAATCTCTCAGTTGACTTGGTCTTAGTTTAGTTTATTGTCACGTGTACCGAGGTACAGTGAAAAGCTTTTGTTGCTCACTAACCAGCTAGCGGAAAGACAATACATGATTACAATCGAGCCATTTGCAGTATCCCTGTTGCCTCACTGTCAGCTTAGTGGCCTAATTATTGATCTGAGCTTTGTATTCCATTTCCGACATATAATTTGCCAAAATTTTGTATATTCTGCATCTGAAAATTGGCTTTTGTTGTTCTTTGCTGTTTGTCAAATCCCCTGTAAAGATGAACACTCGGGATGTGACAGATGGAGTCGGCAGCAGTTAAACGGAGGAAAGTTGCTTCACACAATCAGTGAGTGGAAAATTAATTTTCCGATTCTAATTTAACAAAAATGCAACAGAGGCTAATGCTTTCCTCTCCAAAAGTAAGGCATCTCTCGCATGTGAGCAACTTTGGGCCCCGTATCTGAAGAAGGATGTGCTGGCTCTGGAGTGGGTCCAGAGGAGGTTTACAATAATGATCCCAGGAATGAGTGGGTTAACTTACGATGAGTGTTTGACGGCACTGGGCCTGTACTCGCTGGAGTTCAGATGGGTGGGGGGGGGGGGAACCTCATTGAAACACACAGAATAGTGAAAGGCTTGGATAGAGTGGATGTGGAGAGGATGTTTCCACTAGTGGGAGAGTCTAGGACATAGAGGTCATAGAATAAAAGGACATTCCTTCAGGAAGGAGATGAGGAGGAATTTCTTTAGTCAAAGGGTGGTGATTCTGTGGAATTATTTGTCAAGTCAATATATTATTTTGAAGGCAGAGTAATGCCCCTGTCCCACTTAGGAAACCTGAACGGAAACCTCTGGAGACTTTGCGCCCCACCCAAGGTTTCCGTGCGGTTCCCGGAGGTTGCAGGTAGTGGAAGCAGAAAGGGAGACTGACAAAAACCTCCGGGAACCGCACGGAAACCTTGGGTGGGGCACAAAGTCTCCAGAGGTTTCCGTTCAGGTTTCCTAAGTGGGACAGGGGCAATAGATTCTTCATTAGTACGGGTGTCAGTGGTTACGGGGAGAATGGGGTTAGGAGGGAGAGATAGATCAGACATGATAGAATGGCGGAGTTGACTTGATGGGCCGAATGGCCTGATTCAGCTCCTATCACTTCAGAACTTATGTCTTCCACTGGCCTTTCCATGGAGAAAGCCACCGCTATCCAAAAATCTCCTCAAAATTTCCCAACTGCTTCATTTGTTCGACCTGAACAGAGTGTCTCCTCAACAGAATCTTTTTACATTTTACGTCTGTTGGCTTTTGACTGTTGGGAGCTGCTGGTATTAGAGGCTTTGCAGCCGGGGAATTGGTGTTGTTGGGCCCAATGTCAGGAACGGGACGGTGGGAGTTGACGTTCAAAGGCGGGAGGTAGCCAGGTCTGGTTTGTGAAATGTGGTCCAGGAGCAATGTCCCAGATCCTCGCCTCTCCATGATGCCGGGGTGCCTCTTCCCGCCAGCGCTCAGTGAACCGATCCGCAGATTGTCCAGTGAATTTCTGGAACTGCTCGCCGCTGATAAAGGGGAAGAGACCATTTTCTTCCTCTCCAGGAAACCTTTGCCTTCGTCAGTCGGCGTTTGTTTTAAACTGATTGTGAGCTGCGAGTCGGAACTATAATGATCGACGCCCATGTTCCTCTTCTGGACAATGCTCCGTAAACTCGAAACAGAAATTGACGGTAATGCTTCTGGATCCTGGTCCACAGGAATTGTGTTGCAGCGACATAGACTGGAGGGAAGAGACCCAGAGTGGATTTCTTCACAGAACTTCCGTGAGGCAGTTAAAGCAGTGGCTTGATCCAAGGACCTTAATAAAGCTGCAGTGTCTTTCACTTCAATGCTTTGGTGTCTGGTGAAGAGTCGCTTAGGTAGAGATAGACCATTGATTTTGAGAGAAAGTCCTTCTTCCATGGTCAGGTTACGCACTTCCTCTTGAAAGGAAGATGTTTTATGCTGAGATAAGAGTGAAGGAGGAATGGTCAGCCAAGGTTCGGAGTGCAACCTTTGCAGGTGAGATAATTTGGCTCTTGATCGCGATGGGCTGCAGTTCCTGGTGGGAGAAGTTGGTTCTGATGAACCTTTATCATTGACGAGATTAACTGGGTCTCTGAAAGAGAAAACATGCTTCTCCTTGACTACGCCCTGCGTGAGGACAGGCGATGATGTTTTAAGCTCAATTTCTGAGGGTGAGGTGCAAGGGGCCGGTGAGTTTTGATCTTCATTGTCTTTAGGAGGAGGTACATTTAGATACTGCTTGGTAATCTGCCTCCCAGAGGGCGACTTGTCCTTCGTGATGATGATGACTTCCTTTCCTCTTGCCTTGCAAGCATCCAGGAGAATCTGAAGGGTTTCCTTGTCATCAGAGTTGACGGTGTAAACCAGGGCGGAGCTACCCGCGTGGTCTTCCAGACTCGGGTCAGCCCCGCTGCTCAGCAACAAAGCGACGACCTCGACGCCAGCCCGCTCCACGCACGCGTGCATCAGTGCAGTCTTCCCCGACTTGTCTTGGATATTGGGATCGGCGTGGTTTTCCAACAGGTATCTCACCATTTTCGCCCTGCCAATGCTCTGTTGGTCCACGTGCTGCGTCTTGCAAGCGATCATTAGCGGAGTCTCTCCTCGATCATTGCTCTCGTTAATGTAAGCCCCGCCTTCCAACAGCAGCCTGGTGAGCCGCAGTCTGCTCAGGTAGACGGCCTTTAACAGGGAGTTGCCATCTGTGCGTACCTGCGTGGCTTTGTTCATGGTCCAGGAGTCGCTCACAGATTGATGTTCTCCCAGTTGTGCTTCTGCAATAATAAAGGAGAAAATATTTGAACACAACAATTTCACAAATCACCTCGGACAATTCTACAAATTCCCCTCTGCAATAATTAATGACCGTCGAGGACTGGAATATCAGCCATCTGATCCTCAACTGCTACCCATCTGACAGTCAACAGAAGAAAATAAAGCAGTAATGATCCCATTTTTATATGCGAAAAGAAAGAAAAATAATTAAAATTAAATAAATACATTATGAGAGGCATAGGAAGGGGAGACATTATAATATAAGGGTGAAGCAGGCTTTTGACAGAGATGTCTGCTAGCAGGCTTGGTTAGAAAAGCAATTGGATTCTTGGGAAAATGGTTGGGCTGATTTCGAAGAACCAGTAAATCATGGGGCCCACTTCAAAGTCATCTACCAAATACATCAGATAAACTTTCCTTTCATGGAGGTATCTGAAACCAGCTCGGTGCCTGATGAAATAAATAATCCATGTTTTCAGTTCTAAGAAGAACGGTTCGTTTTAAAAACATTGTCAACCTTTGTCTGTAGATTAGGGTAGAAACGAGGGCTTATTAATTATTTTAGAGCACGCTGTCGGAGACCTGACTGAACTACACCTATGGGGGGGGGGGGGGGGGGGGGGGAGAGAGAGAGAGAGAGAGAGAGAGAGAGAGAGAGAGAGAGAGAGAGAGAGACTTGACCTTCAAGATTCAAGAGATTCAAGAGAGTTTATTGTCATGTGTCCCAGATAGGACAATGACATTCTTGCTTTGCTTCAGCACAACAGAATATAGTAGGCATGAATACAGAACAGATCAGTGTGTCCATATAACATTATATAAGTATGTACACACATGAATAAATAAATAGATAAAGTGCAAATAAACAGAAAATGTGCTATTAATGTTCAGAGTTTTGTTTGAGTTGAGTTTAATAGCCTGATGGCTGAGGGGAAGTAGCTATTCCTGAACCTGGTTGTTGCAGTCTTCAGGCTCCTGTACCTTCTACCTGAAGGTAGCGGGGAGATGAGTGTGTGGCCAGGATGGTGTGGGTCTTTGATGATGCTGCCAGCCTTTTACTATTAGCTGTTGATCCTGTCAGATTTAACTCTTCTTCTTCTTCTTCTTCTTCTTCTTCTTCTTTTTGCGTATGGCGTGCATAGCCTAACGTTGTAGGACAACTTGTTCTATTTGATCTTATTTAATTGTGCACGCCGGGTTGATTGCATTCGTCGAAACAGGGCGGACCACGTGAAGGTTGCAATCTCCCACCCCCCAGATTTAACAAGGGCATGAGATCTGTTGCTTTATTGATGATTTTTTCCTGTATTTTACTATAATAAAGATAGTCGTTTGTAACCTAAATGTTTTTTCTCCATTCATTGATCCGAATCCTCAAAACTGCTCATATGTAATTAGGGGCAAAGTCAAAACCTTTATCTCGGGTGGAAAATGCAAAGTCTAGAGGGTCATGGCTTTAGGCTGAGAGGGGTCTAGTTTAAAGGAGATGTGCACGACACGTCTCTTACACAGTAAGTCTTTGGTGGGTCCCTGGAACGTGCTGCCAAGGGTGGAGGCAGATACAATAGTGGCATTTAAGAGGCTTTTGGATAGGCACATGGATATGCAAAGAATGGATCATGTGCAGGCAGAGCGGATTAGTTTAACCTGGCATCATGTTCAGCACAGACACTGTGGGCCGAAGGGCCTGTTCCTGTGCTATATTGTTCAATGTTCTATGTTGAAAGAAAGTGATTTTTAATAGACGAAGATGTTAGTTTCCCCCAATGATTTCCATCCTCTGGTAATAGTTTAGTTTAGAGATACAGCGCGGAAACAGGCCCTTCAGCCCACCGAGTCCGCGCCGACCAGCGATCCCCGCACACTAACACTATCCTACACACACTCAGAACAATTTATAATTTCACCAAAGCCAATTAACCGATTAACCTGTACGCCTTTAGAGTGAGGGAGGAAACCGGAGTACCCGGCGAAAACCCACGCAGGTCATGGGGAGAACGTACAAACTTTGTACGTACAGCACCCGTAGTCATGATACAACAACCCTGGTGTCTGGCGCTGTAATGCCCCCTGTCCCACTTAGGAAACCTGAACGGAAACCTCTGGAGACTTTGCACCACACCCAAGGTTTCCGTGCGGTTCCCGGAGGTTGCAGGTGGTTGCCGGAGGTTGCAGGTAGTGGAAGCAGGTAGGGAGACTGACAAAAACCTCCGGGAACCACACGGAAACCTTGGGTGGGGCGCAAAGTCTCCAGAGGTTTCCGTTCAGGTTTCCTAAGTGGGACAGGGGCATAAGGCAGCAACTCTACCGCTGCGCCACCATGCCGCCACAATGAAATTTGCCTCCAATGCCATCCGGCAATGGGAACCCTTCACTCGGTTAAATGTTTGTCCTCATGTCATTTTTGGTGTAGTTTGTTTTAATGACACAGTGCATAAACAGGTCCTTTGGCCCACTGAGTCTGCAACTCTACCATTGCCCTGCCATGATCTTTTGGCAATCACCCTAAATCTGCTTCTTCTGGTTCAGATCCTTTCCACCAATGGGGACAATTTGTTGATTCCACTGTGGTGGATGTTTATGTTAAATTTTATTTTATGTGGCTGTGCGCCTTGTTGCTTTTCACTTAAGGGCCTGTCCCACTGTGGCGACCTAATTCGCGAGTTTAGAAGAGTTTGCCCTCAACTCATACTCGCAGCATGGGCGACACGAGGTCCTAGGAGGTCTTTGTAACTCTCCTTCATGTTCGAGAGAAGTCTCCGCGCACTCGAGGCCTCAGCTAGGTCGCGGCGTTTTTTTCAAAGATCGCCATGGAAAAAATCGATATTTTTTTACTCGTAGGTTTAGTCGAGGTAGGTCGTAATGCTATTGTAGGTAGTCGAAGGCAATCAAAGGTAATCAAAGGTGTCGAAGGTAAAACTCGTTGAGATAAAAATGGTAAGTAAACCGACCGGTAATGTTAAACTTAAAAGTTGTCTGGGTTCTTAAAAGTGTCTCCACTCCTTCTACCTCCCTTCTCCCCCCTTCTCTGCCCGTACCCCCTCCGCGCTCTCTAAAGGGCTTACCGTAACTGTGCCAGCCGTCTTTTACCTTCCAGTTCATCATGGGTGTGAATTTGTGCTCCCCCGCTTTCCCTGGCCCCCCCCCTTTGCAGAAGTGTTTGTGTGTGTGTGTGTGTGTGTGTGTGTGTGTGTGTGGGGGTGTGTGTGGGGGTGTGTGTGGGGGTGTGTGTGCGTGTGCGTGTGCGTGTGCATGTGCGTGCGCGTGCGTGTGCGTGCGCGTACGCGCGCGCGCGTGCAGAGGGTCGATCCAGCTCGCGGTTTCATCGCTGACGGTCGATCCAGCTCAAGGTTTTTCAGGCGAGTGCCCTCGAGCTTGAAGGTCGAAGACAGTCGCTGAAAAGTCGAGTTAGTGGGACAGGCCCTTTAGTATGGCTGTATGGCAACTCAAATTTCACTGTACCTTAATTGGTCAAGTGATAATAAACGCGAACTTGAACGAATCTTTCTACACTGTTTAGACTCCATGTTATGTTGACTACATCTATCACGTCAATATCTTTCCTCTAATAATGTTAATCAGCCACTCTATACACTCCCTATAATTTAAATCCTTCAATCCTGGACATTTTCCTATCAATCGATTTTGTGCCATTGCCAAGGTCCCTCTAAAAATCAGCAGGTAGGACAGCATCCAAAACTCCAGGTGTGGATAGACCAGTATTTTATAGTTTTGTGTAGTTTATCTTTGTCACGTGTACCGAGGTATAGTGAAAACCTTTTTGTTGCATGCTATCTATCCATCAGTGGAAAGACTATACATGATTACAATCAAGCCGTCCACAGTGCATAGATACAGGAAAAAGGGACAACATTTGGTGCAAAATAAAGTCCAATTTAAAGGTTTTCAATGAGGTGGATGGGAGGTCAGGTCCATTCTCTAGCTGGTGTGAGGAGGGTTCAGTTGCCTGATAACACACCTATACCTTTTGCCCGATAGGAGAAGAAGTGTGACTCATCCTTGATTATTCTGTTGGCTTTGCCGAAGCAGCATGAAGTGTAGATGGAGTCGGTGGAAGGGAGGTTGGTTAGTGTGATGGTCCGGGCTGCGTCCACAATTCGCCGCAATTTCTTGGGGTCTTGGATGGAGCTGTTCCCAAAGCAAGCTGTGATGCATGCTGATTAAATGCTTTATTATTTATTTTTTATTTTTTTATTTGTATTTTTATTAGAAGCAATGTACAGTGGTATAAACCGCGGCATACGACAAAATACATTTAATATACACCTATTTTAAATTAAAAAAGAAAGAAGTAATAGGTCCATAAACATAGACCACGTCTTTTGGAATTGGTCTGCTTTACCTGCTAAGAGGAATCTCATCTCTTCCAGATGTAATGTTTCAAACATATTTGATGTCCACATTTTTATTGTTGGTGTGGGCGCATTTTTCCAGAATTTAAGTATGAGCTTTTTTCCCATTATTAGCCCGTAATTGAATAAATTCTTCTGATACACGTTTAATTCAGGGATACCTTCCGATATTCCAAAAATGATCCATTCTGGTTTTGGTACCAGTTTTATTTTAATTAATTTTGAAAAAATATCAAATATTCCATACCAGAATTTTTGGATTTTTGTACAAAAAACAAAAGAATGCGCTATGGTAGCTTCTTGACACAGACATTTATCACAGATTGGTGAAACATTAGGAAAGATTTTATTTAATTTAGTTTTTGAATAATATAGTCTATGTAATGTTTTGAATTGGATAAGCGTATGTCGTACGTTGATCGAACATTTATGCACCTGTAGTAAATGATTATCCCAGCTCTCTTTTGAAATTTTTATAGCTAATTCTTGTTCCCAGTCTCTTCTAATTCCATCTGTTGTGGGTATTTCTATGTTTAAGATGATGTTATATAAGTACGATATTAGATTAGCTGATTCCGCCTTTGTCTTCATTGCTTCATCCAGTAAGTCGGAAGGCATATTATGATAGTCTTTTGTGTATTTTTTCAGATAATCACGAATTTGAAGATATTTAAAATATTGGTTATTTTTCAAATTATATTTCAGTTGTAGTTGTTGAAATGATAGTAGTTTTCCCAATTCATACAGATCTTCGAGCGTTTTGATTCCCATTCTTTCCCATTGTATAAATGATTTGTCTATGATTGATGGTTTAAACGATGGGTTATTGACTATTGGTATTGAGAGAGATAGGTTTCTTAATTTTAGATTCTGTTTTATTTGTTTCCATGTTCTAATTGTGCTATGTATAATTGGATTTTTATTATAATTTTTATTATTCAAATTTATTGGTGAAAGGATAATCGCTCCTATATTACTCGGGGACCTATTACAAGCATGAGGTGCAATAGTAATTTTAAAAATAAATAAATAAATAAATGGTATCAGGACCTGGCAATGGGAGGTAAAACAACAAAAACAGACTTGGTTGGTAGTCCCCTTTCTGCGGAGTTTAATGTTATAATAGAGCGATTGTTCCTACTTTCTTTCTCTTTCTTTTCTAGGGTCTACTTTCTTACTTTACTTCCTTCTCTAACTTCTTTTCTAAGGGGCTTTCTTTTCCCAACACTCTCTTGCACTTCACGACTCTTGCGCACTTTCTTTACTTTCCTTACTTCTATCTTTTTCTTAAAGCTCAAAAAAATGAAGCGGTACAAAAAATGTATTAAGATATATGTGTTGTGTATTATTGTAATTTACCGTATTTCTAATTTAAAAAAAAGAAGAAAAAAAGAAAGAAGTAAAACAAGAGAGAAAGAGCGAGAAAGAGAGAAAGTGAAAAATAGTGATGTGTAAACCCCTAGACTAACAGATGGTGCAGTCCACGAGTGAACAGGTAAAAGCCTATAGAAGAGAAAAACCCAAATTAATAAAGAAAAATAAAAAATGGACCCTTACGTGTTGATATACCTGCTTCATTTCTCACCACACCCATCATCCTGTTTGTGAATCGGTTTAATTCCAGTTGTGTTGCACCTTACTATACTTGTAATGAATCAATGAAAGGAGACCATGTCTATAAAAATTGCTCTGATTGATAAAATGCTTTCAACCATCAATACTGCTTTACTTCCTGAGGTCAATCATAACCTCCTTTGTCTTGCTGACATTGAGGGAGAGGTTGTTATGGAAGTATGTCAGAACTGTCTCCCTTTTGTTCTCAAAACCATTATTTAAGAAGCTTATGTATGCTCATTACATTATTTTTTCCAAACGGCCCTGGCACTTCAAAGACTATGTACATATAATCCTCATTATTTCTGCACCTCCTTCAGAACTGTATCCATCACTACATGCATCATTTCACCTTGGTAAATGTTATCCCAATATCATGTTATGATTATTACACAAAGCTTGCAGCTATAATGTTCATGCACTTGTTCCAGACACTGCAAATTTCACTGACCTTTCTCATATTTGCCTTCCAGTCTGATTAAATTGTGTTTCATTCATTGATGATGTAAAATCATTTCAACTCCCAGCTTCAATAATGGTTATAAAAGCAAATAGAAAAGATAATGGCTTACCACCATAAAGTGTGTTACTGAGTCACACTTATCAAGCTTGATTTTTTTTCTTGTGTCTATTTAACTTAAATTGGCTTCAGTTGGCTTATCGATTGGTCGGTATCTCTGAAAAATAAAAAGAACACAAGTCAAGTCTATTATCATATGCACAAGTATGGTGATGTACAGGTATGATGAAAACCTTGCTCACATCACACCCCAGGCACACAGACTCAGATACACACAAAAACATAAATTATACATAAATTACATGTAAATTCTACAAGATAGAGAAAAGAAAAAAAATCTGCGAAAAGCAAGACATCAGTGCAAAATACAATTCGAAAAGAGTCAAGAGTCGATATTGTTTTATTGTCATATGTCCCGATACGGAACAATGGAATTCTTACTTGCAGTGGCACAACAGATAAGTAAACGTATTACTCTGTAAACACCATAATAAAGAACAAAAAAGTTCAGTATGTTAAAAAAAGAAGCAATAATCGTGCAAAGACCAAACAATGCATCCAAGTCTATCTAGTTTGAAGCTTGGAGGTTGGAGGTTGTGGTGTTTAATAGCCCGATGGTTATTAAGCAGAAGCTGTTCCTGAACATGGGCGTTACAGTTCTCAGGCTCCTGTAACCTCTTCCCGATGGCATGAGTGAAATGAGAACATTTGCCAGGGTGGTGTGGGTCTCTGATGATGCTGGCTGCCTTTTTGAGGCAGTGACTCCCGTAGATCCCTTCGATGGTGGGGAGGTCAGTACCCATGGTAGACTGAGCAGCGTTCACCACCTTTGCAATCCTATTCACTTCTGGGCGTTTGGGTTGCTGAATCACCCAGTAAATGTGTTCTATACCGTAGTAAGCCAATTGTAGCACAAAAGGTGATTCGTTGTATTACTGAGCGAGGTAGGATTAGGATTTTTTCGGGTCGGGTTAAGAACACGATCGTTGCAGGAAAGTAGCTGTTCCTCAATCTGATGGAGTGGGACATCAGGCTTCTGTAGCTCCTGCTTGATGGTAGCAGTGAGAAGAGGGCATGTCTGGGACAGTGAGGATGACAGATCCCGCCTTCTTGTGGCACTGCCTCATGTAGATGCTTTCAATGGTGGGGAAGGCATCTCAGCATCTCTTCCGGTCTTGTGCGTAGGAATTCCGGTGGTCATGATGCAACCAGTCAGGATATTTTCGACAGTGCATCTGTAGCCGTTTCTCAGGGTGTTTGGTGATATGCCAAATCTCTTTAAACATCTAAGGCAGTAGAGGCCGTCAGTAAGGAGAGCCATCAGTGAGGAGGGCCATTGGAGAGTGAGGGGGAACATGGGTGAATGTGGAGGGCCGTAGGAGAGCGCATGCCTGCTGGCGGTCAGTTGAGGGCGTGCCGCCGAGAACAAAGAGGGGGAGGGAAGTGGAGGGGGGGGGGGGGGTGCGAGTAGGAAGAGGGACTATCAGGACTATACTGAATACTATATCCTGCACCTGTACACGACAAATGGCTGGATTGTAATCAGGCATTGTCTTTCCGCTGACTGCTTGGCACGCAACAAAAGCTTTTCACTGTACATTGATCCACGTGACAATAAACTAAACTAAGCTAAACTTTTATAACATTCTCGGCGCCCTATTTGTGGCGACTCTTTGCATATCATGTATTGTATGCAAAACAAAGAATTTCCCTGTACCAAGTAAATGTGACAATAAATGTGAAATAATTTAGAAATACAGCGCGGAAACAGGCCCTCCAGCCCACTGAGTGCGTTTGTTTTTTTAAAAGAAAGACTTTTGTTGTGTCAAGTTTGAACAGGGACAGGTTGGGCAGACTTGAATCGTTTTCGCTGGAGCGTCGGAGGTTGAGGGGAGACCTGATAGAAGTGTATAGGAATTGCAGACACTGGGCAGAGATAGGGTAGACAGTCAGAACCATTTACACAGGATGTAAATGTCCAAGACTTGGGGGGAGTCTTCCAACACGAGGGCTCACAGCTATAAAGTGGGAGGGTGAAAGTTTAAAGAAGATGTGTGGGACAAGTGTTTTACAACCAGTGTTGGTGGGTGCCTGGAACGCGCTGCTGGGGATAGTGGAAGAGGCAGATACGATAGTGGCGTTTAAACAGGCATTTGGAAAGACACATGGAGATGTAGGGAATGGAAGGCTATGGATCACGTGCAGGCAGAGGAGAGTAGTTGAACTCTGATGAAAGCGTTGTGTTCAGTACACGAGGGGCATTGATAAAGTGAATGGTTGTAGTCTTTTCCCCAGGGTAGAGGATTCTAAAACTAGATGGCTTTTGGATAGGCACATGGATATTGAAAGCATCCAGAGAACCCGCCTCCACTGCCCTCTGAGGCAGAGAATTCCACAGACGCACCACTCTCTGTGAGAAAAAGTGTTTCCTCGTCTCCCTTCGAAATGGCTTACTCCTTATTCTTAAACTGTGGCCCCTGGTTCTGGACTCCCCCATAAATGGCCCCTGGATGCTCTCCAGAGCAATTGCACCCTTTCTACAATGTGTCATAGTCTTACAGCATGGAAACAGGCCCTTCATCCCAACTTGTTCATGCAGATCAAGATGCCCAATCTAAACTAGTCCCATTGAGCCCCATTTGGCCGATATACCTTTAAACCTACTGCATCCGCTGCTCTAGATGTCAGCTAATTTACATCGGTGAGACCAAGCGTAGGTTGGGCGACCGTTTCGCCGAACACCTCCGCTCAGTCCGCCTTAACCTACCTGACCTCCCGGTGGCTCAGCACTTCAACTCCCCCTCCCATTCCCAATCCGACCTCTCTGTCCTGGGTCTCCTCCATTGCCAGAGTGAGCAACAGCGGAAATTGGAGGAACAGCACCTCATATTCCGTCTGGGGTCCTTGCGCCCTTATGGCATCAACATTGAATTCCCCCAATTTGGCTAGCCTGTGCTGTCCCCTCCCCTTCCTTCACCCTCTAGCTGTCTCCTCCCACCCTCCCATCCGCCCGCCCTCGGGCTCCTCCTCCTCCCTTTTTCCTTCTTTCTTTCCCCACCCCCCATCAGTCTGAAGAAGGGTTTCGGCCCGAAACGTCGCCTATTTCCTTCGCTCCATAGATGCTGCTGCACCCGCTGAGTTCCTCCAGCAATTTTGTGTACCTACCTTTAAACCTTATGTGTGCCAGTGTGTGTGTGAGAGTGTGTGTCAGTGAAGCGGCGACAACATCCGGAGTGAGCGGAGACTTGGCAATGCCCGGGGAGCGTTTCCCCCCACCCCCCCCCTCCCGGGAATGCGGGCCGGTCCAGGTGCTCCTCGTCTAGCTGGGGTCCGGGGGAGGTGAGGGTCAGTGACCCGGGGGTCGGGCATCGGAGCGGAGCCTTAGCCCGGGATTCATCCCCACGGCTCCGGAAGCGGCACCGACGCCCCCACTCACCTGGTCCGCTCCTGGCTCTGGGCCAGGGTTAAACCTCCACGGGTTGTGGACAGAACGGCCGACAGACCAGCACCTGCATATTCTTGAGCGTGAGAAAATTGTGATCAGCATGAGAGCGTGAGAATTTTGTGAAGTGCATGAGTCTCATGCTCAATGCGTGAGAGTTGGCAGCCCTGCTAATAATGCAAACATTTTATGCAAGTTCCAATTGTTTGGACAAAAATCACCTATTACTGCTTTATAAAGTTGTTACTTTAAGACCATTTCAGAAATTATGGCAGCAACTAACAAATTAAAGCCAACCAAAAAACAATTAACATGTTCCCTTTCCTGACTCTACCTCATAAGTACTTTAACGCTGTTAACAGAGCAAAGAGATATTAATCTCAAGAATCAAAATGGGGAAGTGGGGGCAATTTTACTTAAATGATCATTCTAAGCCCATTCAGTTCTGCACGGTCAGAGTTATACAACATGTACGTGGCTGGCCCAATTTGTCCATAATGATCAAGTTGGCATTCTGCATGCCCAGGGACTGGCTGCCGTTCCCAGATCAGCTCGCGTCCCAGGGACTGGCTGCAGTTCTCAGGTCGGCTCGCCTGCCCCGACCCTGTGAAAACAAATTGAAAAAAAAAAGTGGTTTTTCGGGTTAGGGGCCGGATTCGGCCCGTGTGCTGTAGGTTGCTGAACCCTGTCCTAGATGTTTGGCCTCATTGTGGTCCCCCCCATGTTTTACAACCAATTCACCTGGTTAGTTCTGTCTCCGGCTGCTTCATGTTGCCGGCGGCTGCACATCCAACCAATAAAGAAGAGAAGAGACGAGACGCGACGTCACTCACAGCCGTCAACCAACGTGCTTCCCCAGACCGCACAGATCGCTCTGATGTGGCGCAAAGAGACAAACTGTGCAGGGACTGAAGGCAGCGTGAGAATTCAGTCATCAGCGTGAGAGCGTGAGAATTGGCTGAAATGCGTGACTCTCATGCTCAAAGCATGAGAGTTGGCAGCCCTATCTAAGGCCAGGATGTGACAACACACACACAGGGAGACACACACACACAAAGGAAGACACACACACACACACACACACACACACACACACACACACACACACACACACACACACACACACACACACACACACACACACACACACACACACAGGGAGAAACACACACACACTGGGAGACATACACACACACAGACACGCACACACACGCAGAGACACGCACACACACACAGGGAGGCACAAACACACACACACAGGGAGACGCACACACACAGGGAGACACCCACACACGGAGACACACACACACAGACATGCACACACACAGGGAGACACACAGAGACACGCACACACACACAAGGAGACACACACATGGTGACAGACGCAGACACACACACACCTTTCCTTCCCCCTCTCTCCCTCCTATAGCTCTGCTATAGGATCTTTGCTGTGCAAGGACTGGAGACAGCGTGAGAATTCTGTCATCAGCGTGAGGGCGTGTGAATTGGTTGAAATGCGTGAGTCTCACGCTCAAAGCGTGAGAGTTGGCAGCCCTATGCTTGTTCATAACTTCCCGATAGTGATGACACAGTGGGCAGGTGATGAAAAGAGCACTTGGTATGCTTGTCCTCATAGGCCCAGACATCGAATATAAACGTCTGGATGTCATGTTGTAATTTTACAAAACACTGGTGAGATCATGCTGAGACTATCATGCACGGTTCATAGAAACATAGAAAATATGTGCAGGAGGAGGCCATTCGGCCCTTCGAGCCAGCACCACCATTCATTGTGATCATGGCTGATCGTCCCCTATCAATAGCCCGTGCCTGCCTTCTCCCCATATCCCTTGACTCCACTAGCCCCTAGAGCTCTATTTAACTCTCTCTTAAATCCATCCAGTGACTTGGCCTCCACTGCCCTCTGTGGCAGGGAATTCCATAAATTCACAACTCTCTGGGTGAAATTTTTTTTTCTCACCTCAGTCTTAAATGACCTCCCCTTTATTCTAAGACTGTGGCCCCTGGTTCTGGACTCGCCCAACATTGGAAACATTTTTCCTGCATCTAGCTTGTCCAGTCCTTTTACAATTTTATTCTGGTTGCCATTCTACAGGAAGGACGTGCTAGCAATAGGGAGTGTGCAGAAGAGGCTCATCTTGATATTGCCTGAAATGGTGCCTGCAATTATAAGGAGAGATTGGAGAGGGTGCGTTCATTCGCACCAGAATGTAGGCAGCTGAGGGATGAGCTTCCACTGGTTTGTAACATTATGAGGAAAATTGAGAGGATAATCCTTGCCAGATATTAACGTGAGCAGCAATCAAGATAAATGAAGGAAAGGACTAGAAATGAAAACGAAATAGAATTGAAAATACATACAGAAACGTCAACGCTCTCACTCTTTGTGAATAAGATAGATGTAGTGAGTACAATATCACTTAAGCTGGAACAGGGTGTCTCATTTTAATTAAGTATCTAACTAGTCTCTAACATTATCTGATGGCCAAGGGGATTGTCTAAGTATACTGCAGCTGGATCAGCTGGAACAGCAGCAAGTGGACTTTAATCCAAACAAGTGTGAGTGAGGTAATACACGTTGGGAGACGACATATATGTAGAGAAAATGGGGGGAGAGGGGGGGAATCTTAAGTGTATTTATGGACAGAGAGTCCGTAGTCAGAATCAGCATGTCAAAGTTGTAGATGGTGACACAATCCTTTCACTGAAAGGCTTCAAGGTGGGAAAATGTATTATATTAAGGTGCATCTGACCAAAATAGAGTGATACAGTGTGGAAACAGTCCCTTCGGCCCAACTTGCCCACACCGGCCAGCAATGTCCCAGCTACACTAGTCCCACTTGGTCCATATCCCTCCAAACCTGTCCATGCTATGTACCTGTCTAACTGTTTCTTAAATGATGGGATAGTCCCAGCCTCAACTACCTCCTCTGGCAGCTCGCTGCATACACCCACCTCCCTTTGTGTGAAAATGGTACCCCTCTGATTCCTATTAAATCTTTTCCCCTTCACCTTGAACCTATGTAATTTGGTCCTCGATTGCCCTACTCTGGACAAGAGACTCTGGGCATCTACCCGATCTGTTCCTCTCATGTACGAGAAAAAATGTTGTGATGATTAAAACTAAATAAAGCTTAAGGAAATTATGTTTTTCACCTTTCATGGTCATCTCACAAACTGGAATGTGCAATTGAAAACTTAAGGCACACATGCCAACATGTTTTATATTCACTGCCAGTTGTGGAGCTCACAGCCGTAAAATTGCTGTATATATGAAAATAATTCAGATACTGCAATTTTAATGATTCATTGCACTCATTTGATTTGCTTGTGTAGTGGGAACCCTTGTTTATTAGAGCTCGGAGCTGGTAGCTCTTGGAAATAATTGAATTGGGATTTCAGGGATTTCATTATGCAACTTGAAAGTTATTGGATAAATTCCAGTGGGAGCAAACGAGGACTTGTCAGAACACATCAAGAAATTTGAATCAGCCGATCTAATTGTAACCCCTTTACACATTTGCCATCCAAATTCGGCTCTAACTCCATCTTCAAGTTTGCAGATGACACCACTGTGGTGGGCCACATCAAAAACAATGGTGAGACAGAGTGTAAGATGTTCATGGAGAACGTGGTAACGTGGTATCAGGGTCACAACTTCTCCCTCAACGTCACCAAAACAAAGGTGCCCAAAACAACATTAATGGTGCTGAAGTAGAAGTGATTAAGAGCTTCAAGTTCTTTGGAGTTAATTTGTAAATCCTAGCCAAAATGGGGCTGAAATAGAACCAAACATAAAGCAGAGAATCCATGCATTCACGGGGCCTGATGGTCATTTCTGTATAAGAGGACACAGGCTGCTGACTGGTGCCAGGAAGTCTAGGTCCCAGATCAGTGCCTCAAACAAGAAAGGTTTGGGGGTATCTTTGCAATTGTTAGTATGTATGAGAATCTTGCAGAGGAACTTCAGGATATTGTACATGCATGAGTTTGATTCGATTAGGATTGTAAATAATGTAAATAATGTTGCAAGACAGTTACCCAGCTGTTAGTTGATTGGCCAAAGTATTAAGCCTTGGCAGAATTTTGTTTGTGTTCCAGGGTAAATGTTGCATTATTCAGTTAACTAGCTCCCTTCCAGAAACTTCTGTAAGAAACATTGTTTAGACTCCCTGTAATTGGACTGGGAAACTGTCAATAATGTATTGATGTGATTGATATGTATGATTGGATTGTAAAAGGTAAAAGGTAGCCCCCATTTTAGATCGATGTCAATCTTCTGGAAGGGCGCTTGGGACTACGTGACCTTTTGGAGTGTGTCTGCTTGCAATAGGCTGAAGGGCTTGGCCAGGCAGAGACAAGAATCGAACCTGCGGTGGTTAAGTATTGTATATGGGAATTTGTGTTTGTTCTAAAAATAAAGATGAGTTGGTCCAGTGCTTGAGTCAGTGTTTTTACTGAACTAGACTTGGGGGGTAAGCTTTAGGAGCGTATTTACATTGGGGGCTCATCTGGGACCTCAACGGACCCCCAAACACAAGTCTGCGATTAAGGGTGTTGTGCTGTTCCAGATCGGTGCCATGGTGCGGTTTTCGCATCGGTTTTCCCCACTTCGCTAGTCGGAGCAGATCGATCATTCGCGGACTTGGGAAAGGGTCCCAACGAGATCGTAGAACAAAGTCTAGCATGCACTGGGGGCATTCGTGCCTTTGAGGTTAGAGGCCCCCTAGGGTGGGGTTCAAGTCCCTCTCCTTTGGGTTAAAGGCCCATAAAGCTAGGGGTGGGTTTAAACAATACTAAGAGGCAAAGTACTGCGTCATTGCTGGGGGCGCAGATTGGAAAGGCACTCTACACATCGGCATCGACTGCCAGCGTGAAAAGATTATGCACTGACGCATTCGAGTCCACGATGAAGGATGAGAGGATACTCATTGAAACATATGAGATTGTTAAGGGCTTGGACACGCTAGAGGCAGGAAACATGTTCCCGATGTTGGGGGAGTCCAGAACCAGGGACCACAGTTTAAGAATAAGGAGAAAGCCATTTAGAACGGAGACGAGGAAACACTTTTTCTCACAGAGAGTGGTGAGCCTGTGGAATTCTCTGCCTCAGAGGGCGGTGGAGGCAGGTTCTCTGGATGCTTTAAAGAGAGAGCTAGATAGGGCTCTTAAAAATAGCGGAGTCAGGGGATATGGGGAGAAGGCAGGAACGGGATACTGATTGGGGATGATCAGCCATGATCACATTGAATGGCAGTGCTGGCTCGAAGGGCCAAATGGCCTACTCCTGCACCTATTGTCTATTGTCTGTTGTCTAATCCAAGAGAACAAAGAGAGAGCTGGCCAGAATGTCACGGACCAAGAAGACACACACCTTTTATGCAAACCAACCCATTCTCACAGTCCTGACTCACCAACCAGTCCAGAAATTGTGGACATAGTAGCATGACCACTACCCTTGGACCCACTCAAGTAATTTATCAAAATAAAAGAATTGGGTGTAATGTTGGGGGATCTTACAGAAACATATAAAATGATAAAAGGACTGGACAAGCTAGATGCAGGAAAAATGTTCCCAATGGTGGGCGAGTCCAGAACCAGAAGCCACAGTCTTAGAAGAGTTGTGAATTTGTGGAATTCCCTGCCACAGAGGGCAGTAGAGGCCAAATCACTGGATGGATTTAAGAGAGAGTTAGATAGAGCTCTTGGGGCTAGTGGAATCAAGGGATGCTATGAGAATGCAGGGTGACTTGGACAGGTTGGGGGAGTGGGCAGATGCATGGCAGATGAAGTTTAATGCGGATAAATGTGAGGTTATCCACTTTGGTAGCTAAAACAGGAAGGCAGATTACTATCTAAATGGCGTAAAGTTGGGAAAAGGAAGTACAACGGGATCTGGGGGTCCTTGTACATCAGTCTATGAAAGTAAGCATGCAGGTACAGCAGGCAGTGAAGAAAGCGAATGGCATGTTGGCCTTTATAACAAGAGGAATCGAATATAGGAGAAAAGAGGCCCTTCTGCAATTGTACAGAGCCCTAGTGAGACCACACCTGGAGTATTGTGTGCAGTTTTGGTCCCCTAATTTGAGGAAGGATATTCTTGCTATTGAGGGAGTGCAGCGTAGGTTCACAAGGTTAATTCCTGGGATGGCGGGACTGTCATATGCTGAGAGAATGGAGCGGCTGGGCTTGTACACTCTGGAGTTTAGAAGGATGAGAGGGGATCTCATTGAGACATATAAGATTGTTAAGGGTTTGGACACGCTAGAGGCAGGAAACATGTTCTCGATGTTGGGGGATTCCAGAACTAGGGACCACAGTTTAAGAATAAGGTGTAAGCCATTTAGAACGGAGACGAGGAGACACTTTTTCTCACAGAGAGTTGTGAGTCTGTGGAATTCTCTGCCTCAGGTGGAGGCAGGTTCTCTGGATGCTTTCAAGAGAGCTAGCTAGGGCTCTTAAAAATAGCGTAGTCAGGGGATATGGGGAGAAGGCAGGAACGGGGTACTGATTGGGGATGATCAGCCATGATCACATTGAATGGCGGTGCTGGCTAGAAGGGCCGAATGGCCTCCTCCTGCACCTATTTTCTATTGTCTATTGATATGGAGAGAAGGCAGGCACGGGTTATTGATTGGGGACGATCAGCCATGATCACAATGAATGGCGGTGATGGCTAGAAGGGCCGAATGGCCTCCTCCTGCACCTATTTTCTATGTTATGGTGAAAACTGTAAGCAATTCTATAACTGCCCAGATAAACACCTTAAAGCAAAGAAGACTGTAATCTTGGGAGCTTGTAAAAATGGCAATCAATTAGGTAATTGGAGTAAGGAGTGCTCATTCTGAAGACAGAATGTAGCAGTGGAAGAGAAATCAAGGGGCAATAAAGAAATTAAAAAGGGAGACAAAGAAGCTGGTGTTAAAAGAAGAAGTACGCAAAGAGACATAAGAACATAATATTTGACACCAGTGAAAAAGGAAGAATAAAGTCTCAGGAAACTGGAGAAGTACAGACAGCCTCCAGAGACCATTGAGGCAAGCTCCAACTTAAACAAACTAAATATGGAAATCTAGGAATGAACTCTACTCCGTGGTTCGAGTACAACCACTTTGCGCCTAAAATTTGATTACCATACATAATAATTTGGCCAGTTCTAAATTAGATCCCTTAAATTGTGGGACATGATTCAGGACTATAGTAATGTCTTGGAAGGACTTTTAAAAATCTTGCATTTGAAAATGGCTTACGGGATTTGGTTCAGAAGTAGTTGGAAATTTGAGTTGACCTGGTATCTTTTCTTGTCTCACCCCTAGGAAAACAGTCGTAGATGGGACGGGACTGTATAGTGACCATCAAAGAAAGGACAGACCCTAGCAGATATCAGTAAATTATGGTGTGGATTTAACAGTGAAAGAAATGCCCTGGGAACATAAGGTGGTGGTGTAAAATGATGATGGTGTAATAGGAGCGGGGAGGTTGTACTGCAGTTGTACAGGGTCTTGGTGAGACCACACCTGGAGTATTGCGTACAGTTTTGGTCTCCTAATCTGAGGAAAGACATTCTTGCCATGGAGGGAGTACAGAGATGATTCACCAGGCTGATTCCTGGGATGTCAGGACTTTCATATGAAGAAAGACTGGATAGACTCGGCTTGTACTCGCTAGAATTTAGAAGATTGAGGGGGGGATCTTATAGAAACTTACAAAATTCTTAATGGGTTGGACAGGCTAGATGCAGGAAGATTGTTCCCGATGTTGGGGAAGTCCAGAACAAGGGGTCACAGTTTAAGGATAAGGGGGAAGTCTTTTAGGACCGAGAGTGGTGAATCTCTGGAATTCTCTGCCACAGAAGGTAGTTGAGGCTAGTTCATTGGCTATATTTAAGAGGGAGTTAGATGTGGCCCTTGTGGCTAACGAGATCAGGGGGTATGGAGAGAAGGCAAGGTACAGGTTACTGAGTTGGATGATCGGCCATGATCATATTGAATGGCGGTGCAGGCTCGAAGGGCCGAATTGCCTACTCCTGCACCTATTTTCTATGTTTCTATGAGGTAGACTGAAAGTTTAAATGATGAGTTCCCCTCGGAGAGGTCGATACTAACCACCCAGAAAGTTACTCAGTGGCAGGAGGAGACTAATGCTAAGGAAGAACCTCTATTGTCTGTGAATCTGTTCAACAGACTAGGAAAAAGAATTACATTGTGTTAGAGGAAGTACCAGGGGAGTGGGTACTTGCTGTCAGAGTCGATGTTTTTGACCGGTGGATCAAAATTTATCCAACCCTTGATAATACAGTGGCCACTATTATCAAGAAGTTAAAAAAATTGTCCCTAGATTCGGCATCCCTATTCGGCTTGAGTTAAATAATGGTCCACAACAAATTGATAAAATTATGTAAACAGCTGGGAATTCCGCAGCAATTGAATTGTGAATAATCACCACAAGTTGTTGGATTTGTAAAAGGGGTAAGATAGACCCTGAAACTTAAATTAGTTAAATTAAAGGATGAGACAGAATTTGGCTGGATTAAAGCATTCCCCGTGGTTATTTAAATAAGAGTCACGCCTGTAGGGATATCTGGACTGAACCCAGCTGAAATTCATATGAGAAACCTTCATTAAGAGTACACTGGAAATGACCACTTTTCACTGTGTGACTGCAGAGATGACTGACCACATTCTAGCTTTGATCCTAGTGTTGGAAGAATTGTATTACAGAGTAGGAGCGGTGTACAGAGAGAGGCCCTCTGTTGAGAGTAGAAAATACATCTCCACCACTGTAGGAGTAAGTGGAAGTATGGACTGTTAATTTCATACTCTACTACGGATCAAGCACAGATGAATTAAACATAGAAACATAGAAAATAGGTGCAGGAGTTGGCCATTCGGTCCTTCAAGCCTGCACCGCCATTCAATATGATCATGGCTGATCATCCAACTCAGTATCCTGTACCTGCCTTCTCTCCATACCCCCTGATCCCTTTAGCCACAAGGGCCACATCTAACCCTTTAAATATAGCCAATGAACTGGCCTCAACTACCTTCTGTGGCAGAGAATTCCAGAGATTCACCACTCTCTGTGTGAAAAATGTTTTTCTCATCTCGGTCCTAAAAGATTTCCCCCTTATCCTTAAACTGTGACCCCCTTGTTCTGGACTTCCCCAACATCGGGAACAATCTTCCTGCATCTAGCCTGTCCAACCCCTTAAGAATTTTCTAAGTTTCTATAAGATCCCCCCTCAATCTCCTAAATTCTAGCGAGTGCAATCCGAGTCTATCCAGTCTTTCTTCATATGAAAGTCCTGACATCCCAGGAATCAGTCTGGTGAACCTTCTCTGTACTCCCTCTATGGCAAGAATGCCTTTCCTCAGATTTGGAGACCAAAACTGTACGCAATACTCCAGGTGTGGTCTCACCAAGACCCTGTACAATTAGCAACATGGATGGATGGGATTCGCGCCCACAAAACTCGGGAGGTGAAGACTCATCAGACGGAAATCATGAAGTTACGCCCACAAAAACCCGAGAGGCTTAATGGGATTCTGGGAAAATACATCCGCATCTCGTTATTAATATATTTGTTAAGATGGAACAATCACCATTATACTTTAGTTATCATTGATGATAGGTTATCATATGATAGAAGGGGGGGGAATGTAAATCCTGGCCAAAATTAGGCTGAAATAGAACTAAAATAAAGCAGAGATTCTGAGGGCCTGATGGTCATTTCTGTATAAGAGGACACAGGCTGCTGACTGGTGCCAGGAAGTCTAGGAACCAGATCAGTGCCTCAGATAAGAAAGGTTTGGGTATCTTTGCAATTGTTAGTGTGTTTGAGAATCTTGCAGAGGACCTCCAAGGTATTGTAAATGCATGAGTTTGATTGGATTAGGATTGTAAATAATGTTGCAAGACAGTTACCCTGCTGTTAGTTGATTGGCCAAAGTGTTAAGCCCAGGCAGAATTGTTTTGTGTTCCAGGGTAAATGTTGCATTATTCAGTTAACTAGCTTCCTTCTAGAAACGTCTGTAAGAAACACTGTTTAGTACTCTCTGTATTTGGACTGGGAAACTGTCAATAATATATTGATGTGATTGATATGTATGATTGGATTGTAAAAGGAACCACCCCTCTGTAGTTCAGCCCCTCGAGGTTCGTGGACCTATAAAATGTAGCCCCCATTTTAGATCGATGTCGATCTTCTCGAAGGGCACTTGGGACTGCGTGACCTTTTCGAGCATGTCTGCTTGCACGAGGCTGAAGGGCTTGGCCAGGCAGAGACAAGGATCGAACCTGCGGTGGTTAGGTACCGTATAGGGGAATTTGTGTTTGTCCTAAAAATAAAGATGAGTTGGTCCAGTGCTTGAGTCAGTGTTTTTACTGAACTAGACTTGGGGGGTAAACTTGAAGAGCGTATTTACAATATTACCAATGATCTGTTGGGGACCAACCACGTTGAAGCAACAGCCAAGATGACACACCAATGTCTCTATTTCCTTCACAGACGGAGGGAATTTGGCATGTCTCCAAAGACCCTTACAAACATGTACAGATGCCCTATAGAAAGCATACTGTCAGGTTGGAACAGCTTTGCCCAAGACCGCAAGAAATTGCAGAGAGTTGTGGATGTAGCTTAGTGCATTACACAGACTAGACTTCCTATCATTGAATCCATCTACACTCCACACTGCTTCCGAAAAGCAGCCAGCATAATTAAACACTTGTCCCAACCCGGTTATTCCTTCTTCTCCCTGCTCCCATCGAGCAAAAGACACAGGAGCTTGAAAGCACACAACAGCAGACTCAGGAACAGCCTCATCCCCTCTTTTATCAGGTTTCCATAAGCTGGGTACAGCTCTACGCCATTGCAGACATTGGACTTGTCAATAGATGCGCTAGAATGCTGAGAACTATAATCGGCACAATCCCCTTTGAGTTTTATTTCAGCTTGGATTGATTGTATTTATGTATAGTATTATCTATAGCATGCAAATCAAAACTTTTCACTGTCCCTCGGTACATGTGACAATAATGAACTTAAACCTAAATCTAAACCAATCCATGAGAAGGAGAAGATTAAATCGGAAGTGACAGTGATGCAGTTGAACAAAGGGGACTATGAAGGCATGAGAGGGGAGCTGGCCAAAGTAGACTGGAAAGGAATCCTAGCAGGAATGACGGTGGAACAGCAATGGCAGGAATTTATCGGCATAATCCGGAAGACGCAGGATCATTTCATTCCAAAAAGGAAGAAAGATTCTAAGGGGAGTAGGAGGCAACCGTGGCTGACAAGAGAAGTTAGGGATAGAATAAAACTAAAAGAAAAGATGTATAACACAGCAAAGAGTAGCCGGAAGCCAGAGGATTGGGAAAGTTTCATAGGACAACAGAAGGAAACAAAACGGGCAATACGGGCTGAAAAGATGAAGTACGAAGGGAAGCTGGCCAGGAATATAAAGAAGGACAGTAAAAGCTTATTTAGGTATGTTAAGGGAAAAAGAGTAGCAAAGTCAAATGTGGGTCCCTTGAAGGCAAACACGGGTGAAATTATTATGGGCAACAAGGAAATGGCAGAAGAGTTGAATAGGTACTTCGGATCTGTCTTCACTAAGGAAGACACAAACAATCTCCCAGATGTACTGGAGGACAGAGGATCTAAGGGGATAGAGGAACTGAAAGAAATTTTCATTAGGCGAGAATTAGTATTGGGTAGGCTAATGGGACTGAAGGATGATAAATCCCCTGGGCCTGATGGTCAGCATCCCAGGGTCCTCAGGGAGGTGGCTCTAGAAATAGTGGACGCATTGGTGATCAATTTCCAATGTTCAATAATAAAGAGGTATGGAGAGAAGGCAGGTGCGGGATACTGAGTTGGATGATCAGCCATGATCATGTTGAATGGCGGTGCAGGCTCGAAGGGCCGAATGGCCTACTCCTGCACCTATTTTCTATGTTTCTATGTTTCTATGATATGAAATTTGCCCGATAGTTCTGTAACAAATTTAGTTCCATGTCACAATCACTTAATCTTAAATTAAAAATAAATTAATTCTACTATACCCCTATCGTTCAGCCTATGAGTTTAACAAGAAATTCAAAAACAAATCTACACTCAGCAATAGAGCAGATTGGTCCCATAGACATGATGAAACCCTGTACTATTTTTGCTTAAAATTCACATAATATTCAGCTACTTGCTGATATGAAACCAGCATAACATGTAAGGTTTATTTTGGTCCAATAAAGGAGTTTAAGAAGGAATAGACAGTCACTTGTACAGGAAAAAATATGAAAAGACACTAATTGAAAGTGCCTTTACAGATATTATTACAGCATGCAAGCATTGCACCATTACCATGCATATAGTGTCCTCTTGAATTCGCAAGTGTATGAAGAGTTTATCGGCACTAAACTCTTCATTCAGCACAGATGAAGTTACATTTGCTTGAGAACAGCGTTTCAATAGGTCACACTATATTAAATGTATATATATAGTGTCACCTATTCCTTTTCTCCAGGGATGCTGCCTGACCCACTGAGTAATTCCAGTATTGTGTGTGTGTATATGTGTATATATATATATATAGGGTGTTCAGGTGGACATCTATGCTCAGTCTGCCTTGTCCTATAAAATGAATCCTGGTTGGCAAACACAATAACTCCCCTCCCCATTCCCACACTGACCTTTCAGTCCTGGGTCTCCTCCACCGTCATGTCCACTATGAGGCCAAATGCAAATTGGAGGATCGGCACCTCATATTTCGTTTGGGCAGCTTACAACCCAGCGGTATGAATATTGATTTCTCTAATTTCAAGTAACCCTTGCATCCCCTCTCTCTCCATTACTCCCCACCCCAGTCATCCGACCAGCTTCACTACTATCCTGCTAGGTTTCACTGTTTGTATACGTTATCACCTTTTCCACGGCCAACAATGGATCATTGTGGGCTCTAGTTTTTCCCCCAATCATCGTTGCTGGCTTTGGTTTATCCTTTTCATACCTTTCATTCATTTCTTCTTTGAAACCTTTTCATACCTCTAGTTTCCCTCTCCCCTGATTCTCAGTCCGAATAAATGTTTCGACCCCAAACGTCACCTATTCCTTTTCTCCAGCGATGCTACTTGACCCACTGAGCTAATCCAACATTTTGTGTGTGTGTGTGCGTGTGTGTGTGTGTGTGTGTGTGTGTGTATATATATATATGGAGGCCACCTGGGATCAGAAATATGCAGAATCCTAGATAAAGGAGCTACATTATTGATTGCCTTACTGAGGTTTCAACTTCAAAAGATAACCATATATTGAATGTGTTCGCTGTTACAGCACCACATCATTCTTATCTATACCATTGATTTTCTACCAATTAGTCTGTAGATTTGCTCAGTTGTTCATGCTCACTGTAAATATAATTACAACTGTCCAAACACAATTCAGCCACCACACATTGAGCTAATGGTAATGATTTTGATTTACATTCAAGCTTCAGCTGTGCAACACCACTCCACATCCAGATCACAAACTTCTAAAAGATCTATATTTTCCTAATTAGACATTTCAGATTTCCAGAAATTAAAACAACTCCTCATTTGTCATGTTTGCAATCTCTACCAGGAAAGGTAAAGTGCTAATCAAAAGGGAGATAAATAATCATAGTGTACAAAACAGTGAAATGTTAAATACAACTGCATTGTACATTGCACATGTAATATGTCAATAGGTAATTGGAGCAGAATTAGGCCATTTGGCCGATTGAGTCTACTCCACCATTCAATCATGGCTGATTTATCTTTCCCTCTCGACCCCATTCTCCTGCCTTCTCCCCATAACCCCTGACCCCCTTCAGGCAAACATCTTGCTAATTATTATACTGGTTTGTCCTGCAATTTCATTAATTCATAAGTTATAGGCACTGAATTAGGTCATTCAGCCCATCAAGTCTACTCAGCCATTCAATCATGGCTGATCTATCTCTCTCCTGCCTTCTCCCCATACCCACTGGCACCAGTACTAGTCAAGAATCTAGCAATCCCCACTTTAAAAATACCCAATGACTTGGGCTCCACAGACTTCTGTAAGGGGGGCAGGATAGGGGGTAGGGAGGGGGAGGGGTAGGGGGGAGGGGGGGGGGTAGGGGGAGGGAGGGAGGGAGGGGGGTAGGGGGGTGGGGGGAGAGAGGGAAGGTGGGGGTGGGGGTGGGGGGGGAAGGGAGGGGGTGTTAGAAGACCAACATCCCATTCAAAACTGACACATCTAATGTATTGCAGTAAGACTAGATAGTGACCAAGGTTTGACAAACAATTTCCCTGGTTACTGTTTCTTGTTCCATTTAGTTGTAAACACATCTTAAGGACATGAGACACTGCATGTGTGTGAGAAGAGACCGTGGAAAAAAACAAGCAAAATGCTGGAACAAGGTAAGAACTGCAGGAAAATATATGATAACAGACACCAACACAGTAAATTCTCCAGGACACTGATTTTTAGACAAATTCAGCCAAGGAACCAAGTCTTGATGTTAAGTCATAAACATTCTTACCGAGTATAAATCTTTTCTTTCAGATAATCCAGGAACTAAATATTAGCTGAAAATAATCTTCAACAAAATGTCAATCCATCAAAGACCAAACAGGACAATGATAACCTATTAGAAGAGCCTTGTGTTTCTAAAAGAAAATCTTCAGTAATATATCTTAAACATTCACAGCAGTATGCAGTCGGCTGGTGTATTTTCACCGTTTTAGATTTCCCCCCTGGTCGTTATTTTTTTAACAGCGGTTTTAGCGAATGTTAGCAAAGTGGGGACGATATCCAGGATTGTGACTGTACCTGAGAGGCTCCGGCTTGGACTTTGCGCCGCGCTTCACCTGATGGAAATCCCTGTGCTGGTGATGCTCGCTCCCTCTCGCCCTCTCTCTCTCTCTGTGATGGGCAGTTTCAGCAGCCTATTGTTCTGGATAGCGGAGAGGCGTTGCCGAGAGAACTGGCAACATCTTCACTACCTAGCGCCCACTTCTGCAACAGAAAGCAGCAGCGGCAGCAGCACAGAGCCACCAGATATTGTGTGTGTGTGTGTGCACTTCAATATGGGACGTTACAAAAATAAAAGAAGCACTAGTCGCCTTGTTTTAAAAAAAATAAGGAATATTAAAGGGAATGGTTACGTGGAAAGCAAACCATGTAAAAAATAGTCGCATAGCTTCAGACAGAATTAAACCAATGCTGCTGTAATGCAAGCAATTCGGTCAATTTAACAAAACTGGAGCATTCAGGAGTTGTATTCAGGTGTGAGGGGGGAGCACTGTAGGACTGGAATCGAAACATAGAAACATAGAAAATAGGTGCAGGAGTAGGCCATTCGGCCCTTCGAGCCTGCACCGCCATTCAATATGATCATGGCTGATCATCCAACTCAGTATCCTGTACCTGCCTTCTCTCCATACCCCCTGATCCCCCTAGCCACAAGGGCCACATCTAACTCCCTCTTAAATATAGCCAATGAACTGGCCTCAACTACATTCTGCGGGAGAGAATTCCAGAGATTCACCACTCTCTGTGTGAAAAAAGTTTTCCTCATCTCGGTCCTAAAAGATTTCCCCTTTATCCTTAAACTGTGACCCCTTGTTCTGGACTTCCCCAACATCGGGAACAATCTTCCTGCATCTAGCCTGTCCAACCCCTTAAGAATTTTGTAAGTTTCTATAAGATCCCCCCTCAATCTTCTAAATTCTAGCGAGTACAAACCGAGTCTATCCAGTCTTTCTTCATATGAATGTCCTGACATCCCAGGAATCAGTCTGGTGAACCTTCTCTGTACTCCCTCTATGGCAAGAATGTCTTTCCTCAGATTAGGAGACCAAAACTGTACGCAATACTCCAGGTGTGGTCTCACCAAGACCCTATACAACTGCAGTAGAACCTCCCTGCTCCTATACTCAAATCCTTTTGCTATGAATGCTAACATAACATTCGCAATGAACACTGGTTTACATTAAACATATATTGGATAAATTATTGAGACACAAGTGACTGTAAATGCTGGAATCTTGAGTGTGCTGGAGTAACTCAGCGGGTCAGGCAGCATCTCTGCGGGGAAAGGATAGGTAACGTTTCGGTTTGAGACCCTTCTTCAGACTGCCTGACACTGCAGAGAGAGGGCCAGAGGGACTGAGAGCTGCTTTGAAACACTCATCGCAATTCCTGTCCATTATCGCAATGCAATGATCCCACGTTTATTATTTAACTTCCAAAAAAGTGTAGAACGTTGTGAGAGGAATAGATCGGGTCTATCATTATGAGAGGAACTGCACAGAGTCTCTAGCCCAGAGTAGGGGAATCGAGAATCAAAGGACATAGGTTTAAGATGAGGGGGGAAAGAATTAATTGAATTCTGATGGGTGACTTTTTCCACACAAAGGGTGGTGGGTGTATGGAGTGAGCTGCCAGAGGAGGTAGTTGACGATGGTAACGTTACTGGTACATACATGGATAGGACAGGTTAAGAGGGATATGGGCCAAATGCAGGCAGATGGGACTAGTGTCGGTTGGAGGAGGCTGTTTCCATGCTGTATGACTCTATGACTCTAAATAGTGTAGTCAATGCTAAAAAATAACGACTAAGGCTGATATTTTCTACTTTAAGAAAAGGAGAAAGTGCTGAAAGATCATTGACCTGAAATGCTATCTCCCCCTCCACAGATAGAAACATAGAAAATAGGTGCAGGAGGAGGCCATTCGGCCCTTCGAGCCAGCACCGCCATTCATTGTGATCATGGCTGATCATCCCCTATCAATAACCCGTGCCTGCCTTCTCCCCATATCCCTTGACTCCACTAGCCCCTACAGCTCTATCTAACTCTCTCTTAAATCCATCCAGTGACTTGGCCTCCACCTCTGGGTGAAAACGTTTTTTCTCACATGACCTCCCCTTTATTCTAAGACTGTGGCCCCTGGTTCTGGACTCGCCCAACATTGGGAACATTTTTCCTGCATCTAGCTTGTCCAGTCCTTTTATAATTTTATATGTTTCTATAAGATGCCCCCTCATCCTTCTAAACTCCAGTGAATACAAGCCTAGTCTTTTCAATCTTTCCTCATATGACAGTCCCGCCATCCCAGGGATCGATCTCGTGAACCTACGCTGCACTGCCTCAATCACAAGGATGTCCTTCCTCAAATTAGGAGACCAAAACTGTACACAATACTCCAGATGTGGTCTCACCAGAGTCCTATACAACTGCAGAAGAACCTCTTTACTCCTATACTGAAATCCTCTTGTTATGAATGAAATCCTCTTGTTATGAAATGTTATGATGCTGCTTGATTTACCAGGTAGTGTTAACATTTTGAATGAAGCTTTTAACACCCCTGGTACATGAATGGAAATATTGTGCCAATTGGTTTAACATATATCAATCTTACAAAACCGATACAGTTTAAGTGTAGAAAGGAACTTAAGTTGCAGGCTTAGACCAAAGATAGAGACAAAATGTTGGAGCAACTCAGCGGGTCAGACAGCATCTTTAGACAAAAGGAATGGGTGATGTTTTGGGCCGAGACCCTTCTTCATACATTTAAAGTTTGACCTGAGTTAAGTTTAGTTTATTTTAGTTTAGTTTGAGATAGAGCACGGAAACAGGCCTTTCGGGCCACCGAGTCTGCGCCGACCAGCGATCCCCGCTCTATCTTGCACACACTTGGGACAATTTTCAAATTTACCGAAGTCAATTAACCTACAAACGTATACGTCTTGGGAATGTGGGACGAAACCGGAGCTTAGGGGGAAAACCAAGGCAGATCACAGGGAGAACGTACAAACTCCATACAGACAGCACCAGTAGTCAGGATTGAACCTGGGTCTCTGCTTCTTTAAGCAGCAACTCTACCACTGTTCCACCCTGCCGCCCCAAGTGTTAACATTTTGAGTTAAACTTTTAACAACCCTGCGCACGGATGGAAACATTGTCGCCTGACACACATCAATCTCGGAAAGCCTATACATTTTAAGATTGGCCTGAGGTTATGCTATATCCCGGTTCATGTTTGTGGAGTCAGGAGCGCCACAGGACAATCATACGTCAATAAGTGAAAGGAGTAGAATTAGGCCATTTGGCCCATCAAGTCTACTCTGCCGTTCAATCATGGCTGATCTATCTCTTCCTCTCAACCCCATTCTCCTGCTTTCTCCCTATAACCTCTGACACCCGTACTAATCAAAAATCTATCCATCTCTGCCTTAAATATATCCACTGACATGGCCTTCACAGCCTTCTGTGGCAAAGAATTCCACAGATTCACCACCCTCTGACTAAAGAAATGTCTCCTCATCTTCCTAAAAGAACGTCTTTTAATTCTGACTTTAGGCCCATTTGAATGTTTGTTGCCGGTCAGTTTATCGATTCTGTAAATGCTCAGGAAAATGGTCATAGCATCATACAGCATGGAACAGCCCCTTCAACACAACTTGCCCATGCCGACCAGGATACTCCATCTATGCTGATCCCACTTGCTTGTGTTTGGCCCATATCCCTCTAAGCCCTTCCTGTCCAGGTACTAGTCCAAGTGTCTTTTGAATGTTGATCTAGCACCTCTGCTGGCAGCTTGTTCCACATACCCACCACACTGCTTGAGAAAAAAGTTGCCCCTCAGGTTCCTATTAAATCTTTCCCCTCTCATGTTAGGTTCACTGGTCTATAGGTATCAGATTTTTCTTTCCAGCCCTTCTTAATTAGAGTCATAGCAGTCGCCACCCTTCATATTCTGTCACCTTACTTGTGTCCAATGATGATTCGTATCTCAGCCAGGACTTCCGCCATACTTCCCTAGCTTCCCACAGTGTCCTTGGTTATATCTGATCAGGCCCAGCTCCCATGTTGTCGGAGCAGAATTAGGCCATTCATCCCATCAATCCTACTCCGCCATTCAACCATGGCTGATTTATCTTCCACCTCAACCCTATTCTCCTGCCTTAACTTTAATCTCTCGCTACTGTTGTGTTCCAGCTAAAGCAAAAAGAAAAAATAAGAAGTAACTAGTTTTAGTGCCTTGATGTCTGATCACATAAAAAATAGCTGACATCTGCGGGCTATAATTAATGTTTTAAACATATTGGTAAAAGTAAGAAGTAACTTGTTTTAATCTTCTATATAACTTCTATATAATCTTCTATATAAATCTCCGCCTTAAAAATATCCATTGACTTGGCCTCCATAGCCGTCTGTAGCAATGAATTCCACAGATTTACCACCTTCTGACTAAAGAAATTCCCCTTCATCTTTCTAAAGATGCGTCCTTTTATGCTGAGGCTATGGGCCCTAGTCCTAGAATCTCCCACTAGTGGAAACATCCTCTCCACATCTACTCTATCCAAGCCTTTTACTATTCGGTAAGTTTCAATGTCGTGGTATCAAAAAGTACGCGCCAGTCATTGACTGTGATACCAAGAAACTTATATTTTGTATGCAGCCTTGCATGATAACTCCAGCTGATTACTGTCTCTGTTAGTGACTCCCTCATACAATCTAAACCCGGAGGATGGTGTTAAACCAGAAATTTGGCCCTCAGAATACCTATTTTAGCAGGACCACCAATCTTATGGCTTCTTAAGGGAGCAATTGTCCACAGACCTTTCCATTGTGTCACTGGGAACACTTACTCCTCCTCAGTTGTCCCATTACCATGGCTATATGTTTAAAAGTATAGATGTTGGGAGGTCATGTTGCAGTTGTATAATAGACAATAAACAACAGGTGCAGGAGTAGGCCATTCGGCCCTTCGAGCCAGCACCACCATTCAATGTGATCATGGCTGATCATCCACAATCAGTACCCCGTTCCTGCCTTCTCTCCATATCTCGTAACTCCACTATGCCTAAGAGCTCTATCTAACTATCTCTTGAGAGCATCCAGAGAGTCAGCCTCCACCGCCCTCTGAGGCAGAGAATTCCACACACTAACAACTCTCTGTGTGAAGACGTTGGTGAAACGGCATTTAGAGCATTGTGTTTAGTTCTGGGCACCATGTTATAGGAAAGATATTGTCCGTCATGATTGTATAAGATCATGAGAGGGATAGATCGGGTAGATGCACAGAATCTCTTGCCCAGAGTATGGAAATAAAGGACCAGAGGACATAGGTTCAATGTGAAGGGGAAAAGATTTAATAGGAATCTGAGGGGTAACATTTTCACACAAAAGGTGGTGGGTGTATGGAACAAGCTGCCAGAAGACGTAGTTGAGGCTGGGACTATCTCAACGCTTAAGAAACAGTTAGACAGGTGCATGAATAGGACAGGTTTGGAGGGATATGGACCAAAGGCAGGCAGATGGGACATGTTGGGTGGTGTGGGCGTGATGGGCCGAAGGGCCTGTTTCCACACTGTATAACTATGACTATAACACATAGCCTGATAGGGGTTGTATTTCATCTCATTTTGCACAGATGAATAGTTTAGATTAATTTAGTGTAGTTGAGTTTAGAGATACAAGTCAAGTCAAGTCAAGTTTATTCATCACATACACATACGAGATGTGCAGTGAAATGAAAAGTGGCAATGCTCGCGGACTTTGTGCAAAAAGACAAACAAACAAACAACCAAACAAACTACAAACAGAATGGAACAGAATCACATATTCTTTTACATATTAAATATTGTGGGTGGAAGGAAAAAGGGAAAAAACAGCAATTTAAAAAAAAAGCAGTAGAGTGGTACAGTAAAAGTTAGTCCCTGGTGAGATAGGAGTTTACAGTCCTAATGGCCTCTGAGAAGAAACTCCTTCTCAACCTCTCCGTTCTCACAGCATGGCAACGGAGGCGTTTGCCTGAACGTAGCAGCTGGAACAGTCCGTTGCAGGGGTGGAAGGGGTCTCCCATGATCTTATTGGCCCTGGAGTTGCACCTCCTGATGTATAGTTCCTGCAGGGGGGCGAGTGAAGTTCCCATAGTGCGTTCGGCCGAACGCACTACTCTCTGCAGAGCCTTCTTGTCCTGGGCAGAGCAATTCCCAAACCAGATTATAATATTTCCGGACAAGATGCTTTCCACAGCTGCTGATTAGAAGCACTGGAGGATCCTCGGAGACACTCTGAATTTCCTCAATTGCCTGAGATGGTAAAGGCGCTGCCTTGCCTTACTCACGAGTGCTGCGGCATGTGATGTCCATGTCATATCCTCAGAGATCATACAGCGTGGAAACAGGCCGCGCTACGGCCCACCGAGTCCGCACCGACCTGCGTTCCCTGTTCACTAACACTACACACACTAGCGATAATGCATAATTATAACAAGCCAATTAACCTACAAACCTGTATGTCTTTGGAGTGTGGGAGGAAAGCGGAGATGCCGGAGAAAACCCACGCAGGTCATGGGGAGAACGTACAAACTCCATATAGACAAGCACCCGTAGTCAGGATTGAACCCGGGACTCTGGCGCTGTAAGGCAGCAACCATGCAGCCCCGTTGCAGGGAAACCCGTGCATGTCAAATTTTCATGTCCTCGTAATGTACTTGAATCACATTTCAGATGTCGGTGAAGTCTGTGTAAAGTGTGGGAGGTACTTCACAGCTGGGATCTATTAATTAGGACTACTTAATATTTGGCTACACAAAAATGCTTGAGAAACTCAGCGGGTGCAGCAGCATCTATGGAGCGAAGGAAATAGGCGACGTTTCAGGCCGAAACCCTTCTTCAGACTATTTGGCTAGTTTGGTTTAATTTATTGTCATGTGTCCCAAAGTACAGTGAAAACTTTTGTTGCTTGCTATCCGGTCAGTTAGATTAGGGATACGGATCAACCGCAAGTAGGTGGAACTAGTGTAGATGGGACATGTTGGTCGGTGTGGGGAAATTGGGGTGAAGGGCCTGTCTCCAAGATTCAGATTCAGATTCAGATTCAACTTTAATTGTCATTGTCAGTGTACAGTACAGAGACAACGAAATGCAGTTAGCATCTCCCTGGAAGAGCGACATAGAATATGATTTCAATAAATAAATCTATTTACATGCTTACAGACATAGTGTTTTTCCTATGGGAGGAGTGTCCGGAGGGGGGGTATTTGGCAGTCACCGAGGCACATTGTTTAGTAGTGTGACAGCCACAGGGAAGAAGCTGTTCCTGGACATGTAGCGCCTCCCGGATGGTAGAAGGGTAAACAGTCCATGGTTGGGGTGAGAGCAGTCCTTGGCGATGCTGAGCGCCCTCCGCAGACAACGCTTGCTTTGGACAGACTCAATGGAGGGGAGCGAGGAACCGGTGATGTGTTGGGCAATTTTCACCACCCTCTGCAATGCCTTCCGGTCGGAGACAGAGCAGTTGCCATACCATACTGTGATGCAGTTGGTAAGGATGCTCTCGATGGTACAGCGGTAGAAGTTCACCAGGATCTGAGGAGACAGATGGACCTTCTTCAGTCTCCTCAGCAAGAAGAGATGCTGGTGAGCCTTCTTGATCAGAGTTGAGGTATTGTGGGTCCAAGAGAGGTCATCGGAGATGTTAACCCCCAGGAACCTGAAGCTAGAAACACGTTCCACCTCCGTCCCGTTAATGTGGATGGGGGTGTGCGTGCCGCCCCTGGACTTCCTGAAGTCTACAATGAGCTCCTTGGTCTTCTTGGAGTTAAGGGCCAGGTTGTTGTCAGCGCACCATGCTGCTGGACCTCCACCCTATAGGCCGACTCATCATTGTTGCTGATGGGGCCAATCAAGCTGTAGGACTCTATGACTCCATGAGAGCTGCAACTTTCTCCTTGTAAAACTAGAGGAAGTTTTGTGTGCAAGGGTGTCAGGGGTTATGGGGAGAAGGCAGGAGAATTGGGTTCGGAGGGAAAGATTGATCAGCCATGATTGAATGGCGGAGTAGCCTTGATGGGCCAAATGACCAAATTCTGCTCCTACAACTTATGAACATCCCATCTCATGTGAAGATTGAGGGGGGATCTTATAGAAACTTACAAAATTCTTAAGGGGTTGGACAGGCTAGATGCAGGAAGATTGTTCCCGATGTTGGGGAAGTCCAGAACAAGGGGATCACAGTTTAAGGATAAAGGGGAAATCATTTAGGACTGAGATGAGAAAAACATTTTTTACACAGAGAGTGGTGAATCTCTGGAATTCTCTGCCACAGAATGTAGTTGAGGCCAGTTCATTGGCTATATTTAAGAGGGAGTTAGATGTGGCCCTTGTAGCTAAAGGGATCAGGGGGTATGGAGAGAAGGCAGGTACAGGATACTGAGTTGGATGATCAGCCATGATCATATTGAATGGCAGTGCAGGCTCGAAGGGCCGAATGGCCACTCCTGCACCTATTTTCTATGTTTCTATGTTTCTATGAAGTATCATTCATCTTTCAATCTTACAACATCACTGACTGTTCTCTGCTCATATGCTGTTCTGAAGATCATTGTGCTCTATAGAGCAGTGCTTCCCAAACTATCTGATGTGGCGTACCGGTAATTTTTTTCCCAATGTGCCAGGTACCGGTAATATACGTAGTAATATTTAATTTATACAGGAAACAATATATATAATGAATATAAGAAAAGTTGATAATTAGTTTTTATCTTATATTAAAGTTTGTAAACAAATAATACAATATTACAATATTTAAAAAAAAAATTAAACCATCAGTCTTCCCCAGCCAAGAGGTTAGGTAGGTTGGTTAGGGTTGGTAATGCACAAAAAACAATACAAACTATATTTTTAATGTTAAACAGAGCCCTACAGTTCGTGCTACTGAAGCTTAGTTAAGCCTATATGTTAATTCTAGACTAGGTTAGGTCATTTGCGGTATAATTCATGGTCAAATGAATGGAAAAACACAAAACTAGTGCAAAACTATTTTTTCCTCACCAATATCGATGTTTGAGATAAACTGGACATTTACCAAATAATTAATATAAATTTCATAACCCCAGGTAGGCCTATATACTTAATTTATGATATTAGGATGAAAGCCGAATAAATTCAGTGGGAATTCTTTTATTGAAAAGTATGTGTGAGAGGAACATTGATTAATAGGGTAAGTAATGTTAGGATAAGAAGCTAATATGAAATTTAAAATGAAATTACAAACAGGATAAAAATGGGAAAGTAAAGAATATTCATACTTACATTCTCAGATTAGTGGATTGTGACAAACAAAAGTATGATCTCTGAAGGTGCTATCCTTTCTTTCTTTTCTGGAAGCTCGCCGCGTACCGGCAACTGATGGTCCACGTACCGGTACCGGTCCGTGGACCACCACTTTGGGTAGCACTGCACACACATGCTGGGTTAAATGCCATGTCTGCTTTCCTGATTCCCCATCAGGATGAAATGTGTGTTATATATCTGTACATTCCACTATCTTTTTGCTAATAACTAGGAGATGCTGAATTTAATAATGTTATTTGAAAGGGAACAGAAGTGTTGTAATTAAAGATAATGATATCCAGTAGGGAACTGCTGCTTTTCAGTTTATTCAGAATTTTGCATATAATTAGATATTCGGCTTATGATTAACACTTGGTAATAAGCATAGCATGATTGATATTTAAATAAAAACCTTAGTATCCTTCTGTTCAAAGGCCACATAAAACAAAATCAATGCCTGATTACCATTCATTTCTGAAGCAAATATCTCAATATTTATTATACTGCTTTCTCTTGCAATTTCATGTTCATAACTTAATAGGGAGCAGAATTAGGCCATTCGCCCTATTAAGTCTTTCATGGCTGGTCTATCTTTCGTTCTCAACTCCATTCTCCTGCCTTCTCCCCATAACCCGACACCCGTACTAATCAATAAGGTACGGATGTACAAGATGTAGGTAAGGTCACATCTGAACTATTGTGCTCAGTTTTGGCCACCCTGCTAATGAAAATATGTCATGTCAAGTCAAGTCAAGTCAAGTCAAGTTTATTCGTCACATACACATTTCAATTTCAATTTCAATTTCAATTTCAAAGCACTTTATTCGTCCCCGCGGGGCAATTTAAAAGGGTGCATTACAGTAGCTTTAAAAAAAAAAAAAAAAAAAAAAGTGCAGTGAAATGAAAGTGGCAATGCTCGCGGACTTTGTGCAAAAAGACAAACAAACAAACTATAAACACAATCATAAACACACACATATTCTTTTACATATTGGAAGGAAAAACGTTCAGTAAAGTTAGTCCCTGGTGAGATAGGAGTTTACAATCTGAATGGCCTCTGGGAAGAAACTCCTTCTCAACCTCTCCGTTCTCACAGCATGGCAACGGAGGCGTTTGCCTGACCGGCAAGAGTGCAGAGAAAAGTTGTTAAGATGGCAAGTTGTTAGGCTGGCAAGTGTGCAGAGAAAAGTTACAAGGATGTTGTCTTGAATGCCGGGCCTAAGCTAGAAGGAGAGGTTATGAAGGCTAGGACTTTATTCCTTGGAGTGTAGGATGAAGGGTGATCCTGCAGAGGCATATCAGATCATGAGGGGAATAGATGGAGTCTTTTACCCAGAATAGGGGAACCAGAAATCAGAGCTCAAAGGTTTAAGGTGAGAGGGAAAAGTTTCAATAGGAACCTGAGAGGCAACCTTTTCAGACAGAAGTTACTGGGTATATGGAACGAGCTGCTAGAGGAGGTAGTTGAAGCAGGTACTATAACAACATTTAGAAGACATTTGGACAGGTATATGGAGAGGAAAGATTGCGAAGGATAGGTGCCAAAAGCGGGCAGGTGGGACGAGTGTAGATGGGGTATCTTGGCAGGTCAGTGAACACAATGTAATTTAATTCTGAGACATTTTACAGGAAACTTTTGACTTAAAATAGTGAGCAGCAATCAATGATAGACAAAAGTGCTGGAGAAACTCAGCGGGTGCGGCAGCTTCTATGGAGCGAAGGAAATAGGCAACGTTTCGGGCCGAAACCCTTCTTCAGACCAATCAATTATTGGTTTCCATCACCTACAATACAATACAATTTATTGTCATTTGAGCCTCAGTGAGACTCAAACGAAATTCTGTTTCCACAGCCATACAAACAAAGACAATTCCTAGACATACACACAATTTAATTCACACAAACATCCATCACAGTGGACCCACTGTGATGGAAGGCAAAGTCTTTTCTCTCCCCTGTTCTCCATGTCTCTCCTGATATCCAAGCCCCAGGCGGGTGATGCTAAGTCCCACGGCCATTTTAGGCCGTGCCGGGCGATTTACGGCCCCGCTCCTGGTCTAAATGTCACAAAGTTGGAGCCCCCGGCGGGCGCTGGAATGTCCCACGGCCATGAAACCGTGCCGGGCGATGTACGTCCCCGCTCCGGGTCGTTTCAACCCCGCGACACGGGCTGGAGAAGTCGCGTTGCGGGAGCTCCGGGAAGCGGTCTCTCTCTCCCCCCGGACTCGCGAGCTCCCGATGTCCCAGTCCACCAGACCTGCGGCTGCGTTGCTGGAGCCTCCGAGCCCCAGGAGTCGAGTCGCAGCAGCGAGTCACCACCGCTCCCCACGCTCCGAGGCCGGCCAGCCCCACGATGGTGAGTAGTCCGCAGCTCCGCAGTCTCCCGAGCCCCCGGGTCGTTCAGGTTGGAGGCCGCTCCACGGTGCTAGGCCCCAACGACAACGGAGACCCGACAGGGAAAAGGTCGGATCTCCCGGACACGGAAAAGATTTTAAACGGTTTCCCCCTCCCCCCCCCGCCCCCCACATATACACATTTAAAACTAGTATTAAAAAACACCAACACTACATTTAACTAGACTGTTAGGCGCTTCCCCCCCCTGGTGAATGCTATGTACTTACTTCTCTGTTTCTATCCCAAGTACAGGCCTCGTGGCTGTGAGTCTGGAATCAAGGGGTTAAAGGCTCCTGTACCCGATTGGCCCAGCTGCGTCAGGTGACGGGTGACTCATCCGAAGTATAAATACGAGAGCTTCCCAGGATTCTCGGCTCTTCGTCGTGGACTCTGACTGATGAGCAGACTGTTGGTGGGGGCTGAGGCAGCCGGACCACATGGCATAGAACTTTGTGTATTTTCACCATTCCTTGTTATCAGATATTGTATTGGGACGGATAAGGGCTGACCTTAGAGTTTTCGTGTATTTTGGTTTCAGGGTTGTATCTCTTTGGGCAGGTTTTGGAATCTCCGGTTCGACGGCCCATGGTGTGGCTGGCTGGAGCATTGTTAAATTGTTTGTCGGTTTATCCATATCCCTGACTGGGTTGTTTAAATCAGGTTTGAGTTTTGTGTTCCAATGAACAATTAAAACTGTTTTTTGAACCTGAACCTGGTTTTTGACTTGTGTTACGTGGCTCTGAAGTACTTGCATTCGGGAGTCGTAACAAAATGGGGGCTCGTCCGAAGTTTTGAGGACCCTAGACGTTTTTAGGGGGTTGTTTTTTGGTAGGCTTCTGGACTGAGGAAGTCTGTGTGTTGTGGGGGAATTTTTTCTTCCCTGTTTGTGGTAGCATTAGTGCCCAGGTTTTAGCTGGTGGTTTAGGGCTACTTTAGAATGGAATTTAAGGTGAAAGAATTTGTTGAGGCTCCTAGTCGGGAGTTGTTTGATAGATGTACGAAAGAGCATTTGATTTTGCTGGCTGAGAACTATGCCGTGCCTATTGACAAGCATTCAAAGAAACACTCCATTAAATCGGAGTTGTGGGCTGCGTTGGTGGAGGCTGGGGTTTTGCCTGGTGGTGCAGACAGTCCCCCACCTTCTGTTCAGCCAGTTCAGAACATGGAGGCCATCATTAAACTGAAGGAGATGGAGCTTGAGTCACAGAGAATTGCCTCTTTGTTAAAAGAGAAAGAGCTCATGCATGTTCTTGAAATGAAACGGCTTGAGGAGGAAACCAAAAGGGCTGAATATCAGCTGCGGGCAAAAGAAATAGATAATTCCCGGGTTTCTTCTAGGGAACGGGAGTTTGATATGAGCAAGAACATCCGCCTGGTTCCCCCATTTCGTGAGGAGGATGTGGACAAGTATTTCACAGTGTTTGAACGGGTGGCTTTGTCCTTGAAGTGGCCTAGGGACGTGTGGACCTTGCTATTGCAGTGTGTCTTTGTGGGTAAAGCACGGGAGGTGTACTCGTCT
Source organism: Amblyraja radiata (assembly GCF_010909765.2). NCBI lineage: Eukaryota > Metazoa > Chordata > Chondrichthyes > Rajiformes > Rajidae > Amblyraja > Amblyraja radiata. The sequence continues at coordinate 119,121,662 of NC_045958.1, forward strand.
TTATCTGTTGAAAGCAGTCTGGACTATGAGTGTGTGAAGTCTACAGTATTAAGGGCTTATGAATTAGTTCCAGAGGCGTACCGGCAGAAGTTCCGGCGCTTTAGGAGGTTTGATAGTCAGACTTATGTGGAGTTTGCTAGGGAGAAGGAGGCACTTTTTGACAGGTGGTGCGCTTCTCAAGGAGTGAAGGATTTTGAGCTACTGCGGGCCTTGATAATTATGGAAGACTTTAAGAACTGTCTCCCTGAGAGGGTTACTACTTACCTTAATGAGCAGAAGGTGAATGAGGTGTCTAAGGCTGCGGTGTTGGCAGATGAGTATGTATTGACTCATAAATCTGATTTTGTTGGGCGATCCTATAGTTTTGGTGCACGGCCGGTTGATCGTGGTGGTGTCGCCGGTGGCAGTGTCAAAGCTGTTTCTGTGCCTGCAAATGGCAGCACGTTGATACAGGGGGAGGTCCGAGCTGATAAGGTTGACGGAAATGTAAGGACTGATGAAGGTCCTGTGTGCTACTATTGTAGAAGGAGAGGGCACATGTTAAAGTCGTGTCCCGTTCTGAAGCAGAAAAATGCAAAGCCTGTGGCTTTGGTGGGTGCACAGAAGGCACCTGTCGTACCTGAGGTGCCTGAGTCTGATGAGTGTAGGAATTATTCTGCGTTCATCATGAATGGTTTTGTTTCTCTAGAGGATGGGGGTGATAAAGTTCCAGTATCCATCTTGCGTGATACTGGTTCTACTCAGTCCTTTATATTGGATGGTGTACTGCCGTTTTCTGGGGAATCATCGGTTGGGTCAAGTGTCCCAGTGGTAGGTTTCGGGATGGATGACATGGTAGTGCCTTTGCATACCGTGCGTCTCGAGTCCGAGTTGGTTTCAGGCCGGGTAACTGTTGGGTTACGGCCGTGTTTTCCCGTTGGGGGAGTTTCTGTGATTTTGGGGAATGACTTGGCAGGAGGTAGAGTTTTAGTCACTCCTGAGGTGACGGCTGTTCCGATGGTGCAGAGTCCTGATAGATTGGCTATGCAGCATCCAAAGGTCTTCGCAGCTTGTGCTGTCACGAGGGCTATGGCTAAGAGCCAGGCGAAGTTTGAGGATGTGGTGGACCTGAGTGAGAGCATTTTTGGGGATCAGGATGATAGATCCTGTGTTGTGAAGGGTGTTTCTCCATCTCAAGATGGGATAGTGTCTGGAAATGTGCCGGTGTCACTGTCACGTGACCGGCTGGTTGAGGAGCAAAAGAGTGATCCAGGTTTATCTGATCTGTGCGACTGCGCAGTGCCTGAGGGGGATATGGATTCCACAACAAAGGGGTATTTTCTAAGGGATGGCTTACTGATGCGAAAGTGGTCTCCCTTGGATATATCTGGGCATGATGATTGGAGCGTGGTTGATCAGATTGTGATGCCTCGTCGGTATAGGGACGAGATACTCTGTTTGGCTCATGATGGTCCTCTGGGTGGACATTTGAGGGTCCTGAAGGAAAAATGGTTGCAGGAGGATACAAAACGTAGTGTTTTAGACCACGTTTGTACTTTTCGCTCTAGATTGAGGAGGGCATGCGAACTGGCAATGGGTAATCTTGCCTCTGCTCAGTCTAGGATGAAGGACTGGTTCGACAGGAAGGAGCCTGTGGAGGTTGATGGGTCGGAGCTATGTCCTCCTAAGCCTGTTTTGGCTGCAGTGGTGCTGCCCCCTGACACGGGTGGTGATGTGGGGGAGGCACGGTTGTCTGTGGCAGTAACGCAGGGAAAGCTGAGTAACTCTGAGGTTTTGGAGACGCTTCCCTTGCGGTTGTCTCATTTGACTGGCATATCCGTGGCAAGGATGATGTATTGGCTTATGCATTGTCGCGCCAGTGATGTCTGTGTTACTGAATAGTTGCTGAAATTTGGTGGTGTTTTTTTTGTTCATTTTCAGAAACTTATTCAGTATCTTTGGGTGGGGGTGTTAGGCGCTTCCCCCCCCTGGTGAATGCTATGTACTTACTTCTCTGTTTCTATCCCAAGTACAGGCCTCGTGGCTGTGAGTCTGGAATCGAGGGGTTAAAGGCTCCTGTACCCGATTGGCCCAGCTGCGTCAGGTGACGGGTGACTCATCCGAAGTATAAATACGAGAGCTTCCCAGGATTCTCGGCTCTTCGTCGTAGACTCTGACTGATAAGCAGTCTGTTGGTGTGGGCTGAGGCAGCCGGACCACATGGCATAGAACTTTGTGTATTTTCACCATTCCTTGTTATCAGATATTGTATTGGGACGGATAAGGGCTGACCTTAGAGTTTTCGTGTATTTTGGTTTCAGGGTTGTATCTCTTTGGGCAGGTTTTGGAATCTCCGGTTCGACGGCCCATGGTGTGGCTGGCTGGAGCATTGTTAAATTGTTTGTCGGTTTATCCATATCCCTGACTGGGTTGTTTAAATCAGGTTTGAGTTTTGTGTTCCAATGAACAATTAAAACTGTTTTTTGAACCTGAACCTGGTTTTTGACTTGTGTTACGTGGCTCTGAAGTACTTGCATTCGGGAGTCGTAACATAGACAAAAAAAAAAAAAAGACAGGCAGGCTGCAGGGGCCACTGCAACGGGTGAGTCGCGCCGCCAACAATTTGTTCACCTCATGCTCAGGGCCAAATAAATGCTGATAAAATGAGTAATTAGTAGGTTATAGCGGACCCACCACTCGGTCCGCAAGAACCTACCTGATCTCCCGGTGGCTCAGCACTTCAACTCCCCCTCCCATTCCGAATCCGACCTTTCTGTCCTGGGCCTCCTCCATGGCCAAAGTGAGCACCACCCAAAATTGGAGGAGCAGCACCTCATATTTCGCTTGGGCAGTTTGCACCCCAGCGGCATGAACATTGAATTCTCCTATTTCCGGTAGCCCTTATTGTCTCCTCCCCTTCTCGGCTCTCCCTCAGCCCTCGGGCTCCTCCTCTTCCTTTCTTCTTCCTGCCTGGTGAACTCACAGTGGTGGATGTTAATTTGTGTTTATTGTGTGTTTTTGTCATTTTTACTATATGTAGGACTGCAAGGCAACGAAATTTCGTTCAGACCGCAAGGTCTGAATGACAATAAAGGATACTTTGACTTTGGAGGTAAACAGAGATCCTGGGGAATCCCCAAGCAGGTCGCGGGGAGAACGTGTAAACTCCCAACAGACAGCACCCGTAGTCAGGATCGAACCCAGGTCTCTGCCGCTGCAAGGCAGCAACTCTACCGCTCCACCACCGTGCCGCCATAGGTAGTCATGAATGACCTTGAGGGGATAGATAAGTCGTCAATGTAAGGATTCGAACCAGCTACCTTCCGGTTGCCAGCCGAACACTTAGCCCATTGTGCCATCTGTCGTCCTGTAAGAAGCATGCAACCCATTTGCTCCTTGAACTAATAGACCACACCTTCAAATACTATTCTGAGATAAGTACTTTCCTTTCAACAGTTCGTCTGGAGATCTAGCTTTATACGTTTTCACTTAATGTACTGGTAGATGGAATTTTGACCTCCTCACAAATGATCTTCTGAATCACAGGCCTTATCACGGAGCTGTGTGTAAATTTGAGTATAAAACTGAAAAAGAATTACAGCACAATGAGATAATACAAACACATTTTATGTGTGAAGACGAGTTGTTCTCTGAAGCCCTGCAAAGAAGTATTAAATAGATACGTGAAATGGGTCTTTGCTGTAAGTGGAGATGAATATTCATTTTTTATCTGAATTTTCAATATGTCACTAATCTAATGACCCCGGGTGAACAGAAGAGTGATATTGGATTAATTTGTATTGTTACACGAAGCCACCAATTGATTCACATCAGGAGATGCGTGTGGAGATTACAATCCAATCTTGCATCTGTGCTGTTGTTATTGGTAACTAGGTTGTTATATTATTATTTTGAAAGATAGAATCATTCTGATCACAATTTGAACGATCAAAACTTCATGTAGGTTGCATATTGAAGTCATAGGTCTTGGATTAGTCTACATCAAGTAATAATCTGATTTTCAACCTTGAAAGAAAATATTTTATAGAATTAATTTGATAAATTAGCCGAAAGGGATGCAAACATTTTAAAAGTTAATTCAGATCTTTCTTCTCAGAAAATGTTTGCATTTTCTGCTTTATATCTCAGTATAGTGTTTAATTATTTACAGAAATATATTTGCAGCTAGTTTATTTTCCCCTAGCTGGTGTTTCTTTGAGTATGATGGATATGAACTGTGCATTAGCAAATAGCAACTTTCCAAATACACATGTATATTCAACGTGTAAATATAAACCACTTCTGGATGAATAAATGAATTACATATAAGGAAACAAACAGAGACAAATGTGGATTACATATAAGCAAATATGAATTATGCACATACCTGCACTAACCACAAACATGGTCCATTTAAAACAGTATACTCATTAACTTAAAATCATTAACCAAATATGCATGGAAGAAAATATATTTGTTCATTACTCACCTAAATAAGTTTCAATTATTGTACTGTAGTATTTTAAAAGAGTATGTATGTATTCTCTATGTGTAGTCGATTCCCATCTGCACTGTTTCACTACAGTCTTTACCCATTTTAAATGGGTTTAAATATAATCAGTCATGAATTTAAAAGATTACAGTAACCAATACAATAAAATAGAACCTTGTTCAGATTAATCCACTCAAACATGTTTTATTCCTCACTCAATCAACACCAGGGCTAGACATTTCTGGCTATTTGAATATTAATTCAAGATCACTTTATTTCCACAGCTTGACAAGTGACAGGAAGCAGAGAGTGATGGTGGGTGCTGTTGAAGTTAAAGTGTTCTTGAATTCGAATGCTTCTCTGGATTTTCTTCCCCTTCATTTTCCTCTGTGCTTATGTCTCCCCCAGACCCATCTCTTTTCTGGTTTTACACTATTTACTGACCTGGGGGCACGGAGGCGCAGCGGTAGATTTGCTGCCTTACGGCGCTTGCAGCACCGGAGACCCGGGTTCAATCTCGACTACTGGTGCTGTCTGCACGGAGTATTTACCATCTCCCCGTGACTGCTTGGGTTTTCTCAGAGATCTTCACTTTCCTCCCACACTCCAAGGACGTTCAGGTTTGTAGGTTAATGGGCTTGGGATTGTATACTTGGTTTAGGGAGAGACATGGAGAACAGGGGAGAGAAAAGACTTTGCCTTCCATCACAGTGGGTTCACTGTGATGGATGTTTGTGTGAACTAAATTGTGTGTATGTCTAGAAATTGTCTTTGTTTGTATGGCTGTGGAAACAGAATTTCGTTTGAGCCTCACTGAGGCTCAAATGACAATAAATTGTATTGTATTGTATTGTATGTATTGTATTGTATAAGTGTAAATTGTCCCTAGGGTGTGTAGGCTTGTGTTAGTGTGCGGTGATCGCTGGTCGGTGCGGACTCGATGGGCCGAAGGGCCTGTTTCCACACTGTATCTCTAAACTAAACCTTTAGCCGCCCAATCCTGGAGAATTCAGCTTTATTTTGCTTTGAGCTCTTAGCATCAAAAAATTCAAAACGTGGCATAATATCAAAGTCTTTATTTCATTTCATTTCGTCCCTCAGCCTTCTTCCCTCTCAGAATCTATTCAGCACAAACTACTAGTATTTAATGAATGGTCCCATTTTTTCACTCTTTGCATTGACCTAACTTTACAGCATTTAACTATCTATGAGCTAAAGCCATCATTGCCATCCAATCTGCAGACACAAGAGGCACAATGTAGGTTAGTTTAGTTTAGAGTTACAGAACATAAAATGGCCGGACAGTCCACCGAGTCCACGGCAACCATCCATTCACATTAATCAGGGCTGCCAACATTGGGTGAGAGTTGAGAGTGAGAAATTGCGGGGGGTGGGTTGGGAGGGGGGTTTTCCCCCCCCCACGGTAGGGAGCTTTTGCATTTTTCGGCTTGAAATTGTGCAATCTGGTGCATACTGTAGCGAGTCTGTTAACTTGCATTTGAATGCAACATTTATGCTTTAAATTGGATTAAGGTAAGGTTAAATTACATTCCTAATTACATTCCACAATAGAGCCAGGCTCTGATCAACAGGTGCAGCACATGAATGACTATATTCATGTATGGAAATCAGATTATATTCATGCTGTTATGCATATATATAGAGAAAAACTCAGAGAAACAAAGCAAAAGTCGGACTTCATCACTGTTCTGCACAAATAAATCAATCAACCTTGTTCAAGAAGGAACTGCAAATGCTGGAGAATCAAAGGTAGACAAAATTGCTGGAGAAACTCAGCGGGTGCGACAGCATCTATGGAGCGAAGGAAATAGGGAAACCCTTCTTCTAAGAAACCCTTCTTCAGACGGTTTCAACCTTACCCTTTGAATATAGAAACAAGATGAAAATAATGCCACATATTCAATCATATATGGTTCAATGAAATTAAGATATATATGTAAAAATATATATGGAAACAGGCCCTTCCGCCCACAAAGTCTACACCGACCAGCAATCTATCATACACCAATTCGATCCATCACGCCAGGGACAATTTACAGAAGTCAATTAACCTACAAACCTGCACTTCTTTCGGATGTGGGAGAAGCCGGAATATCCAGAGAAAACCCATGTGGTAGTAAGGCAGCAACTCTACCGCTGCGCCACTGTGCCACCCCAGTAAATTATTTTTTCTGTAATATACTTATTATGGTGTCACGTGAATAAAGATGAACACATGATTCTGATTTCTGCCCTTAGTTGGATAACACACATGTCCAGTCATTGTGTTTTATGGCTGGTTTTCAACCTCTTCAGGCTGAAGGTCTCGACTCGAATCATCACCCATTCTTTCTCTCCAGAGATGCTGCCTGTCCTGCTGAGTTTTTCTAGTTGTTAGTGTCTATCTTCAGTTTAAACTAGCATCTGCAATTCCTTCCTACACTATTCGTTAAGCAAAACAGGTCCTATTCTCATTATATAATTTTGTGATCAGCGTGAGAGCATGAGAATTTTGTGAAATGCGTGAGTCTCACGCTCAATGCATGAGAGTTAGCAGCCCTGCTAATAATGCAAACATTTTATGCAAGTTCCAATTGTTTGGACAAAAATCACTTATTACTGCTTTATAACAGTTAAGTTACTTTAAGACCATTTCAGAAATGATGGCACTCAACAAAAAATCAACTAACAAATTAAAGCAAACTAAAAAAAAATAACATGTTCCCTTTCCTGACTCTACCTCATAAGTAATTTAACGCTGTTAACAGAGCAAAGGGATATTAATCTTAAGAATCAAAATGGGGAAAGTGGGGGCAATTTTACTTAAATGGTCATTCTAAGCCCATTCAGTTCTGCATAGAGTCAGAGTTATACAACATGTACGTGGCTGGCCCAATTTGTCCATAATGATCAAGTTGGCATTCTGCGTGTCCAGGGACTGGCTGCCGTTCCCAGATCAGCTAGCGTCCCAGGGACTGGCTGCATGTTCTCAGGTCGGCTCGCCTGCCCCGACCCTGCGAAAACGATTGAAAAACAAAACGTGGGTTTTCGGGTTAGGGGCCGGATTCGGCCCGTGTGCCGTAGGTTGCTGAACCCTCTCCTAGATGTTTGGCCTCATTGTAATCCCCCCCATGTTTTACAACCAATTCACCTGGTTAGTTTTATCTCCGGCTGCTTCATGTTGTCGGCGGCTGCACATCCAACCAAGAAAGAAGAGAAGAGACGCGACGTCACTCACAGCCGCCAACTGACGCTCTTCCCCTGACCGCACAGATCGCTCTGATGTGGCGCAAAAGAGACAAACTGTGCAGGGAATGAAGAGAGCGTGAGAATTCAGTCATCAGCGTGAGAATTGGCTGAAATGCGTGACTCTCACGCTCAAAGCGTGAGAGTTGGCAGCCCTGTCTAAGGCCAGGATGTGACAACAGACACAGGGAGACACATACACGAAGGAAGACACACACACACACACACACACACACAGGGAGACACACATATACACACAAGGAGACACACACACACACAGGGAGACACACACAAGGAGACACACACAGGGAGGCACACATACACACACAAGGAGACACACACACACAGGGATACACACAGACATGCACACACACACAGGGAGTCACACACACACAGGGAGACACACACAGGGAGACACACACACACAGGGACACACACACACAGGGAGACACACACTTTCCTTCCCCCTCCCTCCCTCCTCCCCTTCCTCCCTCCTGCCCCCATCCCCCCTCTTTCTCCCCCTCCCACCCACCCTCTCTTTCTTCCCTTTCTCCTTTCCTTCCTTCATCCCCTTTCTACATTCCCTCCCCTTGTCTCTCTTTGCCTCCATCCCTCCCTTTTTTTCACTGGGATTGTCAAGAAAATCCGAAGAGCAGTAAATAAGTTTGGAAATGCGGTAGAGCTGTTGTTGCAAGCAAGGAATTCAAGCATTTTCATGGGGTTTTGAGTCTGGTGGCAGAATTGGCTTTAACCATATAACCATATAACAATTACAGCGCGGAAACAGGCCATCTCGGCCCTACAGGTCCGTGCCGAACAATTATTTTCCCTTAGTCCCACCTGCCTGCACTCATACCATAACCCTCCATTCCCTTCTCATCCATATGCCTATCCAATTTATTTGTAAATGATACCAACGAACCTGCCTCCACCACTTCCACTGGAAGCTCATTCCACACCGCTACCACTCTCTGAGCAAAGAAGTTCCCCCTCATGTTACCCCTAAACTTCTGTCCCTTAATTCTGAAGTCATGTCCTCTTGTTTGAATCTTCCCTATTCTCAAAGGGAAAAGCTTGTCCACATCAACTCTGTCTATCCCTCTCATCATTTTAAAGACCTCTATCAAGTCCCCCCTTAACCTTCTGCGCTCCAGAGAATAAAGACCTAACTTATTCAACCTTTCTCTGGAACTTAGTTGCTGAAACCCAGGCAACATTCTAGTAAATCTCCTCTGTACTCTCTCTATTTTGTTGACATCCTTCCTATAATAAGACGACCAAAATTGTACACCATGCTCCAGATTTGGTCTCACCAATGCCTTGTACAATTTTAACATTACATCCCAGCTTCTATACTCAATGCTCTGATTTATAAAGGCTAGCATACCAAAAGCTTTCTTTACCACCCTGTCTATATGAGATTCCACCTTCAAGGAACTATGCACGGTTATTCCCAGATCCCTCTGTTCAACTGCATTCTTCAATTCCCTACCATTTACCATGTACGTCCTATTTTGATTTGTCTTGCCAAGGTGTAGCACCTCACATTTATCAGCATTAAACTCCATCTGCCATCTTTCAGCCCATTCTTCCAAATGGCCTAAATCACTCTGTAGACTTTGGAAATCCTCTTCATTATCCACAACATCCCCTATCTTGGTATCATCTGCATACTTACTAATCCAATTTACCACACCTTCATCCAGATCATTGATGTACATGACAAACAACAAAGGACCCAACACAGATCCCTGAGGCACCCCACTAGTCACCTGCCTCCAACCCGACAAACAGCCATCCACCATTACCCTCTGGCGTCTCCCATTCAGCCACTGTTGAATCCATCTTGCTACTCCTGCATTTATACCCAACAATTGAACCTTCTTAACCAACCTTCCATGTGGAACCTTGTCAAAGGCCTTACTAAAGTCCATATAGACAACATCCACTGCTTTACCCTCGTCAATTTCCCTAGTAACCTCTTCAAAAAATTCAAGAAGATTAGTCAAACATGGCCTTCCAGGCACAAATCCATGTTGACTGTTCCTAATCAGACCCTGTTTATCCAGATGCTTATATATATTATCTCTAAGTATCTTTTCCATTAATTTGCCCACCACTGAAGTCAAACTAACAGGTCTATAATTGCTAGGTTTACTCTTAGAACCCTTTTTAAACAATGGAACAACATGCGCAGTACGCCAATCCTCGGGGACTATTCCCTTTTCTAATGACATTTGAAATATTTCTGTCACAGCCCCGACTATTTCTACACTAATTTCCCTCAATGTCCTAGGGAATATCCTGTCAGGACCTGGAGACTTATCCACTTTTATATTTTTCAAAAGTGTCAGTACTTCTTTTACTTTGAAACTCATAGTATCCATAGCTACTCTACTAGTTTCCCTTAACTCACATAATTCAATATCCTTCTCCTTGGTGAATACCGAAGAAAAGAAATTGTTCAATATCTCCCCCATCTCTTTTGGCTCTGCAGATAGCTGTCCACTCTATGACTGAATAAAGCAGAAAACATATAACACCTGCCTATCACTTCTTATGAAAAGCCGTAACGGAAGGAATGCTTAATAAAATTAATTTATCTTCATTGCAACACATCATGATATACGATCATCTTTCACCTGATGATTTATGAACATTTTGTACTGCTCTTTACAGTAATCCGAAAATCTGTGACTTCATATATCAGACATCTTGGTCAATAAAACGTACCTCATTTATGGGTCTCTGACAAAATTAATCAGCTAGTAGTAAGATCCAGTCAGCTGTGTTTACACTCGACGGAAGGGAAACTCACACCATGAGATGGAAACAAACGTAGATCTGACGACCTCTAGAAACTTTGGTCAGTCACAATGCCAAAGAAAATGTTTCTTAACAATGCGGAGTAAACTCGAGGAATGTGTTGTTGTGTGTACTTGACGAGCCGAGAGTAGGTTACTCTAGCACGGGGCCCCCTTAGGCGCGGGGCCCAATTGGGAGCAATTGGTCCAATTGGCTTAAGGCCGGACACATTGGACAGTCCTACTCAGGACTCTCTGCTGTTTTGATGGCTGCAATGTTGCTAACATGTTCTTTCATCGAATTTAAACGTTTCATCATATTTTGTGTTCATTTCCTCCTGCCTTTTCACAGTCCATAAAATTACAAAAACTTGCAGATGCTACATACGTCTTTCATGATACCACATGTAGAGTATTTGGTTTAGTTTTGGTCACCATGTTAATAGGAAAGATGTTGTCAAGCTGTGGAAAGCGTGCAGAGAAGATTTACGAGGATGTTGCCGGGACTCGAGGACCTGAGCTATCGGTCTCTGTACCCCCCTCGACTCAATCCAAGGACCCCGACAGATCTTTCAGGTGAAGCAGAGGTTCACTTGCACATCCTCCCATCTCATCTACTGTATCCACTGTTCCAGGCGAGGACTCCTTTATATCGGCAAGACGAAGCTCAGGCTCGGCGATCATTTTGCTGAACACCTTCGCTCAGTCTGCTTAACCATAACCATATAACAATTACAGCATGGAAACAGGCCATCTCGACCCTTCTAGTCCGTGCCGAACACGTATTCTCCCCATGTCCCATATACCTGCGCTCAGACCATAACCCTCCATTCCTTTCCCGTCCATATAACTATCCAATTTATTTATTTATTTAGGCCTACACAACCTCCCGGTTGCCAAACAATTTAAGTCCCCTTCCCATTCCCACTTTGACCTTTCTGTCTTGGGCCTCCTCCACTGTCAGAGTGAGGCCCAACACAAATTGGAGGAACACCACATATTTCGCTTGGGCACCTAACACCCCAGCGGCACAAGCCATGATTTCTCTACCTTCAAGTAACCCTTGCTTTCCCTCTCTCTCCTTCCCTCTCCCACTCCAGTTCCCCGATTGTCCTATACATTGTCCTCCTGATTGATTTTACTGTTTGTATGCCTCTTTGCCACTTTCCCCTCAGCCAACAATGATCCATGCTACATTTCCTTGGTCATCGTCTCCTTTGATCTATCGTTTTCACACCTTAACCTTCCATATCTCTAGTTTCCCTCTCCATGACTCTCAGTCTGAAGAAGGGTCTCAACCCGAAATGTCACCTATTCCTTCTCTCCAGAGATGTTGCGTCCTGCTGAGTTACCCCAGCATTTTGTATTTATCTACACTATATTCTGCACTGTTCCATTCCTCTTTTGCACTATCCAATGTGCTGATGGATAGTAAGATTTGACTGGCTAGCATGCAAAACAAAGCTTATTGTTTGTTTTCAGTACACCTAACAATAATAAACCAATACCAATTTTGTTTTAATTTCAGTTTTCACAAATGACCTAAACTTGGGTGCATGGGGCAACCTCAGAGTTTGCTGATAACACAAACCGTTTTCTTGAGGTCTTGAGTGTGGGAGGAAACCGGAGCACCCGGAGAAAACCCACAGGGTCACGGGGAGTTCCCATCATCTGGGAGATTGTTTGTGTCTTCCTTAGTGAAGACAGATCCGAAGTACCTATTCAACTCTTCTGCCATTTCCTTGTTGCCCATAATAATTTCACCCATGTCTGCCTTCAAGGGACCCAGATTTGCTACTCTTTTTCCCTTAACATATCGAAAGAAGCTTTTACTGTCCTTCTTTATATTCCTGGCCAGCTTCCCCTCGTACTTCATCTTTTCAGCCCGTGTTGCCTGTTTTGTTTCCTTCTGTGTCCTATGAAGGTTTCCCAATCCTCTGGCTTCCGGCTACTCTATGCTGTGTTATACATCTTTTCTTTTAATTTTATTCTATCCCTAACTTCTCTTGTCAGCCACGGTTACCTCCTACTCCCCTTAGAATCTTTCTTCCTTTTTGGAATGAAATGATACTGCGTCTTCCGGATTATGCCCAGAAATTCTTGCCATTGCTGTTCCACCGTCATGACCCATAGTCAAAATCGAACCCGGGTCTCTGGCGCTGTGAGGCAGCAACTCTACCGCTGCGCCACTGCACGATATGTTTAAAGTGTAAAGAGCTTTTGATTATAATGAAAAGCCTGATTCAAACACATTTATTTTCTTGAAAGCCAGGACGATTATTTCCTTGCAGCAGTTCTTGCTGCAGCATCCTCAAATTATTATTTATACATTTAATTAAATCACACTATAAAAAACTCTTGTGCTGACTTATTTTGGCTTAATCTATTTATACGCCTAGTTTGCATGCTTCTTTATTTGCCTACAAAAAGCATCTGAGGAGTAAAAACAATCCTCATTTGAAACAAGAAAGTGTTGCTGACAATAATGAATGTGAATGTTTGGTCATTTTGCCTGGAGCAATGCAAGTCAATGCTCACATAATCATTATTTATATAAATAAAAACACCATTACTTATTGCCTTAAGTCAATGTTTAATTCGCTGAGCAGAGAGAAAAAGAAAATCGCAAGGATTCAATGCTGACATTTCAAAGAATGCAGGAATAACAAAGATAATGTCACCTCTCCAAAACGCAGCAGGTTTGACAGAATTAACTCTTTCCCACATTTCATCCTTAAATGATGACACGAGATGACGAATGAAACAAAGATCAATAATAAGGGTCACTTTACAAATGGAACCCACAGTGAGACATGTAGGAATACGGCCCGCTCCCCTGACATCAGTCTGAAGAAGGGTCTCGACCCGAAACTTCACCCATTTGTTCTCTCCAGAGATGCTGCTGTCCTGCTGAGATACTCCAGCATTTTGTGTCTGCTCACAGTGAGATGTTTTGTAGCCATTTGCTGATAATCACTGATCTTCGAGGGTTCACACAGCCTGTTCACCTACATTGTCCTTTACATAAAGGGTCACTCCCTCTCTCCCTGCGTGCAGCTGAATCTGAAAATAGCGTGCCAATTCTCTGACCAAAGTGACCCGACGCCGGAGTTCCAGCTTTCCGGCAAGAGGGCCTGAAAACATCGGACTGGCTGCGGAGGCCACAATAGGCCCGACTATGGGTGAACAGGGGATGGGACTGGACCATGCTGCCTTCCCCTACAGTGGGAACCATTGTGGGGGGATGTTTTTATGTTGTTAAATTCTTTAATGTTGTGTCTTATCTTTATTTGTGTGTTGCATTGGCAAGTCAAATTTCACTACACCAATTGGTGTATGTGAAAATAAATGTCCTTTGTATCCTTGTATCCTTACCAATTATCAATTCAGATGCACTCATTTGTTAGGAAATAAAGTCAGGAGAATCAACTATTGGTTGGCACGATGGCGCAGCGGTAGAGTTGCTGCCTTACAGCATTTGCAGTGCTGGAAGCCCGGGTTCGATCCCAACTACGGGTGCTGTCTGTACGGAGTTTGTACGTTCTCTCCGTGACTGCATGCATTTTCTCCGAGATCCGTTTCCCTCCACACTCGTGTAGGTTTGTAGGTTAATTGGCTTGGTATAAATGTAAAATTGTCCCTAGTGTGTTTAGTTTAGAGATACAGAGCGGAAACAGGCCCTTCAGCCCACAGCGTCTGTACTGACCAACGATCACCCCGTACAGTAACACTATCCTACACACTAGGGACAATTTACAATCTTTACTGAAGCCAATTAACCTACCAACCTATTTGTCTTTGGAGTGAGGAAGGAAACCGGAGCACCCTGGGTAACCAAGACGGTCACAGGGAGAACGTTCAAACTCCGGACAGACAGCATCCATAGTCAGGATCGAACCCGGGTCTCTGGAGCTGTAAGGCAGCAACTCTACCTCTGCTCCATTGTGTCAACTGGAGTGGAATTGGTCATCACTGGGCGGTGGCAACTCTGGAGGATAGTGTGTCAGGTGGGCGGGTTGCTTGACCCTGGATGCTGATGAGCTTGTGTTGTGGGTGCTTACACAGGCCCAAGGAAATAATCCTATTGCACCCCTAGTCTGCGCTCTACACAGGATGAGTCTCAACGACGAGATGAAGCATCAGTTCCTACAATACTCCGCCTCTGACGTGCCCATAAAATCTATGAGGCTTGAATTGTTGCAACTCTGGTCAAGTGCAACAGCCCAAGTTGGGAAAGGCAGAGGGAATCTAAAGAGGACTTCAAAGTAATGCAGCGATTCTTAAAGATTCTTACACCAATTTCATTCTTTTTTTAAACGTTATTTTTGAGATTACATGGAATTCGATCTTTAGCTGTTTCACACATGCCAAAAAAATTCACCTGTTCATCTACATAGATTTCCTTTCCATTAAACGGGGGATATTCTTTCATACACCTCATACTTAAAACGGATCCCGTTCTCTTCTTGAATGTCTGCAGGAACGTCAGGGAACCTGGTGAAAGGCACAAGGCATCTTAACTTGATTTGGTGAAGTTATTAACATTTTATAACATTTTAAATGCATCACACAAACCAACGTCGCTCCCATTGACTCCATTTATACCTCACGCTGCCTCGGCAAGGCCAGCGGCATAATCAAGGACGAGTCGCACCCTGGCCACTCCCTCTTCCTCCCCCATCGCTGAACGGCCAAAAGGTACAGAAGCGTGACAGATCCAGATTCAGGGACAGTTTCTTCCCAGCTGTTATCAGGTAACTGAACCATCCTAGCAACAAGTATAGAGCAGTCCTGAACTACAATCTATCTCATTGGAGACCCTCATGGACCTGTCCCACTTAGGCGACTTTTTAGGAGACTGCAGGAGACTCTGCGGTGGCAACATGGTCGCCACTTGTTCGCGGGTGGTTGCCGAGGAGTCACCTTCATGGTCGTGAGGAGTTCCCGTATTCTGGGTACTAGTCGCGGCCTCATTACGGTTGCCGCAAATTTTTCAACATGGATGAAGCCGCCATGGATAGTAGCGAGAATTCTTGTGCCGTAGGTGGGTCGCCAGGAGGTCCTAGCGGGCTGCCAGGAGGTTGAAGATTCTCGTAGGTTGTATTTCATTGGCTCATTGGGAAAAAAACGTAAGCAGTAGGTTTCAGAACCATGGATAATGCCCCTGTCCCACTTAGGAAACCTGAACGGAAACCTCTGGAGACTTTGCGCCCCACCCAAGGTTTCCGTGTGGTTCCCGGAGGTTGCAGGTGGTTGCCGGAGGTTGCAGGTAGTGGAAGCAGGTGGGGAGACTGACAAAAACCTCCGGGAACCGCACGGAAACCTTGGGTGGGGCGCAAAGTCTCCAGAGGTTTCCTAAGTGGGACAGGGGCATTACCAACCCATATTGTTAATGTCCACCGAGCTTCACAGCCGTGTATCTCTGGCTTCGTAAAAGTTGTCTCCACTCCTTCTCTCTCCTCTCCCCCTTTGTTAAAGGACTTACCGTCCCACTTATTACAGCGGCAGCCTTCCCGTTCATCGCGGTATATGTCTGTATCACCTTGGCTTTGGACCGTGTGAATTTCATTCAAGACAGCGCTCCCCCCCGCTTGCCCTGTCCCCTGCCTGCATATCGGGCTGGTTACGGAATAACAGGTGTCCACCTCACCTTCAATGTTGCCATATTAACACAACCCATTCACAATATTAAATTTTAATAGATACTAGACCAAGTGCAGACCCGTTGGGTCTGTTCCCCCAACGTGCGGTTGTGGGGGGGGGGGAGGCGGCATGCAGCGTCACACACACTAACTATCCCCCCCCCCCCGCACTTCACGCTAATTTCCCCCCTTGATATTATATTATATTATAATTTGCCCCTTTTACCCCATAACCACCCTATCTACTGACGCATGGAGGGAGGGGGGGAGGAGGGGGAGGGGGGGGGGGAGGAAGAGGGGGGGGGGGAGGAGGAGGAGGGGGGGGAGGAGGAGGAGGGGAGGGGGGGGGGGAGAGGAGAGGGTGCCTTTTTACTTCAACCCAAACAACTATTTGCAGTCAGTGCTTTTTTCCTCAAACTAACCATATTTTCATTTTCAAACCACATTATGGACACTCACAGCTGTGGAGACATTTGTTCAGTGTTATTCAGAGCTCTGATTGAGGCACACCACTTGCAGAGACTGATTGAGGCACACCACTTGCAGAGACTGATTGAGGCACACCACTTCCTGGTTTTATAGTCCCTCCCCCTCCCTCCAGCAGGGGCAGCAGAGAGAATGGGGAATTTTGTCAAAACATTAATATCTCTGTCATATTTCATCGCCGGGAAAAATCCTCGGCACACATGCGGCGGAGGGGGGCTCTGAGCGAGGTGGCCAAAAATGACGGCCGTAGGTGGCGGCATTCTCTCGGAAATCGCAGCAAAGATAGCCAAAACCGGTCAAGAGCAGACTTTTAGTAATATAGATATATTTTAATTAATGTCAAACAATTAGTGCTCTCGACAACCAATTGCAGTAAAGTATTAAAAGGGAAGAAAGTAAAAGTCTTCAATGGCATACTCATTATTTACCCTCAGTTCACTGGCAAAACCTCAGTTTATGTCATGTGATAGTAGTAGAATTAGGCCATTAGGCCCATTAAGCCTACTCCGCCATTCAATCATGGCTGATCATCTCTTCCTCCTAATCCCATTCTCCAGCCTTCTCCCCATAACCCCTGACACTTGTACTAATCAAGAATCTATCTATCGCAGCCTTTAAAAAAATCCACCCTTGGTCTCCACAGGCAAAGAATTCAACAGATTCACCACCCTCTGACTAAAGAAATTTCTCCTCATCTCCTTCCTAAAAGAACATCCTTTAATTCTGAGGCTATGACCTCCAGTCCTGGACTCTCCCACCAGTGGAAAGGCCCTCTACACATCCACTCTATCCAAGCCTTTGGAGTTCCATAAGCGCTCTCCAAAAGGAAAGAGGCCACAAAGAAGTCTCCAGATCCTACCTACCTACTGGTTGCCTGCATCGACCCACTCATGGCTTTAATGGGAATACTGTGCCACATCAATCTCTATAGAGACTCCCTGCATTACCATACAAGCCCCAGTCTCTCCCACCTCCAACACAAATTGTCTTTCCAGGAATCCATTTCACTGATCAAGTATCGTGTACAGTTTTGGTCTCCTAATCTGAGGAAAGACATTCTTGCCATAGAGGGAGTACAGAGAAGGTTCACCAGACTGATTCCTGGGATGGCAGGACTTTCATATGAAGAAAGACTGGATAGACTCGGCTTGTACTCGCTAGAGTTTAGAAGATTGAGGGGGGATCTTATAGAAACTTACAAAATTCTTTAGGGGTTGGACAGGCTAGATGCAGGAAGATTGTTCCCAATGTTGGGGAAGTCCAGAACAAGGGGTCACAGTTTAAGGATAAGGGGGAAATCTTTTAGGACCGAGATGAGAAAAAAAATTTTCACACAGAGAGTGGTGAATCTCTGGAATTCTCTGCCACAGAAAGTAGTTGAGGCCAGTTCATTGGCTATATTTAAGAGGGAGTTAGATGTGGCCCTTGTGGCTAAAGGGATCAGGGGGTATGGTGAGAAGGCAGGTACAGGATACTGAGTTGGATGATCAGCCATGATCGTATTGAATGGCGGTGCAGGCTCGAAGGGCCGAATGGCCTACTCCTTCACCTATTTTCTATGTTTCTGAGTAATTTTTTTCTTCCCACGATTTCAAAAACCGCGATCTTGAGCAACAAGTGTGTAGGAAGGAACTGCAGATGCTGGTGTACACCGAAGATAGACACAAAATGCTGGAGTAACTCAGCGGGTCGGGCAGCATCTTCGGAGAAAAATAATAGGTATCGTTTCGGGTCAGATTGAAGTAGGTTTCCGACCCGAAATGTCACCTATTATTTTTCTCCAGAGATGCTGCCTGACTCGCTGAGTTACTCCAGCACTTTGTGTCTATCCTTCAAGCAACAAATATGGTTACATGTGTCCACGGTAAGTGATCGATGCTGGCACTGAATTCTCCATTGCTACACTTTGTTAAACAGGATAGACCTTTACAGTTTGGTAGCTACCACGTGGAGAAACACTTACACTATCCTCTTATGATTTCTGCAGCAGCTTTCAATTAAACTCGGAATTAAATTCCATAAGTGCACAATCAAAAATTGGTCAAGATGAATCTAGAAGCAATTATGATCCTGGGGACAATAATAATATTTTGGAACGAGACTATCACATGTAGGAATCTTTCTCTGATTGAAATTTCATGAAGAGGTTTTCCCTTTGGACTGAGTATCGCAACTGAATTACTTACTCAGGAAGCAGTTTGAACTTGTTCAAGTTTATCTCGGGTATGAAGGTATCACTGTCAAAGTCTTGAAGAATACGAGTCACAAATAAACGATGTGAAGCCGGGCTTTCCAAGGCCTCCTGGAAAAAAGCATAGTTGGGAGTTTTCATAAGATCATAAGTGTAATGATGTGACCCGAACACACGTTAAGATACAAAACATATTTATTAAATCACTTACAGCATAGGATCTGCAGTACGTTACAGCTCCGAGCTGCTACATCTACTGGCTGGCGTAGGCGAGCTCTTGATAGTATAAAGCACGTACTAGGCGGAGCTACTACTAACAAACACTATAATTGGCTAGCATGCAATAGCCAATCTACAATGTGATAGGGGTACAATGTCATTCGGCCCATCAAGTCTACTCCGCCATTCAATCATTGGCTAATTTTAATGAGTTTTGCCCTTCTTTAATTGTAGACTTCCATGTCTTATCTGTTGAAGGTCCCAAGCATCCCATTCTTAGATGCAGAACCATAGAAACATAGAAAATAGGTGCAGGAGGAGGCCATTCGGCCCTTCGAGCCAGCACCACCAATCATTGTGATCATGGCTGATCGTCCCCTATCAATAACCCGTGCCTGCCTTCTCCCCATATCCCTTGACTCCACTAGCCCCTAGAGCTCTATCTAACTCTCTCTTAAATCCATCCAGTGATTTGGCCTCCACTGCCCTCTGTGGCAGGTAATTCCATAAATTCACAACTCTCTGGGTGAAAAAGTGGACTTGCCCAACATTGGGACCATTTTTCCTGCATCTAGCTTGTCCAGTCATTTTATAATTTTATATATTTCTATAATATACCCCCTCATCCTTCTACACTCCAGTGAATACCAGCCTAGTCTTTTTAATATTTCCTCATATGATAGTCCTGCCATCCCAGGGATCAAACTCGTATGGTAATGTCCGCAGAAGACAAATGGGAATTTGTATTCATTGGTATCTTGACCTATTACATCCACATGGTGATTACATTGCTAATTCAACAGGTTATGGGAGATTCCGAACAACTGACAAACTATGTGTAGGAAGGAACTGCAGATGCTGGTTTAAATCGAAGGTAGACACAAAATGCTGGAGTAACTCAGCGGGACAGGCAGCATCTCTAGAGAGAAGGATTGGGTGAGATTTCGGGTCGAGACCCTTCTTCAGAACCCGGGGATCAAATGTTTTTTATTTAAACACTGTGATTGTACCTGCTTCAACTACCACCTCTGGCAGCTCGTTCCATATACCACCATATCCCAAAGTCATTTGGGCTAATCGACCACAATGAATCGCAGCTAGTGCTTACGTTAGGGAAAATGTCCAGAGGGGTGTTGTGGGGAAGGAGTTGAAGGGAACCTGAGTAATTTAAAATATGAGCTTGATGACAGGTCCAGATTCGGTCGGCTGCAGTATCACTTTACAACTCCAACAGACACTAAACCCAGTTGAAAATATAAATCACCTATATAACCCATCATAAACCACATAGAAATATAGAAAATAGGTGCAGGAGGAGGCCATTCGGCCCGTCGAACCAGCACTGCCATTCATTGTGATCATGGCTGATCGTCCCCTATCAATAACCCGTGCCTGCCTTCTCCCCATATAACAATTACAGGACGGAAAACAGGCCATCTCGGCCCTTCAAGTCCGTGCCAAACACTTATTCTCCCCTAGTCCCATCTACCTGCACTCAGACCATAACCCTCCATTCCTTTCCCGTCCATATACCTATCCAATTTATTTTTAAATGATAAAATCGAATCTGCCTCCACCACTTCCACTGGAAGCTCAGTCCACACAGCCACCACTCTCTGAGTAAAAAAGTTCCCCCTCATGTTACCCCTAAACTTCTGTCCCTTAATTCTCAAGTCATGTCCTCTTGTTTGAATCTTCCCTACTCTCAATGGGAAAAGCTTGATCACATCAACCCTGTCTATCCCTCTCATCATTTTAAAGACCTCTATCAAGTCCCCCCTTAACCTTCTGCGCTCCAGAGAATAAAGACCTAACTTGTTCAACCTTTCTCTGTAACTTAGTTGCTGAAACCCAGGCAACATATCCCTTGACTCCACTAGCCCCTAGAGCTCTATCTAACTCTCACTTAAATCCATCATAAATCCATCTAAAACCATCCAATTTACCATCAAATGATGGGAGGAATCTGTGCCTGGCCAACTCTGGTCTCGCAGGTGCTCCAGCGAGACTCGCGGCGTGAGGGGCAGTCTCGCAGGGGGAGTTCAGGCACTCCCTCCACAGTGCCTTGTGCACTGGCCATCGCTTCCTCCTCACCCGAGGCAGCTTTGGTGACCAGGACTGGGCTGGTCAGGAAGAGGGGATGCTGGCTGAAGAAGTCGGGAGTATGCAAGGGGTGCAGGATAAGGAAGATGTGCTGGGTGTGGTGGACCGCTACGTGGCAGCCCCACGTGCAGGAAGGCCATTAGAGCCTAAACTAGCGGCCAGCATTAACCACCTCTCCAACAGGCCCCTGCAGGAGCAGGTGGTTAATGAGGTCTTAGAATTGTGCACAGCTCCAGAAAATTGTGAGTCTCTCAAAGTGCCGGCTGTCAACAGCCAAATCTGGGGGCACGTCGGGACAAATATTCGGAACCTGGAGCTGAAACTGCAGTGGATCCTCAGGCTCCTGACGTCAGCTCGTTTGCTCGTTCTGTGGACAATACGGAGATGACCACAAACCAACTCTCGCGCTGTTGTGCAACACGCAGTTCGAGATAAATAACCTCCGTAAAGAAATTATAAGACCTGCCCTAAATCCAAAATTCGCGGGGTTGTGCAAAACCCCAGCCACTGAGCCAGACACACTGCTCTTTGGCAAAGACCTCACGAAAAAAGTAAAGGATATGGAAGAGGCCTCTAAAAAACTTTCGGTCTCATGAGGGCAGGCCCCGGGACGAGCAAACCCAAAACAACAATACCCAAGCGGCAGCACCCCATCGCGTCCACCAGTCGACGTCTACCCTATGGGACTGGTGAAAGCTCGGGGTCCGCATATCACCACCTGAAGTCTTTTTTAGACCAAAGCCCAGAGCGGACCCAATGGAAAATGTGCCACCCCCAAACATCACCGCCACGTCAGACAACGCTCAAGACTCGCTGGTCTGGGAAGAGACAGAAGAAACACCCATAACCATGGAGGTAGGTGGGTCTGGTTCCTACCAGCATATAGAAAGTAGGGGCACAATACTAACAGGGGGGAGATTACACCTGTTTAAGGAAGCATGGGAGTCTATCACGAGTAACAAGTATATACTCAATAGCATTAGTGGATACAAAATACAATTTATACTAGAAAAATTGCCACCAGTTCAACATTCACCCCGGAGGGTCTTTTCCCTCTCAGTTAAAGAGAAACGAGAGGGACAAGCTGAACTGGTGAGACTAATCACTAAGGGTATCATGGGAAAAAACAAAACATGAACGCTTGGAATTTGTGTCAAATATATTCACTAAAACTAAAAAAAGATGGTGGGTGTCGCATCATCATTGACTTAACTTCACTAAAAATGTTTTGTTAAGTATTTACATTTCAAAATGGAAACGTTTGTTACTGCCAAACAACTGATTTCCAAAGGATACTTCATGGTAAGCATTGACCTCAAAGATGCTTACTATTCAGTACCCATTCACAAGGATCATCGCAGATACCTGAAATTTACCTGGATGGGGCAGCAATGGCAGTTTAAAGCATTACCCAATGTGTTAACATCAGCCCCAAGATTATTCACCAAGATACTAAAACCAGCCCTGGCAATATTAAGAAGACAAAAACATATGGTCATGGCATATCTTGATGATATCTTAATAGTAGGCAAGACCATGGAATTGGCATATCAGCTGTGTCAGCTACCAAACAGTTGTTCGAAACCTTGGGATTTGTCTTACATCCAGATAAATCTAAGTTGAAGCCATCCACAACCATGGACTACTTGGGCTTCATTATTAACTCAGCCCACATGTCTGTAACTTTGCCAGAAGACAAAACAACTGAATTGGCACAATCATGCAACAATTTAATGGTCAACGAGCGACCAACTATTCAACAAGTAGCAAGAGTAATTGGGGAAATGGTAGCAGCATTTCCGGCTACACAATTTGGACCTTTGTACTATCAATCAAAACTTACAAAGAGCAAAGGTACAGGCACTAAAACGACATGCAGGCCATTATGATCGTATCATGAAATTACGCACTGAAGCAATATCAGAACTACAGTGGTGGGCAGAAAACGTTTGGCATAGTTTCAGCCCTATCATCATCATTAACCCTACTTTAGTTATCCAAACAGATGCCAGTGCTCAAGGCTGGGGAGCGACTAACTCCATATCCAGCACAGGTGGTAGATGGACTAACCTAGAGTCATCATTACTACTTACACTGGGCATTAACTATCTAGAGATGTTGGGTGCCTTTTATGGTTTAAAAGCATATGCATCCAATATGCACTTGCATGTGCGGTTACAAATAGACAATACTACGGTGGTGGCCTACATTAACTATATGGGCGGCATAAAATCGATATCATGCAACAAATTGGTCAACACAATTTGGCAATGGTGTGTCGAAAGACATATTTGGCTATCAGCAACTTACCTGCCAGGTAAGCTAAATACAGTGGCAGACACCAGGTCACGCAAATTTAATGACAACACCGAATGGATGTTAAACCCCAAAGTGTTTGCAAAGATTATTAAGCAATATGGCACGCCAGATCTCGACTTATTTGCATCAAGGCTAAATCACCAGGTACCTATGTATGTCGCTTGGGAACCAGACCCTGAGGCAGCAGCGGTAGATGCGTTCGCGCTGGATTGGGGAAATTTCTTCTTCCATGCATTTCCTCCCTTCTGCCTCATCAGCCGTGTACTACGCAAAATACAAATGGACTCTGCTTCAGGTATTTTGATAGTACCCGACTGGCCTACACCGCCATGGTTCCCATTACTCCAAGACATCCCTCCGAACATCCACAAGAAAACAGTACTTGTCCAGCATCAAAAAGTGGGAGAAGTACTGCTTGAATAGAGGGACCACCTACTCAACCGCTACAGTTACCAACGTACTGGAATTATTGGCGAACCTTCACCACGATGAAGGACTCAGCTACAGTGCCATCAACACAGCTAGAAGTGCCCTGTCTGTCTATTTAAAACAAGCTCCAGGACAACAGGCCATGGGGTCCCACCCGCTGGTGGTCAAACTAATGAAGGGTATTTACAACTCTAACCCCCCTAGACCAAGGTACACCCATATATGGGATGTCAGTGTGGTCCTGACATACTTCAGGGGATGGCCACCAGCCAGATCCCTCAACCTGGAACAATCTACGCTCAAAACACTCATGTTGATGGCACTTGTATCTGCACAGAGGGTCCAGTCACTACACCTATTGCGACTGGACAACATGATCACAGCTCCAGGCCAGATCTCTTTCATTATCCAGGGATTGATCAAACAGAGCAGACCAGGAACACCTAATCCAGTCGTGGAATTCCGGGCTTACCCGCCAGAACCACGGTTATGTGCCATGACCCACCTACTGTCCTACATAGACACAACCAAAAATATTCGAGGGAGTGAAAAAGCCTTATGGGTCAGTCATAAAAAACCTTATGGTCGGGTGACGAGCCAAACTATTTCGAGATGGCTCAAGCAGGTGCTAAAAGCTGCTGGGATAAACACTAACATGTACAAATCTCATTCCACCAGGGCAGCATCCACGTCGACGGCCAAAAGAATGGACGTGCCTATAGACCACATCCTGGCTACAGCAGGATGGTCGGGGGAAAGAACGTTCAGAACTTTTTATAATAAGGCGTTGGCAAAACCTGCTTTATTTGCAGAACATTTTTTACAGACTGCAAATATTTAATTTAGGCCTAGGGGAGCAATTTAATTTCTTTGTTGTTATTGTTAAAAAATACCGTTGTGTTTTTCTACAAACAGATTCATTGGTTGATTACGATAACACACTTCCTCCCTCAAGGACTTCGGCAGTGAGTGAAGTAATAACTGTTACACGGTTTGAAATCATAGAGCTTTAAAATCTTCACGTAGTCACTCACGTGACTCCGAAGTAAAATAGTAAGATTAAACGAGAACTTACCAGTTTGAAGTTTGATCTGTATTTTATGAGGAGTTACGATGAGGGATTACGTGCCCCCCGCTCCCACCCTCAATAATATGGGTCAAACTGATAACTGATGTCTCCTTTTCTTTACTATGTTTATTTCAATAACTGTGTCTATCTGTGATTCCACACCGCTGCTTTGAAGTATGCCGCGCATGCGTGCTGAGCGGGCTCTTCACGTAATCCCTCATCGTAACTCCTCATAAAATACAGATCAAACTTCAAACTGGTAAGTTCTCGTATAATCTTACTATTTTGGATGATCAGCCATGAACATATTGGCTCGAAGGGTCGAATGGCCTACTTGTTCACTTATTTTCCATGTTTCCTCCAATTAGCATTTGGCTTCACTCTTGACAGAAGAGGAGGCCCAGAACAGAAAGGTCAGTATGGGGAGGGTGAGGGGAGTTAAAGTGTTTGGCACCAGAGAGATCACAGAGACTGAAAGCTCTCTCCATCAACTAGAAATGTATTGCAGCAACATTGTCAGGTTGCTTTTTCACTGGCTTTGAAAGGACACAGCATTTTCTTCCCATTGAACACCCACACAGAATGCCCTTGAAAGGGGATGAGGTGACATCTTTAATATTAATGTCCTTGGAGACAGTTGCTTTCTGAAGCATAATTCATTTTTTTCTGGCGTTTACAATTTTCTTAAAAGGGTGACCTTTCCTGTGGCTTTCCTCTCCTTGCTTTCTATTCAAATGGTTCACAAATTCACATTTATGCAGCTTTCAAACAAGTTGTGTTCAGTTCCCAGACACTTCCGAGTCGTCAGGTCAATTTACTTTAAAAAAAATCTTACTTAAGGAAAAAATGTTTTATACATTCCAAGTATAAAGGGCTTGTCCCACTTGCCGATTTTTTCGGCGACTGCCGGCGTCATAACAATGTCGCCAAAAGATTTTGAACATTTCAAAATCCAGCGGCGACAAAAAAAAAGCTGCGACACTTAAAACAACACTGCGCGTCATACATCATCATGCTGCGTCACGCCACAAATTTTTTCGGTGACCTGATACGTCAGTCAATTACGCCGGCAGTCGCCGAAAAAAAATCGGCATGTGGGACAGGCCCTTAAAACTTTTTTTGGGGCAAGTCATTTTTTTCCCCTCCAGTTTGACACTATTGCTAATTGATGCCCCCCCCCCCCTCCTCCCTCCCCCCCTTAGGCAATCCATGACATTGAGCATCTCTACGTTGTTGGGAGAATGAGACCTGCTGCAGAGGGCAATGTTGAAACATAGAAAAATAGCAAATAGGTGCAGGAGTAGGCCATTCGGCCCTTCGAGCCTGCACCGCCATTCAATATGATCATGGCTGATCATCCAACTCAGTATCCTGTACCTGCCTTCACTCCATACCCCCTGATCCCTTTAGCCACAAGGGCCACATCTAACTCCCTCTTAAATATAGCCAATTAACTGGCCTCAATTACCTCCTGTGGCAGAGAATTCAACAGATTCACCACTCTCCGTGTGAAAAATGTTTTTCTCATCTCAGTCCTAAAATACCTCCCTCTTATCCTTAAACTGTGACCTTGTTCTGGACTTCCCCAACATCGGGAACAATCTTCCTGCATCTAGCCTGTCCAACCCCTTAAGAATTTTGTAAGTTTCTATAAGATCCCCCCTCAATCTTCTAAATTCTAGCGAGTACAAGCCGAGTCTATCCAGTCTTTCTTCATATGAAAGTCCTGCCATCCCAGGAATCAGTCTGGTGAACCTTCTCTGTACTCCCTCTATGGCAAGAATGCCTTTCCTCAGATTAGGAGACCAAAACTGTACGCAATACTCCAGGTGTGGTCTCACCATGACCCTGTACAACTGCAGTAGAACCTCCCTGCTTGAGTTCTCATCTACAAGACAATTATCCCAGGCAGGCACGCTGTAGATAGAATATTTCAAGTGAGGAAATTGTGCAGGGCTTGTTATGAAGGGTTTAACCCAAAAAAAACAGGAAGACGGATAATTAGGATGTGGTTAGGAGGGAGAGATAGATAGATCAGCCGTGATTGAATGGCGGCGTAGACTTGAT
Organism: Amblyraja radiata; assembly: GCF_010909765.2. Classification (NCBI taxonomy): domain Eukaryota; kingdom Metazoa; phylum Chordata; class Chondrichthyes; order Rajiformes; family Rajidae; genus Amblyraja; species Amblyraja radiata. Next base: position 119,148,708 of record NC_045958.1, read on the forward strand.
GGGCTGAATGGCCTAATTCTACTCCTATCACATGATAATGATACAAAACAAGAGGTTTATGTGCAGGCTGTCATAGCCTCAAAATATTCCATCACTTTCACAGCTAACGATGGACATATTAAAGTTGAACCATTTCTATAAAAGGGTAGAAAATAGCATTTTTTAATATTATTATCTAGCCCATATTATCTCGTCCTTTCTTGATTAGTAGAGGTATCAGATATTATGGGGAGAAGGCAGGAGAATGGGGTTAGGTGGGAGAGATAGATCAGCCATGATTGAATGTTTTAAAGAGGGAACTGCAGATGCTGGAAAATTTTCTTCAGAAGCCTTCTGAAGAAGGGGTTCGGCCTGAAACGTTGCCTATCTCCTTCGCTCCATAGATGCTGCTGCACCCGCTGAGTTTCTCCAGCATTTTTGTGTACCAGCCATGATTGAATGGTGGAATAGACTCGATGGGCCGAACGGCCTAAATCTACTCCTAATGACCATATGACAATTTTCTATGGAATAAATATTGGTTATCACACCAGGGATACAGCTTGTAGAAACAAGGAACTGCAGATGCTGGTCCACACGGGCGGCACAGTGGGGCAGCAGTAGAATTGCTGCCATACAGCGCCAGTGACCCCGGTTCAATCCTGACTACAGGTGCTGCCTATACAGAGTTTGTACGTAGTCCTCCAGACTTGCGTGGATTTTCGCTGGGTGCTTCGGTTTCCTCCCACACTCCAAAGATGTACAAGTTTGTAGGCTAATTGGCTTCAGTAAAAATTGCAATCAGACTACATTGTAACTGCATGAGAGCTTCATCCCAGACTGCAGGACCTGAGCCCCCAAACTTGCATCAGGAGGCAAGGACTCTATTATTGAGCTGGGGTGACACCAAACATAACTGTGACGTGGTGCGATGTTAAGGCTTGTTCAGATCAATATAGTAAAGGAGAAGGGTCCCAACCCAAAATGTCACCTATTCCTTTTCTCCAGAGATGCTGCCTGACACGCTGAGTTACTCCAGACTTTTGTGTCTTTCTTTAGTAGAGAACAAATTATTTTTGACAGTTTGACAAATCATATCATTCCATTCTCCACACAATCTTAGTTTCTCACTTAAGGTGTCTTAAATGACACACAAGGATTCTAAATAGCATCATCTTTCAAACTGAGAACTATCCCCAGGTGCTGCTTGATAGTGCTATCAACAAAAAGCATGACACCCAGGGAGATATTGTAGCAGATCAGATTCAGATCAGTTCATTGTCAAACGCACTAGTTTTTGTCAACATCAAGTACACAAGGTAAAGAGTATGGGTCCTTTGGGGCGGCACAGCGGTAGAGTTGCTGCCTTATTGCACCAGTGACCCGGGTTCAATCCTGACTACGGGTGCTGTCTATACGGAGTTTGCACGTTCTCCCTGTGGGACAGCCAGTTGGGGTTGTTAGAACGGTTTTGAATTTAAAATGCTCAGATTTGGCAAGAGGATTGAAACTTCAATCTCTGAATCACTGCTCCGAATAGCAGGTCAGTAACTGAAACTGTTCTGCCATCAACATCTAAACTACTGCGATCTTTGCCTGATAATACACCAGTCATTGAAAGTAGGCATACATGTGCAGCAGGCAGTGAAGAAAGCCAATGGTATGTTAGCATTCATAGCAAAAGGATTTGAGTATAGGAGCAGGGAGGTTCTACTGCAGTTGTACAGGGTCTTGGTGAGACCACACCTGGAGTATTGCGTACAGTTTTGGTCTCCTAATCTGAGGAAAGACATTCTTGCCATAGAGGGAGTACAGAGAAAGTTCACCAGACTGATTCCTGGGATGTCAGGACTTTCATATGAAGAAAGACTGGATAGACTCGGCTTGTACTCGCTAGAATTTAGAAGATTGAGGGGGGGATCTTATAGAAACTTACAAAATTCTTAAGGGGTTGGACAGGCTAGATGCAGGAAGATTGTTCCCGATGTTGGGGAAGTCCAGAACAAGTAGTCACAGTTTAAGGATAAAGGGGAAATATTTTAGGACCGAGATGAGAAAAACATTTTTCACACAGAGAGTGGTGAATCTCTGGAATTCTCTGCCACAGAATGTAGTTGAGGCCAGTTCATTGGCTATATTTAAGAGGGAGTTAGATGTGGCCCTTGTGGCTAAAGGGATCAGGGGGTATGGAGAGAAGGTAGGTGCGGGATACTGAGTTGGATGATCAGCCATGATCATATATAATGGCGGTGCAGGCTCGAAGGGCCGAATGGCCTACGCCTGCACCTATTTTCTATGTTTCTACAATAGTTGCGATGAGCTGAAAGAAAATTGGCAGTTTGGATAGAAGTCATAAGAGTGATACAGTGTGGAAACATGCCCTTCGGCCCAACTTGCCCACACCGACCAACATGTCCCAGCTACACTAGCCCCAACTGCCCGCGTTTGGCCCATATCCGTCCAAACTTGTCCCATCCATGCTCCATGTTCAAAATGAACTGCGGACACAGTTGTGAAGTAGTTAACAGGCTTTGGAGCACTCTGGCACAACCTGAAGTAATTGCCGTGTATTAATGCAGTGTTTTGCAAGCTGTCCCTTGTAATCAAAGCTGCGGCATCTGAATTCATCTTTTCTCAAGAGTTCTTTCATTCTTTGTTTGATTAAAAGGAGACCATCTCCAGAGTGCTGCTAAATGTCACACAAATACAGATAAAAGCAGACTTCAAGGATAATTATGTTTATTCCATGATCTTATTGTAGACAATTTAAATGAAAATGATTTGCTGCTGCAGTATAATATATTATTGAATATTTTAGAAACTGGTGATGAAAATACAGAATTCAAGCTTTCTTTCCATACACTTCTTCCAATAAAGCTCGTGCATAATCAAAGCTGTGCGTCTAGCTCTTGCCTCGACATTAATGAAAACATTGTTATTAGTTACCCCAAGATAACCAGATAGATAGAATTGTTTTCATTCCAATATTGGCGGATATCTGCTTGCAATCCAAATAAATTTAACAACGATTTAACAGTTACACATTTCTTTTGAAATTATAATTTTTAAACTTCATCAAAAGCGAGGTATGAATGGATACAATGATATTTTAATTCAATACAAGTCTAATAGACTGCTTAAATTAGGCTGCTGGTTGGTGGATGACACAATGAACATCAAAGTGACTAGTCATAGACGCTGACAACGAGATGATAGACAGAACATATATACCATCCTCACATCAGTCTGAAGAAGGGTCTCGACCCGAAACGTTGCCTATTTCCTTCGCTCCATAGATGCTGCCTCACCCGCTGAGTTTCTCCAGCATTTTTGTCTACCTCCAAAATATTATTAAATGCAATCCTTTTATCTTTAAAAAGTACTATTTGTAGACATTTGGCTGACAGCTTTCTATACAAAGCAGGGATTTTAAAAAAAATGTTGTGTCTGTGAAAAGAGCGGCACGGTGGCGCAGTGGAAGAGTTGCTGCCTTACAGCACCAGAGGCCCGGGTTCCATCTAGACTGTGGGTGAGTCTGCACAGAGTTTGTACGTTCTCTCTGTGACCGTGTAGGTTTTTTCCAGGTGCTCCGGTTTCCTCCCAACATTCCAATGGTATGCAGGTTTGCAGGTACACAAAAATGCTGGAGAAACTCAGTGGGTGCAGCAGCATCTATGGAGCGAAGGAAATAGGCAACGTTTCGGGCCGAAGCCCTTCTTCAGACTGATGGGGGGTGGGGGGAGCGGGGAGAAGAAAGTACAAAGGAGGAGGAGCCCGAGGGCTGAGGGAGAGATAGGAAGGGGAGGAGACAGCAAGGGCTAACAGAATTGGGAGAATTGAATGTTCATGCCACTAGGATGCAGACTCCCCAAGCGGAATATGAGGTGCTGTTCCTCCAATTTCCGGTGGTGCTCGCTCTGGCCATGGAGGAGACCCAGCACAGAGAGGTCGGATACGGAATGGGAGGGGGAGTTGAAGTGCTGAGCCACCGGGAGGTCAGGTTGGTTATTGCGGACCGAGCGGAGGTGTCCGGCAAAACGATCGCTAACCTACGCTTGGTCTCACCGATGTAGATCAGCTGACATCTAGAGCAGCGGATGCAATAGATGAGGTTGGAGGTGATGCAGGTAAACCTCTGTCGCACTGGGACGACTGCTTGGGTCCTTGAATGGAGTAGAGGGGGGAGGTAAAGCGACAAGTGTAGCATTTAGAAACATAGAAAATAGGTGCAGGAGTAGGCCATTCGGCCCTTCGAGCATGCACTGCCATTCAACATGATCATGGCTGATCATCCAACTCAGTATCCTGTACCTGCCTTCTCTCCATACCCCCTGATCCCTTTAGCCACAAGGGCCACATCTAACTCCCTCTTAAATATAGCCAATGAACTGGCCTCAACTACATTCTGTGGCAGAGAATTCCAGAGATTCACCACTCTCTGTGTGAAAAATGTTTTTCTCATCTCGGTCCTAAAAGATTTCCCCCTTATCCTTAAACTGTGACCCCTTGTTCTGGACTTCCCCAACATCGGGAACAATCTTCCTGCATCTAGCCTGTCCAACCCCTTAAGAATTTTGTAAGTTTCTATAAGATCCCCCCCTCAATCTTCTAAATTCTAGCGAGTACAAACCGAGTCTATCCAGTCTTTCTTCATATGAAAGTCCTGACATCCCAGGAATCAGTCTGGTGAACCTTCTCTGTACTCCCTCTATGGCAAGAATGTCTTTCCTCAGATTAGGAGACCAAAACTGTACGCAATACTCCAGGTGTGGTCTCACCAAGACCCTGTACAACTGCAGTAGAACCTCCCTGCTCCTATACTCAAATCCTTTTGCTATGAATGCTAACATACCATTCGCCTTCTTCACTGCCTGCTGCACCTGCATGCCTACTTTTAATGACTGGTGTACCATGACACCCAGGTCTCGTTGCATCTCCCCCTTTCCTAATCGGCCACCATTCAGATATTTCTTGCGGTTGCAAGGGAAAGTTCCCGGGGAGGGGGTGGTACGGGTGCAGGTTTGCAGGTTGCTTGGCTTCTGTAAATTGTCCCTAGTGTGTGAGATAGAACTAGTTTATGGGTGATCGCTGGTTGGTGTGGACTCGGTGGGCCGAAAGGCCTATTTCCACCCTGCATCCCTAAACTATGAACTAAACTAGAGCTTGACAAAGATGCCATTTTAAAGAGTTAATTCAAATGAATATTTTTAATATAAGCAAATAAAACCACGTCATGGACTAGAACTTGTCATCCAAAATGCTATGGCGCAGAAAATAGGCTCACAAGTGAATTGCACAATTGAGGTTTGGTTGCTAAGGCAGCAAACTTTAGTGATGTCAGGGTCCAACATAGCTACACTACTGAAGAGGGTCACACTATATTGGGTCTGAAAATGTGTTGAGGCGGTGGGCAAAAGGTGGATATCTTTTCAGCTATTTCCATACTCGCCACTATTACCCTTAGCAGAAGACAGGCATTTTAGCAGAACCCGTAAGGTATATGGTTGATGGCAAGACCCTTTCACAGCATTGGACCACACCTCCCTGGAAGGGGCAACACAATTAGAGAGAGTCATAAAGAAGGTGTGTGGTCTGCTCGCTTTCTCTGGTCAAGGCAAAGGGTATACGAGACGGGAAGTCATGATGCAGCTCTATAGAACTTTAGTTAAGTCACATTTGGTGCATTGCACGCAATTCTGGTCGGCCCATTACTGGCCATGAAGTGGGAATAGAATTAGGCCATTCGGCCCATCAAGTCAACTCCGCCTTTCAATCATGGCTGATCCATCTCTCCCTTTCTCCTGCCTTCTCCCCATAACCTCCGACAACTGTACTAATCAAAAGTCTATCTGTCTCTGCCTTAAAACTATGCACCGACGGCCTCCACAGCCTTCTGTGGCAAATTCCACAGATTCACCACCCTCTGCAGGATGTGGGGGCTTTGGATGCCAGAAAGCTGTTTGATCGGAGGATATTAGCTACAATAAGCAGTTGGACAAACTTACGATTGTTTGTCTCTAGAGTGCAGAAGTTGAGAGAAGAACTGAAAGAAGTATATAAAATCACGGCACAGCCTTCTGGGGCAATGGATTCCACAGATTCATCACCCACTGACTAAAGAATACAAAACTGAGGTGCGTAGGAACAACTTCTCTGGAATTCTCTTTCCCAAAGGGTCATGGAGACTGGGTCATGAGGGGCATTCACAATAAAATGGCCGACCTCATTAAACAATGCATTGATTGAAGGCTGCAGGATAAGTGAAACAGCAGAGGAGATGATGCTTGGTCAGACCGGCCATGACGAGGCAGGGCAGACTAGATGGGCTGAGTGGCACCCGCCTGCTGCAATTGGCAGCTACTATAAAAACATTTAAAAGATATTCGGACAAGTACATGGATAGAAGAGTCTTAGAGGGACACCAACACTGGAGTAACTCAGCGGGTTAGGCAGCATCTCTGGAGGACGTTTCGTGTGGGGACCCTTCTTCAGACTGCGTCAACATGGTTTTGGGTCGGGACCCTTGTTCACACTCTTAGTGTGGAGGGCAAAAGAGCGGCAGGTGGGACAAGTGTAGATGGGGCACCTTGGTCGGCATGGACATGTTGGGCCAAAGCGCCTATTTCTGTGCTGTACGACTCTAAATTCTTATCTTCTTAAGCCCAGGTACCACTTAGGAAACCTGAACGGAAACCTCTGGAGACTTTGCGCCTCACCCAAGGTTTCCGTGCGGTTCCCAGAGGTTGCAGGTGGTTGCAGGTAGTGGAAGCAGGTAGGGAGACTGACGGGAACCTCCGGGAACCGCACGGAAACCTTGGGTGGGGCGCAAAGTCTCCAGAGGTTTCCTAAGTGGGACAGGGGCATTAGTCCTGTACTTTCAGCCACAAGCCACCACAAGCCACATACGTAGCATCATCAGAGAATAATCTGTAACAAGTTACATCTCACCCAGGACATAAAGAATCTTGAAATGCATCCTGTATAGTTCCTGGAACATTTGATCATAAATACTAAACTGCAGAGGGTAACGGAAATGTGTACCTTATAGAGAGCACTGCCGCCGATTATCCACACAAGGTCCACTTTGTCCTGCAGATCGGATGAATCCAGCAGAGCCAGTGCAGAGTCCAAGTCAGGAGCCAGGTAATGGGCACCTTCTGGCACTTCCCTGAGACACACAACAAACAGTAACGTCACCTGGAGAACTTCACAGCACTAATGATAAACATAAGGAATTTTAAAACAAAAAACATCAGTACTTATTCTCTCTTTTCCAGTCAGTATTAGGTTGTGCAGGAAGGAATTGCAAATGCTGGTTTAAACTGAAGATAGACACAATAAAGATGGAGTAACTCAGCGGGTCAGGCAGACTCAATCTGAAATATTCTTCAGTCTGAAGAAGGGTCTTGACCCAAAACGTCACCCATTCCTTCTCTCCAGAGATGCTGCCGGTCCCGCTGAGTTACTCCTGCATTTTGTGTCCATCTTCAAATGACGTCGCGCGCTCCAGACGGCCGTGCGGGCGCATGATGGCGCGTGCGACCGTCGCGCGTCAGTCACTATCGGCCTGTCGCGTAAATGAAGGCCCAAGTGGGACAGGCGCCTTACTCCAGCATTTTGTGTCCATCTTCTTCAGACTGAAAATGATGGGCTGGCGGTGATATAAAGGGATATGGAACGAACGAATTAAAGATATACAAAAAAGTACCAATGATAAAGGAAACGAGCCATTGTTAGCTGAGGGCTAGGTGAGAATGAGTAAAACAGTGAAACTCACCCGGACTACAGTGAAACTAGTACAACAACTAGGGTGGGGGAGGGATGGAGAGGGGATGCAAGGGTTACTTGAAGTTAGAGAAATCAATATATCTCTCCATCCCGTCTATATCTCTAGTTTCCTTTCCCCTCACTCTCAGTCGGAACAAGGACCCTCGACCCAAAATGTCACCTATTCCTTTTCTCCAGAGATGCTGCCTGATCTGCTGAGTTACTCCAGCTTTTTGTGTCTATTTTAGGCTTAGGTTTATGAGCGTCACAATGTACATAGGTACAGTGAAAAGGATTGATTACGATGCAATCCAAATCAGATAATACTATAAATAAATATTCAAGCCAAACTCAAGTACAAGAGGTACAATATACAGTGCACTAAAACAAAAGTTGTCTTAGCTCGGAGCTAAGTCGACCTAAGTAGATCAGAGCTAGATTATAAGATGCATATCAAAGGTGGCTTCACAAGTGTAGGAAAATGCAGTTGCAAGTAAAGCCTGTATTTTATTCCAGCAATTGAACAGTTTGGCAGTAGGGTGGCTCAGCAGTAGAGTTGCTGCCTTACAGCACCAGGGACCCTGGTTTGATCTTGTCATACAATACTACACATTAATGACATCGATGTGGAGTTGGTCAGTAGCACTAAGTTCCTGGGGGTGCAGATCAGGAACAGTTTGACCTGGTCACAAAACATCCCATCACTGGTTATCTGGTCACATGATCATCCACAATCAGTACCCCGTTCCTGCATTCTCCCCATATCCTTTGACTCCACTATCTCTAAGACTTCTATCTAACTCTCTCTTGAATGCATCCAGGGAATTGGCCTCCACTGCCATCTGAGGAAGTGAATTCCACAGATTCACACCTCTGGCCGAAAGTATGTTTACGTGGACTACATATTCTAACATTAGAACCATCTGTGCTATGGCACTTCAAGTCTTTATCTAAATCTTCTATACTATTACTAAAATTCTCATCTTGTCCTCTTCCGGTTTGCGTTGTTTTTAAATTTGCGCAAAAACGGTACCCTATAATCGCTAGGATTTTTTCGCACCTTACTATTCTCCTCTGCTCCAAGCGCACCAAGTTTTGTTCCGATCGGTGGAATATTACAAAAGTTATGAAGGTTTAAAAATCATGAGACCAGCAAATTGGTCTTCTCGCCTGTCAGTCACTAAGAAGATAACGCCCCTTCCGGCACCCGCTGTCAATCACCGAGGCGAGGAGAATAAAGCCCCGGAGGCAGGGCAGAGTCCAGAGTCCATGAGTGAGAGAGTTCAGAAGCCGTGAGTGAGTGAGCCCAGCCCCCCAGCCCGAGAGCCGCCCGGCACGAGAGCCCCCCAACACATCCCCTCCCCACCACACAACCCCTCCCCTCCCCTCTCCCCCCCACAACCCCACCCCTCCCCACCCCCACAATCCCTCCCCACCCCCACTCCCTCCCCCACATCACCCTCTCCCCAGCCCACACACGCCCCCCCTCTCCTCCCACCCCACATCCCATCCCTCCCCTCCCACACATGAAGAGGAGGGAGAGGGAGTGCTGAGGGATGAGCCGCATCTGCACAGTAAGGGGCTATGGGTGAGTTGTGGAATATTGCGTTGGGGGAACAGGTGAGTGGTGGAATATTGCGTTGGGGAATGGGTTGCCTTGGGGGACCAGGCCTCCCGTGTGGCCGGGACCCAACGGGTCCCCCTTAGTTTAGTACATATTAAATATTGTGAGAGGCTCTGCCTCCACCAACCCTCCAGGCAGTGTAGTCTAGATTTCAACCACCCACCTCAGTACATACGACAATGCTAAACCTAAACATAGAAACATAGCAAATAGGTGCAGGAGGAACCCATTCGGCCCTTCGAGCCAGCACCGCCATTCATTGTTATCATGGCTGATCATCCCCAATCAATAACCCGTGCCTGCCTTCTTCCCATATCCCTTGATTCCACTAGCTAACTCTCTCTTAAATCCATCTAGTGACTTGGCCTCCACTGCCCTCTGTGGCAGGGAATTCACAACTCTCTGGGTGAAAAAGTTTTTTCTCACCTCTGTCACTTTATTCTAAGACTGTGGCCCCTGGTTCTGGACTTGCCCAACATTGGGAACATTTTTCCTGCATCTAGCTTGTCCAGTTCTTTTATAATTTTATACGTTTCTATAAGATCTCCCCTCATCCTTCTAAACTCCAGTGAATACAAGCCTAGTCTTTTCAATCTTTCCTCATATGACAGTCCCGCCATCCCAGGGATCAATCTCGTGAACCTACGCTGCACTGCCTCAATCACAAGGATGTCCTTCCTCAAATTAGGAGACCAAAACTGTACACAATACTCTAGGTGTGGTCTCACCAGAGCCCTATACAACTGCAGAAGTACCTCTTTACTCCCATACTGAAATCCTCTTGTTATGAAACAAACTAAACGCACAAAAATGATCAGCCCATTGTCACCTTAGTATTTGGTTTCTTATACTATTCCAGTGAAACCCAATGGAAGGAACAGTTCTTGCCCCTTCCCTTCTTCCCACTTCTTTCTGCCAACTATCTTATCCCTATTTCATCAATCTGAAGAAGGGTCGCGACCAGAAATATCATCTGTCTGCTTCTCTCCAGGGGTGGCACGGTGGCGCAACGGTAGAGTTGCTGCCTTACAGCGCCAGAGGCACGGGCTCGATCCTGACTATGGGTGCTGTCTGTACGGGGTTTGTACGTTCTACTCGTGACCGCATAGGATTTCCCTGGCTAGTCCAGTTAAATTCCCACACTCCAAAGGTGGACAGGCTAATTGGGTTCGGCAAAAACAAAAAGTTCATTTTCCCCATGTGTGTCCGATCGTGTTAGTATGCGGGGATCGCTAGCCGGCGCGGACTCAGTGGGCCGACGTGCCTGTTTCTGCACTGTATCTCTAAAATAAAATAAACTTGCTGCCTCACCCTTTCGCAATTTTTGTTTTCCATGTACGGAACACCACCCTTGCTATTGAGGGAGTGCAGCGTAGGTTCACAAGGTTAATTTCCGGGATGGCGGGACTGTCATATGCTGGGAGAATGGAGCGGCTGGGTTTGTGCACTCTGGAATTTAGAAGGATGAGAGGGTATCTTATTGAAACATATAAGATTATTAAGGGTTTGGACACGCTAGAGGCAGGAAACATGTTCCCGATGTTGGGGGAGTCCAGAACCAGGGGCCACGGTTTAAAAATAAGGGTAAGCCATTTAGAACGGAGACGAGGAAACACTTTTTTCACACAGAAAATTGTGAGTGTGTGGAATTCTCTGCCTCTCTGGGGCTCTTAAAGATAGTGGAGTCAGAGGATATGGAGAGAAGGCAGGAACGGGGTGCTGATTGGGGATGATCAGCCATGATTACATTGAATGGCGATGCTGGCGCGAAGGGAATAGCCTACTCCTGCACCTATAGTCTACTGTCAGCTTGTCTTTCCACCAAGTACATTATAGCCCTTAAAGCTCAACAAAGGATTCAACAATTACAGAGCTCCGAGCTTTCCCAACATGTCAGAAGCAGTACAACCTACAATGTTTCCTCTCCCTACGTGCTGCCTGATATGATTTTACTGTAGACTTCCAGCAATTTAGTGTTTGTATCAAACAGTTCCAGATATTTATTTCTCCTTGCCTCCTCTGTCCTCAATCATTTCCCTCCATACACACCTTCTCCATACAGATTATCAAACACTCACCATCTTCTTTGTGCCATATTCTTTTGTTTCAACATCTTTAATCAGAGGGTGGTGAATCTGTGGAATTCATTGGGCACACACGGCTGTGGAGGCCAAGTCATTGGGTATTTTTTAGGCGAAAATTGACAGATTCTTGATTAGTACAGGTGTCAGGAGTTATGGGCAGAAGGGAGGATACTGGGCTGGAGAGGGAAAGATACATCAGCCATTATTGTATGGTGGAGTAGACTTGATTATGTGGGCGGCGCGACTTTCGTCAGCAGCGGCCTCTGCAGTCCGTCTGCGTTTTTATTATTTTATGTCTTATGTTTTTATGTAGTTTTTGTTATTTTTGTTGGGGTATGTGTGTGGGGGGGTGGGGGTGGTGTGGGGGTAACTTTTAAATCTCTCCCTGCACGGGAGACCCGACCTTTTCTTTGTCGGGTCTCCGTTGTCGTTGGGGCTGCAACGAGGAGCGGCCTCCAACAGGAAGACCGGGGGCTGTGGTGCCGACTACTCACCTCACCGTTGCGGAGCTGGCCGAGTCCAGAGCGGGTGGAGCTGTGGTGGACGCTGCTGCGACCCGACCCCCGGAGATTCGGTGGCTGCAACTGCGGGATTGGCGGACGGCACCGGGAGCCCGCGGGTCCCTGGAGGGAGACCGCTTTTCAGGGCTTCCGCAACGGCGACTTCTCCCGCCCGAGTTGCGGGGTTGAAGAGCTCCTGGAGCGGGGCCTTACAGCAACGCCCCGCGCGGCTTGGAATGGCTGCGGGACTGCGAGCGCGCGCCGGGGGCTCTAACATCAAGACCCGGTGTGCGGCCTTGCATCACCCGGCGTGGCTTTAATGGCTGCGGGACAATTCGCCATCGCCCGCCGGGGGCTTTGACTTTGACTTTGACTCTGACATCGGGGGGGAGAGTGCAGTGGAGAGATAAGTTTTTTTGGCCTTCCATCACAGCAATGTGATGGATGTTTATGTAAATTATGTTGTGTCTTGGGTCTATTTGTTTGTAATGTATGGCTGCAGAAACGACATTTCGTTTGGACCTCAAGGGGTCCAAATGACAATAAATTGAATTGTATTGTATTGTTGTATGTATTGATGGGCCTACTTCTGGTCCCATGACCTTTGAACTTATTAATTCCTTTGCCATCTCTCCACCCTTTCACAGACATCCCCTGTGTTCCCTCCACCTTTCTTGCTTCTATGCAATTTAAAATTGGTTTGATTTCCACATTTTTCTCATTCTGATGACTGATTATTGACCTGAAACAGAGAAAATAGGTGCAGGAGTAGGCCATTCGGCCGTTCGAGCCTGCACCGCCATTCAATATGATCATGGCTGATCATCCAACTCAGTATCCTGTACCTGCCTTCTCTCCATACCCTCTGATCCCTTTAGCTACAAGGGCCACATCTAACTCCCTCTTCAATAACCACAGTCTGTTAGGTTAGACAAGCACACCTCTTCAACCCTCACCCTGAACACCGGCGTTCCACAGGGCTGTGTGCTGAGCCCCCTCCTCTACTCCCTCTTCACCTATGACTGCACACCTGTACATGATACTAACACCATCATCAAGTATGCAGATGATACAACGGTGATTGGCCTCATCAGCAACAACGATGAGTCGGCCTATAGGGAGGAGGTCCAGCTCCTAGCAGCAGGGTGCGCTGACAACAACCTGGCCCTTAACTCCAAGAAGACCAAGGAGCTCATTGTAGACTTCAGGAAGTCCAGGGGCGGCACGCACACCCCCATCCACATTAACGGGACGGAGGTGGAACGTGTTTCTAGCTTCAGGTTCCTGGGTGTTAACATCTCCGATGACCTCTCTTGGACCCACGATACCTCAACTCTGAACAAGAAGGCTCACCAGCATCTCTTCTTGCTGAGGAGACTGAAGAAGGTCCATCTGTCTCCTCAGATCCTGGTGAACTTCTACCGCTGCACCATCGAGAGCATCCTTACCAACTGTATCACAGTATGGTATGGCAACTGCTCTGTCTCCGACCGGAAGGCATTGCAGAGGGTGGTGAAAATTGCCCAACGCATCACCGGTTCCTCGCTCCCCTCCATTGAGTCTGTCCAAAGCAAGCGTTGTCTGCGGAGGGCGCTCAGCATCGCCAAGGACTGCTCTCACCCCAACCATGGACTGTTTACCCTCCTACCATCTGGGAGGCACTACAGGTCTCTCCGTTGCCGGACCAGCAGGTCCAGGAACAGCTTCTTCCCAGCGGCTGTCACTCTACTCAACAACGTACCTCGGTGACTGCCAATCAGCCCCCCCCCCCCGGACACTCCTCCCACAGGAAAAACACTATGTCTGTATATATGCTAATGTAAATATTTATTCAAATCATATGCTATGTCGCTCTTCCAGGGAGATGCTAAATGCATTTTGTTGTCTCTGTACTGTACATGGACAATGACAATTAAAGTTGAATCTGAATCTGAATATAGCCAATGAATTGGCATCAACTACATTCTGTGGCAGAGAATTCCAGAGACTCCCCACTCTCTGTGTAAAAGATGTTTTTGTCATCTCAGTACTAAAGCATTTCCCCTTTATCCTTAAAATGTCCCCTTTATCCTTAAATGTTGGTCCTAGTCTACTCTACGCCCCCTGAAGTAAGAGTTACTCTGTAAGTCTTCTTTAAACATTGCCTCACTCACCTTAAAACTATGCCTCAAGTATTTAACTTTTTCCATCCTGGGAAAAAGTCAAATACTGTCTGTTTGAACTATCACGATTCTCCTGGTGTAGGCACCAAACCACCACAATGTGCTTGGCAAGGGAGCTCAAAGAGTTTAAAGTACACAACAATAAAGGTACAGCTAGATGTACTTTCAAATCAGGACGATGTCTACTTGGAGAAGATGCTGTTAGGTGATGGTGAAGTCCACGAGAAGATTTATATATTTTTTGGATACTGACAGAAGATAGACACAAAAAGCTGGAGTAACTCAGTGGGTCAGACAGCATCTCTGGAGAAAATGATTAGGTGACGTTTCGGGTGGAGACCCTTCTTCAGACCTTTACTTTAAGTGTCAGGACACTGATGGTTTGTTTTTATTTTTCCCACCCCGACTCCTGAGTTTTCTGAAAATATCCGATGTAAAAGTGTTTGAGGAGAAAGCTGTTGAAGGATTATCTCCACCTCCCCTTTGTAATCAATGTTTAATTTGCAGGAATTAGCCGCGTGCAATCTTGCAGCCTGCAACTTGTCATGCTGCACTTCTCACATCAAAAGTTTGAATCACTTTGAGCTCCGACTACTGATGCTTCATGGATGAAAAATTCTCCCACGCCTCTCCATAGGACACGGTGCGACTGCAGACAGAATCATCACTTCAAATGTGGCTCCCTACTGTCAGCGAGGAAACTTTAAATACATGACATTTTAAAAGTTCTCAGTAGTCAAGCCACTTTCTAGTACTAACAGACACACAAAGTATCTACTTTTATTTCACTTACCGCAGCTTTGTAGCTGCTTTTAAGCTCCGCTTTATTAAAGCAAAGGGCAGCAATGCTTTACTTCAAGGCTGCTCGATAAAGGTTTATGACACATTCAGTTTAGTTTAGAGATACAGCTCAGGAACAGGCCCTTCCGCCCACTGAGTCCACGCCGACCAGCGATCCCCGAACATTAACACTGTCCTACATACACTATATCTTTGGAGTGTGGGAGGAAGCCGGAGCACCCTGAGAAAACCCACCTAGGACACGGGGAGAGCGTACAAACTCGGTACAGACAGTATCAAACCTGTCTCTGGTGCTGTAAGGCAACAACTCTATCGCTGCACCACTGCCTTTGATCAGAAAACATCACAAGCCTACTGCTCACTGTAGACAGGGACACGTTTGCAATCAGCATCAGTTGTTGCTTTACTTACAGACAGTGTTACACCCACACATTGAAGAAGTAAGCAATAGAATATTGACTCGGCTTTTAATCCTTTTTGAACTTTTGCACGGCACGGTGGCGCAGCGGTAGAGTTGCTGCCTTCCAGCGCCAGAGACCCGGGTTCAATCCTGACTACGGGTGTTGTCTGTACGGAGTTTGTACGTTCTCCCCGTGACCTGCGTGGGATTTCTCTGGAAGCTCTGGTTTCCTCCCACACTCTAAAGACGTACAAGTTTGTAGGTCAATTAGCTTGGTAAAATTGTACATTGTCCTAGAGTGCGTAGGAGAGTGGTAGTTGAACTTAGTTTATTGTCACGTGTACAGTGAAAAGCTTTCTTGTTGCATGCTAGCCAGTCAGCAGAAAGACTATACATGATTACAATCAAGCCGTCTACAGTGTAGAGATACGTAATAAAGGGAATAAAGTGAATGACATTTAGTGCAAGATAAAGTTCAGTAACGACCAATCAAAGATAGTCCAAGGGTCTCCAATGAGGTAGATAGTAGCACAGGGCTGCTCTTAGAAGGGCATATTTCCACGCTGTATCTTACAATTCATCAAAAAGTGAGAAAGAACACAATAGTTAGTGCGGGGATCGCTGGTCGGTGCGGACTTGTTGGGCTGAAGGGCCTGTTTTGCTCTGCATCTCCAAACTAAACTCAATGGCATTTTGAAGTATCTTAACCACATTGAATTCTACCAAATCAAAATCAAAATCTAGGGGTTTTTCAGCTTTCGTTTGGACATAAAGTGTGAATAATCTTTTTTTTTTTTAAAGATCACTGAATATACCAGCATTAGAAGTTACATTATCTTCATTCAGTGGGTGGGAATGAAACTTCAAAATCATTCTCACAGCATCTGAAAGGTTAAATATCATTTTATTTCCATTAAACTGACAAAACATAGCCACTTACATGTAAGTGCAAGTTTTATACCACACTTACTCTTATTTTAGACACTTTTTAAAAAGCATCTCTTGTTAATTGACTGCCAGCTGCCACTCAACATCCCACACCTCCATCTCATTCCAGGTCATCGCTCTGTGATCCATACTCACGAAGAGCATCTTTCTCATAGTCTCTCTCGTTTTCCCACTGGAACACTGCCTCCCGAGCCTTGTCTCCAGTTATAACCTTCAATGATCCAGCAATTTCAGATCTCCTCAAATTCTGGCCACTTAGAAACATAGAAAATAGGTGCAGGAGTAGGCCATCCGGCCCTTCGAGCCTGCACCGCCATTTAATATGATCATGGCTGATCATCCAACTCAGTATCCTGTACCTGCCTTCTCTCCATACCCCCTGATACCTTTAGCCACAAGGGCCACATCTAACTCCCTCTTAAATATAGCCAATGAACTGGCCTCAACTACCTTCTGTGGCAGAGAATTCCACAGATTCACCACTCTCTGTGTGAATTTTTTTTTCTCATCTCGGTCCTAAAAGATTTCCCCCTTATCCTTAAACTGTGACCCCTTGTTCTGGACTTCCTAATATCAGGAACAATCTTCCTGCATCTAGCCTGTCCAACCCCTTAAGAATTTTGTAAGTTTCTATAAGATCCCCCCTCAATCTTCTAAATTCTAGCGAGTATAAGCCGGGTCTATCCAGTCTTTGTTCATATGAAAGTCCTGACATCCCAGGAATCAGTCTGGTGAACCTTCTATGTACTCCCTCTACGGCAAGAATGTCTTTCCTCAGATTAGGAGACCAAAACTGTACGCAATACTCCAGGTGTGGTCTCACTAAGACCACACCTTCTGACATCATTGCTCCGCAGTTGGGAACTGCACCGCAGTTGGGAACTACACATTCAGCCACCAAATTAATTGTTCGAGCATTCACTTCCTACCATTCTGGCATTCACCAGCGTTATCAAGGACCAGTCTCAACCCCCGGTCACTCCCAACTTCTCCCCACTCCCATCAGGCAAGAGATACACATGTGTGTGAAAACGCACACCTCCAAATTCAGAGACAAATTTCTTGCCAGCTGTTATCAGCTGGCAAGAAATTGTACATTGTTATCAGGCAACTGAACCATCCAACCAACAACTAGAGAGCGTTCCTGAGCTACTTTCTACCTGATTGATGACCCTCGGACTATCTTTAACCAGACTTTCCCTTGCACTAAAGGTTATTCACTTCATCACGTGTCTGCATTCTGTGAACGGCCAGATTGTAATCATGTATAGTCTTTCCGCTGACTGGATAACACGAAACAAAAAGCTTTTCACTGCCACACGTGACAATAAGAAACTAAACTTGTTAAGTTGCTCCAACACTCCATTCTCCAAGGTCCTCCTTAAAACCTACTTTACAAACCACATTCTTAATCATCCACCTTCTTATGGTTTGACGTTTGATAAATAGATGTTGGTATTTTAGCCACTTTTGAGTGAAGATAATAGATGTTGTTGTAGTGGCTTGAAGCTCACAAAATGAGGATTGGAAATATGGGCTTGAGTGGATTGTTGTTTCTGTGATTAACATCCCTCGACATATTTTGCTTGGGCAGCCTACAACCCAGCAGTCTGAAGAAGGGTTTCGGCCCGAAACGTTGCCTATTTCCTTCGCTCCATAGATGCTGCCGCACCCGCTGAGTTTCTCCAGCAATTTTGTCTACAGTTTGAACATTGATTTCTCTCATTTCAATTAAACCTTGCATTCCCTCCCCTCGCCCACCCTAGTCGTTCTACCAGTTCCACTGTTCACATCTTTGTATCCCTATTTGTATTCCATCTACCCCAGCCAACAATGGGCCATTGTGGGCTCCACCCTGCCTGATGTCATCTGTTGCCGGCCCTGATTTGTTCTGGCCTTTCCCCGCCTCCAGTATATCAACTCCCCCCCCCACCCCCCCAATCTACTTTCAGTCCAAGGGAGAGTTCCAATTTGAAATGTCACCTATTCTTTTTCTCCGGAGATGCCGCACGACCCGCTGAATTACTCCAGCATTTTTGTCCATCTTCGGTATGAAGCAGCATCTGCAGTTCCTTCCTACACCGATGGGTATGACAGGAATTATCGCTGGGATTTTAAGGGTTTCTTCTATATATTAACGATTTGGCTACGAATATAGGAGTGATTAACAATTTTGCAAAGGCACAAAACCTGGTGGTAATGTTGATAGTGAAAAAGATAGCCTTTGGCCACAGAAATATTGATCAGTTAGTAAAATTGGCAGATGCAATGGAAGGTGCAATTTAAGCCTGATGTGGATGAGATGATGAACATTAGTGGATAAATAAGGACGAGACAGACATAATGAATGGTAACAAAGTATTCAGGAACAGAGGAACTTAGAAAGATAGAAAATAGGTGCAGGAGTAGGCCATTCGCCCCATCGAGCCAATATGATACATTTAATACGATCATGGCTGATCATCCAAAATCAGTATCCCGTTCCAGCTTTCTTCCCATCTCCCTTGATTCCATAAGCCCCTAAGAGCTATATCTAACTCTCTCTTGAAAACATCTAGTGAATTGGCCTCCACTGCCTTCTGTGGCAGAGAATTCCACAGATTCACAACTCTCTGGGTTTTTCCTCATCGCAGTCCTAAATGGCCTACCCCTTATTCTCAAACGGTGGCTTTGGTGCACACGTCCATTAATGTTGCAAAGTGACCACAGATGTGGTTAAGAAGGCATACAGGAAACATGTTTTCATTAGCTGGGGTGAAGAATGTTAGAGCAGGGAGGTTGCGGTATAATTCCTCAAAATGTTGATTAGGTCACATCCAGAAATTTGTACAGTTGTGATCTCCAACCACGTACGAGTCATAATTGCAACAGAAAGGTGATAGAGGAGATTTACCAGGATGGTAAACGCAATGCTAGCATTTATTTCTGAGTGCCAGGATACAAAAATAGGGATGTAATGCTGCGGCTCTATAAGAGACTGCTCAGACTGCATTTGGAGTATTATGAGCACATATCTAAAGAATGTGGTTCTGGCGCTGGAGAGAGTCCAGAGGAGGTTTACGAGAATTATTCCAGGAATGAGTGGGTTAACATATATTTGCGTTTGAAGGCACTGGGCCTGTACTCACTGGAGTTTAAAGATGAGGGGGTGACCTCATTAAAATGTACCGAATAGTGAAAGGCCTGGACATAGTGGACGTGGAGAGGATGTTTCCACTAGTGGGTGAGTCTAGGACAGGGGTTCCCAACCTTTTTCATCCCATTTACCCCTGGCAACATTTCGAAAGTAAATTTACCCCAACTTGTTTTGTTCAGTAATTTGAGTTTACACTTCTACCATAATAAAGCAACTGACAATGGGGAAATTTAAAAATACTGTTTTTAACATTATTATTTTGTTCAAATTTACCCCCTGGGTAGTTAAATTTACCAGGGTAAATTTACCCCAGGTTGAGAACCCTTGGTCTAGGACCAGATGCCATCGCCTCAGAATAAAAGGACGTACCTTTAGAAAGGAGATGACGAGGAATTTCTTCAGAGGGTGGTGAATCTGTGGAATTCATTGTTACAGAGGCTGTGGAGGCCAAGGCAATAGATATTTTTAAGGCAGAGATTGGCAGATTCTTGATTAGCAGGGGTGTCAGGGGTTATGGACACTCCCTTCCGCGAGTGGTGGTTGAGGCAGATACGACCATAACATTTACAAGACTGTTTGATAGGCATGGATGCAGGGAATTGCATTAACTGCAGCGAATGGAGCTATAGTGGTAAAAGTGGCGGCGCTGCCCTGGCAGCAGCGGCTCGCCTGCAGTCCGTTTGTTTTTACTTTTTTGTGTTGTTTTTTTTCGTTTTGTCTAGTTAAGTTTTTGGTTTTTAGGTTGTGTTTATGTGGGGGGAGGTTGAAACGGGGCTTGCTGTCTCTCCCTTCGGGGGAATGCGACTTTTTTGTCGTATCCCCCTCCTCTGCCTCCGTCTGCGCTGAGGCCTAATGGCGGAGCTGGCGACCTCGAGAGCCAGTCAGGACTTGCCCTGGGCTCGCTCCCGTGAGGGCGGTCCGGCTCGGGGCTGGAACGGCGCTCCCGTGACGGGCTGTGACGCTCCCATGAGGGCGGCCTGGCGCGGGGCTGAGACTCTCCCGTGAGGGGCTGTGGCGCTCCCGTCAGGGCGGCCCAGCCCGAGGGTGGAATGGCGCTCCTTTCGGGGCGGCCCAGCCCGAGGGTGGAATGGCGCTCCCGTCGGAGTGGCCCAGCTCGAGGGAGGTATGGCGCTCCCGTCGGAGAGGCCCAGCTCGAGGGAGGAACGGCACTCACGTGAGGGCGATCCGGCTGGGGGCTGGAACGGTGCTCCGGTGGCTGGGACGGAGTTCTGGCGGCGGTGACCTGAGTCCGGGGTTCAGCCGCGGGCCAGCTGCTGCGTCCGCTGGACTGGAGGGCGGCAGCTTCGACCACCCCGGGCCGCGGTGTTTGAGCCGGCTCGTTTGCGGGGTTCGGTGAGCCGCGGGACTGTTTGTACCATCGCCCGGTGGGGTATTGCCTCAGCGCTGAGGGAGAAGAGGAGGGAAGAGACTGCAGCCCTAAGATTTTTGCCTCCACCACAGTGAGGAGGTGCTTGGAGGACTCACTGTGGTGGATGTTAATTTGTGTTTATTGTTGTTTATTATTGTATTATTGTGTGTATGACTGCAGGCACGAAATTTCATTCAGAACGTAAGGTCTGAATGACAATAAAGGTAATTCTAATTCTAATTCTATAGAAACATAGAAAATAGGTGCAGGAGTAGGCCATTCGGCCCTTTGAGCCTGCTCCGCCATTCAATATGATCATGGCTGATCATTCAACTCAGTATCCTGTACCTGCCTTCTCTCCATACCCCCTGATCCCTTTAGCCACAAGGGCCACATCTAACTCCCTCTTAAATATAGCCAATGAACTGGCCTCAACTACCTTCTGTGGTAGAGAGTTCTAGAGATTTACTACTGTCTGTGTGAAATTATTTTTTTCTCATCTCGGTCCTAAAGGATTTCCCCTTTATCCTTAAACTGTGACCCCTTGTCCTGGACTTCCCCAACATCGGGACCAATCTTCCTGCATCTAGCCTGTCCAACCCCTTAAGAATTATATGGCCTATGTGCAGGCAGGTAAGAGTTGGTGGAGGAAGGAACTGCAGATGCTGGTTATACTGAAGATACACAATATGCTGGAGTAACTTAGCAGGTCAGGCAACATATCTAGAGAATAAAAAGAATAGGTGATGTTTCGGATCGGACCCTTCTTCAGATTGAAACGGTCTTGGCATCAAGTTCGGCACAGACATTGTGGACTGATGGGCCAGTTCTTGAGGTCTGTGTGTTATCTTCAAAATAATCTAAAGCTACAATGGTTCTTGAAAATAGGAAGATATACACTATTTGCATCAACCAACATTTAAAAAAATGAAGTAAATTGAAATCAGTAACCATTTAAGACACCAGCAGGAAATAGACATTAGTATTAAATATTCTAGTTATTTACTAAAAAGGTGGAGGAGCAGATATTTATTTTTGTTCTCACTTTGTCATCCGAAATAAAGACACAAAGTTCAATGACATGTAAATCTATTGACATTTCACAATAACAATATTATTTGTGAATATTGAAACACTCACTTAAGTTCTCTGCTCAATACAATATTTATTCGATTTTTAAGTGGCCTGTTCTTCTCCGGAATAGAGTGCCAGGTTTTCCGTCCCATGATAACAGCGTTGCACTTTCCTGATATTAATAGAAACATAGCAAGTGTTATTTCTATCGGAAAAATTGAATAATAATGCAAAGTCTGAAAATGCAGATTGTCCGAGCAGGACCGATTCCTTCTATTCTTACCGCATTGGTAAGGTCACATATGCCTGATTTTAAAAGCCGTTCTACATCACTGTTCAGGTCACAGGTTGAGGGTGACAAATGTATGGAGGATGTTTTTGTTATTATCGCATGTACCGAGGTACAGTGGAAAGTGTTTTATTGCCTGCTATCTACTCAGCGGCAAGACTATACACGGATGCAATCGAGCCGTCTACAGTGTACAGGATAAAGGGAATACTGTTTAGTGCACGATAAAGTCCAGTAAAGTCTGATTAAAGATAGTCCGAGGGTCTCCAATGATTGGGCTCAGGACTGCTCTTTATTTGTTGATGGTTCAGTTGCCTGATAACAGCTGGGAAGAAACTGCCCTTGAATCTGAAGGTGTGCGTTTTCACACTTCTATACCTCTTGCTAGATGGGAGAGGGGAGAAGAGGGTGATACTCTTCCTTGATTATGCTGTTGGCCTTGCCGAGGCAGCGTGAAGTGTAGATGGAGTCAATGGAAGGGAGACAAAATTGCTGGAGAAACTCAGCGGGTGCAGCAGCATCTATGGAGCGAAGGAAATAGGCAACGTTTCGGGCCAAAACCCTTCTTCAGACTCTGTATCAATGGAAGGGAAGTTGGTTTGTGTGATGTTTGTAGGATTTTCTCCCCAATTTCTTGCATTTTGGATGGAGCTGTTTTACGAGAGGCATAGACAGGGTAGTCAGAGTCTTTTACCCAGGATGGAAATGTCAAATAATAGAGGACATACGTTTAACGAGGAAAGGGGAAAGTTTTGTGGACATTTGTGAGACAAGTTTTTTTTTTAAAGATGCAACAAGCTGTAGATGCCGAGAACACACTATCAGAGGAGGTGGTAGAAGCAGATAGCTCCGCAATGCTTAAGAGGCAGTTAGACAGACATGTGAAGATGTGTAGGAAGGAACTGCAGTTGCTGGGTTAAACCAAAGACAGACACAAAATGCTGGAGTAACTCAGCGGGGCAAGCAGCATCTCTGGAGAGAAGGAATGGGTGATGTTTTGGGCCGAGACCCTTCTTCTATGTGAAGAAGATGGAGGGGTATAGAGAGTTACAGACCATGTGCACACAGATGGTATTAGTTTAAATTGGCATCAGAGTTGGCACACACATAGAGGGCCAAAGGGCCTGTTCCTATACTCCACTGATCTATATTCACATTTGCCTGATTTTAGCGACAACTATGAGTCGGCCTATAGGGAGGAGGTCCAGCTCCTAGCAGCATGGTGCGCTGACAACAACCTGGCCCTTAACTCCAAGAAGGCCAAGGAGCTCATTGTGGACTACAGAAGGTCTAGGGGTGGCACGCACGCCCCCATCCACGTTAACGGGACGGAGGTGGAACGTGTTTCCAGCTTCAGGTTTCTGGGGGTCAACATCTCTGATGACCTCTCTTGGACCCACAATACCTCAACTCTGGTCAAGAAGGCTCACCAGCGTCTCTTCTTCCTGAGGAGACTGAAGAAGGTCCATCTGTCTCCTCAGATTCTGGTGAACTTCTACCGCTGCACCATCGAGAGCATTCTTACCAACTGTATCACAGTATGGTATGGCAACTGCTCTGTCTCCGACCGGAAAGCACTGCAGAGGGTGGTGAAAATTGCCCAACGCATCACCGGTTTCGCACTCCCCTCCATTGAGTCTGTCCAAAGCAAGCGATGTCTGCGAAGGGCGCGCAGCATCGTCAAGGGCTGCTCTCACCACAACCACAGACTGTTTACCCTCCTCCCATCCGGGAGGCGCTACAGGTCTCTCCGTTGCCGGACCAGCAGGTCCAGGAACAGCTTCTTCCCTGCAGCTGTCACACAACTTAACTCTGCACCTTGGTGATTGCCAGTCACCCCCCCCCCCCCCCCCCCATATATATATTCTGCTGTTCATTATTCTATGTTCGCTCTTCTAGGGAGATGCTAACTGCATTTCATTGTCTCTGTACTGTACACTGCCAATGACAATAAAGATTGAATCTGAATCTAAAGATGTATCGGGGCAGGTTTATGCTTTACACGTATGATGGTGAGTGCCTGAAATGCGCTGCAGGGAGTGGTGGTTGGAGAAGATATGATTTAAGAGACTTTTTGATAGGCGTGGATGTGAGGAATTGCATTAAATGCAGGGAATGGAGCAATATGGAGGATGTGCAGACAGACAAGTGTTGGTCTTGGTATCAAGTTCAGCACAGACATTGTGGGCTGAAGGGCCAGTTCTCATGCTGTACTCCTTTATGTGTCCTCATTGCTCAAGTTGCCTGATTTTAAAGCTCTCAGGCCTAAATAAATATGGTGCCTGGATAGTGGTTAGTTTGGACATTTGCCCACATTTGTGTATACAGCACCATCTAAAGCAAGAATCTAAATGTATACAATACAACAGTGACACAAAGTGGTGGGAAAGCAATATTGCAAATGTCCAACACAATAATGCTTATAAATAGGTCACTGAAACAAGAGAAGGCATCTAATTATACAGCAGGGCGTCACTCAATTTGAGACTGTTTATGGGCAGCGTTGTTGATTAACGTCATCTACTTAACATGGCTCCAGTTCCCTTGATATACATAACTATCTCTCCTGGAACAACCTTCTGCATAATGTACTGTTTTCCAATTTCATTTCAGAATTGACTTTAGGCGGCACGGTGGCATGGCGGTAGAGTTGCTGCCTTACAGCTCCAGAGACCCGGGTTCGATCCTGACTACGGGTGCTGCCTGTAAGGAGTTTGTGCGTTCTCCCCGTGACTTACGTGGGTTTTCTCTAGGATCTCTGGTTTCCTCCCACTCTCCAATGACACACAGGTTTATAACCATATAACAATTACAGCACGGAAACAGGCCATCTCGGCCCTTCTAGTCCGTGCCGAACACTTATTCTCCCCTTGTCCCATCTACCTGCACTCAGACCATAACCCTCCATTCCTTTCCCGTCCATATACCTATCCAATTTATTTTTAAATGATAAAATCGAACCTGCCTCCACCACTTCCACTGGAAGCTCATTCCACACAGCTACCACTCTCTGAGTAAAGAAGTTCCCCCTCTTGTTACCCCTAAACTTCTGTCCCTTAATTCTCAAATCATTACATTACAAGCCTACATTTGTAGGCTAATTGGCTTGGTTTAATTGTAAATTGTCCCTAATGTGTGTAGGATAGTGTTAGTAAGCGGGGGTCGCTGGTCGGCGCAGACTCGGTGGGCTGAAGGGCCTACTTCCGTGCTGTGTCTCTGTATCTCTAAACTAAACTAACACTGCTTGGCTCTCTTTAGTTTAGCTCAGTTTAGAGATACAGCATGGAAACTGGCCCTTCACCCCATCGAGTCCATGCCGACTACTGATCACCTATCAACACTAGTTCTATGTTACCCCACTTTTTCCATCCACTCCCTACACATTAGGGGCACTTTTACAGAGGCCAATTAATCTACAACCCACACGTTTTTGGGGATGTGGAAAGTAACCAGAGCACCTGGAGGGAACCCTGAGAGAATGTGCAAGCTCCACACAGACGCGATCAGGATCAAACTCGGGTCTCAGGCGCCTGTTCAGGATTTTTCCCCGGATGGAAAAGTCAAATAATAGAGGGCAAAGGATTGACAAGGGACCTGTGTGCCACAGTGCCACCTACAGTGAGATTATCCCCACACATTTATTCTGGGCAGCAAGTCTCTTGACATTGTCCAGAATATTTTCCTCATTGGAAAAAAAATTCTTAAAAATCATCCTTCCATCTCTAAATTCAAGGAACACAAAGCAACTTTATACAACCTTACTGAATGTAACGTGATCCTCTTTGAAAGAGACACACAAATTCAACCTTAGCTGCTGTAAAAGTAAATGATCTACAGCTCCCAATGGGGACAATAGTTGCATTTTAATTGTGTGACATTCAGTGCAATTCTTCAGAAGCGTCGGCAATACCTTCTACTGATGGGGTGGATGTCATCCTCTGGAAATGTTTGAACTCTTTGCTGAAAATATATAAAAGAGCACATTTGGAACAATTACTTTAAGAGAATGCAACTAAAATTTGGAAATGTAGCCATTTGTATATTATTTGCAACATTTTGTGAAAGTCTAATTCTTGAAGAAACCTATGGTTACAACTCATGTCAATGTTACGATTTAGGGGGATAAAAAGTTAAATGGATAGGGATGGGGAGAAATAAGAAGTTTCCAACTGTCTATTTCATTCAAACCAGAAATGTGAATGTAAAATGTTCCGGGGACCAGCTTATCTAAGTTGATAAATTCTAGGAGCAGAATTAGGTCATTCAGCCCATCAAGCTTTTGCAGTTTCTTGTGTCCTGGCCTAATAGTTTGTTCACCTCTATTGTTTAGTTTAGATACAGCGCGGAAACAGGCACATCGGAGTCCACGCCAACCAGCAATCCCTGCACACTCACACTATTCTACACAATAGGGCCAAATTACAATTGAAGACAATTAACCTACAAACCTGTTAGTCTTTGGAATGTGGGAGGAAACCCACACGGTCACGGGGAGAACGTACAAACTCTGTACAGACAGCACCCGTAGTCAGGATCGAACCTGGGTCTCTGGCGCTGTAAAGCAGCAACTCTACCGCTGTGCCACCGTGCCGCCCATGCAAGAGATATCATTCTATTATATTGCCTGATGAGATGGCATTTCGAATACTGTATTCATATCTGGTCTATCTACCCAAGGAAGGATAGACTTGTACTAGAGGGAGTGCAGCGAATGTTCACCAGTTTGATCTCTGTTGTATACACTGGAATTTAGAAGGATGAGAGGGTATCTTATTGAAACATATAAGATTATTAAGGGATTGGACACACTAAAGCAGTGGTTCTTAACCTTTTTGGCACCAGTATGCACATACACGAACAAAATACTGTATGTGGTATGTACCTTTGTTAGGTTCCTATACATGGGCTTAACAAATTGATATCTTATTTGCGTCCCCTTCATGACCCCCGGCAAAGCCCCAAATGACCCTCAGGTTAAGAACCACTGCACTAGAGGCAGGAAACATGTTTCCGATGTTGGGGGGAGTCCTGAACCAGGGGCCACTGTTTAAGAATAAGGGGTCAGCCATTTAGAACGGAGATGAGGAAAAACTTTTTCACCCAGAGAGTTGTGAAGAATTCTCTGCCTCAAAAGGCAGTGGAGGCCAATTCTCTGGATGCTTTCAAGAGAGAGCTAGATAGGGCTCTTAAAGATAGCAGAGTCAGGGGATATGGGGAGAAGGCAGGAACGGGGTACTGATTCGGGTTGATCAGCCATGATCACATTGAATGGCGGTGCTGGCTCGAAGGGCTGAATGGCCTGCTCCTGCACCTGTTGTCTATTGTCTAAGCCAATTAAGCTACAAACTTGTACATCTTTGGAGTGTGGGAGGAAACCGAAGTTCTCTGAGAAAACCCACACAGGTCACGGGGAGAACGGACAAACTCCGTACAGACAGCACCCATAGCCAGGATCGAACCCAGGTCCCTACTGCTGCGCCACCATGCCGCCCTATTTGGGCCAAATGGGCTGTTTCCATGGCTCTATAGTCTTTTGAGTTTTGTAAGAATTAAATTAAACCTCTTTGAAATGTACAACATTTTTTTCACATAACTTGACAGGGATAGATGTAGAGACAATGTTTCCACCAGCTAAGGTGTAGAGGGAACCAGATGTCACAGTCTCAAATTCAGAGGACTGACTTGCTGAATTTACTATTTGACCAAATCCAACCTCTCCATAACACACTATTCTAATATCGCGCCATCGTGTTCAATTCACCTTTGCTAGCACCTCCCCTCACACGTTCTACAAATTAATATAGAGGACTCCTCATTCAAGATAGACACAAAATACTGAAGTAACTCAGCGGGACAGGCAGCATCTATGGAGAGAAGGAATGGGTGACATTTCGGGTGGAGACCCTTCTTCAGACCGAGCAGACAGCTGACCCTCATTGTAGATATAAAGGTAGACATAAGGAACTACAGAGGCTGCCTCCAAAATAGACACAAAGCCTGGAGTTACTCAGCAGGTCGGGCAGCATTTCTGAATAGATATATTCAAGATATATAAAATATTTTAGATGTTCGGGCAATCTAGGGATAGGAGGGATTAGAAAAGTGGCATTGAAGGCCAAAGGGCCTATTCCTGCTTCTTTTTCTACAGCGGATTCATTAATCATGCCTCATTCTGACATACAGCATGGAAACAGGCCCTTCAGCCCAAATTTCCCTCACCGGCCAACATGTCCCAGCTACACAAGTCCCACCTGCCCGCGTTTGGTCCATATCCCTCCAATCCTGTCCTATCCATGTACCTGTCTAACAGTTTCTTAAACGTTGGTACAGTCCCTGCCTGGCCTTATTGATGCAAGTGCGCACTCTGATCCCAATCAATTCCCGATTTAAAAATAAACAGAGTTATCTGCAATTGCTCTCTGCCCCCTGATATTATGAACAAAAGCGGCAGGCGACAGCATATCTGTTTAACGTTGCACAATGTCTCGGGACCTTTGGTCTATTCTCACAAGGAACTCACCAAAGGCTCTTTTGACCAAATCCATATTTCAGGAACAATTTATTCAAACGGGTAAAATGCTCCATCTGAAATTATTCCACCAAATCTAAGAAAGTAACCGGCCGCTCTTGTACATTGAATGTATCCGCTCAGAGTTACAGAATATGTGAATGCATGACGGTGTATTTCACTAACATCAGGATATCTGGCACGCCGGCGTCCCAGCGCTAACAGAGGGCAGAGGAAGGCTTTAACAGTTTTAAAACTGCTCATCATAGGAAAGAAAACAAAACAATTGCAAGAAACCCGATCTGAAGGATTGCTATTTATTTGTTTAAAGAAAAAAGCTACAGAATCATTAGGTTGGAACACAAGAGAACTATCTTAATACACAAGGCAAAAAAACTGGCTTGTCAGAGCCCAGGAGATTGTCTAGGGTTTGTGTTGGACAATTCTCCGTGAGAGCCAATGGATAATCCAGAGGAACACACTGAGGGTAACTCGGGCTCCGCATTACTTGCCTCAATCTTATCGGATGCCAGGGAAGTTTCCCATTATTACCGATCCCCATGTTCGGACAGACGGCTACGATGGAGTTGATCAGACGGGTCATCTTCTCCTCTTTTTTATTTTGTTATTATTATTTTTTTGTGTTTGTTTTAAACCGGTCTTTACGAGCGAAAAGCGAGACTTTGAAGAGCGGAGTGAAAGTGCGCTCCTGGCAGCAGCGCGGCAAGAAGAACGCGCCAAAATGACGTCACCAGAGCAGCCTGTAGCTAATTTACAGACACAGAGGATTGATACAAAGTACTGGAGTAATTGATACAAAGGCCTGTCCCACCAGCAGGCCGTTGCATGCGTCTAGCGCGACCAAACGGAAGCGGAGTTAGCGGCAAGTTCGCTCAAAGTTCGCGCGTGACGTAATTTACGTCAAACTCACCAATCAGCTGTTCAAGAAGGAACTGCAGATGCTGGAAAATCGAGGGAAACACAAAAATGCTGGAGAAACTCAGCGGGTGCAGCTTTCAAAAGAGAGCTAGACAGGGCTGTTAAAAATAGCGGAATCAGGGGATATGGGGAGAAGGCAGGAACGGGGTACTGATTGGGGATGATCAGCTGGGCAGGAAGAAGGGGAAACCCTTCTTCAGAAGGGTTTTGGCCCGATACGTCGCCTATTTCCTTCGCTCCATAGATGCTGCTGCACCCGCTGAGTTTCTCCAGCATTTTTGTGCACCTTCACCAATCAGCTGGGCAGGAGGCGGGCTGACTGAATTTGGACGTCGGGCGGAGACGTCATCGCGCAACGCCTCGCGCTAGGCGTACAACGTCAAGACGCTGCGTACGACGTCAAGACGCTGCGTTCGCCCGTCGAGGCGCTGCGTACGGCCTCAATGAGGCTGCGGGCCGACAGGCCGTTGTCGCGCGGGATTTTCGGACATTTGGATTTTAACAGTTTTAAGTGCTCATAGGTAAGAAATTTTTGGACAAGATTTTTGGAGCCCCGCGCGATGTCGGGACCAGCCCCGCACAACTCCATACGCCTCCGGCGATCGAAGTGGGACCAGCCCCGCGAGGCCGTACGCCTCAAGCGACCACGTTTGGTCGCGCTAGACGCATGCTGGTGGGACAGGCCCTTAAATCAGCGGGATGGGCAGCATCTCTGGAGGGCATAGATTGGTGACATTTCGTGTCGAGACCCTTCCTCGGACGGAGAGTCGGGGAGAAGGAAACTAGAAATATGGAGAGGTGCTAAGAACAAATGAATGAAAGGAAGATAGACACAAAATGCTGGAGTAACAGCGGGCGAGGCAGCATAGAAACATAGAAAAATAGGTGCAGGAGTAGGCCATTCGGCCCCTCGAGCAGCACCGCCATTCAATAGACAATAGACAATAGGTGCAGGAGTAGGCCATTTGGTCCTTCGAGCCAGCACCGCCATTCAATGTGATCATGGCTGATTATCCCCAATCAGTACCCCGTTCCTGCCTTCTCCCCATATCCCCTGATTCCGCTATTTTTAAGAGCCCTATCTAGCTCTCTTTTGAAAGTATCCAGAGAGCCTGCCTCCCCCGCCCTCTGAGGCAGAGACATCCATTATGATCACTATGATTCCGGGGTCAAGGAAAGAGCGTTCACGTCGCGACCCTGTTTCCACCAATCTTTCCACCACCACGCACAAGAAGTGACAAGACCGACACCATTGTGCAGATGCCGAGAAGTGTGTTCAACTCTGGCTGAACAATTTCTAATCTTGTATGTGGACTCGATAAGAAGAAGAAGACTATGATTCCAATCATGGCTGATCATCTAAAATCAGTACCCCAGTCCTGCTTTTTCCCCATATGCCTTGTGATTCATTTAGCCCTAAGAGCCATATCTAACTCTCTCTTGAAAACATCTCCGGAGAAAAACGAATAGGTGACGTTTCGAGTCAAGACCCTTCTTCGGAGTGAGTCAGGGGTAAGGGAAACAAGAGATATAGGGTGATATCGAAAGATTTAGAACAAATTAATAAAATGCATGTGAAAAATAACGATGATCAAGGAAAGATGGAGCCCACAATGGCCCATTGTTGGCTGTGGACTTGGTGTGGTCGGAGAGCAGGAGGAATCTCGGAGAAGGAGCAGCGAGAGGGGATGTTCCAGAACTCTCGCCGGAGAGAGGAGGAGAACTTCTTCAAAGTAAGCATATCTTGAGGAGATTTCGCAGTGGAGTGGACAAAATGTGCAGGAAGGAATGCAGAAGGACAAATCGAAGCCAGAAACGTTGATCAAGGAAAGGTGAAGCCCACAATGGTCCATTGTTGGCTGTGGAGAAGTACAATAACCAGCGAAACTAACGAGTGAAATAGTGAAGTTAAGCAGGACGACAGTGAAACTAGCAGGATGACTAGGGATCGAACTTCGCGTCGGAGCTGGTCGAAACTTCCGCAACGTTGGAGCTCCCGACTCGTCCTTTCCCAAGACTGCGAGCTCTTGATGGTAAGTCCGCAGGCTGCGGTTGGAGCGATCCCAGGCAAGGGATCCGCTTCGATGTTAAGTCCGCGCCCCCGGTGGGCTCACGACAGTCCGAGGAGACCTCCAGCTCCATCGATGGTAGGCCGCAGAGCCTACAGAAAGATGAAAAAACAAACAGACTGCCGGCGGAGCTGCCATTGTACAGCGCCCCCTGGCAGTCACATTATAAAGTATGAGGTTACGGAGTACTTGGAAGTTGACGATAAAATAGGCCAAAGTCATCATGGCTTGCATCAGTGGATAGGGTTATGGGGTAAAAGGAGCAAATTAATAATATTAATATAATATCGGGGATAGTTAGTGTGTGTGTGTGTGTGGGTGGTTAGTGTGTGTGATGCCGCCCCCGCCCCCCCCCCCCCCGCAAACACACGTTGGCAGAACAGATCCAACGGGTCTGCACTTGGTCTAGTATGACAATAAAACACTGTTGACTCTTACCTATCAATCTCTGCTTTCAAAATACCCAGTGTTTTCGCATACCACAGCCTGTGGCAATGAAATCTACAAATTCAACACCATCTGGCTAAAGAAACTCCCCCTCATCTCCATTCTAAATGTAGGCCCTTTTATCCCGAGGCTGTGCCCTGATCAATTAAATATCCAACTCATTTTTAAATAACAATTTTGGGAAGAAGGCAGGAATGTGGTACTGATTGGGGATGGTCAGCCATGATCACATCGAAGGGCCAAATGGCCTACTCCTGCACCTATTGTCTATTGTCTAATTGAGTTTGCTTTCTCCGGGAGGAAGCGGCCGTTTCGGAACTCCAAGCCGTTGAGAGTGTTCTTCTGTTCCGACGCTGGAGTTCCATCATCCCGGCGAGAGGACCAGAAACACCGGCCGCCATAGCGGCGACTGCGAAGGCCTCAATAGGCCCCGACCACGGGTGAACATCGAGGAAGTGGACTGAACTTTGCTGCCTTCCCTCACAGTGGGAAACGTTGATCCCGCTGTGGGGGGTTGTTTTTTTATGTTTAATGTTCAATTCTATAATGTTGTGTTTATTTTATTTGTGTGCTGCAATGGCAACTCAAATTTAATTGCACCAATGTGACAATAAATGTCCTTTGTCTTGTCTTTTGTCCTTTTTCATCATTATTTCAGGAAATAATTTCAGATCATAATAACTTGCTGAACTTGCTGTTGACCAAATGCAACCTCTCCATATAACTCTATTCTAGTAATTTTGCTAATATATTCATCTCACCTTTGCTAGCCCCCTCTCCAACCACTTCCTACAAATGAATACCTTCAAGTAACTCATTCTCACTTCTGTTTTCTCTGCCAATTACCTGCCCCTGATACCAATGGAAATTATTTTGTCTAAGTTTATCAAAATGCTCCATGAGTGCTCACAGAAAACAATTTGTTTAATTGCCTAACTATTGTTTGTAGACGTTTGGCATAACATCTTTGTTTTTGAACTGATTATGAAGGCAAAGATCAAATATAACACAAAGTGGTGGAAGAAATCTGCAGGTTTAGCAGCACCTGGGGAGGCAATGGGCAGACAATGTTTTGGGTCTCCAAGGATCAAGTATATAAGACCATAAAACATAGGAGCAGAGTTAGGCCATCCGGCCCATTGAGTCTACTCCAGCAATAGACCCTGGCTGATCTATTTTGCAACCCCCATTCTCCTCCTTCTCCCTATAACCTTTGACACCCTTACTTATCAAAAACGTATTAATCTCCCCTTTAAAAATACCCAATGTTTTGGCCTCCACAGCCGTCTGTGGCAATGAATTCCACAGATTCACCACCCTCTTTCACCACTCAAAAATTCCTCCACATCTCCATTCTCAACAATAGGGAAAGAGATGGAACAGGAATCAACACAAACTGCTGGAGGAACTCAGAGGGTCAGGCAGCATCTCTGGAGAATACGGATAGGTGATATTTCTTGTCTGAAACCTTGTTCCGGAAAAAATCACCCATCCATGTTTTCTTGAGACCCTGCCTAACTGGCTGAGCTACTCCAGCACTTTGTGTCTTTTTTTTGTTAACCAGCATCTGTAGTTTCTTGTAACTCCATTGCACAGGAATTGTTGAGAAGGTTCATTCAATTATCTCACAGAGGAATGATAGTCTGACTTCATTTCTGTATCGTTCTGTGATTTTATCTGGTTGGTGCATTTGAAACATTTCATAGCTTTGCCACTACTGTAAAAACTAATTATTGTGGACCTCTATATCATCGATTTTGGTTATAGCGGACTGTCTCTTTAAGAATGCGGGCTGCTAGTTAGACGGTGGAGGCTATTGAAACTGACAAGACATTGAAATTGACAAGGCATTGAAACTGACATGACATTTAAATTGACATGACAATGAAATTGACAAGGCATTGAAATTGACAAGGCATTGAAATTGACA
This sequence comes from Amblyraja radiata, assembly GCF_010909765.2. NCBI lineage: Eukaryota > Metazoa > Chordata > Chondrichthyes > Rajiformes > Rajidae > Amblyraja > Amblyraja radiata. Next base: position 119,182,734 of record NC_045958.1, read on the forward strand.
TGGCATGAAATTGACAAGACATTGAAATTGACAAGGCATTGAAATTGACAAGCAATCACATTGATTGGCACTTAATTCTATTAAACAGTGCAACAAACAGCATTTAGTATTGCAGTAACGAAAATACAATTTTAGCTTTTAAGAACCATATACCACTCAGCAGGTTAGCTTTGTGAAGAGAAACTGAGTTAACTTTTAAGTTTGATGTTTAGCTTAGTTTAATGATACAGCGCGGAAACAGGTCCTTCAGTCCAACGAGTATGCGCCGACCAGCCATCTCTGCACACTTACATGATCCTACACACACTATGGACAATTTACAATTAACCTAAAAACATGTACGTCTTTGGAGTGTGGGAGGAAACCAGAGCCCCCAGAGAAAACCTACATGGTCACGGGGAGAACATACAAACTCTGTACGGACAGCACCTGTAGTCAGGATCGATCTTGGGTCTCTGGAGCTGTAGGGCAGCAACTCTACCGATGCAGCACCACGTTCTTTCACCCTGAACTCTGGGTGGGCAGCTGGTCATGGGAATCTCAGTTCGAGAGGGGCAGGGTTTCCTCACCCTGTCACACCGCCACCCCAAGGCCCCAGACCTCCCATTTTGCTCTCAATCCCTGGATCTGGGAATCTGCAAGGGCAGAAAAAACATAGAAACATAGAAAAATAGGTGCAGGGGTAGGCCATTCAGCCCTTCGAGCCAGCACCGCCATTCAATATGATTATGGCTGATCATCTAAAATCAGTATCCTGTTCCTGCTTTCTCCCTATATCCTTTGATTCCTTTAGCCCTAAGAGCTAAATCTAACTCTCTCTTGAAAACATCCAGTGAATTGGCCTCCACTGCCTTCTGCGGCAGAGAATTCCACAGATTCACAACTCTCTGGGTGAAGAAGTTTTTCCTCATCTCAGTCCAAAATGGCCTGCCCCTTATTCTTAAACTGTGACCTCTGGTTCTGGACTCCCCCAACATCGGGAACATTTTTCCTGCATCTAGCCTGTCCAATCTTTTATGAATTTGATATGTTTCTTCAGGGGTTATTGCCATTCCCTGGTTGCTTCTTGGGCCGCTGTGCTCCATGTGGAGAGGAGGTCTCAATGGCCTCTCAATGACGGGGCTCCAGGAATCTGACCCGAAGCCCGGGCTGTGAAATCAATGGGGAAAACCCCGACTCAGTTATAGCAGACAATCGGCAATAAAGGGTACCATTCCCTCTCCTAGGGTCCGTTATAGCGAGGATTTACTGTACTTCATTTTATCTCTTGCTGAAACTCATATTCATGCCTTTGTTGTGTCCCCAGACTAATTAAAGACGTTCCAGGCTAACCCACTCTCTACATTTCCTGAACTTCAGATCATGTAATTCTCTGCTGCCCAACATTAAGTGTGATCCCTTGATGACTCGAGAATTAAGGGACAGAAGTTTAGGGGGCTTGCTTTTCTTCAGGAAAAAGATAAGCGCGAGGTGACTCCAAGAATAGTGGAATATCTTAATTCAATCAGTGAGAGCACTTTGATTGTTTTTACAGATGGATCTAAAGATCCAGTTAGTGGGAGAGCTGGGTTTGGAGTGTATGTAGAGCAGCTTGGGTTGAAGATTGGCCGGCGCATTTCTGATGGAAGCTCTGTTCTCACGACTGAATTAATGGCAATTCAATGGGCTCTATGGTGGATTGAGGAAGCCAGTTTTAGAGAAGTTATTATCTGTTCGGATTCTGCAGCTGCTCTTGAAACTTTAAGAGTAGGGAAATCTAAAGCTCGTCCTGACATTCTAAATGAAATCTTGAGTGTGTTTTCTAGAATTGGGTTTGCGTGTAACATCACTCTTTGCTGGGTTCCCGGGCATGCTGGGGTGAGGGGGAATGAGCAGGTGGACCTCATAGCAAAGGAGAGTTTAAGAAGAGAAATAGATATCCATGTATCATTGGGGAGAGTGGAACTGAGGGAAATAATTAAAGAGGGCTTAACAAAAGAATGGCAGAGAGGATGGGAAATGGAAGTCAGGGGTAGACACTACTTTTCTATACAATCTGAAGTTAGGAAAATATGTTTCTGTACATCTCTGTCCTGTAGGGACTCAGTTAAACTGTGTAGATTGAGGTTGGGACATTGTGGGTTAAATTACTATTTGTGCATTGTAGGGAAACATGTTTCTGGCTTGTGTGAATGTGGGAGTAATGAGACAGTTAAGCATGTTTTCCTAGAATGTAAAAAATATAGGGTAGAAAGAAAAGTATTGTTTGTTAGACTGACAGGACTTGGAGTTGAGGCTTTTTCTGTTTTATCTTTGTTTGGACACAGTGAGAAACATCAACTGATATCTAGGGCTGTTCTTCAATTCCTGCAAGTTACAGGACTGTATGTAAGAATTTGGTTCAAACTTTGACCTGTGGAGGGCAGTAATACGCTTAGCAGCGTCTACACTGCCGGAATCCTACAAGAAGAAGAAGTAGAAGTTTAGGGGTAACATGAGGGGGAACTTCTTTACTCAGAGAGTGGTAGCTGTGTGGAATTAGCTTCCAGTGGAAGTGGTGGAGGCAGGTTCGATTTTATCATTTAAAAATAAATTGGATAGGTATATGGACGGGAAAGGAATGGAGGGTTATGGCCTGAGTGCAGGTAGATGGGACTAGGGGAAAATAAGTGTTCGGCATGGACTTGAAGGGCCGAGATGGCCTGTTTTCTGTGCTGTAATCGTTAAATGGTTATATATAAGTGTGATCCCTAAATGTTCAGCTCATCCTTGTTGACCAACATTGGCTCCTAATCTTCTTATCCCCAAATGTAAAATTCCATGTGTTTTTACAACTCCCCTCCTTTTCCATGCACCTGGTCCAGTTTGCTGTCCTCGTCCCGACAGGTCTTGCCCCCTTCCCGTTCAGCTTGTCCACTCCGATTTAGTCCACCATTGATGGTATGCCTGCATTTCACTTGTTCCATGCGCTGCAATTCATTATCTTAAGCATTCAGCCTGTCCTTCTTCTTTTCATTAAGCTTCTTGTTAAAATGATTGTCCATTTCCAAACTCTAAGTTGGGTTAGTTTTCACTTTTCAATACGTTCACTTTTGTGAAGCACCGTTGGATTTATCTAACCAATACGATTCTTGCCCAGAGTACAGCCCGAAATTTTGCATGATAATCATAATCATAATAATACTTTATTAGCCAAGTATGTTTTGCAACATACGAGGAGTTTCATTTGCTATACAGTCTTACCAATAAAAAGGAACAGAACACACAAAATACATTTTAACATAAACATCCACCACAGTGACTCCTCCACATTCCTCACTGTGATGGAAGGCGAAAAAAAGTTCAATCTCTTCCCTTCTTTGTTCTCCCGCGGTCGGGGGCCTCGAGCCTTCTGTTGACGGGCCGATCTTGGCTCCCATAGCCGGCGGCGTTTGGGCCTTCGCGTCGGGGCGATCAAGCTCCTGCATCGGGGGGTAATCTCAGCTCCCCCGCGCTGGGCGATCGATTCGGGTCGGGGCTGGTCGAACCTACTGCTTCGTTGGAGCTTCCCGACATCGGTCTCTACCCGATACAGCGAGCTCCTCTATGGTGAAATCCGCAGGCTGCAGTTGGAACGTCGATCCCAGGCAAGGGATCGGCTCTGATGGTAAATCCACGGCCCCGCGGTGGGGCTCAAAAGTCAGTCCCGAGCAAGGCCGCCAGCTCCATGACGTTAGGCCACAGAGCGACCGGAGATACGATCTGGAAAACAATCGCATCTCCGGCAAGGTAGGAGATTGAAAAAAGTTTACCCCGACCACCTAGCCCTGATCTAATGGCGGAGTGGACTGGGTGGGCCAAATGGCATAATTCTACTCCTTGGTCTTATGGCCTTTTGCTGGAGTGATTTAGAGGGTTAGGCAGCATCTGAAGCGGGGAATGGATAGGCTTTAAATTGTTGAACATTATATGCTTTGTGGTTAGTAGGCTCTGCTTTATACGGTGTTGGTATTAATTGTGGAGGTGTTTATTGTGGCTGTGATGAGTGTGATTATAAACACTGGCGTGTAGCTTTAAGACACACAACGTGTGGGCCGGGCCCGGGTTCTGACGGTGGCGCGTGTTCCGATGCTGCTGCTGCCGCCGCCTGCGACCCACTGCTACAGCACCCGGCAATCCAGCAGCGGGCGGGCAATCCAGCAGCGGGCGGGCTCTACTGAACGGCCAGAAAGTTAAACTGAGCGGCGAATGCCCGTGCAAGCGAGTCGCTGACATTGGCAATGCCCAAGACGAGAGGCCGCGGGGCGAAGGCTGCTGGAAACCAGGTTGTGATCAGCAGGTTTTTCCGCCCTGCAGCCAGGACAGAGCGGGGAAAGGAGCAGAGGCGGGAAGGAGACAGTGTGGCAACAACTTCCCCATGTCAGCAGGTGAGAGGAGGCATTGCACTGTTGCATTGTGCCCATCTGCTCATGCATTTAATGTTTTGAACATTGTACAATGTATTTCCACGTGTCTCATTGTTACAACCCACTTCCTGATATCTTTGCATGTAATTCTATTAGTTTCTGTATATTGATAGATCAGGGTTCATTTTTCAGTGCAATGCAATGCTATTGCAAGAATGCAGAAAAGCTTCCACATTGTATCCTGACTTGACCCTAGAACGTTGTAGTTTTAAGCAAAGATTATAGAGGAGCTCCTCTAGTATCTTTGGTTTTAAGCTTGGGAGTTTCACTTTATTAGACTGTGTCCATAAGAGACAAAAATTCCAACTGGCAAAACTCAAGACCTGCAGCATGGAAAATATTTGAGTGGATGTTTGCATTGCTCTGTACTTGTTAAATGTGAAAGAAGAAACTATCTGACTCATTTAGCCCATTTCCTTCACAGCCTAGCTATAAATGCCCTCTCGGACATCTACCCAATAATTTTACTAACACATGATAACTTACTATGGATGTATCTACCAGGGAATTAAGGTTCCATGGAAGCATTCTCAAAATGTGTAAGAACTGGAAGGAACTGCAGATGCTGGTTTATAACTGGAGATGACACAAAATGCTGGAGTAACTCAGCGGGACAGGCAGTATCTCTGGGGAAAAGGAATAGGTGACGTTTCAGGTTGGGACTCTTTCACAAAATGTGACTTGAACCAGGATAATGTAGACGTAACGTTCAGTGAAATGCCCATCAAGCATCCAGTTTGGAAGGGAATATTAAATCGGGTTTGGAAAATTAAATGGAGCTTTTCACTGCAGGAGCACTTGGAATTTGTTATCATAGAACGGTAAAGCGGTACAACACGATGTCTGTGTTTAATATGATGCCAAGACAACATAATCCATATCTCTCCATTCCCTGCATATCCATATGTCTATGCAAAACTCTGAATTGTCACTATAGTATCTGCCTCCGCCGTCACCACCCTTGGCTGCATGCTTTAGGCATTCATCTCTGTCTGTGTTTAAAAAAAGAACTTGTCCTGCATATTTCCATTAAACTTTGCCCCTCACATCCTAGAAACATAGAAACATAGAAAATAGGTGCAGGAGTAGGCCATTCTGCCCTTCGAGCCTGCACCGCCATTCAATATGATCATGGCTGATCATCCAACTCAGTATCCTGTACCTGCCTTCTCTCCATACCCCCTGATCCATTTAGCCACAAGGGCCACATCTAACTCCCTCTTAAATATAGCCAATGAACTGGCCTCAACTACCTTCTGTGGCAGAGAATTCCAGAGATTCACCACTCTCTGTGTGAAAAATGTTTTTCTCATCTCGGTCCTAAAAGATTTCCCCCTTATCCTTAAACTGTGACCCCTTGTTCTGGACTTCCCCAACATCGGGAACAATCTTCCTGCATCTAGCCTGTCCAACCCCTTAAGAATTTTGTAAGTTTCTATAAGATCCCCCCCCTCAGTCTTCTAAATTATAGCGAGTACAAGCCAAGTCTATCCAGCCTTTCTTCATATGAAAGTCCTGACATCCCAGGAATCAGTCTGGTGAACCTTTGTGTCTTTGCTCAGATTAGGAGACCAAAACTGTACGCAATACTCCAGGTGTGGTCTCACCAAGACCCTGTACAACTGCAGTCGAACCTCCCTGCTCCTATACTCAAATCCTTTTGCTATGAATGCTAACATACCATTTGCTTTCTTCACTGCCTGCTGCACCTGCATGCCTACTTTCAATGACTGGTGTACCATGACACCCAGGTCTCGTTGCATCTCCCCTTTTCCTAATCGGCCACCATTTCAGATAATAGTCTACTTTCCTGTTTTTGCCACCAAGTGGATAACCTCACATTTATCCACATTATACTGCATCTGCCATGCATTTGCCCACTCACCCAGCCTATCCATGTCACCTTGCAGCCTCCTTGCATCCTCCTCACAGCTAACACTGCCCCCCAGCTTCGTGTCATCCGCAAACTATCCCTAAAGCTATCCCTCTAATATTTGAAGTTTGCATCTGGAGGATAAAGGTTTCAACTGTCTACCATACCATATCTGCCTCTTATTATTTTATATCGTTTATTATTGTCACGTGTATCGAGGTGCAGTGAAAAGCTTTTGTTTTCATGCTTTCAAGTCAGAGAAAAGACTATGCATGAATACATCAAATCGTCCATGGAGCACGGATAAAGGGTGCAACATTTAATGCAAAGATATAACATTGAAGTCTGATTAAAGATCGTTCAAAGGTTTCCGATGAGGTAGATGGGAGGTCAGGACAGCACTCGAGCAAATGAGGACCGTTCAGTTGTCTGATAACTATCTCCCCTCCACCTCCGGCATTCCATTGAAAACAATCCAAGTCTGTCCAACCTCTCCTTGTTCTTAATGCCCTAACCCTGGCATCATTCTGGTAAACCTGCTCTGCACCCTTTCCAAAAGCTCCACATCCTTGCTGTAATATGCAACCAGAACAGAACTGCATGCAATACTCCAAATGCGGTCCAACCCAAGTCCTATAAAGCTGCATCATGACTTCCTTACTCTTATACTCAATGCCCCGGTCAATGAAGGCAAACATATCAAACGCCTTCTTTACCATCCTATCTCCTTATGTTGCCACTTTCATGGAGTTATGGACTTGGATCCCATGATCCCTCTGTACATAATTTCTGTCAAGGGTCATGGTATTAATTGCATATTTTCTCCTTAAATTCAATCGACAATAGATATAGGTGCAGGAGTAGGCCATTCGATCCTTTGAGCCAGCGCCGCCATTCATTGTGATCATGGCTGATCATCGCCAATCAGTACCCTGATCCTGCCTTCTCCCCATATCCCCTGACTCCGCTATCTTTAAGAGCCCTATCTTGCTCTCTCTTGAAAGTATCCAGAGAACCGGTCTCCACCGCTCTCTGAGGCAGAGAATGCCACAGACTCAAAACTCTCTGTGTGAAAAAGTGTTTCCTCATCTCCGTTCTATATGGCTTACCCCTTATTCTTAAACTGTGGCTGCAACCTCCCAAAGTGCAACACCTCACACTTGCTTGGACATAAGGAATAGGAGTGGAATTAGGCCATTCAGCCCATCAAGTCTGCCATTTAATCATTCTGATCTATCTCTCCTAATTTTAAGTTCTAAGCCAAAGATGTGTGCTTTGGGTGCCAAACTTGATCGGAGGGTGGATGCAGCAGGAAGAGAGGTTTATAAATGAGGATGCCTGTGGTTCCCAACATTTCAACTTCATTTGTGTTATTCAGTGCTAGAAAACGTCAGTAAATTGTAGTCGTCCATGCCTGTGACAGTATAGAGACTGACATGTATTGTGTGTCATGTTCTGTCAATTGGAATGATCTATGCTTTAAAATGTGTGATTGGGGAGGGTAGAAAAGACTTTGAATGTTTTAGTAGGAAGGAACTGCAGATTCAGATTTCAGATTCAGATTCAATCTTTATTGTCATTGTGCAGTGTACAGTACAGAGACAATGAAATGCAGTTAGCATCTCACCCAGAAGAGCGAACATAGAATAATGGAACAGCAAAATATATATATGTACATACATTAGCAATTGTGCAATTTTTCTGGGGGAGGGAGTGTCCGGGGAGGGGGGGGTTGATTGGCAATCACCAAGGTGCAGAGTTAAGTTGTGTAACAGCCGCAGGGAAGAAGCTGTCCGTGAACCTGCTGGTCTGGCAACGGAGAGACCTGTAGCGCATCCCGGATGGGAGGAGGGTAAACAGTCTGTGGCTGGGGTGAGAGCAGTGAGACGCTGGTTTCCATCGAAGATTGTCACAAAATGCTGGAGTAATTCGGCATGTGCAACTTGCATGTCCTTTGAACCCTTCTAAATCTTGTTTCCCTCTCCCCTGACTCAGTGTGAAGAAGGTGTCTGGCCCAAAACGACACCCATTCCTTCTCCCCAGAGATGCTGCCTGACCCGCCGAGTTACTCCAGCATTTAGTGTCTCCCTTCAAACGTTTTGGTGGCTGGCCGTGCACTGTGGAGCCTGAACCCGATAGTTTGTGCTTAAAATTGACAGGAGATCCATCAGTTCTGAGGAAAGATCAACATCCAAAATCTGTCCTCCTACATCTTTCCACTCGGTTTCATTTTATCTATTCATCCATCGCAGTTGCGTGTTATCTATGGCAAAGCCTTTGATAATGTTCCACATAGTAGGCTTCTTTGCAAGGTTCGATCGCATGGAATCCAGGGAGAGCTAGCTAACTGGATATAGAACTAGCTTCATGTTAGGAAGCAGAAGGTGGTGGTGAAAGGTTGTTTTTCGGTTTGGAGTTCCCCTGAGTAGTGGTGTGCCTCTGCTGGTCCTGGACCCATTGCTGTTTGTCTTCAAAGTCAACGATTTGGATGAGGATGCATTAATAATACCTGGAATATTGCACAACACCTGGAGTATTGTGTGCAGTTTTGGTCTCCAAATTTGAGGAAGGACATTCTTGCCATTGAAGGAGTTCAACGTAGGTTCACAAGGTTAATTGCCGGGATAGTGGGACTATCATATGCTGAGAGAATGGAGCGGCTGGGCTTGTACACTCTGGAATTTAGAAGGATGAGAGGAGTTCTCATTGAAACACATAAGATTATTAAGGATTTGGACACGCTAGAGGCAGGAAATGTAAATATGTTCCTAAAGCTTACCCCCCCGCCCCTAGTCTAGTTCAGTAAAAACATTGAGTCAAGCACTGGACCAACTAAACTTTATTTTTGAGCGAACAGCAAATTCCCCTATACGATACCTAAACCACCGCAGGTTCGAACCTTGTCTCTCCCTTTACGTTATTTACAATCCCTGTGCAGTAATCCAATCAAACTCATGCATCAACAATACCTTAGAGTTTCTCTGCAAAGTCCTCATACATACTATCAATTGTGAAGACATTTGGACCTTCCTTATCTGATGTATTGATCTGGGACCTTAACTTCCTGGCACCAGCTAGCAGCTTCTTACACAGAAAAGGGCTAACAGCCCCTGTTGATGCACGAATCCTTTGTTTTATTTTGGCTCTATTTTGGCCAAGATTTACAAAAACATGCTCCCGATGTTGGAGGAGTCCAGAACCGGGGTCCACAGTTTACAAATAAGGGGTAAACCATTTAGAACGGAGATGAGGAAACACTTTTTCACGGGGAGTTGTGAGTCTGTGGAATTCTCTGCCTCAGATGGCGGTGGAGGCCGGTTCTCTGGATACTTTCAAGAGAGAGCTAGATAGGGCTCTTAAAGATAGGGGATATGGAGAGAGGGCAAGAACGGGGTACTGATTGTGGATGATCAGCCAAGATCACATTGAATGGCGGTGCTGGCTCGAAGGGCCGAATGGCCTACTCCTGCACCTATTGTCTAATAATGAGTAACTTTACAGATAGCACTGAAATAGTTGTATCATAGACAGTCAAGGTGAGTATCAAGAATAACAGCGGGATCTTCATCAGTGGGCCAAGGAACAGGGAACTGAGTTTAATTCGGATTAATATGAGGTGTTGCATTTAGAGAAGTCAAACCAGGGCAGAACCTTCACAATGAATGGCAGACCACATGGGAGTGTTGTAGAGCAGAGGGATAGAGGAATGCAAGTACACATCTTTGTGAAATTGGGATTTTGGGTAGATAGGGTAGTGAAGGAAGCTTTTGGTACATTAGCTTTCATCAGTCAGGCTACTGAGTATAGATGTTGGGGCGCCGGTGAACCCGCACAAGTATTGTGTTCAGTTTTGATCGCCCTGCTTATAGATACCATTAAGTTGGAAAGGGTGCGTAGACGATTTATGAGAATGTTGCCTGGACTCAAGTGCCTGAGCTGTGTGGAGTGGCTGAGCAGGTGAGGCCTTTACTCTTCGCAATGCAGGAGGCAGAGGGGGGGGGGGATACAAAGGCGGATAAAATCATGAGAGGAATAGGTAAGGTAAGGCACAGTTTTTTTTGCAGAGTAAGAAAATCCAGAGCTAAAGTGATAGGTTTAAGGTGAGAAGGGAAAGACTTATTAGGAAGCTGAGGAGCATCTTTTTCACTCTGAAGGTGGGGTGTATATGGAACGAGCTGCCATATGCAGTAGGCGAGGCAGGTACAATAATAACATTGATAAGTCATTTGGACAGGTATGTGGATGGAAAAGGTTTAGAATGATCAAGGCCTAACAAGGGTTAGTGGGACGAGATTAGATGGGTTAGCATGACTGAGTTGGGCCAAAGGGCCTGTTTCTGTGATGTATGACTCATTGACTATAAATATACCAAGAGGGAATCTGTAATTACATCTGGATCAGTTTCTTCACTCTGCAGCTTGTATTACAAATATTTAGAGAAGTATTACAATGCATCACCCCATGTAAATTAAAGCTTTGATGAAATTCAGTGAGAAGAGTTTTAAACTTTATTGTTGAAGTTTTGTGGACTCGTGATGAGGAGACCCAAAGCGATTTAAAAACAAACCTGGGCTGAAGGTTTAAATGAGCCAATGGCTGGAAAGTAGCAGTTTAATTTGGTATGCTTTTTCTATCTGGGATGTGGGTGACAATATTTTTTTTAAAGGAGATTTTATTTGTGCATATAAAATATTAATATTCATCAGCGTTGAAAACATTAGCGATGCAGTGGTGCTGGTTTCCAGCGGGAACAGTGACGGACGCACCACACATCTCTGTACTCTAGTTCCTGCGGACTTCCGCCGCTGGAAGTATAGGATTTTGGTGTGTGTGATTTATCGTCCCTCCTTACAATGCTATGTACGACAGTGATCGCAACTTCCACTGAAGTGTGGATGGCCGTTGGCTCGCTCGAAGCTCATCCGCCCTTTGACAGGTCTTGTTTGGTCCTGCTGGGGGTCCACAGCCCCCTCCTCACCTGGCAAAGCAGGAAGGGGAGATGGTTTAGTCACCCATGTAGCACGGGATTACATGGCACCCGTGGCGGGGGGGGGGGGGGCTCGTTTTGATATGATTAAGGTGAATCCAGAAGATTAAGTCTTGCGAAAGTGCAAAGAAAGTGGATGTAACTGATGTTTTGGGGCATTCAAACTGAGGAGTTGTGTAATCCGAATTCAATTGTCATCCTTTGCTCCTTGCAGATACTGGACACCAAGAAGAAAAAGGAAACAACAGTGGAACAAGGTGAACTTTGGCCTAAACGTAGAAAGTTGGCAAGTCGAGAAGAGAATGGGGATGTACTTAGAAAAGATAGCCGTAAGTGTATAGACAGTGGTATTTCTATTTACCACTGACTATCAACACCAAAGCCCATAGTGATCATTTTCATGGCCATTGTAGACATTTTTCTTGTTGTAGGTGCTATTTAGCTCAAATTGAGGGCTAGTACCAAAGTATTTGGTATTTGCCGTTTGCTCCTAAAAATGGTGACAAATTGATGCGTTAAAGTTTGAAAATGACCCAAATCGTGTTTTAAAAAAAATGTTGAATAGATGATAATCTTCTTATTCCTTTCCACTAACTGTTTAATTTTTAAAAATCATTCTGTTTAGGCCACGATACGATACAACTTTATTTATCCTGGAGGGAAATTGGTCATGTGTGTTATAATAATAATGAAATTTAAGTGACCAGTTATTGCAAATATGTTATTTTGAGCAAACATGAAATTAAATGATAGAGTGGAAAAGTCCAAGATCAGGGATGTGCAAAGATGGAGGGTTTGGTGGGGGGAGGGAGAGGGAGTCAGTCTACCCCACGACAGAGTGGAAGGTGTTGTACAGTTTGATAGCCACAGGGATAAAGGCCTGTAGCATTCTGCGCTGTACCTGTGTGGGACCAGGCTGTTGCTGAAGGTGCTCCTTAGGTTGACCAGTGTGTCATGGAGGGGATGAGCTGTATTGTTCAGGATGCTCCGCAATTTGAGGAGCATCCTCCCCTCCAAGATCACCTCCCATGAATCCAACTCCGCCCCCAGGATGGAGCCAGCCTTCCTGATGAGCTCGTTGATTTTGTTGCTGTCTGCACACAGCAGCAAAGAAGATGGCACTGGCTACCACCGATTGGAGCCGCCTCAGAAAGTACAGCCGACTCTGTCCCTTCTTGTACAGGGCCTCAGCATTCCTGGACCAGTCCAGTTTACTGTCCAAGTACACTCCAATATATTTGTATTCCTGGCTAGCCTGCACGTCCACACCAGTGATGGAGACAGGGAGGATCCTCTCCTCCTCAAGTCCACCACTAACTACTTGGTCTTGTCAGTGTGGAGCTGCAGGTGATTCAGCCCACACCACTCAACACTCTGTGTTCAGCTTCCCTCCCCTCTCTGATGCAACCCACAATTGCAGAGACATCTGCAAACTTCTGCAGGTGGCAAGAGTTATATCTGAAGTCTGAGGTGTAGATGGTAAACAGGAAGGGAGAGAGGACGTCCCCTGTGGGGCCCCTGTGTTGCTCAGCACCATGTCCGAGACACAGTTCTGTACCCTGACATATTGTGGTCGTCCAGTCAGGTAGTTGGTGATCCAGGACACCAATGGAGCATCTACCCGCTTCTTCGTCAGTTTGCTCCCTAGCAGTGCAGGCCGAATGGTGTTAAAAGCATTGTCAAAAAACATGACTCTCGCAATGCTTCCCGGCATATCCAGGCGAGCACAGGAACGATGGAGCAGGTGGATGATGGCGTCCTCCACCCCCACCTTTTTTGGTAAGCGAACTGCAGGGGGTCCAGGAAGGGTTTAACTGGGGGCCGCAGGTGAGTGAGCACCAGCCTCTCCAAGGACTCAATGATGAGTGAAGTCAGCGACAGTCTGTAGTCATTGGAGGAGCTGGGATGCATCCTCTTTGGTATAGGAACCAGGCACGCTGATCATTAATTTAAAAAACACTCCTTACGGTTCATGGTTGAATAATTTGATGGCATAGAGAAAAAGCTATCCTTTCTTTCTTGGATTGCAGCATAACATTTTCAGCTATGTATTTTTGAAAATGTAATGTTGTGATGTAATTGTACTTGTATTTTAATGATACTACTGACAACCGGTGAAAGGTTTATCTAGCTTTATTCAGGCTGGTAATTACAAAGACAACGTATGAGCATTTACACATGGCCCAGTATAATACCTGTCATAGAAACATAGAAAATAGGTGCAGGAGTAGGCCATTCGGCCCTTCGAGCCTGCACCGCCATTCAATATGATCATGGCTGATCATCCAACTCAGTATCCTGTACCTGCCTTCTCTCCATACCCCCTGATCCCTTTAGCCACAAGGGCCACATCTAACTCACTCTTAAATATTGCCAATGAACTGGACTCAACTACGTTCTGTGGCAGAGAGTTCCAGAGATTCACCACTCTCTGTGTGAAAAATGTTTTTCTCATCTCGGTCCTAAAGGATTTCCCCTTTATCCTTAAACTGTGACCCCTTGTCCTAGACTTCCCCAACATCGGGAACAATCTTCCTGCATCTAGCCTGTCCAACCCCTTAAGAATCTTGTAAGTTTCTATAAGTTCCCCCCTCAATCTTCTAAATTCTAGCAAGTACAAGCCGAGTCTATCCAGTCTTTCTTCATATGAAAGTCCTGACATCCCAGGAATCAGTCTGGTGAACCTTCTCTGTACTCCCTCTATGGCAAGAATGTCTTTCCTCAGATTTGGAGACCAAATCTCCAAAGATAATGCATGTCGAGACAGGAGGTGGTCTGTCTTGGTCAGACTTGAAGCTTTCCATTGTTTTCTAGTTCTCAAAGCTGGAGTAACTCAGTGGGTCAGACAGCATATCTGGAGAGAAGGAATAGGTGACATTTTGGGTCGAGACCCTTCTTCAGACCCGAAACGTCACCTATCCCTTCTCTCCTGAGATGCTGTCTGACTCACTGAGTTACTCCAGCTTTTTGTGTCTATCTTCGGTTTAAACCAGCATCTGCAGTTCCTTCCTGTTTCTAACACTCATCTCCCTCCTTTTTTTCTGTCTTTCACATGAGCAGTGGCTCGTTAATACCCAGTCCAAATCCAATCCATTTTGTCCATCTTTGTCCTAACTTGGTTGGCCCTTCCATTTTCTACTTCGATTGTTTACTATCCAAGTTATTGGTGTTGAATCAATTGGATATGGAGAAGCATGACATTAATAACTCAGTTCATGCAAAGACTTCATTGCCCAGATGGGTTTTGTGAGCAAGTCTGATAATTTCTCCTGCATTGTGCTAAAGGGGCTGTGCCACTGTACGAGCTAATTCAAGAGTTCTCCAGCGTTTCCCCTGATTCGAACTCGGAGAATTACGGTAATAGCCGCTCGTAGGAATTCGGGGCTCTCGTGGACATTTTTTCAACATGTTGAAAAATCTTCACGAGCTTACCGCGTTTCCCAAGTACCTGCCATTAGCGTTACGAGCCACTAAGAAACGTCCCGAGCTCCGACGTACCCGCGACATACATTCTACGTGCTTACCACGAGTTTGTTTTTTTAAACTAGAGAGAGAGAGAGAGAGAGAGCTTGAATTACCTCGTACAGTGGAACAGGCCCTTAAGCCTCTTATTACCATAGTAACAGCAACCTCATCTCTCCAGCGTTGAGTTCTAGGATGGCATTGGAGCAAGCTTAGAGTGGACCCATTGCTTCTCATCTCACTACAAACAGATATCCAATTTGTTAGTCCTCTGAGACCTTGGAGCTTAGTAAAGCAAGATGACTTCCTAAATCATTACTGCCTTTTAATACATTTGAAAGAATGTTACAACGAGAGGGAATCTCTTAACTCCTGCCAGTTTGGTTCATGTGATTCTGCTTGTTCCACTAAGTCTTCATTACAACCAAGTCTTATTCAGAATCCTGTGATTAATCAATGTTGGGACGTCACTCCTTCAATTGAGTAGTTATCAATCACTTTGTTTATACTTTCTTGACATTCCCTTATCAACCACCTGATATTGGTTCAAATAGAAAATGCAGTCATAAGTGATAGGTGCATTCGGCCCATCAAGTCTACTCCGCCATTCAATCATGGCTGATCTATCTCTCCCTCCTAACCCCATTCTCCTGCCTTCTCCCCATAACCCCCTGCTAATCATGAATCTATCTATCCCATCTATCCCATCATCTATCTATCTATCTATCCATCTATCTATCCATCTATCTATCCATCTATCTATCCATCTATCTATCCATCTATCTATCCATCTATCTATCCATCTATCCCTTAAAAATATCCATCGACTTGGTCTCCACGGCCTTCTGTGGTAAATAATTCCACAGATTCACCACCCTAAAGGATGTCCTTTTACTCTGGGGCTATGGCCTCTGGTCCAAAATTCTCCCACTAGTAGAAACATACTCTCCACGTTTACTCTATGCAGGCCCAAACTATGAGAGAAATACAGCAGAGTGAATCTGCAGAGAATTTGAAGGGATGTGCAGTGGTGATGTTGGGAGACTTTAATCCAGTCTATGGGTGAGTAATTAATGTTAGAGAAAAGGGGAGGAGAATTTCTAAAATGTGTTCAAGATATGTTCTCCATCAATCTAGGAAGGAGGCATTGCTGCATCTGATGCTGGGGTCCAGGCAGAGACTATAATGAAACAAAAAAAGTGATTATTTTTTTTAGAATGGATAAGGGAGAGCCAGTGGATGTGGTGTATCTGGACTTTCAAAAAGCCTTTGACAAGGTCCCACACAAGAGATTAGTGTGCAAAATTAGAGCACATGGTATTGGGGGTAGGGTATTGACGGATAGAGAACTGGTTGGCAGACAGGAAGCAAAGAATAGGATTTAACTGGTCCTTTTCAGAATGGCAGGCAGTGACTAGTGGGGTGCCGCAAGGTTCAGTGCTGGAACCCCAGTTATTTACAATATATATGAACTTTTTAGACAAGGGAATTAAATGTAAGAAAGTAAGAATGTAGTTGAGGCCAGTTCATTGGCTATATTTAAGAGGGAGTTAGATGTGGCCCTTGTGGCTAAAGGGATCAGGGGGTATGGAGAGAAGGCAGGTACAGGATACTGAGTTGGATGATCAGCCATGATCATATTGAATGGCGGTGCAGGCTCGAAGGGCCGAATGGCCTACTCCTGCACCTATTTTCTATGTTTCTGTGTAACATCTCCAAGTTTGCGGATGACACAAAGCTGGGTGGCAGTGTGAGCTGCGAGGAGGATGCTATGATTCTGCAGGGTGACTTGGATAGGTTGGGTGAGTGGACACATGCATGATGAAGAGAAGTGTGGATAAATGTGACGTTATCCACTTTGGTGGCAAGAACAGGAAGCAGATTATTATCTGAATGGTGTCAGATTAGGAAAAGTGGAGGTGCAACGGGACCTGGGTGTGCTTGTACATCAGTCACTAAAAGTAAGCATGCAAGTACAGCAGGCAGTGAAGAAAGCAAATGGTATGTTGGACTTCATTGCAAGAGGATTTGAGTTTAGGAGCAAGGGCCTACTGCAGTTGTACAGGGCCCTGATGAGACTGCACCTGGAGTATTGTGTGCAATTTTGGTCTCGTAATTTGAGGAAGGACATTATTGCTATTGAGGGAGTGCAATTTAGGTTCACTGGGTTAATTCCCAGAATGGCGGGACTGATATATGAAAGAATGGGTCGACTGGACTTGTATTCACTGGAATTTAGAAGCATGAAAGGGGGTCTTATAGAAACATATACCATTCTTAAAGGATTGGACAGGCTAGATGCAGGAAAAATGTTCCCGATTTTGGGGGAGTCCAGAACCAGGGGATCACAGTTTAAGAATAAGGGGTAGACCATTTAGGACTGAGAAGAGAAAAAACCTTTTCACCCAGAGAGTTGTTAACACTGAACTTTTATCTTCCGTTTTGTACTATGTTTACATATTCTGTTCTGCTGCAGCAAGTAAGAATTTCATTGTCCTATCTTGGGACACATGACATTAAAACTCTCTTGAATCTGTAATATTCTGTGCCACAGAAGGCAGTGGAGGCCAATTCACTGTATGTTTTCAAGAGATAGTTAGATTTAGCTCTTGGGGCTAAAGGAATCAAGGGAAATGGGGTAAAAGCAGGAACAGGTACTGATTTTAGATAATCAGCCATGATCATATTGAATGGTAGTGCTGGCTCGAAGGGCCAAATGGCCTACTTTGCCTATATTTCTGTGTTTCTAGAGCAGGCGCTAGGCTACAAACAACAAGTTGAGAGGGGAACGAAGGAGAGAAGTTAGACTGGTAAAGAGAGGGAATGGGAATAAAATGGACTTTAACAGTGAACCCAAAAATTAACAATGGGGAAGTAAGAAGTGGGAAGAAAGTCTTGTGAACAGGGGAAGTAATATACACTTACAGGCTGAGGCACACTTGAATACTTAATGTGGACTATCTGTTTCAACTAAGGAAGGAAATGCTGACAGAATATGGACAGGAGAGATGATGGAGGTAATGAATGGGGTGAAAATTGATTTGCTGGAAGGACCGATGATGCTTAGAGTAAATGCAATGAGGTTGCTCAGGGAAGTGGTGTGGAGATAGTAGAATGGTTTACCACAAACTTCCCTGGATATGGGCAAAGTGGTAGAGGGTTGGATAGTGGCAAATGTGACATACTTGCTGAAGAAAAGACACAACAAATATATCAGATACCTATTACTATGCCATTAAGTCTCATTGTTAAATATTACTTCATAAGTGATAGGAGCAGAAACAGGCCATTCGGCCCATCAAGTCTACTCCACCATTCAATCATGGCTGATCTATCTCTCCCTCCTAACCCCATTACCCTGTCTTCTCTCCATAACCCCTAACAACCGTTCTAATCGAGAATCTATCTATCTCTGTCTTACAAATATCAATTGACTTGGTCACCACAGCCTTCTGTGGCATTGAATTCCACAGATTCACCACCCTCTGACTAAAGAACCATCTTTGTAAGTTTTGTATTACTGTCATTTTGAATCATCAGTTTACTAAATTCAAATGTTTTCTATTTTTAACTTCAAAGAGGAGCCAACAGCTCGCCAGCATCCGAGGATATCTTCAGGCACCCTGGACAGACTGAAGGAATTTTCTGTTGACCGGCACCTAGAAACACCATGTGTTAAGGATTCGGGTGGGGATGCCCAATGGACGAACATCAGATGCACAGACAATTCGGATTTGTATTCTGATGATGTTGGCACAGAAATGTGTGATGGGATGCTTAGAAAGGATTTGAATGGAAAACTGGAGCAGGTGGGTTATTTAGCCCATTTTGAGGCCTTGATACATTTCAAATAAAATGTCATAATTTGGACATACTATTAAAATGGTAACTCACTTCATATGTTTGGCAAATCTGTTGAGTTTAGAGTTACAGCTTGTAAACGATCGCCGCTGTACCAGGTGTGGACTCCTTTACATCGGCGAGACCAAGCACAGGCTTGCCGATCATTCTGCCTAAACCTACCTGATCTCCTGGTTGCTCAACACTTTATCTCCCACTCCCATTCCCAATCTGACCTTTCTGTGCTGGGCCTCCTCCGTTGTCAGAGTGAGGCCCAGCGCAGATTGGAGGAACAGCACCTCATATTTGGCTTGGGGAGCTTACACTTCAGCAGTATGAACATTGACTTCTCTAACTTCAAGTAGCCCTTGCTTTCTCTCTCTCTCTCCATCCCCTTACTCCTTCCCAGTTCTCTGACCAGTCTTACTGTCTCCGTCTACATTTTATCTCTGTATCTCTGTATCGCCCACTCCCCTGACATCAGACTGAAGAAGGGTCTCGACCCAAAACGTCACCCATTCCTTTTCTCCATGGATGCTGCCTGTCCCGCTGAGTTACTCCAGCATTTTGCGTCTATATTGACCGGACTTTGCAGGCTTTACCTTGCACTAAACGTTATTCCTAACAACTACAATAGACTATTATTATCATTATTAATATTATTGCACTGTTATTGTTTGTTCTTTTTTCTGAGTTTTTGTTATTTATTACGATTACATATTCTGTTGTGCTGCAGCAAGTAAGAATTTCATTGTTCTCTCTGGGACATATGACAATAAAACACTCTTGACTTGACTCTCGATGTATCTTTCCACTGTGAATAGCTTGATGGTAATCATGCATTGTCTTGCTGCTGACTGGAAAGCTTTTCACTGCACCTCTGTACACGTGACAATAAACTACACTGATCTAAGTTTTGCACGGATATATTTATGAGACATTCTTAAATGAACTTTTTGTGTCTGACAGTCGCATTCCCAGGAAACAGCGAGCCGTGATAGGAATCCGTTTTCAGCTTCAAACAAGGGGGCCAGTGTGAAGAACAGTGTGGAAGACAGGGGAGTTAATCGCAGGACAAAGAGTGCGTACACTCCACTCGAGCTGCAGTTCCTGGAGATAAAAAAACAGCACCAAGACACAGTGCTGTGTGTGGAGTGCGGGTATAAATACAGGTTCTTCGGTGATGATGCTGAGGTAGGTAATTCTAATTAAAGTCCATTGTTATCTGGGAATGAATAAAGGGCCTGTCCCACCAGCATGCGATTGCATGCGTCTAGCGCGACCAAACGGAAGCGGAGTTCGCGGTAAGTACGCGCAAAGTTCGCGCGTGACGTAATTTACGTCAAACTCACCAATCAGCTGGGCAGGAGGTGAACCGACTGAATTTGGATGTTGGGCGGTGACGTCATCGCGCAACGGCACGCTGGGCGGTGACGTCATCGCTCAACGCCACGTGCTAGGCGTACGCCGTCGAGACACTGCGTACGACGTTGAGACGCTGCGTACGCCCTCAATGCGCCTGCGGGCCCCGCACAACTGCATACACCTCTGCCGATCGAAGTGGGACTGGCCCTGCGAGGCCGTACGCCTCAAGCGACCACGCTTGATCGTGCTAGACGCATGCTATCGCATGCTGGTGGGACAGGCCCTTAAAGTTTCACTCCCTTGCATCAAAGCCCTAGTGCTAGGCAGTAGTTAGTGCAAGGAGGGGACATTTCAAGTGATACTTTATTGTCACATGTACTAGGGTACAGTGAAATCACTCTTTTGCATGCAGTTCAATAAATGTCTTGTGTAGGAAAGAACTACAGATGCTGGTTTAAATCGAAAGTAGACGCAAAATGCTGGAGTAACTCAGTGGGACAGGCAGCATCTCTGGAGAGAAGGAAGGGTCGAGACCCTTCTGAAACGTCACCCATTCCTTCTCTACTGAGATGCTGCCTGTCCCACTGAGTTACTCCAGCATTTTGTGTAGTACCTTTAGTAAATGCCTTACTGAATCAATAGGCACAATCAAACTTAATTTAGTTTTAGTTTAGGGAGACAGCGTGGAAACAGGCCCTTCAGCCCACCGAGTGCATACTGACTAGCGATCCCCGTACGCTAGCATTATCCTACACCTGAGGTAGAATTTACAATTTTACCAGAGCCAATTAACCTACAAAACTGTATGTCTTTGGAGTGTGGGTGGAATCCGGAGCTCCCGGAGAAAACCAACGCTGTCATGGGGAGAACGTTAAAAACTCCGTATGGACAAGCACCGTAGTCAGGATCGAACCCGGGCCTCTGGCGCTGTAAGGCAGTATCTCTGCCATTGTGCCACCGTGCTGCTAAATTGCAGATTGAGATTTTTTAGTTTAGACATACAGCGCGGAAACAGGCCCTTTGGCCCACTGGGTCTGCACCAACCAGTGATCCCCGCACATTAACACTATCCTACATACACAAGGGACAATTTTTACATTTACGAAGCCAATTTACCTACATACCTGCACGTCTTTGGAATGTGGGAGGAAACCGAAGATCTCGGAGAAAATCCACGCAGGTGATGAGGAGAACGTACAAACTCCGTACAGACAGCACCCATAGTTGCGATCAAACCCGGGTCTCCGGCGCTGTATTCGCTGTAAGGCAGCAACACTACCTAGCAATGGTACAAATTTTTGAGATTTAAAAAATCAAGTCTGCAATTTATCCCATCAGTTAAGCATAAAAAGAAGTTTAATTTGACAACTAATTCACTTTCATATCTTCAGTATTAAAGTTATGGCCATTTTCTTACTCTGAATCTTGTTCCCTATTGCTTTTCCATTGACTTAACTCAAAAGCTGTGATCGAGGACAGGCAAAAGCCCATAACTTTCTTAAAAATTAAGAGAACTGAATGAAATTTTCAGTTATTATAGATTGAAGCATTCTGAAACAAATATAAAACAATCTTACTTGGACGACCTGAAATTAAAGCATATAATTAGTTAGTTACCTAGTTGTAGCTAATTACAAAATTCAATTACTAGATCTAAACATCTATCCATTTCTTAAAAGAAAAGGTTAACATTTTTAAATAGCCTAAGTGTCCAAATAACATTCACACTAGAATTCACAATATAACATGATTTTTAAATCTCATTGTCATGAATTTATATCCCAGATGGAAGGAATTTCATGTTTAATTCCCATAAATTAATGGGCATTTAAATCATCTTGCGAGTGGGTTTTTGTGGAACGTGATCGATTGGAACGTTGCGGTTGCAGTGACTTTGAACCCCATATCGACAGGAAAACCACTGCCGGTTCGTATGGGGCCAAAATCACATTTTCGTCAATGAAATTTGGATGAAAGTAATCCTAAGAAGCAAGTTTATATGTAAAATAACGACTTACCTTATGTTTTGTCCCCTACGTGAGATTCGTCCCGTTGACGGCATTAGAAGTAGGTATTTATTTTACTCCAGGGATTAAATTGTCCCGCAATTAAAAAAAACAAAAAAAACAACTTCTGAGAACGGAGTCGGAACGATTTTTCTGCTGCAGCAGAACAGCCTGAGAAAGTTCGACTCCAACAGGCAGGAGAAAACGGCATTTTAATCCCGCCCCCCCCCCCCGCTGAAAGTAGGTAATGTAACATCGCTACACTACCGCTGTGCCACCGTGCCGCCCTTAAATGAAATGATTCATTGCCAGAAAAGATGTTGTCTAAGTGACTTTTAGAAAAAATGGAAAACCATCCTCGACTGCGATGAAGTTGGTCCCTGTCGGGAAGAGACGGGGCTGACTCATGGTGTAGGTTTACTAAATGCATAGTAATGTAGAAGGAACTGCTGTGAAATGGGCTGCAGGTTGAAGGCATGCTTTGGAATGGAAGCACAGCATTGGTGAAGGCAATGTAGTCATGGAATTAATATGCCTTAGGCTTTTCACCTGACGGACTGTACAACGCATTAATTATTCTCCATGGGTTTTCTAGATTTGTAATTTTTTGCCTTCTTGCAGATTGCAGCTCGGGAGCTGAATATTTACTGCCATCCAGACCACAACTTTATGACGGCCAGCATACCGGTGTACCGGCTGTTTGTCCATGTACGCCGCCTGGTGGCCAAGGGCTATAAGGCAAGTGCTATCAACTCTGTTTTTCTTCTCCTTTACCGGGACAAGGGCTGGAAGGGTCCTGCTTAACGTACTCATAGCCATCAACCATTAGAAGAGCAGGAAAGGGTGGATAGACACAACATGCTGGAGTAACTCAGCGGGACAGGCAGAATATCTGGAGAGATGTTTCTGGGTCGAGGGCCTTCTTCAGACTGAGTCAGGGGAAAGGAAACTTCCTTGACGTGTGGGGAGCGATCAGACACCACGGGCCAGGACGCATGTCTGTGCGCGGATGGCAGGCCATATCTATCACTTGTACACATGGATCCCGCTCTGGATGTCGGGCATCAAATCACGTGTTCACATAGGTCCCGCCCCTTCCAGGAGGCCACCCGGAGCACTGACCCCTAGTCAAATACTCCTGCTCACTTGACCCCGGCCTATAGACAACTCCGATCCCGACAGTGAAGCCCAGACACAGAAGGTGCTGGGCCGTGCCGGCGGCTTTGCGCAGGATGCGGTACAACCAGACCTCGGCACTCGGAGCTGCTTGACGGCTCCGTCCTTGCGGCCACTAGCGCAGGCCTCCTTGCGTCACCGCGCCTGGGCGCCGCGGCCTCGGGTCCGGGAGGCACTGGAGATGAAGGAAGTCTGCGGCCCGGATAATTACTGGAAAAAAAATACGCCTGCGGGCCGGATGTTTTCGGGTTACGGGCCGCATTCGGCCCGGGGGCCGTGGGTTGCTGACCCCCGTCCTAAACCGTTCACTCTACAGTGAAACTCCTTTGTAAGTCCCAACGATACTCATCATTCAATTCAACCATAGTTTATACTTCCAACTTCGGCCTCTCTAAAGTTGGTATCGATGGCAGTTGAAAGGGCAAAATAGGAAATAGAAATAATGCAGAAAACATTCAGCAGGTTGCCCAGGTATTCTGTGGAGAGAAAGAGTTCAAATTTCAGGTCCAGGACCCAACATCAGAAACGCTAATTGTTTTTCTTCCGCCGGCGCGGCCGACTTGATGCGTGTTTGCAGCATTTTCTGTTTTTAGTTCAGGTTTCTGGCATCTGCAGTTCTTTTTATTTTGACTTGCTGGTGAGAAAGCAAATATGGTTTCTGAATTGAAATGTCCAGGGTGCTGGTTTTAATGAAAGAAAGGGGTGGGTTTGGGAAACGGATGTGCATGTAAGGGGCAGGATGCAACTGTTAAGCCATTCTCTTTGACTCTCGCCTCTATTTGCACACTCAAAATCCTGAATGTAACTGAGGATTAAAAGCTGTCCTTCCATTTTGTTGACATCCTTCCAATAATTAGGTGACCAAAATTGTATGGTGTACAATTTTGTTCGCCTAATTATAGGAAGGATGTCAACAAAATAGAGAGAGTACAGAGGAGATTTACTAGAATGTTGCCTGGGTTTCAGCAACTGAGTTACAGAGAAAGGTTGAACAAGTTAGGTCTTTGTTCTTTGGAGCGCAGAAGGTTAAGGAGGGACTTGATAGAGGTCTTTAAAATGATAAGAGGGATAGACAGAGTTGAAGTGGATAAGCTTTTCCCATTGAGAGTAGGGAAGATTCAAACAAGAGGACATGACTTGAGAATTAAGGGACAGAAGTTTAGAGGTAACATGAGGGGGAACTTCTTTACTCAGAGAGTGGTAGCTGTGTGAAATGCGCTTCCAGTGGAAGTGGTGGAGGCAGGTTCGATTTTATCATTTAAAAATAAATTGGATAGGTATATGGACGGGAAAAGAATGGAGGGTTATGGTCTGAGTGCAGGTAGATGGGACTAGGGGAGAATAAGTGTTCGGCACGGACTTGAAGGGCCGAGATGGCCTGTTTTCCGTGCTGCAATTGTTATATGGTTATAAGCTGGGGTACAGTCGCACTTTGCCAATCTACCTCATTGTGGAACTGTTTTGCTGCAATGTTGAAAACTATTCTGCACTCTGGTATCTTTCTCGTTGCCCTACCTTTTTATACGTGTGTTTAGCTTGATCGTATTCACGTGTAGTATGATCTGATTTGATTGTGTAACCTGCAATATAACCAATTACCATCTGTGAAATAATTCCACATGCAACTAAAAAGTTTTAAAATGACTGAAATATTTATAGCGTGTTTTAATGACTAATCGGGGTACTTGTTGAAATGTGTAGGCTTGTTTTAAAGAAAGTACCAATTTGAGTGGGAAGTTATAAGTAAATGTTTGACTGGAAATACAATCACTAACTTCCGCTTTATGCACTTGAGAATCCGGTTATCATGACTAAAATGTGAGAATGACTATTCCTGGAGGTGTGTGACTCCAGAAATTCGACAAAGGAATTCCTGCTACAATGAGCTTGACTTCCTGATGTGATTTTTGTACTAGAAATGTGTCAAATTCCCCACGTTGGAGCATTGCAGGGGACTTGCATATCCAGGAGGCGACCAACCTTGGGGCAAATTAGTATTTGGAGTTACATAGAAACATAGAAAATAGGTGCAGGAGGAGGCCATTTGGCCCTTCGAGCCAACACCTCCATTCATTGTGATCATGGCTGATCGTCCCCTATCAATAACCCTTGCCTGCCTTCTCCCCATATCCCTTGACTCCACTAGCCCCTAGAACTCTATCTAACTCTCTCTTAAATCCATCCAGTGACTTGGCCTCCACTGCCCTCTGTGGCAGGGAATTCCATAAATTCACAACTCTCTGGGTGAAAAGGTTTTTTCTCACCTCAGTCTTAAATGACCTCCCCTTTATTCTAAGACTGTGGCCCCTGGTTCTGGACTTGTCCAACATTGGGAACATTTTTCCTGCAGCTAGCTTGCCCAGTCCTTTTATAATTTTATATGTTTCTATAAGATCACCCACTCATCCTTCTAAACTCCAGTGAATACAAGCCTAGTCTTTTTAATCTTTCCTCATATGGCAGTCCCGTCATCCCAGGGATCAATCTCGAGTTCAGGGCTGGGTGGAAACTTCATGATGTTAAATCACATTAATGTAGTTTAGAGGTGCAGCGCAGGCCCTTCGGCCCACCGGGTCCGCACCGACCAGCGATCCACGCACACTAATACTATCCTGCACACGCTAGGGACAATCTTGCATTTGCACCAAGCCAATTAACCTACAAACCTGTGCATCATTGGAATGTGGAAGGAAACCGAAGATCTCGGAGAAAACCCACGCAGGTCATGGGGAGAATGTACAGACAAGCGCCATCGTTAGGATTGAACCCCATGGTGCTGTAAGGCAGTAGCTCTGCCGCCGTGCCGCCCAATGTATCCTTTGGGCCATCTGCCCCTTTGCGTACACACACAGTCATGGTCATTATGCTGTAGTTTAATCCAAGTGCTGCAGTGCAAGCCCTTGTTGTCAAAAGTACATAGTGAGGATAGTATGTGGAATGTGAAGAATGATTTCTCTGTGTACCTCTCAGGTGGGAGTGGTGAAGCAGATGGAGACTGCAGCTCTGAAAGCCGTTGGAGAGAACAAAGGCAACATCTTTACTCGCAAGCTGACAGACCTGTACACCAAGTCGACACTCATCGGAGAAGATATCCTTTCACTTTCATTGCCTCGTATCTCTCTAGTTTTCATTCCACTTTGCGCCACTTGGACTAAGTGGTTATGGGGATTTCTAGCTTATGGGGTCTGAAGCAAAGCATGCCAGGTGGTGAAATCTAAAATGTAATCGGTAAATGAGTGGGAATTATTCAGCACGTTAACCCGTCCATACCGACTAAGATGCCTTCCTGAGCTCGTCCCATTCGCCTGCGACCTACATCCGTCTAAACGCTTCGTATCTGTGAACCTGTCCAAATTATTTTTGAAAATTGCAATTCGTAAGTTCATAAGTGATAGGAGCAGTCTACTCTGCCTTTCAATCGTGGGTGATCTATCCCTCCCTCTTAACCTCATTCTCCTGCCTTCTCCCCATAACATCTGACACCTGTACTAATCAAGAACCTATCTATCTCTGCCTTAAAAATATCCATTGGCTTGGCCTCCACAGTCTTCTGTGGCAAAGAATTCCACGATTCACCCCCGATTCATCTGACCAAAGAAATTCCTCCTCGTCTCCTTCCAAAAGGAACGTCTTTAATTCTCAGGCTCTGACCGCTGGTCCTAGACTCTCCCACTGGTGGAGAGAAACATCCTCTCACATCCACTCTATTGAATTGAGCTCTTTAATTATATTAGGCTCTAGTAGTTCCTTAGGCAACATGTTCCACGTACTGGCCACCCTTGGTGTGGAAAAAAGCCTGCCCCTCTGGCAGGACCGCATTAAATCTTTCCCCTCTTACCTTAAAGCTATGCTCTATAGTTTGGGGCATCCTTAGCTGTGGAATATGTCTGTGGTCATCCACCTTATCAACACCCATCATGATTTTATAAACCTTTATAAGGTCACCCTTCAACCTCCATAGCTCCAGGGAAAATAGTCACAGAAATATTCTTGCACCTTCTTGACCTTATTCCCATTCTTCCTAATAATATGGTGACCAGGTTATTTGGCAACACAAAATTACAGGTGCGGTTCACCAACATGTATATCAGCTGTAACACAATGCTCCAACTCTTGTATTTGGTCTATGTATTAAATGCCAGCCTTTCCATTGATACCCATGTTGATATAAAATAAGATCATTCAGTACCTGATCTTTAATTCTACTTTCCTGCCCTAATTTCATACCCCTTCTTTCCATTAATATTTAAAAAATCTGTCGAAATGTTTATGGTCTATTGAAATCCATCCTGCTTATGTAGAGCTTCCAGGGCCCTAAAATAAATAATTTCCCCCACAAAACCCCATGGCTAAATTTTCATCAAGCTATCAGAACTACGATATTTGAATGACGATGGGCGAAAAAATTTGGAAATATTGTCAATTTTTCTTTGCCAGGGAGTTCCCGCAAAACATATATTTTCATTTAATTCTGCTACTTTTTGGTGCCAGTGTTTTCACGACTAAAAAGTAATTCTTTGGACTCCTTTGCAACTCTGCATTCACATGGCGGAGTGCCCCTCATCCCATTTCCCTTCCCTACCCCAATTAACTAAAAACGGTTACAACTACCGTAGTACAGTGCAAACTGATGAGACACTCTCCTGAACCAAGGGCGGCGCAGTGGTAGAGTTGATGCCTCGCATAGACCCAGGTTTGATCCTGACTACGGGTGCTGTATGTGCGGACTTTGTAGGTTCTCCCCGCGACCTGCGTAGGTTTTCTACGGGATCTCCGATTTCCTCCCACGCTCTAAAGAAGTGCAGGTTTGTAGGCTAATTGGCTTGGTATTCTTGTAAATTGTTCCCAGTGTGTGTGGATCCCTCGTCAGCGCGGACTGGATGGGCCGAATGGTCTGTTTCCACACTGCATCTCTAAACTAAAGTGACCAATACCAGATGACTTAAATTGATATTCGTCGTGGGTTGAACGGGTCGATGAAGTGTAGGCTAAATAATAACTTTGGTACCTCATATTTTGTCCTTGATAATTGTCACATATTAATCCCTTGTTGAATCTGGATCTGGATGACGAGGGAGAAGGGGCTAGTGAAGTTCCCAACAGCTACCTGATGTGCATCTTTGAGCAAGCAGCAAACAAAAAGGACCGT
The DNA here is from genome assembly GCF_010909765.2 of Amblyraja radiata. Taxonomy (NCBI): domain Eukaryota; kingdom Metazoa; phylum Chordata; class Chondrichthyes; order Rajiformes; family Rajidae; genus Amblyraja; species Amblyraja radiata. Next base: position 119,211,016 of record NC_045958.1, read on the forward strand.
AAGAAGCAGGGAATTCAGATTGCGTTTGTGGTAAGTGTCGCTTCTCATTGCATGCCTCTGTCGATTAATCCGTTCCGAATATGTGGACATCCACCTGAAAAACGAAACACCAATGTTGAGACATTCCTTAAATAAAGAGACCGACAATATACAAAGTACTCCAGATATGGTGACACAATAAGATCTTGATGGTGGGCACATGAGCACATTCAAAGTGCAGGAGTAACTCAGCGGGTCTGAAGAAGACAAAATGTGTAGGAAGGAATTGCAGATGCTGGTTTACACCGAAGATAGGCACAACATGCTGGAGTAACTCAGCGGGGCAGGCAGCATCTCCGGAGAGAAGGAATGGGTGATGTTTCGGGTCGAGACCCTTCTTCAGACTGAGTCAGGAAAGAGGGAAACTAGAGGTATGAAAAGGTACAGAACAAACCTGAGCTGGCACCGATGACTCGAGATATGTGGAGGCCACAGTGGTCTATTGTTTGCTGTGGAAGAGGTGATAATGAAAGGATACAAACAGTGAAACTACTGTTGGGCCTGAAGAAGTGTCCCAACCTGAATAGTCGCCTATTTTATGTCCTCTAGAGATGCTGCCTGACCCACTGAGTAATCCCAGCACTGTGTTCTACACAAGATTCCAGCATGTACAGTTCCTTGTGTCTTGATACTCAATCCAATATATGTTTATTGTTTATTGGGCAAATAGAGAAAATTGGAGGGAAAGTAGATGAAGATTTGATCAAGGGGTAAATTTGTTGATTCTGGATTTGTACATATTTTTTCTCATTGACTGTGTTTTGTTCTGGTATACAGGTATCTGTTCATCATTAGTTGTTCATAAATAAGTGAAATAACATTGTTATGTGCTATTAAAGTTGCCAGGGATAGTAAACAAGATGAAAAATGTTGGGAACCCCTGTTCTAGGATTTGGCATTATTTTTCGGATTTTACATCCGGCACTTGCAGAAGGAAAACATGCATTTGTGGAGACTGTAAATCTAAATTCTGTGGCATTAGTTTAGACGCTTGTGCAGATTCAGTTGTCATTCGGAACCAATTCTGTCTTCCTGTTGCCCTCTTGGGTGCATCATTGAAAACCATCTGCGTCTTCCCTGTTGCCTTCAGTGAATTCAGTTAGTGCATTGCATTTCTTAAGGGCCTGTCCCACTTGCATGCGTTTGGCGCGACTAAACGGAAGCGGAGTTCGCGCTAAGTTCGCGCGTGACGTAATTTGCGTCAAACTTACCAATCGGCTGGGCAGGAGGCGGGCCGACTGAATTTGGGCGTCGCACGACGTCGGGCGGTGACGTCATCACGCAACGGCACGTCGGGTGGTGATGTCATCGCACAACGCCACGCGCTAGGCGTACGCCGTCAAGACGCTGCGTACGACGTCCAGAAGCTGCGGACGCCCTCAATGCGCCTGTGGGCCGACAGGCCATTGGCGCGCGGAATTTTCGGACAGTGTGGGATTTTCGGGGCCCCGCGCGATGTCGAGACCAGCCCCGCACAACTCCATACGCCACTGCGCTTCGAAGTGAGACCGGCCCCGCGTGGCCTGTACGCCTCAAGCGACCACATATGGTCGCGCCAGACGCATGCAATCGCATGCAAGTGGGACAGGCACTTTAATGAATTGGACTTTGATAAAATTGAGGGGAAAGGGAGGAAGGGAAAGAGTTTTCTGAACGAATTTTGAAACTCGGTTTCTCAGGAATAATACTTTTATGGAGTAAAATGCCATTCAATCTCAGTTCAGAGAGCAATTCAAGTGGTCACAGTGCAATGTGACAAAGTTCAAACTTCATAAGGTCATAAGTGACAGGAGTGGAATTAGGCATCAACTCTACTCTGCCATTCAATCATGGCTGATCTATCTCTCCCTCCTAAGCCCATTCTCCTGCCTTCTTCCCATAACCTCTGGCACCTCTTCACCACAACTAATCCCTTCCAAAGAAATACCAGACCTTCATTGTGGGTACCTTGCCAACATCTTAGAGCAATTTTGAGCAACTATCCCCTTGTCATCACCTCTTCCACAGCCAACAATGGACCATTGTGGACTCCACCTTTCCTTGACCCTCATCGCTGGCTTTTGTTTATTCTTTTCATACCTTTCATTCTTTTGTTATTTGTACCTTTCCATGCCTCCAGTTTCCCCTTGCCCTGACCCTGTCTGATGAAGGGCCTTGACCTGAAACGTGACCTCTACCTTTTTTTCCAGAGATGCTGCCTGACCCGCTGAGTTACCCCAGCATTTCGTGTCTATTTTAGGAATAACTCCATCCTGGACCCCACGGTTAACCTTATGAGAAGATTAAATTCGAACAAAATACACACCTAACCTCAGAATATAGGTAAACATAAATGCTGGAGAAACTCAGCGGGTGAGGCAGCATCTATGGAGCAAAGGAAATAGGCAACGTTTCGGGTCGAAACCCTTCTTCAGACTGATGAAACGACCCGAAACGTGGCCCATTTCTTTCCCTCCATAGATGCTGCCTCACCCGCTGAGTTTCTCCAGCATTTCTGTCTACCTTCGATTTTTCCAGCATCTGTAGTTCCTTCTTAAACATCCTATTCTGAGGAAAGATATTCTTGCCATAGAGGGAGTACAGAGAAGGTTCACCAGACTGATTCCTGGGATGTCAGGACTTTCATATGAAGAAAGACTGGATAGACTCGGTTTGTACTCGCTAGAATTTAGAAGATTGAGGGGGGATCTTATAGAAACTTACAACATTCTTAAGGGGTTGGACAGGCTAGATGCAGGAAGATTGTTCCCGATGTTGGGGAAGTCCAGAGCAAGGGGTCACAGTTTAAGGATAAAGGGGAAATCTTTTAGGACCGAGATGAGGAAAACTTTTTTCACACAGAGAGTGGTGAATCTCTGGAATTCTCTGCCACAGAATGTAGTTGAGGCCAGTTCATTGGCTATATTTAAGAGGGTTAGATGTGGCCCTTGTGGCTAAAGGGATCAGGGGGTATGGAGAGACGGCAGGTACAGGATACTGAGTTGGATGATCAGCCATGATCATATTGAATGGCGGTGCAGGCTCGAAGGGCTGAATGGCCTACTCCTGCACCTATTTTCTATGTTTCTATCAGAATATAGGTACATTTGTTTTCATTTGTTGTGTGGCCACTAGATGGCAGCAAAAGGCAACATCTTGTTCATCCATCGCTGCCACCGTAGGAAAGAGGTTGAGTCTTGATCCTCAGACCCAATGTTGTGCACCAAATGTGCAGTGATAATTGATGATAATACCGACTAGTTAATTGTTTTGTGCACTAACCGAGTCTAACTTATGCTTTGCTAATTGGGTCAGTCAGAATGCATGGCTCTTGGGGAACATTTTTGAAAATGTATGAGTTGCTTGTAAATCTGGGAGCGTCAGCAAAAAACGAAATTATCAAAAAACGATTAAGAATATAGATTTAAAATATCTTTGGCCAGTGCTATATTGAGATAATTACATGTTTTCTCGAAATCTGAGTTTTGTTTTCTTTGTTGAGGTTTCTGGCATTGAAGTTCTAAAGATTTTGGTTGATGGCATGAGCCAAGTTTTCCCCTCTCCCTCCTCCTCCTGAGACTGTCCCTGAGGATCAGGGCTGACTTGCTTCCAGTAGAGTTCTGAGGTGACCAATGAGTTTAGTGCAGGATCCATAGGCGGGGATCACTGGTCGGCACGGACCCGGTGGGCTGAACGGCCTGTTTCCGCGCTGTATTGATAAGGCTGAACTATGTTAAAAATATAAGAAAATATTAAATGGATCCCTGGGCTAGCTTACAACTTATATTTGGTCTCAAATCAGACTTTTCTCCAATAGATTAATACAGAAAGGCAAGTCTAGGCTTTTTTTTTTTTTTTCTTTTTTTTTCTTCTTTTATTTATATAGCACATTTTTAGTCAACTTGCATTGACCCCAAAGTGCTTCACACAATTACATCCACACAGACAGGCAAAGGTGGGTGAGGTGTCTTGCCCAAGGACACACACAGGCAAAGGTGGGTGAAGTGTCTTGCCCAAAGACACAACGACAGTATGCACTCCAAGCGGGATTCGAACCAGCTACCTTCCGGTTGCCAGCCGAACACTTAGCCCATTGTGCCATCTGTCGTCCACAGCTTGCCTCAGGTTGCTGTGTATTGAGATAATGAATGACTTTAAAATTTGTCTATCAAGTGACGAGAGAGAGGAAGCCCAGATTGATCCCAGTAAGGGGTATTGACAAATGGTCGATGCCTTTAATATGTAAAATGCCTTGCACCAAATGTCCGATGCCTTTGAGGTATGAAGTGACGAGAGAGGAAGCTAGATTGATCTCACTAAGGGGTATTGACAAATGGCCGATGTCTTTGATATGTAAAGTCCTTGTACCATATGACAAGATGCCTTTGATGCATCCTGTAGTATCCTGTGTATGCTCTGTACCTCTGACCATGACTAATGTTTGCGGAATGTGCAAAGGTGACAAAAAAAACACTGTATAATACGATGTAATTCTGTTGTTCAGAGAAGTGGACTGAGGACAGTGAAGTGCCTGTATTGCTCACTTGACTGGGGTCCTCCTTGCCACTTCCATCGGCCGATAATAAGTAAAGTTTTGAACTGGTCTACCAAACGTATTGTGAGTTGTCTGTTTATTAAGAAGCGAACCTGTTTGTTATATAAGTAACGTTTTCAGTATCTCTAAACTAAATATAGACTCTGTCATTGGGGCATATCGAGTTTAGAGGGCAGTGTTGCGTGCTCTTCCCTCTGTTTGCTCTTGGCCTTTACGGGCTGCTGTCAGAGATGAAACATGCTGTCCAAGACACTTCCCTGCAAGTTTGAAAAGCCTGGAGCCAGGAATATTAACACTTCCAAGGAAGATTTGAGTGCAAAGCATCTTCTCTGCTGTTTTGGAACTTGTTTGCTGCAGCAGGCCTCAAGAGTAGGGTGTTTGCTTTAGGAGTTCTGGTGCCTGATGTGAATGTTAAGGCCTGACCATTGGAGCAGGTTGAATACTATCAGAGTCTCTATACTGGGGATGTTAGCCATTGGCCGGGTGGCTGGCGCTGGTTCATCCATGCGGTGATGGATTTGGGTTTTTTTTGCAGAGGAACTGTTGCTACTTTTTACTTTAGTTTAGAGATACAGCGTGGAAACTGGCCCTTTGGCCCACCGAGTCCGCACCGATCAGCGATCCCCGCACATTAACACTATCCTGCCCACACAAGGGACAATTGTACACATACCCCAAGCCAATTAACCCCTACATGCCTGTCTGTCTGGAGTGTGGGTGGAAACGGAAAATCTCGGTGAAAACCCACGTGGTCACGGGGAGAACGAACGCACTCATACAAACAACAAACGTAGTCGGGATGGAACCCGGGTCTCCGTGGCTACAAGAGCTGTAAGGCAGCAACTCTAGCGCTGCGCCACCATGGCTGTAATGTTTCTCCTGCAAGGTTTAGGGGTGCCTCCATGTCTACATTCATCGCCGCTCACTTCATGAGCTTGGTGCATGGTTTGAGGTCGTGGTCTTCAAGCATTTGTTTCCACCATTGGCTGCATTGGAAACCATGGTTAATTTGATTGTATGCGCCTTTTCACAGCTTAGTTTTAGTTATTTAGATGCAGCGTGGAAACAGGCCCTGTGGCTCACTCAGGCCATGTTGACCAGCGATCACCCGTGTATACGAAGGAACTGCAGATGCTGGTTTAAACCGAAGATAGACACAAAAAGCTGGAGTAACTCAGGCAGCATCTCTGGAGAGATGGAATGGGTGGCGTTTTGGGTCAAGACCCTACTTCAGACTGTACACGAGTTCTATTCTACACACTTGGAACAATTTACCAAAGCCAACTAGACATCAAACCTGCACGTCTTTGGAGTGTGGGAGGAAACCGGAGCACCTGGAGAAAACCCACGCAGTCACAGGGTGATCGTACACACTCCGTACAGACAGCACCCGTAGACAGGATTGAACCGGGGTCTCTGACGCTGTAAAGCAGTGACTCTACCATTGCGTCTCCCTCACAAGCCCTGTGATATACAATATGATCCACTTTAAGGTCTTGCAGCAAATCTTTATTTGCAAAGGGTATTGTTGAGCTCTGGTGATAAACGTTGACGGACCATTCTCTTTATGGATATTTAGCGTAAACCTTCTATTGAGAAATTCAATGAAGGAGTTAATGACGGTTTAAAATGCAACTTTCACATATGCACAGAGGTAATTGTTGTCTGTGCCCTATAGTTTAATAACAATGTTGATGGCAAACTAGTGGCCAAGTAAATAAAAAAATTTTTAACATGCAAATGTTATTCCTGCAAGGGCCAATAGCAGTTGCTATTCTTAAGATGATTGTCATTAGCTTTGCAAACACAGCATGGTGGTGACCAATGAGTGAAATGCCCTGAAGAATAGTGGGCGGCCATGGTGGCGCAGCGGTAGAGCTGCTGGCTTGCAGCGTCGTAGACCCGGGTTCGATCCCGACTAAGGGAGCTGTCTGTACGGAGTTTGTACGTTCTCCCCGTGACCTGCGTGGGTTTTCCCCGAGATCTTCGGTTTCCTCCTACTCTCCAAAGACTTGCAGGTTTGCAGGTTAATTAGCTTGGTGTATGTGTAAATTGTCTGTTGTGTGTGTGTGTGTAGCATAGCCAGTGCAGACTCGGTGGGGCGAAGGGCATGTTTCCACGCTGTATCTCTAAACTAAACTATTTAAGCGACAATTCTCATGCTGAGTGGCAGTTAAACCTTTAATCCAAGAGTTGGTTTTGCAGCATTTGTGCATGTGAAGTGATAGTTAGTCCTGTGCTGATAAATCACTGTTGTGTGGTTTATATGTGCAGTGGCACAGCTGGTAGAACTGTTGCTGCACAGTTCCAGAGACCCAGATTCCATCCTGACCTCTGGTGCTGTCTGTATGGAGTTTGCACACTCTCCCCATGGACCACCTGGGTCTCCTCCGGGTGTTAACGATGTTTGTTTTTGCAGATTAATTGACCTCTGAAGATTAATTGTTTTTGCAGATTAATTGACCTATAGAAACATATAAAATTGTAAAAGGACTGGACAAGCTAGATGCAGGAAAAATGTTCCCAATGTTGGGCGAGTCCAGAACCAGGGGCCACAGTCTTAGAATAAAGGGGAGGTCATTTAAGACTGAGGTGAGAAAAACTTTTTCACCCAGAGTGTTGTGAATTTATGGAATTCCCGGCCCCAGAAGGCAGTGGAGGCCAAGTCACTGGATGGATTTAAGAGAGAGTTAGATAGAGCTCTAGGGGCTAGTGGAGTCAAAGGATATGGGGAGAAGGCAGGCACGGGTTATTGATAGGGGACGATCAGCCATGATCACAATGAATGGCGGTGCTGACTCAAAGGGCCAAATGGCCGCCTCCTGCACCTATTTTCTATGTTTCTATGTTTCTGTAAAATTGCCCCAGGTACATAGGGAGTGGATTTCAAAGTGGGATAGGATAGAACTAGGCTGAACGATGGTTGGAGTGGGCTAGGTGAGCCGAAGGGCCTGTTTCCATGCTGTATCTCTAAAGCTAAGGTGGAAGCATACCTATGCTGTTGGCAGATTGAAATAAAATTCTGGTTTGAAGTCTTCTGAACGAACCACTTCTTGTTAACTACCTTTATCCATGATTTATTTAAAATGTATGACTGGAATATTTGCATCATTCTGATCAATCCACAGCTTCATTAAAAAATATATTGACATTTTTAAGTCCGTCTGGTTTCTTAAAATGTTGCCAATCAATATTAGATGTAGAATTTTTTAAAATGTTGATAGTCATTAGAGTGACACAGCTTGGAAACTGGCCAACATGTCCCATCAACATTTGGTTCACCTGCCCATATTGCCCAAACACCGTCCTATCCATTTACCTGTTTAACTATTTCTTAAATGCTGGGATAGTACCTGCTTCAACTACCTCCTCCAGCAGCTCATTCCATACACCTACCACCCTTTGCGTGAAAAGGTTAACCCCTCAGGTTCCTGTTCAATCTTTGCCCCCTCATCTTGAACCTATGTCCTCTGGTCCTCGAGACTCTGTGCATCTATCCGATCTATTCCTCTCTTGACCTTATACACCTCTATAAGATCACCCCTCATCATCCTGCGCTCCATGGAATAGAGACCCAGCCAACTCAACCTCTGCCTATAACTCACACCCTCTAGTCCTGGCAACATCCTTGTAAATCATCTCTGTACCCGTTCCAGCTTGACAACATCATTCCTCTTAACACGGCGGGCAGAACTGGACACGATACTCTAAATGTGGCCTCGCCAATGTCTTGTACAACTGCAACATGAGCTCCCAATTTTGATACTGGTTGATGTAACCATGTTGTGTTTGGCAGGCGGTGCAGCCCAACACTGGCGACGTGGTCTATGATTGTTTCCACGACTGTAAATCCCGGTCGGAGCTGGAGAGCCGGATCCTGTGCCTGCAGCCGGTTGAGATCCTGCTCCCGCCAGAGTTGTCCGAGAACACGGAGAAGCTTTTGGCGAGTATCTCGGCTTCAAGGTGCGTAGACAAGTTTATTCGAGAGTCTGCGGGGCACGTAATTGGAACAGTCTTGTTGTTGATGATGTTTTGATAGTGGAGAATCCTCGCCAGCCCTTTCTGGCAGTGAGTTATCATATGTGGCAGCTAATCTGACATCTTGGCACCCTGGGCCATGTTCAACATGTAATTCGGACACTGAGGCAAAAAATGGTGCATATTTGTTTGGGAGCGAGATCCAGCATCCAGTCTGCTTGGTATTCGTCATATGGTTCCTCGCAGTTCTTGGCTTGCTGAGCGACTACCTGCAGTCAGTTTCTTGTGTACCTTTCTGGAAAATCTCAGAGATTAGATTGGACTACACTTTAGAGATACAGCGCGGAAACCGGGTCCACCGAGTCTGCGCCAACCAACGATCACCCCGCACACTAGCACTATCCTACACACTCGGAACATTTTACAATTTTGACCTAAGCCAATTAATCCTGACTACAGGTGCTGTCCGTGCGGGCGTTCTCCCCGTGACCGCGTGGGTTTTATCCGGGTGCTCCGGTTTCCTCACACTCTCCAAAGACGTACAGGTTTGTAGGTTAATTGGCTTGGTATAATTGTAAATTGTCCCTAGTGTGTGTGTGTGTGGGATAGTGTAAGTGTGCGGGGATGGCTGGTCGGTGCGGACTCGATGGGCCGAAGGGCCTGTTTCCACGCTGCATCTCTAAACTAAAAGACTGAAGACGTTGGTAAAACTCAATAGGTCAATCAGCATCTGTGGAGGCAATAGGTGTATTTAGGTCAAGAGTCTCGGGCAATGTCTTCTGTTTTCTAGGTTCCAGCCTCTGCATTCTCTTCTGTCTTCAGCTCTGGTGTGGGCTCTCGATCTGAAACGTCCGCTTGCAGCTTCCGCCTTCACAGTTGCTGCTGAGTTCTCCCAGCGTTCTGTTTTTGTTCCGTTCGCAGCGATGAGCCTGACATGGAGATGAACCCACGTCTCCCATGCTGTGCGGCAGCTCGAGCTGCTGCACCACTGAGCCGCCCTGTGTTAATGGTATTCTTTCACCATGGCAACCTGTTGCTTGCATATCAAGCTCCGCAGCCTTTTGTTCACGTTTTCAATAGGATACAACATTTTCATAATTTGCAAATTTCCTAGTAACTTAACTAAATGGCACGGTTGGATTTAACACTGCGTGCAGTTCAAAGTACGAAGATTCACACTGAGGGTGGTGCGTGTATTGGATGAGCTGCCAGAGAGAGTGGTTGCGGTAGGCAAAGTAACGGCATTTAATAGACGTCACGCAGCCTCGGTAAGGCCAGCAGCATAATCATGGACGAGTCGCCCCCTGGCCACTCCCTCTTCTCCCCTCTCTTAGAATCATAGAGTGATACAGTGTGGAAACGAGCCTTTCGACCCAACTTGCCCACACTGGCCAACATTTCCCAGCTACACTAGTCCCATCTGCCTGCGTTTGGTCCATATCCCTCCAAACCTGCCCCATCAATCTATTTGTCTAAGGTACACAAAATTGCTGGGGAAACTCAGCGGGTGCAGCAGCATCTATGGAGCGAAGGAAATAGGCGACGTTTCGGGCCGAAACCCTTCTTCAGACTGATGGGGGGTGGGGAAAGAAAGAAGGAAAAGGGGAGGAGGAGGAGGAGCCCGAGGGCGGGCGGATGGGAGGGTGGGAGGAGACAGCTAGAGGGTTAAGGAAGGGGAGGAGACAGCACGGGCTAGCCAAATTGGGAGAATTCAATGTTAATGCCATAAGGACGCAAGGTCCCCAGACGGAATATGAGGTGCTGTTCCTCCAATTTCCGCTGTTGCTCACTCTGGCAATGGAGGAGACCCAGGACAGAGAGGTCGGATTGGGAATGGGAGGGGGAGTTGAAGTGCTGAGCCACCGGGAGGTCAGGTAGGTTATTGCGGACTGAGCGGAGGTGTTCGGCGAAACGATCGCCCAACCTACGCTTGGTCTCACCGATGTAAATCAGCTGACATCTAGAGCAGCGGATGCAGTAGATGAGGTTGGAGGAGATACAGGTGAACCTTTGTCGCACCTGGAACGACTGCTTGGGACCTTGAATGGAGTCGAGGGGGGAGGTGAAGGGACAGGTGTTGCATTTCTTGCGGTTGCAACGGAAAGTGCCCGGGGAGGGGGTGGTGCGGGAGGGAAGGGAAGAATTGACGAGGGAGTTGCGGAGGGAGCGGTCTTTGCGGAAGGCAGACATGGGGGGAGATGGGAAGATGTGGCGAGTGGTGGGGTCACGTTGGAGGTGGCGGAAATGGCGGAGGATTATGTGTTGTATTTGCCGGCTGGTGGGGTGAAAGGTGAGGACCAGAGGGACTCTGCCCTTGTTGCGTGTGCGGGGATGGGGAGAGAGAGCAGTGTTACGGGGTATGGATGAGACCCTGGTGTGAGCCTCATCTATGGTGGCGGAGGGGAATCCCTGTTCCCTGAAGAACGAGGACATTTCCGATGCCCTGGTATGAAATGTCTCATCCTGGGAACAGATGCGGCGTAGGCGGAGGAATTGGGAGTAGGGGATGGAGTCTTTACAGGGGGCAGGGTGGGAAGACGTGTAGTCCAGATAGCCATGTGAGTCAGTGGGTTTGTAATGTATGTCGGTCAGGAGTCTGTCCCCTGCGATGGAGATGGTGAGGTCAAGGAATGGTAGGGAAGTGTCGGAAATCTATTTGTCTAACTGTTTCTTAAACGTTGGGATAGTCCCAGCCTCAACTACCTCCTCCAGCAGCTTGTTCCATACACCCACCACCCTTTGTGTGAAAAAGTTACCCCTCAGATTCCTATTAAACCTTTTCCCCTTCACCTTGAACCTATGTCCTCTGGTCCTTGATTCCTCTTCTCTGGGCAAGAGACTCTGTGCATCTACCTGATCTATTCCTCTCATGATTTTGTACACCTCTATAAGATCATCCCTTGTCCTCCTGTGCTCCAAGGAATAGAGATCCAGCCTACTCAGCGTCTCCCTACAGCTCTGACCCTCTAGTCCCGGCAACATTCAGGAAACTCTCCTTTTATTCTGAGGCTGTGCCCTCTGATCCTCACTTGTGGAACCATCTTCTCCACATTCACTCTCTCCAGACTGTTAAACTGACTGTGCTACTTTATTTTACCCACATATGTGAATTTGCTGCCTGTCGTAATGTAATTGATGGAAATGAAGCGCATCAGTGGATTCTTGCGAGTGCACAGCAGGAGGTTTCATAGATTTGTGTCATTAAAATCCCAGCCCCTCATGCTGTCCCTCTGATGATAAGTTCGCTCTTCCCTGATACTTCAGCTGTTTTTCCATGTTCCACGTCTCGAAACAATATCATGACCATAATAATCTGAGACTCTAAGGCTGCATTTGGAGTACTGTGAGCAAATTTGGGCCCCAGATCTGAGGAAGGATGTGCTGGCTCTAGAGAGGGTCTCAGAGGAGGTTTACAAGAATGATCCCAGGAATGAGTGGATTAGCATATGATGAGCGTTTGATAGCACTGGAGTTTAGAAGGTTGAGGGGGGACCTCATTGAAACTTACAGAATAATGAAAGGCCTAGATAGAGTGGATGTGGAGAGGATGTTTCCACTAGCGGGAGAGTCTAGGACCAAAGGTCATAGCCTCAGAATTAAAGGGCGCTATTTTAGAAAGGAGGTGAGGAGGATCTTCTTTAGTCAGAGGGTAGTTAATCTGTGGAACTCATTGCCATAGAAGGCCATGGAGGCCAAGTCTGGATATTTTTAAGACAGAGATAGACAAATTCTTGATTCAAACAGGTGCCGAGGGTTATGGGGAGGAGGCAGGAAAATGGGATTAGGATATGAGATCAGTCATGATTGAATGGCGGAGTAGACTCTGGGCCGAATGGCCTAATTCTACTCCTATAACCTGTGAACGTGTGAATCTTTTAAAACACCATGGATTGATGAAGCAAAATACATCTATCTTTGGGTTTAAAGTTGTAGCGTGGAAACAGACCCTTTGGCCAGCACCGACCAGCGACCCCTGCACACTAACACTATCCTACACACACTAGGAACAATTTACAATTATACCAACCCAATTAACCTGCAAACCTGTGCATCTTTGGAGTGTGGAAGGAAACTGGAACACCTGGAGAAAACCCACGCAGGTCACAGGGGAGAAGGTACAAACTCCGTACAGACAGGCGTTTGGATCGAACCCGGCTCTCTGGCGCTGTAAGGCAGCTACTCTACTGCTGTGCCACCATGCTGCCCTATCTTGCATCTTTAACATCTTGTTCCCTCACCAGATTTCTGGCAAGGCCTTCAATCAGCAGTAGTTGGGCGTTCCAGTTCTTCCAAAGCTGTTTGTGGCATTGCTGTATTCCCAGGCCATGCCCACATCCATCTTCAGAATCTGGAACATCCAACAGTACACTCAGTTCTGGGCAGCAATCCCACAATCTCTTCTCTTTAAATTGTCGCCAGGATTGTTTCCAGACCACCAAACCCTGGGGATGACACTGAAAGATCCTGGGAACTGTACCAGTGCTCCTTTGTATCTCCCTTTGTATTCTTCCTGGAAAAGTTCACGGGATATAGGAGTAGAATTAGGCCATTCGGCCCATTGAGTCCACTCCGCCATTCAATCTTAGCTGATCTCTGCCTCCTAATCCCATTTTCCTGCCTTCGCCCCATAACCCTTTGACACTCGTTCTAATCAAGAATTGATCTATCTCTGCCTTAAAAGAGAGTATAATGGTACAAGTCATTGCAACAAAGACTAAAACTGAAAATTGCAGGCAAGGTATAGTTATATCACAATGGACATATTTAAAAGTGGGGAAGAATGAAAACTTGCTCCAACAAGTCAGAGGGTGGTGAATCTGTGGAGGCCGTCAATGGATATTTTTTAAGGCAGAGATCGATAGATTCTTGATTAGCTCGGATGTCGAGGGTTATGGGGAGAAGGCAGGAGAATGGGTTAGGATGGAATGATAGATCATCCATGATTGAATGGTGGAGTAGACTTGGTGGGCTGAATGTCCTAATTCTGCTCCTATCACTTATGAACTTATGAAAGTAGTTAAAGGTAAACTAGAAATTGCAAGGATATCTTGGATGCAGGGATTACATCTGATTCGAAGAAGGATCTCGAACTGAAACCGTCACCCATTCCTTCTCTGCAGAGATGCTGCCTCTCCTGCTGAGTTACTCCAGCATTTTGTGTCTATCTTGGATACACCTAGCACCAATACTTCCTTGTCTTCACATATTTCCTTTTGATAGAGGAGGAGGAGGCCATTTGGTCTATGCTGACCTGCAGAACAATCTCTCCCCCACGTAATTTTCCAAGGGTGGTAATTTCTGCACATTCCTATCCCACCTGCACCAGGGACAACTTGCACCTGCAAGAAACTGCAGGTGCTGCAATCTTGAGTAATACAGCCAAGTGCTGGAGGAACTCAGCAGGTCAGGCAGCATCTTTGGAGGGAATGGAGTGAGGACGTTTTGGGACGGGACCCTTCGAACAGAAAGTCTGAAAAAGTGTCCCAACCAGAAATGACATTTATCCTTTCCCTCGGGTGGAGTCTGACCCACTGAGTTCCTCCAGCAGTTTGCCTTTTGCCGGGTGGTATTCTTTGGCTCATCATTTCTGTTCTTCCATGGTGTCAAACCTTACACGATTTGCAAGCGCATGACAGTGCAAGATGTTGTCTCCTTAGTGCTGGATTTGGGGTGGGAGATTGCAACCTTCATGTGGTCCGCCCTGTTTCGACAAATGCAATCAACCTGGCGTGCACAATCAAATAAGATCAAATTGAACAAGTTGTCCTACAACTTTAGGCTGTGCACGCCATACGCAAGAAGAAGATGTGCTAGATTTCATCCAGTCCTCCCTGTTTAACCCAAATCGCAATCACAATAACACTTTATTAGCCAAGTATGTTTTGCAACATATGAGGAATTTCATTTGCCAAGTCAGTCATACAAATAAACGGCAACGAAACACACAAAATACATTTTAACATAAACATCCACCACATTCCTCTCTGTGATGGAAGGCGAAAAAAAGTTCAATCTCTTCCTTTTGCTCTCCCGTGGTCGGAGGCCTGCTATCTCTAATAAAGAGAACGTGCCAGTGAGGTTCTTGATTAGTACGGGTGTCTGAGGTTATGGGGAGAAGGCAGGAGAATGGGGTTAGGAGGGAGAGATAAATCAGCCATGATTGAATGGCAGAGTAGACGATGGGCCGAATGGCCTAATTCTACTCCATTCCCAATGACATTATGTGGTCTGGAGAGGGTGTTGTGTTTTGTTTTGTCTTTTGCCTTTCTCTGCCTGATTATTGATCTCCGAAGTGTGTATTTTGAGATGCTGATTACCATTCAACCGTTCCATTTTAACCTGATAACAGAATTTTTAAGGCAAGCATATTAGTTTCCATGGGCTGATAATTTGAATTTTAGTTTCGGAAGAAATGAGAATCGATGGGCTTTCTGCTTTAACTTGCATCTTCATTGTACCGCTGCTGGCAACCCAAATACCACCGACCTTGGTTGTGTGGCAATAAAATTATTTCTTTCTATTTCTATGTCCTTTTTAATTTTGAGCTAATTCCAGTGTGTTTTACATCCCCAGTGGGAAAGAGAAAGTATTGGAAAGGCTGAGTTCCCTTCAGATTATTTTGATTTCTAATCTTAAAAGTTCATGAAGTTTGTCTGGTTGTTCAGCCGAGCCATAGATCTCCTGTCCTTATCTAATTTCTTTCTTTGGAACTAAAGAGCATGGAATTAAAGAATAATGACGTACATTGGTGGTGACCTCAGTTCAATGCTAACGATACGATACAATAGAACTTTATTTATCCCAGGAGGGAAATTGATTTGCCAACAATCAGAAACACACAAAATATACAAAACATGAAATTAAAGTGATGAGTGGAAAGGATTGAGGATGTGCAAAGATTGGGGTGGGGGGGAGTTTCAGTACTGACCTCTAGTACTCTCTATGTGGAGTTTGCATTTTCTCCCCAGGTCTGTGTGGAATGTCTCCAGGTTCTCTTGTTTTCCCCCAAAGACCCACTTCATGCAGGCAGCACTGTGAATTGTCCCTGGTGTATAGGCATGTGGAGAAAAGTGGGGAGAGTTGATGGGAATGAGGGGCGAAGGGTTAGGGTGGAGTTAGTGTAAAAATGGGTGCTTGATAATGGGTGTAGACTTGAGTCAAGTCGAGTTCATTGTCACGTGTGCAGGCACAGTGCGATAGCAGGCACAATGCAAATCATGCTTGCAGCAACATCCTTAGATAGACTCCGACAACACATCGGTTGGTCGAAGGGCTCTTTTTCTCTCTTATCGAAAGCTTCCTTCCACAGTTGTTGTTTTTGGTTAAGCAAAAAGCAGAAAATACACTTTTATTTTCGACGCATGGAAGGGTCCTTGTTAGACTGTCTGCACAGCTGTAAGGCTTTAAAAATGAGGCAATCAGCCAGGATCACTCTCTACCAGCTTCCTATGTTCTTGCCCAGAGAAGACTCTTCACAAATTAACTTTTGCTTTCTGAACCTATTGCTAAGGTCTAGGCCCGACCTTGCCCATCTTTTTTTTAAATTATTGCCATCTGCAATTGGCTTATTTCTGGAAGACATTTATATGGTGGATTCCTGCATCCTTCTGTCCCCATTCCCTGACACCCTCCACACACCCAAACCTACAATATACCATATGGTTTTGATTTGCACTTTCTCAATATGCAAAAATAAATCCTTAAAGACTGCTCTGACTGAAGCATAATCCCATTGTGAGATTCTGTGGGGTAAACCAGTGCGAGCAGATTAAAACATGGAAGCCATCAGGAAAAGGTATCAAGATTTGACTTAATGTGGACACTTCTTCATTGTTGCTGGGAAACTGAAGTTGTTTTCCGTGAACCATGTTTGAGAATGGATAATATTTTAATTTCCTTTGTATTGACTCTCTACTTAAATATTGCTGTGACTTATTGAATACATGGCAACTCTGAGCACATAGAGCGGTAGACTTGCTGCCTTGACAGCAGCAGAGACCCGGGTTCGGTCCTGACTACGGTTGCTACGGAGTTTGTAAGTTCCTAATTTTTGGTCTCCTAATCTGAGGAAGGACATTGTACAGAGAAGGTTCACCAGACTGATTCCTGGGATGGCAGGACTTTCATATGAAGAAAGACTGGATAGACTCGGCTTGTACTCGCTAGAATTTAGAAGATTGAGGGGGGATCTTATAGAAACGTACAAAATTCTTAAGGGGTTGGACAGGCTAGATGCAGGAAGATTATTCCCAATGTTGGGGAAGTCCAGAACAAGGGGTCACAGTTTAAGGATAAGGGGGAAGTCTTTTAGGACCTAGATAGAAAAACATTTTTCACACAGAGTGGTGAATCTCTGGAATTCTCTGCTACAGAATGTAGTTGAGGCCAGTTCATTGGCTATATTTAAGAGGGAGTTAGATGTGGCCCTTGTGGCTAAAGGGATCAGGGTGTATGGAGAGAAGGCAGGTACAGCATACTGAGTTGGATGATCAGCCATGATCATATTGAATGGCGGTGCAGGCTCGAAGGGCTGAATGTCCTACTCCTGCACCTATTTTCTATGTTTCTCCCCGTGGCCTGCCTGGGTTTTCTCCTAGATCTCCGGCTCCCTCCCACTCTCCACAGACATAAGGGTTAATTGAATTGGTACAATTGTAAATTGTCCCTAGTGTGTGTAGGCTCGTGTTAATATGCGGGGATTGCAGGCCGGCGTGGACTCAGTGGGCCGAAGGGCCTCAATCTAAATGAAACTAAAAATAAATGAAAGGAAAGCTGTGTGTGGGTTGTTATCCGGCCTCTTCTGACCAACAAGGGTCATTTGAGAATATGAGGTGTTGCATTTTGTATAGGGTGATTTCACGAAAGGTCACTGGAGCGTAAATCCCCACTCACGTGACCGAAAATTTTAACTGGGGGACAAGCGTCACTTCCGGTACATGTTAGTGGATGGGAAAACACGCACTTTCACACCCGTTAGAAACATCGAAAACGGCCAGGTTTTGAGCTGCAATTAAGTGAGCCAGTCGGGGTGACCGTGAGGAACAGCTACCTAAATTTACAGTCCAAAAAAAAGATAGAAACTAAGGTAAATACAAGAGCGAGCTGAAGGTGTAAAAAAGGCGGAAGTGCTAGTGGACTTTTTTCTTGGAGATTTAAAGATCCAAAATATCGGGAATGATCGCGTTTGCTCGCTGCATTTCATCAAAAGTGGCATTATTGACTTTTTATCTTTATTCATTTGTTATATGAAAAGTATTAAAAGTTAGAAACCCGTCAGTAAAATTGCAAAATCGCCCATGGTTCTCAGGTGGGTTTTAACATGCAAAATGAACACGCTTCTGAAGCTCCATTTACCATTTAAATAATCGTAAGCTTGCATCTCAGTAAAATTTATTTCAAAACGCATTGATAGTTTACGATTATTTAAATGGTAAATGGAGCTTCAGAAGCGTGTTCATTTTGCATGTTAAAACCCACCTGAGAACCATGGGCGATTTTGCAATTTTACTGACGGTTTCTAACTTTTAATACTTTTCATATAACAAATGAATAAAGATAAAAAGTCAATAATGCCACTTTTGATGAAATGCAGCGAGCAAACGCGATAATTCCCGATATTTTGGATCTTTAAATCTCCAAGAAAAAAGTCCGCTAGCACTTCCGCCTTTTTTACACCTTCAGCTCGCTCTTGTATTTACCTTAGTTTCTATCTTTTTTTTGGACTGTAAATTTAGGTAGCTGTTCCTCACGGTCACCCCGACTGGCTCACTTAATTGCAGCTCAAAAACTGGCCGTTTTCGATGTTTTTAACGGGTGTGAAAGTGCGTGTTTTCCCATTCACTAACATGTACCGGAAGTGACGCTTGTCCCCCAGTTAAAATTTTCGGTCACATGAGTGGGGATTTACGCTCCAGTGACCTTTCGTGAAATCACCCTATAGTTAGATTGATTCTCAGATTTGTGGTTAGAAGATGGCAGTAGAGTAAATAATCTTGGTCCCCAGTGAAGACTAAACACAAACATTGCACACAAAATGCTGGAGTAACTCAGTGGGTCAGACAGCATCTCTGAAGAAAAGGAATAGGAAAAGCGATAGTTCTTCAGATTTCTGAAGATGAGTCTTGACCCGAAACATCACCTATTACTTTTCTCCAGAGTTGCTGCCTGACCCACTGATTTACTCCAGCATTTTGCATTAACCAGCATAGAAACATAGAAAATAGGTGCAGGAGTAGGCCATTCGGCCCTTCGAGCCTGCACCGCCATTCAATATGATCATGGCTGATAATCCAACTGAGTATCCCGTACCTGCCTTCTCTCCATACCCCCTGATCCCTTTAGCCACAAGGGCCACATCTAACTCCCTCTTAAATATAGCCAATGAACTGGCCTCAACTACCTTCTGTGGAAGAGAATTCCACAGATTCACTCTCTGTGTAAAAAAATGATTTTCTCATCTCAGTCCTAAAAGACTTCCCCCTTATCCTTATACTGTGACCCCTGGTTCTGGACTTCCCCAACATCGGGAATAATCTTCCTGCATCTAGCCTGTCCAACCCCTTAAGAATTTAGTAAGTTGTAAGCATCTTCCGTGTTAACCAGCATCTGCATTTCCTTCCTTCACACTCAAACATTGCACATGTGGTTAGGCTGATATGAGCTGTTTGGCTGCTTTTTCAATATCTTGAGATTATTTCTTTTAATCATGCGTAAATGGGCAACTAGTAGAACAGCAAGATAATTCTGTGGTTCCTACAACAGGGTTAAATTATTGCAGACATTCTGCCAAGGTAATCTGAAAAACTGAGAGCCGGGACAAGCGGAATACTAATTGGAAATGGCTTTTCTCTTTTAACCTTTAACTGAATTGATAGAGTTGTTCCTTGAAAGGGATACATTCCTGGAAAATGTTAGATTAAGGAAAATGTCATAAATCCAAGGCAGGTAGATATATCAGTACACGTTCCACCTGTGCACACAGTGTGGCTGTTCATTATAGAGACGGATAGCTTCGCAAATTGGACGCGTGGTTTCCCAAAACATTTACTGGATCACAGCAAATTTGTGAGTTGAGGGGTTACTATACATTTCTCGTAGCTCTCGAGCTTTGAGAATGGTTTTCCGTGATGCAAATGTATCCAACTTCCAGACATTTTTCTCTTGTTTATACGTGATCATTCTCTCAGGAATGGAATAGATTTTCATTTTTTGATTCGCTAATACCAGCTAGCCTGGAGATAAACTGACGGCATGGTGGTGCAGTGCTGCCTTACAGCACTTGCAGCGCCGGAGACCCGGGTTCGATCCCGACTACGGGTGCTGTCTGTACGGAGTTTGTACTCGTGGGTTTTCTCCGAGATCTTCGGTCTCCTCCCACACTCCAAAGACATGCAGGTAAATTGGCTTGGTAAATATAAAATATTGTCCCTAGCGTGTGTAGGATAGTGTTAATGTGCGGGGATCGTTACTCGGCATGGACCCGGTGGGCCGAAGAGACTGTATCTGCACTGTATCTCGAAACTAAACTAAGCTCTGATCTACTGTATTTGCTTTCGAGAAGATTGAAGTGATACATAGCACATCCTTTTAAATGGTGAGGCGTAGAAGCTATCCATTTTTTATATGTCCCCTTTGATTTCTAGCGAGGCTGATAACGTACGATGACGGTGCTGCTTTGAAGATGAGCAGATCCGTTTTCAGACTTCCTTGGTCAATGCCTCTAAAATGATTTCCATCATTATTGCTTTGCCATTTGTGTGCACTTTCTGTGGACACTATTGTTTACCATGTGCTCTAGTTTCTTCCTATGTACCGAAGTCTGTAGGGTTGGCTGGGTAATTGGCCACTATAAATGAGTGGTAGAATCTGGGGGAAATTAATGAAAATGTGGGTAGAATAAAATTATATTGCCACAGGAGGCCAAGTCAATGGATATTTTTAAGGCAGAGATAGATCCTTAAGGCAGGTACTTTAAAACTTTGACCGCCGGCCTGCGGCCTACACCAGCCTGAAGCCGCGGTCTCTGGTTGGGAAGAGCCGATCCTGGACTCACCTTGACTTTGACTTTGTCCCTTACCATCTGGACGCCCGCAGCAACGGCTGTGGAGGGTGGAGGTCCCGACCACGGGGGAAAATGGAGGAGGACTGGCCAAGCTCTGTGCCTTCCACCACAGTGATGAATGCTGTGGTGGATGTTTGTGTAAAATTTTTATTGTGGTTGTGTTCTTTATTATTGTACCGCTGCTGGCAACCCAAATACCACCGACCTTGGTTGTGTGGCAAATAAATTATATCAATTATCAATCCTTGATTAGTACGGGTGTCGGGGATTATGGGGAGAAGGCAGGAGAATGTGGTTAGGAGGGAGTGATAGATCAGCCATGATTGAATGGCGGAGTAGACTTGATGGGCCGAATTGGCTAATTCTACTCCTATCACCTATGACCTTATATTAATGTAAGTGGGTGCTTGACGGTTGATGTGGACTGGCCAAGTGGACCGTTTCCGTGCTGTACGACTATGATGGAATAATCTCCACTTGTCTTGATGAGTGCAGCACCAGCTCTCTGTAAGTTTACACCTTCATCTCGAACAAATCCGCCTGCTTTGCATCCCATTTAGCGCACTATACATTTATACCTTCTGTCACAGGTTGCACAATGGTTGCAATGTGCGCTACCGACACTGTGAGCTGTTTTGGGCCCCATATCTGAGGAAGGATGAGTGTCGGGGTCGAGAGGAGATTTACCCAGGAATGATTGTGTTAACGTATCAGCATTTGACGGCACTGTTACAGCCTGAAGCCGCGGTCTGCGGAGCTTCTAGCCGCAGGCGCGGCATCCGGAGCCGGGGATCCCTCGCTACGGATCGCCAGAGAAGTGCTCGGGATCGCTAGGGATCGCCGGAGAAGTGCTCCGACCGCCGGCCCGCGGCCGATAACATCCTGAAGCCGCAGTCTGCGGAGCATCTCGCCGCGGGCTTGTACATCGGGCCGTCTGTAGCGGCGACTACGGAGGGTTCATGGCCCCGACCATGGGTGAACAATGGAGGAGGACTGACTGTACTTTGTGCCGTCCACCACAGTGAAGAATGCTGTGGTGGATGTTTGTGTTTAATTTTATTGTATATTGTGTGTTCCTTTTTGATTGTGCCGCTGCTGGCAAATTCATTTCACTGCACTTATATATGTATGTGATAAATAAAACTGATTGACCTATGGGTCTGAAGAAGGGACTCGACCCAACACGTCACTCCTTCCTTCTATTCAGAGATGCTGCCTGTCCTGCTGAGTTATTCCAGCATTTTGTGTCTGTCTTCTGTGTAAACCAGTATCTGCAGTTCTTCCTACACACTGGGCCTACGCTCGCTGGAGTTTCGGCTGAGGGGGAACCTCATTGAAACTTTCCGAATAGTGAAAGGGCTGGTTAGAGTGGATATGGAGAGGATGTTACCACTAGTTGGAGAGTCTAGGACCAGAGACCTTAGCCCCAGAAGAAAAGGATGTTCCTTTAGAAAGGAGATGAATGGAATTCATTGCCTCGGAAGGATCTAGAGGCCAACACAATGGATACATTTTAAGGCGGAGATTGACAGATTCTTGATTAGGTGTCGGTGGTTATGTGAAGAAAGCAGGAGAATGGGTTTGAGAGGGAGAGATTAATCAGCCATGATTGAATGGCGGAGTAGACTTGATGGGCCGAATGGCCTAATTCTGCTCCTATATGAACTTTTGAACGTATGAGCAGCAGCTTTCAGAAGCTCTTTCTCCTGGACCTGCAACCTCTTCCAGCAAGGGCGGCAGGGACATGGGAACACGACCACTGGCAGGTTCCTCTGTCGGAGCATTCTCAATTGGAAATGCATTGCTGGGTCTAAATTCTGTAGCACCCTATCCAACAGGAGTATCTTCAGCAAGAGGACATGGCAGTTCACGAAGGCAATTTGCCACCGCTTACTCCAGGGCAATTAGGTTTGCGTAATGTATGTGCAATGATCCCTTGACCTCTATAAGGGTTCTTTAGCATGCCAGGATATTTACATCATGTTGGTGTTGAAGAGGCAATTCATGAATGTAATTGAGAAGATGTGAGTTTGGCAAAATTACGTGTCTACGAGTGTCACCCTAGGTTTATCTACCTTTCTGTTTTCCGTGCAATCTTCACACCTGCTCATCACGAATGTCCTTGAGTTGATTGTCTCTGGAAAAGAGGAGCTAGATAAGTATCTCCTAATTGGATTGAAAGTTATAAAGCTTAACATAGGCTGGGATGATAAATAAAAACGTCATAGCTTCTTTGTGGGATTCTGCAATTGTTTTTTCACTGTTAACTGGCCAGGTGAGTCAGTGTGATGGCTGACTGGACAAGAATGAACACATTGCTATTTTGTTCAGTTTTTAATTTGGACATGGGTTGGCAGAAACTAGTATTAACTTTAAACTATTCCATGGCTGATTAAGGTAGTATTCCTTGTGATGGAGGCAGAGCTTGTGACTTAGTTTAGTGTAGCGAACAGGCCCTTCGGCCCACCAAGTCTGCACCAACAAGACATCCGAGCACACCAACGCCATCCTGCACACAGTAGGGACAATTTACATTTATACCAAGCCAATTAACCTACAAACCTGTGTCTTTGGGGTGTGGGAGGAAACCGAAGATCTCTGAGAAAACCCACGCAATTGATGGGGAGAATGTACAAACTCTGTGCAGACAGCGCCCGTAGTCAGGATCGAACCCGGGTCTCTGGCGCTGAAAGGCAGCAACTCCACTGCTGCGCCACCATGCCGCCTGCTAGACTTAGGTTACTCTGCCAATTTTTTTCACCCTTTATACTGTCCTTTTAATATTAAATACTATTTAACTTTATATTAAGCATATGTATCTTCATCCGGATAGGAGCTGGGAGATGAAGGAATGCCCAGGGTGGGACAAGTCAATGGTGGGAAGTCCGGTCTGTGTGATGGACTGGGCTACATCCACAACCCTCTGCAATTTCTAGCAGTCTTGAGCAGAGCTGTTCCCAAACCAAGGTGTGATGCAACCTGACAGTCTGCTTTCTACGCTGTATCTAGAAGATTTTTAAGAGTAATTGGAGACATGCCGAATTTCCACGGTCTTCTCAAGCAGAAGAGGTGTTTGTGTGCCTTCTTGGTTGTCGCATCATTATGGTTGGTCCATGACAAAGCGTTGGTAATATTCGCTCCAAGGAATTTTAAGTTCTCGACCATTTCCAATTTGGCACCAGTAATGCTGATTACATCTGAAGAAGGGTCTCGACCCGAAACGTCACCCATTCCTTCTCTTCAGAGATACTGCCTGTCCCGCTGAGTTACTCCAGCATATGGTGTCCATCTTCAGTTTAAACCAGCATCTGCAGTTCTTGCTTCCTGAAGTTGATGACTCGCTCCTTTGTCTTGCTGACATTGAGGGAGAGATTATTGTCCCAACACTGTGTTGCTAAGTTCTCTTATCCCCTTCCTGTATTCCATCTCAACATTGTTCATCGTCCAGCCCACCACAGTGGTGTTGGCTGCAAATCTGAGAACAGATTTGATTATGCAACATTGATCGGGTCATGAATTCTGTGCTTCTGCGTGGGAAACGAGCTGTTTTCAGGAGAGGGTTTCAGGGTATGATTTGAGAGGCAGTATCTTGCAAGCGCTTTGATGTCTTTGTGCAAATTAATTGTCAGAATATGTGTGTGTATGTGTGTGCGTATGTATGTATGTGTATGTATGTGTATGTGTGTGTGTATATGTATATACATATACAACCATTTTCAGCACCTGCAAGGCGGACGATAAACATAAACTTAGACAGTGGAGAGGAGGGTTGATAATCAGTTTGAATTTAGCTTAAGTTTGGTTTATTGTCATATGTACCGAGGTACAGTGAAAAGCCTTTGTTGGATGGAAAATGTAGGAGTTGGCATGAATTCAGACTCTTAAATAAAATGACAAAGTTTTGCCTTTCTGTTTGGATCAAAACTGTTATATAAAATCTATACCAGCAACTACCAGATGTTTTGGTAATGATGCCAATTAATTCAAAGTGAGGAAAGGGGTGCAGGGAGCACAATGATGTGTAAGTAAAGAAAGTTTGCTGTTTACGTCGGAATTCGGAAAGGGAAATGGAAGATTCATGTTGATTTAAGTAGAGTCTGAATGCATGACAATGCATTAAGTATTTCCCAAGATTTAGCTATTCTGCCTGTTATGTGTGAAGGAGTCCCTGAAGTTTAAAAATATATACATACAGCCAAACAAAGTGATCCGTGTATTTTAGTCTGTACATTTTTATAAACGTGCTGCAAAATGCTTATGGCACGGAAACTGGTCAAGAGTCCAACACGGTTGTCCAACACGCTTGAGCAAGTGGCATGACCATGCAGATGCTGAAATCTTGAGCAAAAAAACAAACTGCTGGATTAGACTGCCTTGATGAAGGGAAACAGACCCTTCTTCAGACTGATGGACTAGAGGGGAGATAGCTGGTAAAAGAGATGAGGGGAACGATGGGACGAGAGCTAACAAGTGCAATCCAGGTCTGGAAAGATTGATTGGGGGATGAGTCGGGTGGGGGGTGGGGAAGGAAGGAGGTGGTGAGAGGAGATGACAAAAGGGTGGAATGGGTGAAATCTGATAAGGTAGATGGGGAGTGAAATGTCAGGCCCACGGGAGGATCAGGGGAGAGGGATGGTAAAATGCAAATGGGGAACATGGAGTATGAGGGGTGGGTTATGAGCAAATGGAGGAGAAAGTAACTACATGGCAGAGATGGGGGAGTGGAAAGAAAAGTGCGCATGTATGGGGGGGGGGGGGGGGGGGGGGGGAGCTGGTGAGGGGAAGCTGGGCGGATGAGTTGGGGTTGGTTTACCTGAATTGGGACAACTCAATGTTCATGCCATACAGATTGGATATTCCATATACAATACAGATTGTCGGCTACAAAGCTGGATACAAGATGTTGCTCTTCTAGTTCGGGTGTGGCCTCATTCTGGCAGTGGAAGAGGCTGAGCACACAGATGGATTGGCATGAGAATGAGAAGAGAAAGTGTAGTGGAGGTGGTCTTTTTGGCCGGCTGCAGTTGCCACCACCGATGGCCGGCAGAGGCATTTCCCGGATGCATGCAGGGTGGTCGGCATTGGCGGGCCTCGGAGTCCCACCTTTGGTGGTAGTAGCACCACTTGTCCTTGCTGGCGCAGTTCTTAGCCGATGTCACTGCCGCTCCTCCCGTGGAGGCTGGGACCGCCCGTATGACCTGCCGAGGCACAGCTGCCACCCGATTGATAGCGGCTTCACCCTGCTGTTTGGCCTGCCACAGCACGTCCCCACGGGCTGCCAGCCGTCGGGGGTCGGTGAAATCGTCATCCGCGAGGAGCAGGCGGATGTCCTCGGGCATCTGCTCCAGGAAGATCTGTTCGAAAAGGGGGGCAAGTCTTGTGTCCATCCATCAAGGCGAGCATTTCGTTCATGAGCGCGGATGGTTTGCGATCGCCACGGCCATCCATGTGCAGGAGTTTTGCCGCCCTGTTGCGGTGGCTAAGACCGAATGTGTCCTTGAGGAGCGTCTTGATCCCCTCGTACTTGTTGTTGGCTGGCAGATGTGGAATTGGGCTTCGGCCTGTTCGAACCACGCCTGGGGCTGTGATGTCCAGAAGGTGGGCAATTTGAGTGCAATTGCATTCTGCTGATCTGGGTTATCTCCATCAGGCATGATGAAATCCAAAATAGGTCATTTTGGATCGTCGGGGTCACCACTGAAGAGGTTCGCGTGTTGTACAAACACTTATTTAATATTAAAGCACACAGTTTTATATTAGTAAGAAAGCGATGGCTGACAAGTGAAGTCTCTCTGTCGTCTGCTGCACCCCGTCACCTGACCACCCAGGTCGGAGTCGATTGGTCGGCCCAGATCACGCGAGATCTGGAGCTCGACAAACGAAGGTTCGAGAGCAAAGTGACTCGGCTACAAGGTGGCGCCACAGTAGCAACCAAGAGTTTGAGCTGGCCCTGGCAGACAGAGAGCCAGTGCTCTATGGTGGTTGCTTGGTCTTGCCAATGTAGAGGATGCCACATGGCGAACACTGAAGGCTGTAGATGAGGTTGGAGGAGTTGTACGTTGATCCCTCTCCCTGGAAGGGATGTTGGTCTCTGAATGGTGGCGATGTTACATGTTCTTGTATTTCACATGATCCCACTATGCCCTTCTCACCCCTCCCTAACTACATCAAATAATAATTCTATTCCATTCTGTGTATCAAACTTCCCACTAAATGTATGTATAATGCCAGTCAGCCCGAGTGATTTATTTTGTGTGGTAGCAAGTTCCATATCTTATCCGATCTGTCCTGTAGCTGAAGAAGGGGCTCGACCCGAAACTTCTTCCATTCCTTCTCTCCAGGGATGCTGAGTTACTCCAGCCTTTTGTATCTGTCCTTCTGTTTCCCTTGAATTCCATTTTCACTTTATCCGTCCCTAGCTTATCTGTGGCTTGAAGCTCTGGAGTCTTTAGACTTTAAAGATACAGCACAGAAACAGACCCTTAATCCCACCAAGCCCGCGTCGACCAGCGATCACCCCGTACACTAACACTATCCTAAACACACCGGGGACAATTTTGTCTTTGCAACTTAACGGAGCCAATGAACCTACAAACATGTAAATCTTTTTAGTGTGGCAGCAAACCAGAGAAAACCCACACAGACACAGGGTGGACATACAAACTTGGTATAGACAGTGCCCGTAGTCGGGATCGAACCCGAGTCTCTGGCGCTGTAAGGCAGCAACTGCGTCGCTGTAAGTAAGTAAGTAAGTTTATTGGCCAAGTATTCACATACAAGGAATTTGCCTTGGTGCTCTGCTCATAAGTAACAACAAGACATACAGTGACAGTTACGAATGACTCAGAAAACACTAAACATTAATAATAATAAAGCGTTAATGATAAAACACCATTGATCAAGCATGTGAACCAACAAAATACCAGATCAAAGGGAGGCTACAGATTTTTGGCTGTTGAGTAGAGCAACTACTCGTGGATAAAAACAGTTTTTATGTCTGGCTCTGGCAGCTTTGACAATCCGGAGTCGCCTTCCAGAGGGAAGTGATTCAAAGAATTTGTATCCAGGGTGAGAGGGGTCCGAGATGATCTTGCCCGCTCGCTTCCTAATGCCACCACATCCCCTGAAACCCCTGCTAATAATAATAATAATAACAAAAATAATTTATATAACCTTGTGTACCCTGACATTCTGGTCTGAAGTGTCGTAGCTGGAGAAGGAGTGAGGTGGCATGAATTGCTCTGAAAGGCCATGTTTTTGCCACTCTCTGGGTTATGCTTGTCTGGATCAAATCACTGAGTTCTTCCTGGCAAGCTCACAACATTAACTTCCAACTGAGTTTAAATTCTCAGTGAAATTACATGTAGCCATGGAAATGGAGATTAAACCCAGCTTTAGATTTCCAAGAAACGCCACCTGTTCTGCTTTTCACAATATCTTGCTCTCTGAAGGCGTTATTTTGTTTTAACGTGCGTGACTGATGCCATTAACCATTTCCGCAGGGTGAACTTACTGTGTCTCAGCTAATTGATCAGGCAATAGCCTGCAAGAATGGTGCTGTGATACCAGTAGCTGTGATGTCTGCACACTTTCCAGTGGCATAACGGATTGTGTAAAGCCTGTTCTGCAGACATCGGTTTAATCTGCTCACTAACAGCAGGGATCCAAGTGGGAACTTCTAGGAAGGAACTGTAGATGTTGGTGCACAGTGCAGATGGACACAAAATGCTGGAGTAACCCAGCGGGACAGGCCCCATCTCTTTCTTTCGAGAGAAGGAATGGGCGACACTTCGGGTTGAGACTCTTCTTTGAGTCTCGACACAAAAGGCTCGACCCTTCTTCAGAGAACGTTGTGGCATTCAGTTTCCTTTACCACACAAGTACATCTTGGGAGACTAGGACCATTTTTAACATTAATTCTTAATAATACATTTAATCTCGGTATTTCACTTATTGTACTGACCTATTGTAATTATTTTGTGTTTTTTTGATGGTTTTAACTCGGCCACACCTTTTATAGGCATGGATCTAGTAATCTTGCCCAGAGGTGCAGTGCTGCTTGATGTACCTGGATTTTGAAACATAGAAACATAGAAAATAGGTGCAGGATTAGGCCATTCGGCCCTTCGAGCCTGTACCGCCATTCAATATGATCATGGCTGATCATTCAACTCAGTATCCTGTACCTGCCTTCTCTCCATACCCCCTGATCCCTTTAGCCACAAGGGCCACATCTAACTCCCTCTTAAATATAACCAATGAACTGGCCTCAACTACCTTCTGTGGCAGAGATTCACCACTCTCTGTGTGAAAAATGTTTTTCTCATCTCGGTCCTAAAAGATTTCCCCCTTATCCTTAAACTGTGACCCATTGTTCTGGACTTCCCCAACAGCGGAACAATCTTCCTGCATCTAGCCTGTCCAACCCCTTAAGAATTTTGTAAGTTTCTATAAGACCTCCCCTCAATCTTCTAAATTCTAGCGAGTACAAGCCGAGTCTATCCAGACTTTCTTCATATGAAAGTCCTGACATCCCAGGAATCAGTCTGGTGAACCTTCTCTGTACTCCCTCTATGGCAAGAATGTCTTTTCTCAGATTAGGAGACCAAAACTGTATGCAATAGTACGAAATGTTGCGGCATGTTGAATTTGCTCAGATGCATTGATCCTATACTGATGGGTTAATTTCTTCAGCATCTGATTTGCTGCTACTGCTGCTGCTGCGTAGCTTTTTAAAATTGACCAGACAAATGTCACATTGTCAACTCGGACAAATGTTTAACGGAAAGAGTGGAGGCGCATATGTGTAAGGAAAGGAAACAGAATCTAAACTTTGCAACTTTGGACTTGCACTCTGAAACTTTAAATTGGAGCCGACTATTTCAGTGTTTACTTTTGCCACTGTGGAAGACCTCAGCAGGAGTCATAGAGTGTGGAAACAGGCCCTTCGGCCCAACTTGCCCACACCGACCAGCATGTCCCAGCTACACTAGTCCCACCTGCCTGAGCTTGGTCCATATCCCTCCAAACCTGTTGTATCCATAACCCTCCAAACCTGTCACATGGTCTGTTTTGTCTTCTCAAGTTCAACACCAGGAAATTTGAGTTTTAATTAAGCAATGACCCCACCATGAACTTCTGAATGGAGGAATACTATTTATTTCCATAACTTTGACTCATGCAAATTGCAGGTAATTAAAAAGAATGGGAAAACTGTAAGCAACACCTAGAGGATAACTTCAGAATTTTCTTTACCATTGCCTGATGTACTGCTGTGATTGTGGTTGGTTTTCTGTTGGGATGTCGAGTGTTTTTCAAGGCATCTTGCAGTGCCATTTCAATATCAATATCAGCTTTATTCGTCACTTGCACATAAAGTGCAAGGGAAATGAATTTGCCAGCAGCGGTACAATGAAAAAAGAACATACAAAAACACAATAAAAATGTAACACAAACATCCACCACAGCATTCATCACTGTGGTGGAAGGCATAAAATTTGTCCATTTCCCCCCGTGGTCGGGACCAAGGCGATATTTCAGCACTCTCATCTTTGTTTTTTAGATCCTCTGAATATTTATGACTGAAAAAGAAAAGGGAAAATAATTGACTATTATTCACTGATCTCTCTCAACAATTGGTCATTGTTGACTTTGGGAAATCAATGATAATGGAATAGAAAAACATGAAAGGGCAGACTTAACTTTTCAAGTACAATGTGGCAGGTGAACTAACTGAAATTGCAAGATATAACTTTATGACTTGACCTTCTATCACTTCTCATTAGCTGGGAGCTGTCCTTGCTATCTGGTTTATTTCTCATTCAACTGGTTGGGAGATGATACAAAGCTAGGGTCCAAGCAGACAGCAAAGGGCAATTTATGAACTGATTGACAAGCCAGGCTGTAAATTTGTGCATTTTATACCTTCTTGTTATTTTGCTGCCACCCGGGATTTTAATTTCCGCCTTAACAAGAGGTTACAGCGAATCCTAAATATTATGGATAACATTTCAATATGATATTATTTAAAATGGCCTTTTATGTTCAATAGGCCTATTATATAAAATAATACTTCAGTCCAAACGATTTTTCACTAGTGGCATATTGTTTTTGAATATCTTTTTATGTTGGAAAGCTTTTCTGTTTTCCTGGCAGTGTGTGCATTCAGATGTTTGTAACTGCAGCAGATCAGGCACTTTCATTGGTAGAGTCAGAGTTCATTAGCTGGATTTTAAGGAAACCATGGCAACATTTCAGTTCTGCTTTTAATGACAGGATTGAGTGTGTTTATTTAATTTCAAATTAGCTTTTAATATTTGAGAAGATCTAATTCTGGATGCTGAGAATGTAGTTTGCGATTAACCGTCCAAGAGAATTAAGTCTTCTTAAGCAGAATGTGAAGTTTCAAAAAGTGACGGAGAGTTTTAAACAGAGTGTGTCATACCTGATCCAAGAATGTAGAAACAATGAACTGTAGATGCTGGTTGATATATAAAAGAACACAGAGTGCTGGAGCAACTCAGCGGGCCAAGAAGCAACTCTGGGGAACATGGATAGGTGACGTTTTGGGTTGAGACCCTTCTGAAGAACATTTCATACAACTTTGCACTGTCGATGATGATTTCTTATGTCCTTAAAACATTCATGCTTCCTACTACAAGCCAAAGAAATTTTCTCGACTATAGTATAATAACTGGGAAAAAATTAATATTAAAATTTTGGAAAGGTCCTATAACCCCCATAATTAAAATGTGGATTGTGGAAATGTCGGAGACTTTACATTTGGAAAGAACCAGACTTGTCTTAATGGACAAACAACAACTTTGTGTCAGAATATGGTCTCCATTTATTGACTATTTGAAGGGGTAGAATGGTTCAGCACGAAAAACTGACTGAAGCTCGAACTCAGGATTAGATGAAAAGTTATACTTAATAATTTTCGAACCTCAAGTCAAGTCAAGTCAAATCAAGTTTATTTGTCACATACACATACGAGATGTGCAGTGAAATGAAAGTGGCAATGCTCGCGGACTTTTGTGCAAAAGACAAACAACCAAACAACCAAACAAACTATAAACACAATCATAACACACATATTCTTTTACATAATAAATAATGGAAGGAAAAACGTTCAGTAGAGTTAGTCCCTGGTGAGATAGGCGTTTACCTATCTCCAATGTTATATTTTTAGTAAATTATTCCATTCTTCTTTATCATGCTTTTTTTTTCTCTCTTTATTATTTTCTATCTATAAAAAAATAAATAAAGCAGTCATTAAATAACTGATAATATTAGTAATGTATGACATATACATGAAATGTTCTTATTATGTACTTGCTTCTAATAAAAATATTAACATTTAAAAAAAAATTCATGCTTCTTCCTGCAAATTGTACATTTTTAAAATTGTATGATTGATTGAAAAGCATTGTCCTTGTCCATTTTTTGCTTCCTTTCAGCTTGCGTGATGACAGAATTCGTGTTGAGCGGATGGACAATTTCCATTTTGAGTACACAAATGCTTTCAAACTAGTCTCTGAGTTCTGTGCGCCTGGAACCTCTGATGTTTCAGGTACAGTGGTCGTTGGATTAAATTACCGAGAATATCAGCAATTCAAAAGCGTGAGTTTGAATTTCACCATGAGAACTTGATAAATTTAAATTAAGAAGCTGCAATAGTCAAGTCGTTAAAGATAGTGATTAACAGTGACAGCAATACTATTAGTTTGTTGTGAAGGCACTGTTAGTTCACTGGTGTCCATTTAGGGAAGGAAGGCTACAATTCTTACACATGACCCAGTCTAAGAGTAGTGTGCTTTACATTTAATTGCCCCCTGAAACATCCACTTGATTATATTGAAAAGCTACATCATAACATAATACTGTAATTTTGGCTGTGCAGACTAATGACAGCTGTGATGATATATAAGGCCATAGTCAGGATCAAACCCAGGTCACTGGCGCTGTAAGGCAGCATCTCTACCGCTGTGCCACTGTGCCGCCCAGTTTAGTTTAGACATACAGCTTGATTATATTGAAAAGCTACATCATAACATAATACTGTAATTTTGGCTGTGCAGACTAATGACAGCTGTGATGATATATAAGGCCATAGTCAGGATCAAACCCAGGTCACTGGCGCTGTAAGGCAGCATCTTTACCGCTGTGCCACTGTGCCGCCCAGTTTAGTTTAGAGATACAGCTTGGAAACGGGCCCTTCGGCCTACCGAATCTGCACCGACCAGCAATTTTCCCCCATACACGAGCACTGTCCTACACACACTGGGAACAATTTACATTTATACCAGGCCAATTAACCTACAAACCTGTACTTCTTTGGAGTGTGGGAGCAAACCAAAGTTCTCGGAGAAAACCCATGCAGGTCACGTGGAGAACGTACTTGCTCCATACTGACACAAGGAGTCGGGATCGAACCCGGGTCTCTGGCGCTGTAAGGCAGCAAGTCTACCACTGTGCCACCATGTTCTCAGCTGATGTTCAGCTGCATGAGTTTCAATGTGCCACTATAATGAAGAGATGCACTTTGTTTTGCAGAATCACGACAATTATCCACCTTATTAAAATTGGAGATGCCTGTTGTTTCCTGTTTGGGAGCAGTCGTCAAGTATCTATCCGAATTCAAATTGGAGAAGATACTAACGAACCCAAGGTGAGCTTGGGGACAACGGTTGCATATCTTAATTTCTATCTTGATTTGCAACAGTGCTCCTACACTTCAGCTTCATTATCAGATATCTGCACATGACCAGAAGGGAAATTCTTGGTGATGATCAGTGTTTCGGTGCACAGATTAGTACATTAACAATCCTCTACCTGCTGGTGTTTAAACAGATGAAGGGGGACCTCATTGAAATGTACCGAATATTGAAAGGCCTGGATTGAGTGGACGTGGAAAGGATGTTTCCACTGGTGGGAGAGTCTAGGACCCGAGGATATGACATCAGGGAGTCACTTTAGAAAGGAGATGAAGAGGAGTTTCTTTAGCCAGAGAGGAATGAATCGGTGGAATTTATTTCCACAAAAGGCTGGGGAGGCCGTTAATGGGTATTTTTAAAGCATAGATAGATAGATCTTGATTAGTATGGGTGTCGGGGGTTATGGGGAGAAGGCAGGAGAATGGGGATGTGAGGGAGAGATAGATCAACCAAGTTTGAATGGTGGTGCAGACTCGATGGCCCATTGCCTTCCAGCGCTCATCATATATTAACTCAATCATACCTGGGATCATTCTCGTCAACCTCTGGACCCTCTCCAATGCCAGCAGATCCTTTCTCAGTTATGGGGCCCAATGCTGTTCACAATACTCCATATGCAGTCTGACCAGTGCCTTATAAAGCCTCAGCTTTATATTGCATCCCTGTTTTTTGTATTCTGGTCCACTGGAAATAAATGCTAACATTGCATTTTGCCTTCCTTACGACCGATTCGACTTGCAAATGAACTTTTTGGGAATTGTGCAGCAGCACTCCCAAGCCCCAAGAGGAAGTGTGTAGGAACGAACTGCAGATGCTGGTTTAAATCGAAGGTAGACACAAAATGCTGGAGTAACTCAGCGGGACAGGCAGCATCTCTGGAGAGAAAGAATGGGTGACGTTTTGCGTCGAGACCCTTCCTCAGTCTGAAGGAATGGGTGATGTTTCGAGTCGAGATCCTTCTTCAGTCAGAAGATGGGTCTCGACCCGAAACATCACCCATTCCTTCTCTTCAGAGATGCTGCCTGTCCCGCTGAGTTACTCCAGCATTTTGTGTCCACAACCCAAGAGGACGTGTCAGTTATGGTTAGCATCTCTGTTCACTCACCATTGGTTTGTGGAGGCAGGTGTGTTTGGGTGTAGCCTGGGGCAACTCCTGACCAGCTTTAGTTGTGTTTAGTTTATGATCATGTGTACCGAGGTGCAGAGAAAAGCAGATACCTAAGGACATTGTGTTTGGTTACTTGAAAGGCTTTGCCGAACAATCAGCAACCAATCTCGCTCATATCTGCTTTAATAACTTGAGGAGAGTTGCCTCATGTCCAAGTAAAGTATCTTTATTTAAAATAATAGGAATTGATTTGAATTCATGCTTTCATTTCATTAGAGTAATAGTAGGGGTTTGAAGGGTCTTCACACTACTTAACTGAAACCCAACTATGCTGGTTTTATAGAGCAACTTCAACATGGTAAATGCAAATTGCTATTTTTTTGTTCTGTATCGCACTGCAAAACCTACATTGCATGAGTTTAGTTTAGAGGTACAGCACGGAAACAGGCCCTTCGGCCCACCGGGTCTGCGCCGACCCGCGATCCCCGCATATTTAACACTATCCTACACCCAAGGGACAATGTTTACATTTACCAAGCCAATTAACCTACAAACCTGGAGTTGGTGGTGAATCTGTGGAATACTTTGCCATAGAAGCTGCGGAGGCCAAGTCCATGGATATTTTTCAGGTAGAGATAGATAGATTCTTGATAAATACGGGTGTCGGGGGTTATGGGGAAAAGGCAGGATAATGAGGTTAGGAGGGAGAGATCGATCATCCAAGACTGAAGGGCAGAGTAGACTTGATGGGCCTACTTCTGGTCCCATGACATGAACATTCATTCCTTCGTCATCTCTCCACCATTTCACAGACACCCCCTTTGTTCTCTCCACCTCCCTTGCTTCTTTGCAACTTAAAATTGGTTTGATTTCCACATTTTCCTCATTCAATGGCTTAATCCTGCTTCTATCACTTAAAAATTTATGAACTTATTAGCCTTCCCCACAGCCCAAGAGCTTTAGAGTAAAAGTGTTTTTGAAGTCTCATCATCATTTAATTAGGGCTATGCGGTGAACATGAGTTAATTTACCCAATTTTGCGAATGATGATGAAAAATTGTGAACGGCAATTCAAAGCGGTTGGCTGTCGAAGAAGCTGGCCCTTGAGATTGCAGTGTAGACAAGAACTAGCTCAGCTCAGTTATATTGTTAGCACAGTGGAGTTCAGAATCTAATTAATCTGATGTGGAGTATCTTGTGGGATGAGGATGGCAGTGCTGTCTTGCTGAACCTGCTCTTACACAAGTCAACAGGTATAAGATAAAATGCACATCCTGCCCTTCCATATCTCTAGACTCCCTCCCCCCTGACTCTCGGTCTGAAGAAGGGTCTCGACCTGAAACGTCACCCATTCCTTCTCCCCGGAGATGCGGCTTGCCCCGCTGAGTTACTCCAGCATTTTGTGCCTACCTTCGGTGTAAACCAGCATCTGCAGTTCCTTCCCAAACAAATGCCTTTGCAAGTCAGTACTTCAGTCGAATATTCTATACACGCATGCAATGTGAAGGTTTTTATTTTTTTAATTTATTTTTATTTTTTATTTATTTTTATTAGAAGTACAGTAAATTACAGTAATACACATCACATATTTCTTATTACATTTTGTTGTACCACTTCGTTTTTCGAGCTTTAAAAAAGGTAGAGATAAAAGAAGTAAGGAAAGTGAGCAAGAATCGTGAAGGTGCAGGAAAGTGTTGGGAGAAGAAAGCCCCTTGGGGAAGAAATTAGAGAAGGAAGTAAAGAAAGGAAATAAGACCCTAGAAAGAAAAGAAAAAAAAAGGAAAAACAATCGCTCTATTGTAACACAAAACTCCGCAAAAAAAGATATACCAACCGTGTTTTTAAACAAATTTATTTTATACCCCCCGTTACCAGATCCTGGTACCATTTATATTTTAAATTACTATTGCACCTTATGCTTGTAATAGTTCCGTAAATGCAGACCACGTCTTTTGGAAGTGGTCTGCTTTGCCTGCTAGGAGGAGTCTCGAACATGTTTGAAATCCACATTTTTATTGTTGGTATTGGAGCATTTTTCCAAAATTTGAGTACAAGCTTTTTCCCCATTATTAGCCCGTAATTAAGTAAGTTCTTTTGAAACACATTTAATTCGGGGTTACCTTCCGATATTCCAAAAATGATCCATTCTAAATATAGAAAAACCTACAACCGATGGTATTAGAAGAGACTGGGAACAAGAACTAGCTATAAAAATTTCAAAAGAGAGCTGGGATAAACACTTACTATATGTGCATAAATGCTCGATCAACGTACGACATACTCTAATAATGGATGGGATTTATATAGCGCCTTTCTAATACTCAAGGCGCTTTACATCGCATTATTCATTCACTCCTCAGTCATACTCGGTGGTGGTGAGCTACTTCTGTAGCCACAGCTGCCCTGGGGCAGACTGACGGAAGCGTGGCTGCCAATCTGCGCCTACGGCCCCTCCGACCACCACCAATCACTCACACACATTCACACACATTCACACACAGGCAAAGGTGGGTGAAGTGTCTTGCCCAAGGACACAACGACAGTATGCACTCCAAGCGGGATTCGAACCGGCTACCTTCCGATTGCCAGCCGAACACTTAGCCCATTGTTGTACTTCCGGTGGCGCTGGTGCCAGCAGCCTCCACCTACAGCCCGGTATCTTTTTGTTTTTTTGTTTATTTAGTTATGTAAAAGTATGTTTTTTTTGTGGTTTTTTTGTGTTTTGATGTGGGGGAAGAGGGCACGGTGCGGGGGATACCGTCCTTCAGCCGCTTCCTGGTGAAGACGCGACTATTATTCGAGTCGCGTCCTCGCCCCCCCCCCCAGCGGCCTACCTACTGGATTGGCGTGGACTTTCCTGCCAGGATCGACCAGAGCTCCAGCAGCGGCGGGACAGCGCTGTAACATCGCGAGGCTGGCGATGCCTTACCGGGGATCGCCGTCTGGAGCCCGGAGTGCTGGACCTGCGGCACCGACATCATGGAGCTGCGGTTTGCGGAGCTCCCAACGCGGGCGGCGCTGATGGACAGCGCGGGGTCCTGCGACTCTGCCCGGCTCGGCCTGCGGACTCAGGAGCTGCGGACTCCGGCTGCGGGAGGCGGCTGATCAGGAGGTCCGGGCCGCTGAGGAGGAGGATGTTCACCGTCGGGGTTCGGCGTCGGCGTTCCACCAGCCCGGCGTGAGGGCCTGAACATCGGGCCACCCGGGGTGGCGACTGCGGGTGCTCGGAAGGCCTCGACCACGAGTGAACATCTGGGAAGAACGGAGGGGAGGCTGGCTGGACTATGGTGCCTTCCTCACCTTGGTGCCACTGTGTTATGTTGTGTCGTGGACTTTCAGTGTTTGTGCTTTTTTTTTAATTCTATTTTATTTTTAATATGTTTTATTATTTATTATTATTTATTTATTTTTATTTTTATTTTTATTTTTATGATACTGCCTGTAAGGGAAATTCATTTCGTTGTCTCTAACTGAGACAATGACAATAAATTTGAATACAATACAATTGTGCCATCTGTCGCCACTCTAATTCAATATAAAACATTACATAGACTATATTATTCAAAAACTAAAATAAATACATTTTTCCCCAATGTCTCACCCATTTGTGATAAATGTCAGTCACAAGAAGCTAACATAGCGCACTCTTTTGTTTTCTGTATAAAAATTCTGGAACGAAATATTTGAGATCTTCACAAAATTATTTAAAATAAAACTTGTACCAAAAGCAATGTGAAGGTTGACAGTATATTTCTTTTAGTTTGGAGATACAGCGCGGAAACAGGCCCTTCGGCCCACTGGGTCTGCGCTGACCAGCGATCCTCGCACATTAACACTATCCTACACCCACTAGGGACAATTTTTACATTTACCAAGCCAATTAACCTACAAACATGTACGTCTTTGGAGTGTGGGAGGAAACCGAAGATCTCGGAGAAAACCCACGCAGGTCACGGGGAGAATATACAAACTCCATACAGACAGCACCCGTAGTCGGGATCGAACCGGGATCTCCGGCGCTGCATTCGCTGGTAAGGCAGCAACTCTACCGCTGTGCCACCGTGACCGCCTTCTGTGCTTCTTTAGCTGTTGACCTGAACCTATGAAATTCCATTGAATTCTTGTTTGCAGGCGAGTCCTTTGAACGCTGCCAACCTGCACATAGGCTTTCCTGGCTGGTAGTTGGATAGATTCCAATGAACCAGAGCTTGTAGTTCTCATCGCACAAACAAAAAGCATATTTTTGTTTGGATTTCTCAGCAACTTGCTCTGAGTCACGACCCTTCTATGGTTAGCTATAACTTTAGGGGTGGCGAGGTGGCTCACCGGTGGAGTTACTGCCTTACAGTGCCATGGTTCCAGGTTCGATCCTGACTATGGGTGCTGTTTTTATGATCTCCCTGTGACCGCATGGGCTTTCTTTGGAATAAAGGGGAGGTCATTTAAGACTGAGGTGAGAAAAAACTTTTTCACCCAGAGAATTGTGAATTTATGGAATTCCCTGCCAAAGAGGGCAGTGGAGGCCAAGTCACTGGATGGATTTAAGAGAGAGTTAGATAGAGCTCTAGGGGCTAGTGGAGTCAAGGGATATGGGGAGAAGGCAGGCACGGGTTATTGATAGGGGACGATCAGCCATGATCACAATGAATGGCGGTGCTGGCTCGAAGGGCCGAATGGCCTCCTCCTGCACCTATTTTCTATGTTTCTATGATGCCCCGGTTTCCTCCCACATTCCAAAGACGTACAGGTTTGTAGGTTAAATGGCTTGGTAAAATTGTAAATTGTCCTGAGTGTGTGTAGGATAATGTTAGTGTGCGGGGATCGCTGGTCAGCGCAGACTTGGTGGACCCAAGGGCCTGTTCCACGCTGTATCTCTAAACTAAACCAAGTCAAAATTAGTTATAAAGATCCATATACATATATGATTGACTAAAAACAAGAATCCAATAGACTCTGATGATGATACTTTATTGGCACAATGAAAATCTTTTGCAGACAATCCAGTAAAATCATACCATGGATAAAAAGCCCAATCTTTATAAGTGCAAAGGTGCAATGATTGTAATGCAATCGTTGTCTTCACCGAGACTACACACAAAGAGCCGCCACCTTTCTGATGCCAACAAAGTTTCAATATTCTTAACAGAGTAGTCTTGACCGTAAAGGCCTGTTGTCCTGGCGACACCGATCCTCTTCTCTGTCCTCCTCCATCTTGAAAACGACCTCATATCCTGCATCCATGGTTGGAAGAACATTTTGTAAATGGCAGTTGATTAGTATCTGAAGAGAATAGATAATATTTCATGTTTCCAACCACTTTAAAATGGTTCTTCCTCGCCCCCCCCCTCCCCCTTCCCCCCCCCCGCCCTAACCCCTGTGTAACAAAATTTCTGATCTATAATTAATTAAATATTTTTTTCCTCATCTCCTTCCTAAAAGAACATAAGTACGCAGCTGAATCTGATATCATATTCAGCTGCGCACTTATGATGTTCTTTTAGGAAGGAGATGAGGAAAAATTCTTTAGTCAGAGGGTGGTAAATCTGAGAAATTCTTTGCTAGCCTCTGCGGAGGCCATCAGTGGATATTTTTAAGGTAGAGATAGATAGAATTTTTATTAGTACGGGTGTCAGAGGTTATGGGGAGAAGGCAGAAGAATGGGGTTCGGAGGGAGAGATAGATCAGCCATGATTGAATGGTGGAGTAGACTTGATGGGCCAAATGGTCTAATCCTACTCCTATCAGTGGGATCTTACAGAAACATAAAATGTTAAAAGGACTGAACAAGCTAGATGCAGGAAAAGTGTTCCCAATGTGGGGCGAGTCCAGAACCAGGGGCCACAGTCTTAGTCATTTAAGACTAAGGTGAGAAACAACTTTTTCACCCAGAGAGTTGTGAATTTATGGAATTCCCTGCCACAGAGGGCAGTGGAGGCCAGGTCACTGGATGGATTTAAGAGAGAGTTAGATGGAGCTCTAGGGGCTAGTGGAGTCAAGGGATGTGGGTAGAAGGCAGGCACGGGTTATTGATAAGGGACGAACAGCCATGATCACAATGAATGGCAGTGCTGGCTCGATGGGCCGAATGACCTCCTCCTGCACCTATTTTCTATGTTTCTATCACTTATGACCTTATGTTTTATGTTTTCAGTTTTGTTTTTTGTTTTGTTTGCACTAATGACAGTGGAAATCAGTTAGAGAGATAGAGAGAGAGAGAGCGTTCGTTCTTTCAAAGGAATCAAAAACAAATAGCAATTTGCTCAGATAATTAAGCAAATGATGAATGCATTAGAGATTTTCTTTGTCTCTTCAATAATAATACAAGCACTTTGTTTAATCTAGTAACCTGAGCAAGTTCTCTGAAGACTCCTCTTGGATGTCAATCAATGGAACAACTTTAAAGAACTTGGAAATTTTACAAAACCAGGTAAGAGGAAAGAGTGAAATGAAATATTGCATTTAAAAAATATATTTATTCACTTTTAAGGATCTAGGCGTTGTTGGCATTGATTGCCCATTCCTAATTGCTTTTGGGAATGTGATGGTGAGCTGCCTTGGTGCAGTCTGATGAAGGTGCTCCCACAATTATGTTGGGTTGGGAGGTACAGAATAATAGACCTAGTGGCAAAGAGAGACCAGTGATATGGAGACACAAGAGGCCACTCTGGAGAGAAGGGATGGGTGACGTTTCCGGTCAAGACCCTTCTTCAGACTGAGAGTCATCCATTCCTTCTTTCTAGAGATGCTGCCGGTCCCGCTGAGTTACTCCAGCATTTTGTGTCTATCTTTGCTGTAAATCAGCATCTGCGGTTCCTTCGTACGCATTCAGTCTAAAGACGGGATGCTGACCAAAGCGTCTGGCCTCTCTTTGCCACTTGGCCTAAAATGGATGAAAGTTGGCTTATCAGTAAGCTTATGTTTTATATTTTAATAACCCAAACATAAGATCGAGGAGCAGAATTAGGCCATTCAGCCCATCAAGTGTATTAAGCTATTCAATCATGGTTGATCTATCTCTCCCTCCCAACCCCAATCTCCTGCCTTCGCCCCATAACCCTTGACATCCTTACTACTCAAGAAAATCACAAACTGAAACTAGCATTTCTTTTTTCTGACTCCCTCCCTGCTTTATCGTCCCAATTTTCTACTGTTTTGTTTGCCCAAGTATGACTTGAGTTACCCATTCCTTCTCTTCAGTGACGCTGCCTGTCCCGCTGAGTTACTCCAGATATTTTGTGTCTACCTTTGAGTTATTCTTCCATGGGCAGTGGTGTTCCACAAGTGCTGTACCATACTGCAGTCTAGACAAAATGGAGGATTCACAGGGGTCAGAGGTTAGTGGTAACACATTAAAGGCCAGAATCTTCCGCCAGAATACAATCTGGAAACAAGTGTAGCATCCCAAATGCTGGCACCATAAGTCTCAATTAATGTGCAACAGATGGAAGACCAAATCAGGAAACATTCTGCACTGTTTTTCTCAGTCACTCAACCAGACAGAGTTGCTGGACAACTGGTAAAATGGTAAATCTATGACTTTTTTTAAATGATTTTTTTCTGCTTGAATTCTTATAATATTGGAAAGAAAAAGACTTATTCAATAAAACATTGTAAATTTGAAACTGCAACACAGCTTAGCCCTTGTAAGATGATGATGAGTCTTCAAAAACACTTTTGCTCTAAAGCTACCGGGCTGTGGGGGAAGACTTGTGAAAGGTGCTCTATTGATATTCGTAAGTTCATAACTGATACGTGCAGAATTAGGTCATTCGGCTCATCAAGTCTACTCTGCCATTCAATCATGGCTGATCTATCTCTCCCACTGAATCCCATTCTCCTGCCTTCTCCACTGACACCCGTACTAATTAAGAATCAATCTATCTCTGCCTTAAAAATATCCTTCAACTTGGCTTTATTTCCACATTCTTTTCTGTAATATCCGATAGAATTTAAAAAAAGGATTGTTCTTATAAAAGAAAAAAAACCTGTATGTAATTTCTTCTTATTCTTGGCAGACCACTGGCACAAAGAAAGCTAGTCTATTTTGGGTCCTAGATCATACCCAGAGTTCCTTTGGAAGACGACTACTGAGGAAATGGGTGGCACGACCTTTAATCAAAGCAAGGTGAGCTTTACTCTCTTTGTTTAGTGCTCGGAGATAAACTCAATGCTGGATTAATTTAGCGGACAGGCAGCATCTCTGGAGAGAAGGAATGGGTCGAGACCCTTCTTCAGACTGAAGAAGAAGGCTGTCGACCCAAAACGTCGCCCATTCCTTTTGTCCAGAGATGCCGTCTGACCCGCGGAGTTACTCCAGCATTTTGTGTTTATCTTCTTTTTAAACCAGCATCTACAGCTCCTTCCTACACATTTTGTTTTGTCCTTGTCGGGAATTGTCCTGAAACTAATGCATTGAATTTACTGCAGTAAAAGCCTGGCTGGAGAATAAATGGTGCAGTGGGCAGGTTTTTTTTGACTACCTGCAACTGATGCTGTGGATTGTGATCAAACTGCAATCTTTTCAAAGGATTTCTATGAAAGATTAATGAGTACAGCTGGATTGGTAACTTTGGGGATTAGTGCTGTTCTATGTGGAGATGATTAAATTACAGATTAACCTTTTAACCTATGCAAAGCGTAACATTTTACCTAAGCATAGATTCCGTATCGGATTTTACAATGTGTGATAGTGCCCCTGTAAACAACTAGATGGTGTTTTTTATTGGCAGCTCCTTGATATATTTTTTTCACACGGATCATTGCACAAGGGCCCTTTGGTTTCATGTTGTTTGTGTTCAAACCAGTTCATTTTTGTCTCGTGTATCACAGAAGTACAATTCATTTCATTGGTGATTTCAACAATTTTGTTATTATCAGTGTTTTCTGGCAGACAAGGCAATCACAGGAGAGGCTGTTCAGTATTTCATACTTTTCTGTCATTGTTCCCATGATCTTTGACAACATTTTCTACTGATGGGAGCTTGTGGCGGCTCCCAAGGGTCGTGCCATCATACTGTCGAACCCCTCGGCACGGGAGTGGTTCAGTCCGGAGGCG
Organism: Amblyraja radiata; assembly: GCF_010909765.2. Classification (NCBI taxonomy): domain Eukaryota; kingdom Metazoa; phylum Chordata; class Chondrichthyes; order Rajiformes; family Rajidae; genus Amblyraja; species Amblyraja radiata. Next base: position 119,254,507 of record NC_045958.1, read on the forward strand.
GCCCTTAGCCAGAGGGTTTAAAGGCAGGGGTTTGGGTGCCATCTTTCTCTTGTTTGGTCTTCCCTACAACCGGAAGGAACATAATAAAAGGTGCCTCTCAAAACACTGGACCGTGCTTCCTTTTGAGACCCACGCACTACATTGGTGACCCCCGACGCTCCATTGGCGTCATGGAGAGAAGAGAAAGCCCTACCTCCTCACAGGCTGGCCCGGCCCTGTCTCTGGACGCGGTCTCGGTGAAACTGCCCAACTTCTGGACCACCCGGCCGCACATCTGGTTCCAGCAGGCGGAGGCCCAGTTCAACCTGCGGGGCATCACGGTCGATGCCACCCACTTCTATTACCTGGTGGGGGCCCTCGACCAGGACACGGTTGAAGAGGTCACGGACTTCCTCGCAGCCCCCCCCGGACACTGATAAGTATCTCGGCCTTAAGGAGCTCCTGCTCCAGATTTATGACCTAAGCAGGATGGAGCGTGCTGCTAGGATCCTGCATATGGAGGGCCTAGGCGACCGACGGCCATCAAGCCTCCTAAAGGAGTTGGTGGCTCTCCTGGATGGGCACACGCCGTGCCTGTTGTTCGAGTACACCTACCTGCATCTGCTGCCGGCCTACATTCGTCTGCAGCTCACAGACGCCTCGTTTGCTGACCTCAGGGCCCTCGGAAGGCGCGCCGACGCGCTGTGGATGGCGCGCCCTGATGACGTCAGCACGCTGGCCGTCGGCAGGCGCGCGGATGACGTCACCCCGGCAGCTCCCGATTTCCTCCGGTGGGGCGGGAGAGCTGTGGAAGGAGTGACAGCTCCAGCCCGACGGCCCGTACGATCGCCCCCAGCGGCAGTGAGGGGTACTGCACCTGCAGTCCAGCGCCAGCAAGCTGCAGGCACCACCAGCGGGAGCAGGCAAGCTCCAGGTAACACCAACATGAGGCGCTGGTGCTATTTCCATCAGCGCTGGGGTGCTGCAGCACGACAATGCCGCCAGCCGTGCACATTCCTGGGAAACGCCTGGGCCGGCTGCCAATAGTCCCCGTGGCAGCCGGCCAAATTTACCGCCTTTTCGCCTGGGATCGGCGCTCCGGGACCCGCTTCCTCGTGGATACTGGAGCGGAGCTCAGCGTCCTGCCACCTTCGCTGGCCGACATTCGTTCCGGTAAGCGGGGGCCCGTCCTCACCGCGGCGAATGGCAGCCCCATCCGCACGTATGGAGTGCGCATGGTTCCGATCGTGTTCGGCTCCTGCCATTTTTCGTGGCGGTTCACCATTGCCGACGTCTCCCAGCCATTGCTCGGGGCCGATTTCCTCCGGGCGCATTCCCTCCTGGTGGACGTCAGGCGTCAGCGTTTGGTCAACGCCGCTACGATGAAGCCGATCACGTTGCGTTTGTATCAACCGGTGGGACGGCCCCTGGCGTCCGTGGACTCCCGCTTCGCACGGTTCTTGGCCGCGTTCCCAGACATTCTGACCCCACAGTTTCGATCATCGACTCCCAGCCACGGAGTGGTACATTTTATCCAGACTACCGGCCCACCACTCCATGCACGAGCACGCCGACTGCCGCCGGATAAACTGCGTCTGGCCCGGCGGGAATTCCGCACAATGGAGACCTTGGGGATCATCCGCCCTTCGAGCAGCCCTTGGGCGTCCCCACTCCACATGGTCTCTAAGTCGAGCGGGGGCTGGCGACCTTGCGGGGATTACCGACGGCTGAACGCCGCAACAACAGCGGATCGATACCCTGTACCCCACATCCAGGACTTCACCGCCCATTTGGCTGGGGCCACAATATTTTCAAAAGTGGATCTGGTACGGGGTTATAACCAGATCCCGGTTCATCCGGATGACGTACCCAAGACGGCGATCATCACGCCATTCGGACTTTACGAGTTCACGCGGATGCCGTTCGGCCTCAAGAACACTGCGCAGGCCTTTCAACGCCTAATGGATGGCATGTACCTGGACGACATCCTGGTGGCCAGCCGCTCGCAGCAGGAGTACTGCGCCCACCTTCGGAAGCTCTGTCAGCGGCTCAGCGAGCATTGTTTGGCCATCAACCTCGACAAGTGCCGTTTTGGTGTAACCGAGATTGACTTCCTCGGCCACCGCGTGACTGCGCAAGGCGCGGTTCCCCTGCCTGACAGGGTCGACGCCATCCGTCGGTTTCCCCGCCCACGCACAGTGCGTGGCCTGCAGGAGTTTGTCGGCATGGTGGCGTTTTACCATCGTTTCGTGCCATCCGCGGCCCACATCATGCGGCCTCTGTATCAACTTCTGGCGGGTGGGCAGAACAAGAACGTTGAATGGACCCATGAAGGAGGCCCTTGCTCGGGCCGTACTGCTGGTGCACCCGCGGGAAGATGCCCCGACTGCTCTCACGGTGGACGCCTCGGAGTCGGCGGTTGGTGCTGTGCTGGAGCAACTGACGGGCGGAGGTTGGCGGCCCCTGGCCTTCTTCAGCCGGCACCTCAACCGTGCGCAGACGAAATACAGCGCGTTCGATCGCGAGCTCCTGGCTCTGTACCTGGCAGTGCGCCATTTTCGCTACTTCCTGGAGGGCCGCCCGTTCACCGCCTACACGGACCACAAGCCGCTCACTTTCGCCCTGGCGAAGGTTTCCGACCCCTGGTCCGCACGACAGCAGTGGTAATTGGCCTACATTTCTGAATATACAACATCTATCCGCTACATCGAGGGGAAAGAGAACCGGGTGGCCGACGCATTGTCCCGCACCGCTATCAACGCCGTGTTCGAGGTGGCACCCGGAATTGACTATTCTGCTCTGGCAGAGGCACAGCTCACGGACGATGAGGTGCCCGCCTACCGGACTGCTATCTCCGGCCTCCGCCTTGAGGATGTCCCTCTCGCTCCTGGGGGAGCGACGATCCTGTGCGATGTGTCGTCCGGTCAGCCGCGCCCCATCGTCCCTGCCGCCTGGCGCCGGAGGGTTTTCGAGGATATCCACGGACTGGCTCACGCATCAATCCGGGCGACAACGGCCCTAGTGGCCGCTCGTTTCATGTGGCACGGTCTGCGCAAGCAGGTTGGCCATTCCGTGCCAGACGGCAAAAATCCAGCGCCATGTCCGTGCGCCTCTCCAGGAGTTTGGTCTACCTCACCGGCGATTCGACCATCTCCACGTAGACATTGTAGGGCCTCTCCCGCCGTCCCGGGGCATCACCCACCTTCTTACAATGGTGGACCGCTTCACGCGGTGGCTAGAGGCCATTCCGCTGGCCGATACTTCAACGGCTACGTGTGCTCGTGCGTTGTCCGCGCACTGGATTGCTCGCTTCGGGGTGCCGGCGCACATCTCCTCAGACCGGGGGCCACAGTTCACCTCCGAGCTGTGGTCAGCCATGGCTCGCTTGCTGGGGGTGCGGCTACACCACACCACGGCTTACCACCCGCAAGCTAACGGGTGGTAAGAGGTTCCACCGGCAGCTAAAGGCAGCACTGAAGGCACGACTCTCCGGCCCGGACTGGATGGACGAGTTGCCGTGTGTCATGCTGGGCATCCGGACTGCTCCCAAAGAGGACTTGGCCTCATCATCGGCGGAGCTCGTGTACGGGTCGCCACTCACGGTGCCCGGGGAGTTCGTGCCGTCGGCGCCGGGGCAGCAGGGAACGCCCTCATCCACCCTAAAGCGCCTTCGCAAGCAAGTTGGCAGGCTCGCACCCGTCCCGACGTCCCGCCATGGGACATTTCGCCCACACGTGCCATCAGCTCTCAGGGACTGCCCATACGTCTTCCTGCACCGTGATGCCCACCGGACGCCACTCCAGAGGCCGTACGAGGGCCCGTTCCGGGTGCTGGAACACGGGCAGTCGACTTTTGTCCTGGATATGGGGGGCCGGCCGGAGGCAGTGTCGATTGACCGTTTGAAGCTGGACATTGACCAGCCGGTGCTGGTTGCCCAACCTCGGCCTCGAGGGCGCCCCCCTTCACGGCTCCCTCCGCCTGTCACTCCACCTGTCCTCCCGCCGGTCCCTCCACCTGTCCCTCCACCTATGCCTCCGCAAGCCCCACGATCGGCTGACTTCCGCTCGCGGGCCGGCCGGGTCGTGCGCCCGCCGGTGCATTTCGTGCCTCTGGTTCTGGGGGGGGGGGTCCTGTGGCGGCTCCCAAGGGTCGTGCCATCATAATGTCGAACCCCTCGGCACGGGAGTGGTTCAGTCCGGAGGCGGCCCTTAGCCAGAGGGTTTAAAGGCAGGGCTTTGGGTGCCATCTTTCTCTTGTTTGGTCTTCCCTACAACCGGGAGGAACATAATAAAAGGTGCCTCTCAAAACACTGGACTTCCTTTTGAGACCCACGCACTACAAGCTTTCATATGTTTTAAAATTCATTTTCGGTGTGAAAGGGAACAGATTAAAGTGGGCTGTCAGAACCACGGGAGCTGCCGGGGTGATGCAGATATAGCCCTGACGTCATACAGCATGGAAGCAGACCCTTTGGCCCAACTTGTCTAAGTGTCCCATTGAAGCTAAGTTCTCATTTGCCCACATAACCCTCAAGGCCTTTCCTATCCATGTTCCTGTCCAAATGCCCTTTAAATGTTGGTTAATTGCTCTTTCTAAATTGCCTTTGTTGTGCAAGGAGCAGATGCGAATGTGGGAGAACGGAAAACTATTGTGAACAGGTGAGCGATGGTCAGCGTGGACTTGATGGGCCGAGGGTCTGTTTTCATGCTGTATCTATCAATCAATTGTATCAATCCCCTTGTGAAATGTGGGCACCTTGCTGTGAAACCAACCCCCTAATTCTAGACACTGGCATTTGAGGGAAATATCTGCACTTCCAATCGCCCTCAGAATCATGTATGTGTCCTTGCGTTCTATAACGTTCCAGTGAGTATAGATTCAAACTGCTAGGCTGCTCAACCTTTCTTCATTTATCAACCCTTAATCCCAGAATCAATCTGATGGGTTGTTTTAATAGTTACTGTGATATTGGTCTCTGATGTTTCGCAGCATGTAACTGGGACAGGACAGAATAAATATTTGATAGACACAAAGTGCTGGAGTAACTCAGCGGGTCTGGCAGCATCTCTGGAGAAAAAGGATGGATGACATTTCGGGTCGGGACCCTTCTTCAGACTCCGACTCTTGAGTCTGAAGAATGGTCCCGACCCGAAACGTTAACCATCCTTTTTTTCCCCCGGAGACGTTGCCTGACCTGCTGAGTTACTCCAGCACTTTGTCTATATATTTGGTATAAACCAGCATCTGCAGTTCTTTGGCGGATGTGCAGGAGTGGGCGCCGTCTGTGTATGGCAGCCTGCCCGCAGTCCGTCTCTTCATATTATTTTAATTTTAAGTCCTGTTAAAAAATGTTAGTGGAGGTCTTTTATGTGGTGGGTGGGGGGGAAGGGGGAAACATTATTTCTTAGTCCCCTACCTGGTCAGAGAGGCAGCATCCCTCCGAGCTGCTTCTTCGCCCCATCCTCGCGGCCTACCATCGAGAATGGAGCGGCGTTTCCTGTCGGGACCGGCCGGGACTACAGCTTCGGCGGCGGCGCAGCGCTGGGACACCATCATGGAGCGAGTGATGCCTTACCGGGTCGCCGTGCGGTAAGCTCCGGAGCGCTGTGGCCGCCGACTCCCAACATCGCGGAGATGTGGCTGCGGGGGTCCGGCCGCAGGCGGCGCTGGATTTGGAGCACCGCGGAGCCTGGGATCGAGTTCGCCGGGGTCGGAGCTCCAACCGGCGTGGCCTGAGGTCTACGAGTGCCCCGGTCTCCGGGGAGGAGGCAGCCGCTCCAGACTTTCCAAGCCGCTGAGGAATGTTTCACCCGACGCCGGAGTTCCATCTTCACAGCAAGAGGGCCCTGAAAATTATCGGACTGGCTGCAAGGCCACAAATGGGCCCCGACCTCGGGTGTTTCACAGAGGAAGAGGACTTAACTTTCTGGTGCCTTTCCCCACAGTGGAAATTTTTGATTCTGCTGTGGGGGGACGTTTGTGTTGAACTCTATAATGTGTTGTGTCCATTTCTTTTATTTTTTTAACCTTTTTCTCTGGTCTGTATGGAAACTTATTATCTATTTTATGTAAAGCACTTTGGTGTCAATGCGAGTTGACTTAAAACGTGCTATATAAATAAAACTTACTTACTTACTTTGTTTCTACAGAATAAACATTTGCTACACCAACAACAATAAACAAATTTTAGTTTAGTTTAGAGTTACAGCGTGGAAATGGGCCCTTTGCCCGTGAAAATGAAACGTAGAAACTGAGTCCATTCAGACCAGTGATCCTCGCGCAGTAGCACTATCCTGCACACACTAGGGCAATTTACATTTATACCAAGCCTACAAACCTGTACATCTTTGGACTGTGGGTGGAAACTGAAGATCTCGGTGAAAACCCACGCAGGTCGGGGGAGAACGTGCAATCTCCATATGGATAGCGCCCATAGTCTGAATCGAACCCAGGTCTCTGACGCTGCAAGCGTGTTAAGGCAGCAACTCTGCCACTGTGACGCCCATTTGCGTCGACTTTCTGGATAATTGAAAATGGATGTTTCCATTTCTTGTGTAGGTTCATGTATTGCCTTGCATGTTTACATTGGATGGACAATTGAATCAACATAACGATGAATTCATCGTAAATGCTCGTATCAGTGATTCTCAATACTGTTTTGTAAGATTGAGACACAAGGAACCGCAGATGCTGGAATCATGCTTGAAACGCAAAGTGCTGGAGTAATTCAGTGGGTCGGGCAGCATCTCTAGAAAACACAAATAGGCATCGTATTGGGTCGGGACCCTTCTTGAGACTGGCTTTAAACTGGGTCTGGAGTGAAGGGATCAAGAACTTAAACATGTGCCAAAATATCTGATAAAGATTACTTTTTGTGTTATCATGCGCAAACACTGAGTTGGATGATCAGCCATGATCATATTGAATGGCGGTGCAGGCTCGAAGGGCCGAATGGCCTACTCCTGCACCTATTTTCTACGTTTCTATGTAACACTGGGTTTTCACATGGTTAGCACATTTTCTTTTAACCTTTTGGAAGAGATTTATTTTTTTGCCAATTACCTTGTTTCTTGGTGCATCTTAGTTTGAGATCCACCAGTAAAACCATCCTTGTGTTTTATGCTGGCTAGTTATTATAACCTTTCTTCAATGCTCTTATTTCTAGTGAAATTAATGCGCGCTTGGATGCTGTTGCTGAAATCCTATCATCGGATTCCATCGTCCTGGCGAAGACCCAGAGCTTGCTGTCTAAACTCCCTGATCTGGAGAGAGGAATCTGTAGCATTTATCACAAAAAGGTACATGTGCATGTCGAGAGTGAGCCAGGTCTCAGTTTGTCCTTGAGGAGTTATCTCTAGTACATTATTAGGAAAGAACAGAAAATGATATGTGTACAAGTATCTATGAGTGAATGTTAAAACAACAAGATTTATAATTTCTTAGGGGCCTTTGGGATGTCAGTAAACTACTTTTTATATGCTGTAATTTTTGTAGTATATTACAGCAATATCCTCACAGCAATGTTATTAGGATCAGGTACCATTTATAATTGAGAAGTAAATGATAGTCAAGGATATCGAGAGTACTCTTAGAAGCACTTACATTTTGTGGGGGGGAATTGGTGCTTTTACTGGAAATTGGGTTAGGTTGGGTAGGCATGCAGGTGCAGCAGGCAGTGAAGAAAGCGAATGGTATGTTAGCATTCATAGCAAAAGGATTTAAGTATAGGAGCAGGGAGGTTCTACTGCAGTTGTACAGGGCCTTGGTGAGACCACACCTGGAGTATTGCGTACAGTTTTGGTCTCCTAATCTGAGGAAGGACATTCTTACCATAGAGGGAGTACAGAGAAGGTTCACCAGACTGATTCCTGGGATGTCAGGACTTTCATATGAAGAAAGACTGGATAGACTCGGCTTGTACTCGCTAGAATTTAGAAGATTGAGGGGGGATCTTATAGAAACGTACAAAATTTTTATGGGGTTGGACAGGCCGGATGCAGGAATATTGTTCCCGATGTTGGGGAAGTCCAGAACAAGAGGTCACAGTTTAAGGATAAAGGGGAAACCTTTTAGGACTGAGATGAGAAAAACATTTTTCATACAGAGAGTGGTGATTCTCTGGAATTCTCTGCCACAGAAGGTAGTTGAGGCCAGTTCATTGGCTATATTTAAGAGGGAGTTAGATGTGGCCCTTGTGGCTAAAGGGATCAGGGGGTATGGAGAGAAAGCAGGTACAGGATACTGAATTGGATGATCTGCCATGATCATATTGAATGATGGTGCAGGCTCGAAGGGCCGAATGGCCTACTCCTGCACCTATTTTCTATGTTTCTATGTTGAAAATCTGATTTTGCATGATTTTGTTTTATGATTAAACGTGATTTGAAATTATTTAGGAATCACATTTAATGTGACTGCTACAGACTTCACTCCTTTTTTGCTGCTTAGCCACGAATGAATGTTCTCCCTGAAGCACATAAGAAATGAATTACAATTGGGTTACATAGGGGTTGTTGCTGTAGCTGGGAACATGTTGGCCGGTGTGGGCAAGTTGGGCCGAAGGGCCTGTTTCAACACTGTGTGACTTTCTTCAGTGAAATTTGTTCATTGCAAATATCAGTGATCAAAATAATGAAATCGCTAAAGAAGATGATTTTGTCATTTTCAGCATGATGATTAATCCACTAAATTTTACTTTCATGGAGCAAAATCTTTTGTTCTTTATTCGCATGTAAGGGGTGCATCTAAAATCAGGAATAGATGAAACTAGGAACCGTCTTTGTTCATACAAAATTCATCAAAGTTAATAAAAGATGAAATGGTCCATGCATTGTGTAAAAGTAAAATTATGCACAGCATTTTTTTTTTCTATCTTGATCAGTTTATAATCCAGTCTGTAAACCAATGTAAAATAAACTGGTGATAAAATGCCCATTCATCGAAAGATTGAAAATCAGAGTCATTCAGCGTGGAAACAGGCCCTTTGGCCCAAATTGCCCACACTGGCCAACATGTCCCAGCAACACTTGCGTTGTGTTTGGCCCATATCCCTCAAAACCTGTCCTCATCATGTACCTGTCTACTTTAACTTAAACGTTGCGATAGTCCCAGTCTCAATAACCTGGGTGTAGGGGCCATCGAGTGCCCTTGTCTTTCATTTTCCACAATGTTTTAACTTGAGCTGCAGATAATACTATTTTTCACGAGGACAGTACAGCTTCATCGAGTATTGCAAATATAATTTGTGAATTGATGGTATTTTCCTGTTACCTTTTGGATGTTGAGAAACATTTAACAGCAACCAAAGGTTGTCTGTTTTCTCGCCAATTATCTACAGGAAGTCGAGGCATTAAAAGGGGTCTCTGTGTAAATTGGTCAGCAAGTGGAAAAATGCTAGGCATTCCACTTTTAGACTCTTTTACAAAAGTTTTTCATACAAGGATATTAGTTGAGGAAAAATATAGAAACAAGTAATTGCAGATGCTGGTTTACAAAAGACTCTGAGCCAGGAGAACGTCAGTCTGAAGAAGGGTCCAGATCCAAAAAGTCTCCCGAGATGCTGCCTGACCCACAGGGTTACTCCAGAACACTGCGCAGTCCATCATGTGTACTGACCTTCCCACCATTGAGGGGATCTACAGGAGTCGCTATCTCAAAAAGGCAGCCAGTATCACCAGAGACCCGAACCATCCTGGCCGCACACTCGTTTCTCTACCATTGGGAAGAAGATGTAGGAACCTGAAAACTGTAACATCTGGGTGCAGGAACAGCTTCCACCCTCCAACCATCCAGCTATTAAACACTGCAACCTCCAAATAAGCTCCAAACTATATAGACTTGGCGGCATTGTTTTTGTGTTTGCACTATTATTGATGCTTATTATAGTGTTTACTGAGTACTGTGTTTATATATCTGTTGTGCTGCTGCAAGTAAGAATTTCATTGTTTTGGGACACATGACAATAAAACACTCTTGACTCTTCACTTTGTCTTCCTTTGCTGAGGAGAGATTGGGTGCAACTGTGCTCCCCTTCCACAGATTATATATCATGCCAAGAGCTTCTGTGTTGGGGCATGTAAAGTGTCGATGAATGTTAGGGCTTGGGCAACATTCATCGACTTGTGCATTAAATTGCCAGCAGAAGAAACCGATGAAGAAGATGAAAGAGTGAAAGGGAGCAATCCTTGTAAATTATTCAGATAATGCCTGCAGTTTGCTGAGGGAACTGTGTAAATCCCCACGTCTATCACGGTTCAGCTGGTATCTGACCGTCTTCAAATCGATAGGTTTTGTTTTAAGTTTAGTTAAGCCTAAGAACCGATCAGAATAGAGGAAGCCAAGCATCCATTGATATTTCTCTTTTGTTCCATAATTCATGATGGTTCTTCTACTTCAACTTTACTTGGAATTCTTATTCCCAAGTGCCTTGATTCCTGTTGTGTAATAATAATAATAATGGATGGGATTTATATAGCGCCTTTCTAATACTCAAGGCGCTTTACATCGCATTATTCATTCACTCCTCAGTCACACTCGGTGGTGGTAAGCTACTTCTGTAGCCACAGCTGCCCTGGGGCAGACTGACGGAAGCGTGGCTGCCATTCTGCGCCTACGGCCCCTCCGACCACCACCAATCACTCACACTTCGTCACACAGGCAAAGGTGGGTGAAGTGTCTTGCCCAAGGACACAACGACAGTATGCACTCCAAGCGGGATTCGAACCGGCTACCTTCCGGTCGCCAGCCGAACACTTAGCCCATTGTGCCATCTGTCGTCCCGTGTAGTCTTAAATATAGTGAGTGACTGAGGATTCTTGGTCCTCGGGTATAGAGAATTTCAAATTAAAATCGTCTCAACCAACTGAGATACTCTTTTAGTTTAGTTTATTGATACAGCACGGAAACAGGCACTTCGGCCCACTGAGTCCACAGCGACCCCTGTACACTAACACTATCCTACACACACTAGGGACAATTTATACTTGTACTAAGCCAATTTCGCTCATAATTAAAAAAAATGGAGGAGGGCTGGGCCACCTCCATTGCAGAGTGAGGCCCAGCGCAAATTGGAGGAACAGCAACTCATATTTTGCTTAGGTAATTTTCACCCCAGCAGTATGAACATTGACTTCTCTAATTTTAGATAGTCCTTGCTTTCTCCCTCCTTCCCCTCCCCCTTCCCAGCTCTCCCACAAGCCTACTGTCTCCGTCACTTCTTTTTTCCCCGCCCTCCCTACCCCCCCCCATGACATCAGTCTGAAGAAGGGTCTCGACCCGAAACGTCGCCTATTCCTTCTCTCCATAGATGCTGCCTCACCCGCTGAGTTCCTCCAGCATTTTTGTCTACCTTCGATTTTTCCAGCATCTGCAGTTCTTTCTTAAACACATTTTATATCTGGGGTATTTTTCCTTTTGAATGAGGACAATACTGTGACATGCCATCAGACCCAGCAAATAAAACATAAGAAGCCACAGATGCCACCAATCTCAAGGTAAAACGCAGGAGATGGTGGGCAGATTGAGTATCAGTTGTACAGAGGGGAGTGTTTCTAGTTTCTGGTTAACAGTTGGTAATCTGGTTAACATTTTCCAGATTAACCTGAAATTAATTACTAACTGGTTTTCTATCCACACATGCTACCTGATTTGCTGAGGCTCTCCAACAAATTGTTTTGACTGCAACTACTCTCAAGTTTGTCCAAGTCACTAACCAATGCATGTTGATATTTCAGTGCTCCACGTGGGAGTTCTACCAGCTGCTCCGTACTTTGTCCAACCTGGAGGTGGGTTTCCAGGCTTTGCTTCCGGCTGCTGCGTCTGAGTTAAGCTCGTCTCTTCTGCGTAACGTTCTGTCGGAGCTGCCACAGCTGCTGAACCCTGTGCATCACTACTTGAAGATTCTGGATGAAAATGCAGCCAAGTACGTATAGCCAGGAAAAAAAGGCACATTTTTAGAATTTACTACTTGCCATTTTGATGCCGAATTAGCCAGGTGAATGAGTGGGCAACAACATGAACAACATTGATTAGTACGGGTGTCCGGGGTTATGGCGGAGAAGGCAGGAGAATGGGGTTGAGAGGAAAAGATAATCAGCCATGATTGCATCATAAGGTCATAAGTGATAGGAGCAGAATTAGGCAATTCGGCCCATCAAGTTTACTCCGCCATTCGATCATGGCTGATCTATCACTCCCTCCTAACCCCATTCTCCTGCCTTCTCCCCATAACCCCTGTCACCCATCCTAATCAAGAATCTATCTATCTATCTATCTCTGCCTTAAATATATCTATTAGCTTGGCCATCACAACCTTATGAACAATGTGGAAAACCTTATGTACAAAATATAATATTGTCCATCAAGAGAAAAATTAACCTTGTAAATATTGTGTGATTGGAAAGTGTTGATATTCAAAGCAATCTGGGGATAGAAGGATGTGGACAGGGTGTATGAGGTGGAATATTGGCCCTGATCTTGTTGAATGCTGGACAAACTGCCTACTTTTGGCCCAACTTCATGTATTTAGTCTAATTTAGAGATATAATGTGGAAGCAGGCCCTTTAGACCAAGGGTTCCCAACCAGGGGTAAATTTGCCCCCCAGGGGGTAAATGTTGCCTACCCAGGGGGTAAATTTGTTGATTCTGGATTTGTACATATTTTTTCTCATTGACTGACTGTGTTTGGTTCTGGTATACAGGTATCTGCTCATCATTAGTTGTTCATAAATAAGTGAAATAACATTGTTATGTGCTATTAAAGTTGCCAGGGGTAAACGGGACAAAAAAGGTTGGGAACCCCTGCTTTAGACCAATGAGTCTGATGATCTATGTTATCCCTGTTATTCATCCTACACACTCGGGGCAATTTACGGGGAGAAATTAACCTACAAACCTACGATAGGATATGATACAATAGAACTTTATTCATCCCTGGAGGGAAATTGGTCTGCCAACCGTCATAACGCAAAACAAGGTACACAAAAACTCAAATTTAAATTAAATTAGAAATGGAAACAGAAGAAAAGACAAGCGAATGTTGTCTGGCTGCTGTGTGCACAGCGCCTTTACCGGAACAAACAAATGTAGACTTATCCCCTGGGCAGAGGATTCTAAATTAGAGTGCCCCCCCCCCCCCACACTGGGTCCTCCCTTTGTTCTCCCACTGTCCCTCACAGTGGTCCACCCAGGCCGGGTCCCCATTGCTCTTCACCGCAGTCCCCCCCACGCCATGAAACCTTGCACCTATTTGGAATGTGGGAAGAAATGGGAGCACCCGGAGAAAATCAACACTGTCACAGAGCGAGCGTGCAAACACCGTACAAACAGTACCCGTGGTCAAGATCGAACCGGGGTCTTTGTAAGGCGCATTTCGACCACTGGGCTGCCACCATCTGTTTTTTTCTGTCCTGTGTGGTTTTTTTTTCCGCCTTGGATTGTGAGTGAAGCACATTGCTTAACACAAAAGTGTTTTCAGCATGAGTACTAGAATCTGGCAGTGCTGGAGCAGATTGGAAATGTTCATACCAGGAAAAAGCACAGACAATGGAAAGGCGGTCATTTGCAGAAACTGATGGGTGCAAGCATCGACTGAAAAGAACCAATTGCTGCTTGTTTCCTGGTAGGGGGCGCTGCACTGGCAGCAGCCTGTCGGCAGCGTGTCCGTCTTTTTTCAACTTTTTTTTAGTATGTTTAAAAGTCTGTTTTTAATGTTTCTTTGTGTGTTATGTGTGGGGGGTGGTGTGGGGGGGGGGGTAAGGGGGAAACCGTTTCGGCCGCCTCTTCCATGGAGAGGCGACTTTTTCAGGTCGCCTCCCCCGTGGCCTAACAGCATGGATCGGCGCCGACTTTCCCGGAGACGCGCCCGGGGCTTCAGCGGCGGGCGCAGCGTGGACTCTCGGCGCGGAGCGGGTGAGACCTCGCTGGAGGGGAGCGCTCCGTTACGCTGGCCCGCGGCAGCCGGCAGCCTGAAGCCGCGGTCTGCAGAACTCCAGCTGGTGCGGCGTCTACAGCCCGGGATCTCACGTTGGGGACCCGGGGGAAGAAGAAGCTTCCACCGCCGGGTTGCGGCTGTCTTCTACCGCGGGTGCGGTATGGACTTAACATCACCCCTGGAGGGGAGCTTCGACCGCCGGCCCTGCAAACTACGGTGCTTCCGGCTGCGGCACGGCAGGTACTTTAAAACTTTGACCGCCGGCCTGCGGCCTACACCAGCCTGAAGCCGCGGTCTCTGGTTGGGAAGAGCCGATCCTGGACTCACCTTGACTTTGACTTTGTCCCTTACCATCTGGACGCCCGCAGCAACGGCTGTGGAGGGTGGTGGTCCCGACCACGGGGGGAAATGGAGGAGGACTGGCCAAGCTCTATGCCTTCCACCACAGTGATGAATGCTGTGGTGGATGTTTGTGCAACATTTTTATTGTGGTTGTGTTCTTTATTATTGTACCGCTGCTGGCAACCCAAATACCACCGACCTTGGTTGTGTGGCAATTAAATTATTTCATTCATTTCATTTTATACCAGTCCGGGTTCAGCAAATTAATTGCAACCCTCATTTAAAGCTCTCATCATATCTTCACCTTAGTTTCACAATCATATACATTCCATTCCACAGCTCCTTGTTCGCCCTCGATAGAGAGTTCAACCCACTCATCCCATAGGTGGGACACAAAGTCTCCAGAGGTTTCCGTTCAGGTTTCCTAAGTGGGACAGGGGCATTAGTTTACCCTGCAACTGAAACACTGCGAGTTTCTAACTATAAATTAAATACAACAATACAAAAGGAATTACTGGAGATGATATAATAAATGGAATAAAAACAGAAAATGCTGAAAACACTTGCCAGGTCATGTATCTTCTGTGGAGAGAAGATCTATTCTTTCAACTGTCCGATCAATGCATTTTAGCCAGAATACGCTTTACACATATAAATTAATGCGTTCATTTAATGGTTTCAATGCCAGCAAAAAAATGGAAAGGACTTTTTTCCACTTAACAGTTCTATTTCTTTTAGATGGGCAACTATTATTGCGTCTGCCCTTTTGGATGTAGGATGGAAATTTACTATTTTGTTTTTCCTTCCCCTCCCCAATCCATCTGCACAATCTCTTGATGGGTTTTCCAAAATACCTCTGGCTCATTTTTCAAAATAATAGCCAAAGGTGTTAATCTCACTGTTGCTATCGTAGTTGCTGCCTCAAAAAGGCAGCCAAAATCATCATGGACCCACACCATCCTGGCCACACACTCATTTCACCATTGCCATCAGGAAGAAGGTACAGAAGCCTGAAAACTGTAACATCCAGGTTCAGGAACAGCTTCTTCCCTGCAGCCATCAGGCTATTAAACACAACGACGAATAAGCTCTGAGCTCTGAACTGCAAAAGACTATTATTATTATTGCACTATATTTGTTATTTGTTGAACTTTTTTTTCTCTCCCCTGTTATGTACTATGTTTACATATTCTGTTGTGCTGCAGCAAGTAAACATAGAAACATAGACAATAGGTGCAGGAGTAGAGGCCATTCGGCCCTTCGAGCCGGCACCGCCATTCAATATGATCATGGCTGATCATCCAACACAGTATCCTGTACCTGCCTTCTCTCCATACCCCCTGATCCCTTTAGCCAAAAGGGCCACATCTAACCCCCTCTTAAATATAGCCAATGAACTGGCCTCAACTACATTCTGGGGCAGAGAATTCCACAGATTCACCACTCTCTGTGTGAAAAATGTCTTCTCATCTCAGTCCTAAACGATTCCCCCTTTATCCTTAAACTGTGACCCCTTGTTCTGGACTTCCCCAACATCGGGAACAATCTTCCTGCATCTAGCCTGTCCAACCCCTTAAGACTTTTGTAAGTTTCTATAAGATCCCCCCTCAATCTTCTAAATTCTAGCGAGTACAAGCCGAGTCTATCCAGTCTTTCTTCATATGAAAGTCCTGACATCCCAGGAATCAGTCTGGTGAACCTTCTCTGTACTCCCTCTATGACAAGAATGTCTTTCCTCAGATTAGGAGACCAAAACTATAAGCAATACTCCAGGTGTGGTCTCACCAAGACCCTGTACAACTGCAGTAGAACCTCCCTGCTCCTATACTCAAATCCTTTTACTATGAATTTCATTGTCCCATCCAGGACATATGACAATAAAAACCTCTTGGCATTTGGCCTTCAATAACTTAAGCTAACAGAGGATGTTCAGTGTAATGCATATCGTGTTAAAAATGGATAATAAAAGTAAAACAATGAAAATTTGAAATGACACTTTTAGCAGTGAGGTTATGCTGTATTGTTAATTTATTAAAACATGTAGCGAGTTTTGTTTCAGTTTTTTCGTAGCGGCTGCTCTAAAAACAAGAGAATGCAGCACAATGGTGTAACCCGTAGAGCTCTTGCCTCACTGTGCCCAAGATTTGAGTTGGATTCATACCTTGGTGTGGAGGTTGCACATTCCCTCTGACTGTGTTTTCTCAGTGTTTTACGGTCCTATCTATCCCAAAGATGTGGAGGTTTTTAGGTTAATCGGCCTCTGTAAATTGTCCCTAACTTAATGTATTTTATGGTGACGAGTATCGAGGTACAGTGAAAAGCTTTTGTTACGTGCTACCAGTCAAATACACGATTACAATCGAGCCATTCCTAGTGTACTGATGCATGATAGAGGGGGTAATGTTTAGTGCAAGGTGAAGTTCGATTAAAGATAGTCCAAGGGTCTCCAATGATGTCGATTGGCCATTCTCTAGTTGGCGATAGGATGATTCAGCTGCCTGATAACAGCTGGGAAGAAACTGTCCCTGAACCTGGAGGTGTGCGTTTTCACACCTCTGTATCTTTTGCCTGATGGGAGAGGGGAGAAGAGGAAGTGACCGGGGTGAGACTCGTCCTTGATTGTGCTTGTGTCACTGCCGAGGCAACGTGAGGTATCATTGGGAGGGAGGTTGGTTTGTGTGATGGTCCGGGCTGCGTCCACAATTCATAGTAATTTCTTACGGTCTTGGATGGAGCTGTTCCCAAATTTGTATTTGTTCCCCAATTTGCAGGGAGTGGATGCGAAAGTGCGATAACTGGTGTGAACAGGTGATCGACGGTTGGCGGGGACTTGGCGGGCTGAAGGGCTCATTTCCACGCTGTATCTGTCAAGTAAAACTAGAATCTGAAATCTTTGCAGGTCCGGTGATAAGACGCAGCTCTTCAGAGACCTCACTGACTTCCCTGTGATTCAGCAACGAAAACAGGAGATCCAGGACGTGTTTTCCCGGCTGCAACAGCATCGCAGGGATATTCGTCGAATTCTGAACAAACCATCTTTCGATTACATTACAGTTTCGGGACAAGAGGTAAATCAATGTTGATGAAAGAATAAGGTTATCCTGATTCTTACAAAAGGAATTCACAGAGGTCCACTTTATCTCCTCTGTTGAGGCATCATACATTCAAATTTTGCTGAACTGAAAAATTAATGTACAACTTTCTACCTAAGAGCAATTTATGACAGATACTTCCTTCCTTACTTACTTTACAGTCATGAGATAAGTCACAGTGATATTTAAGTTATGCAAAGAGTCACCACCTATAGTGCGCAGACAAAGTTACAAGTATCCTGTTACAAATAACAAGTAAATGTCCATGTTTATAGTAAGTTGGAGCTGGCGGTCTGTTTCTTTTTTTGTTAAACATAGAAAATAGGTGCAGGAGTAGGCCATTCGGCCCTTCAATATGATCATGGCTGATCATCCAACTCGGTATCCAGTACCTGCTTTCTCTCCATACCCCCTGATCCATTTAGCCACAAGGGCCACAAACTCCCTCTTAAATATAGCCAATGAACTGGCCTCAAATACATTCTGTGGCAGAGAGTTCCAGAGACACACCACTGCGTGAAAAATGTTTTTCTCATCTCGGTCCTAAAGGATTTCCCCTTTATCCTTTAACTGTGACGGCTTGTCCTGGACTTCCCCAACATCGGGAACAATCTTCCTGCATCTAGCCTGTCCAACCCCCTAAGAATTTTGTAAGTTTCTATAAGATCCCCCCTCAATCTTCTAAATTCTAGCGAGTACAAGCCGAGTCTATCCAGTCTTTCTTCATATGAAAGTCCTGACATCCCAGGAATCAGTCTGGTGAACAATCTCTGTACTCACTCTAAGGCAAGAATGTCTTTCGTCAGATTTGGAGACCAAAACTGTACACAATACTCCAGGTGTGGTCTCACCAATACCCTGTACAACTGCAGTAGAACCTCCCTGCTCCTTTTCTGCATCACTTGCAAAAAATAAATTCAAAATCAGATCAAGGCCCTTCATCTAGATGTCTATTTTCCGTCACAGATTAGGGGTGCAGCAGTAGAGTTGCTGCCTTAGGGTGCCAGAGACCCGAGATCGATCCTGACTATGGGTGCTGTCTGTACGGAGTTTGTATGTCCTCCCTGTGACCACGTGGGTTATCTCCAGATGCTCCAGTTTCCTCCCACACTGCAAAGGCTTACAGGTTTGTAGGTTAATTAGCTTTGGTGAAAGTTGTAAATTGTCTCTAGCGTGTAGGGTGGTGCTAGTGTATGGAGATTGCTGGTTTGTGTGGAATCGGTGGGCCACAGGGCCTGTTATTGTGCTGTATCTCTAAAGTAAACTAAGCTAAGATGCTGGCTGGCCCTCTGGCTTCCGCCAGTTGTTCTAAGATCATAAGGTCATAAGGAAAAGTAGAATTAGGCCATTCGACCCATGAGGTCTACTCCACCATTCAATGATGGCTGATCTATCTCTCCCTCCGAACCCTATTCTCTTGCCTTTTCCCCACAACCTATGACACCCGTACTAGCCAAGATTCTATCTATCTCTGCCTTAAAAATATCCACTGACTTGGCCTCCACAGCCTTCTGCAGCAAAGAATTCCACAGATTCACCACCCTCTGACTAAAGACTCTGACTGTTCTCCTTAATTTTACTTCGGAGTCACGTGAGTGACTACGTGAAGAACCCGCTCAGTGCGCAGGCGCGGCATTACGCCAGCAATGCAACAGCGGCTGCCACGGGAGTTAGGCTCTCCCGTTACAGGATGAACCGGACCGTCAGGTGAGTACCCTGAGGTCGGGTTTTCTTTTACAGGTGAGCCTTTTTCTGCTTGTGTTTTTTACAGGCAGAGAAAAAGGCTCTGGAACAAAACTGTCCCCCGTTTTCCCGTTGGGGAGGGGGGCAGCAACAGGCGGTAGGAGCGTTACCCGGTGTTCCGTAATTCCCCGACACCGTGCCGAGGCCACCCGCTAGTACCTTAAGCAGCGGGCTGGACGCATAGCCACTCGAGAGGCATCCGGCAGGTGTTCCCGATGTCGGACGGGACGTCTCTCCACCCGCACGGGGGGAGAGAGAGCCGCCTGAGCCGCTGGAGCGGCTCACGGAGCAGGTGCCTGCGAGACGCGCTGCTTGAGGGGCGCTCTCGCATCTACAAGGCACAAAAGCTCCAGAAGAACCTGTCCCCCGCTCGACTCCAGCGGAGGAGCGTTCCATTGCAGGGGAGGCAGCAACAGGCGGTAGGAACAATTACCGGGCGCTCCGCTATCCCCATCACGGCGCCGAGCCCAGTCCCGCTAGTGCCTGAACTGCGGGCTGGATGTCTAGCCATCCGAACAGGCATCCGGCCGGTGGCGCCCGATTCGTCGGACGGGGACATGTCTCCACCTAAATTGAGGAGAGACAGCCGCCTGAGCCGCATCCAACAGCAATTGGAGCAGCTCCAGCGAGATGCGCAGAAAGAGCGCTCTCGCGGAGGGAGGTCAGGCACCCCCTCCACAGTGCTTCATGCACTGCCCTCTGCTCCCTCATTACTGGAGGCTAGCATTGGTGACCAGGGCTGGGCTGGTCTGGAACGGGCAGGCGGACGAATTCGGGAGTATGCCAGGGGTGCAGGAACATGAAGAGCTGTTGGGTGTGATGGACCGCTTGTAGCAACCCCACGGGCTGGAGCACCGCTGGAACCAAGAATGGTGGCCAGCATCAACCATTACTGGAAAAGGTGCTCGCTGAGGTGCTGAAACAACACAGCACCAGAAAACGGTGAGGCCCTCAAAGTAAATAGTGTCAACAGCCAAATCTGGGGGCATGTGGGTCACACATCCGGACCCAAGAACTCAAGCTACAGCGGATCCTAAGGCTCCTGACGTCGGCCATCACAGCCTTTGCTCGTTCCGTGGAGACCACGGAGATGGATACCTGCCAGCAGGATGTGCTGGCATTAATGTGTACCACACAATTTGAGATCAACAATCTCCGGAGGGAAACATAAGACCTGCCCTCAATCCCAAATTTGCTGGCTTGTGTAAAGCCCCAGCTGCGGAGACGGACGCGCTGCTATTTGGGAAAGATTTCAATAAAAAACTGAAGGAGATGCAGGAAGCATCAAAAACCTTCGGCCTAATGAGGGCAGGCCCCGGGACGAGCAAACCAAGACCTCCGATACCCAAGCGGCAGCACCCCACGGCATCCACCAGTCGACGTCCGCAATATGGGACTGGTGAACGCTTGGGGTCCGCACATTATCCCCAAAGATCTTTTAGATCAGGGCCCGCTGCGGACCCTCTGGAAAATGCGCCTCCCCCAACATCGCCAGCACGTCAGAACAAAATCTTCAGGAAAATGAAGAAACAGAATCACCAATAACCATGGAGGTAGGTGGGTCTGGTCCCTACCAGCATATAGAGAATAAGGGTGCTTTATTAACAGGGGGGAGATTACACTTGTTTAAAGAAGCATGGGGTATGGTCACGAGTGACAAGTATATACTCAACAACATTACAGGATATAAAATACAATTCATGTCAGAAAAAACGCCGCCAGTTCAACAATGGCCCCAAAGGGTATTTCTCCCTCCGTCAAAGAGAAACGTGAGGGACAAGCTGAACTGGTGAGACTTATCACAAAGGGGGTCATCGAAAAGACCAAACATGAACCTTTGGAATTTGTATCGAATATATTCACTAAAACCAAAAAAGATGGTGTCTGTCATTGACTTAACATCACTAAACAAATTTGTTAAGTATATACATTTCAAAATGGAGACATATGTTACTGCCAAACAACTGAATTCCAAAGGACACTTCATGGCAAGCATTTATCTTAAAGATGCTTACTATCTAGTACCCATATACAAGGATCATCGCAGATACCTAAAATTTATCTGGATGGTACAAAGTATTGCCCTATGGGCGAACTTCAGCCCAAGATTATTCACCAAAATATTGAACCCAGCCATGGCAATACTAAGAAAACAAAAACATATTGTCATGGCATATCTGGAGGATATTCTGATAGTAGGGAAAACGATGGAATTGGCTGTGGCAGCAGTATCAGCTACAAAACAGCTCCTCGAAACTCTGGGGTTCGTCCTACATCCAGATAAATCTAAGTTGAAGCCATCCACTATCATGGACTACCTGGGCTTCACAATTAACTCAGTCCATATGACTTACCTTGCCAAAGGCAAAAATGGTTGAATTAGCACAATCATGCAACAAATTAATGGTCAACGAGCGACCAACTATTCGACAAGTAGCAAGAGTAATTGGGGAAATGGTAGCAGCATTTCCGGCTACACAATTCGGACCTTTGCACTATCAAAAAATTTACAGAGAGCAAAGGTACGGGCAATTAAACGACATACAGGTCACTATGATCGTGTCATGAACTTACCTACTGAAGCAATATCAGAGCTACAGTGGTGGGCAGAAAACGTTTGGCATAGTCTCAGCCCTATCTTTATCACTAACCCTACTTTAGTTATTCAAACAGATGCCAGTGCTCAAGGCTGGGGAGCGACTAACTCCATATCCAGCACAAGTGGTAGATGGACTAAACTAGAGTCATCATTACTACTTACACTGGGCATTAACTATCTAGAGATGTTGGGCGCCTTTTATGGTTTAAAAGCATATGTATCTAATATGCAGCACTTGCATGTTCGGTTACAAATTGATAAATACTACGGTGATGGCTTATATTAATCATATGGGTGGCATAAAATCATTATCATGCGACAAATTGGTCAACATGATTTGGCAATGGTATGTCGAAAGACATATTTGGCTATCAGCTACTTACCTACCAGGTAAGCTAAACACCCATGCCATGAGAAAATTAAACGCCTGGGTTGCAAGTTTGAACAGACCTTACCTGGAACTGGGATTGTCCAAACAAACCATCACCACCATGTCGGCATCCCTTCGAACATCCACCAAGAGGCAGTACTTAACCAGCATCAAAAAAGGGAGAAGTACTGCCAGGAAACATGGACAACATACGCAACAGCTACAGCCACCAACATACTGGAGTTCCTGGCCATCTACACCACGATGTAGGGATCAGCTACAGTGCCATCAACACAGCGCAGAGTGCTCTTTCTGCTTATCTCAAACCAGCGCCAGGACAACAGGCGATGGGATCCCATCCACTGGTGGTAAAACTGATGAAGGGCATTTACAATATCAAGCCCTAAGCCCAGGTATACCCATATTTGGGATATCAGTGTGGTCCTGACATATCTCAGGGAATGGCCACCAGCCAGATCCCCCGGCCTCGAGCAAGCTACACTAAAGACGCTCATGTTGATGGCACTTGTATCCGCTCAGAGGGTCCAGTCACTACACCTATTGCGACTGGACAACATGATCACAGCTCCAGACCAGATCTGTCGTTATCCAGCGACAGGTCAAACAGAGCAGACCAGGAACACCTAATTCAGTCGTGGCTTACCCACCAGAACCACGGTTATGTGCCATGACCCACCTACTATCCTACATAGACACAACCAGAATATTCGAGGGAGATGAAAAGCCTTGTGGGTCAGTCACAAAGACCTTATGGTGGGGTACGAGCCAAACCATTGCGAGATGGCTCAAGCAGGTGCTAGAAACTGCTGGGATAAACACTAACATGTACAAATTTTATTCCACCAGGGCAGCATCCATGTCGACGGCTAAAGAATGGACATGCCTATAGACCACATCCTGGCTACAGCAGGATGGTGGGAAGGGAAAAGACCGTTCAGAAATTTTATAATAAGCCGTTGGCAAAACCTGGTTTATTTGCAGTAAAGATTTACGAACTGCAAATATTTAATTTAAGCCCAGGGGAGCAACTTAATTCTTTGTTGTTATTGTTAAAAAATACCATTGTGTTTTTCTACAAACAGATTCATTGGTTGATTACGGTAACACACTTCCTCCCTCAAGAACTTCGGCAGTGAGTGAAATGAAACTGTTACACGGTTTGAAATCACAGAGCTTTGAAATCTTCACGTAGTCACTCACGTGACTCCGAAGTAAAATAGTAAGATTAAACGAGAACTTACCAGTTTGAAGTTTGATCTGTATTTTATGAGGAGTTACGATGAGGGATTACGTGCCCTCCGCTCCCACCCTCATTATATGGATCAAACTAATAAATTGATGTCTCCTTATCTTTACTATGTTTACTTCAAAATAACTGTGTCTATCTGTGATTCCACACCGCTGCTTGGAAGTATGCCGCGCCTGCGCACTGAGCGGGTTCTTCACGTAATCCCTCATCGTAACTCTTCATAAAATACAGATCAAACTTCAAACTGGTAAGTTCTCGTTTAATCTTACTATTTTTGCTTAGTTCTTTACTTCTCTGAGACACTTGGCAACTGACATGGATTGAATCCCAGCATTAAAGGTCAGCGAGACTTCTAGATTATGATACAAAATACTTTGTTTTGTTTCAGTAACTTCATAACATGACGGTAATGGATACAGATAAATGTCAGGATGTTCTGCCATGAGAGGTTCATGTCTCCTCGTGCTATTCATTGAGATAATCAGTGCACAGAAGTCCTCCTTTTGTTGGGAGGAGGTTGCAATGATTAATGTGCAAGTCCCGATGGGAAAGGAGTTACTGTATCTTGGCATTTATGACTGGAAATGTTTGATCCTGTACTTTGCAGATAACACTGCAGAGTACCATATTTGTTCTGAACAACTTGAGAGATGAAATGTTTGTCAATTCTCGTTGACTTCGAGAAGACTAGACAAGAATTATTATGTGATGTTGTGTTTGTCCTCACTCTGTTTCTTTAAGCAACGTTGAGAGGTCTGTTTGTTAATTTTAAATATAAACTAGACCAAGGGCAGACCCGTTGGGTCTCCTCCCCCAACGCAGCCGTTCCCTACCCGTAGCCCCCACGGGAGACGTGGCCCTCCAACTCAAGCGGCTCAGGAATGAGCAGTGCGGCTGGTTTTAAATGGCGTCTTTGAGGCGAGATGCGGGCGCCAGCAGCCGTTATGGTCGCTGGCCAGCAGGAGGCGACAAAATGAGTGAGTGGGGGGGGGGGGGGGGGGGGGGGGGAGAGAAGGTTTTAATGAAAAATGTGGTATAAACATAACGAAATCTAATGAGGAGTGGATAGTTGGAATGAAAAGTGAAATGTCTACCGAAATGGCTGCTTCTATGGGTATGGGTGAGAAGCCAGTTTATTTTTGAAATATTGGGGGGTGGGGGGGGGGGGGGGGGGGGGGAGAAGGATTTGATTAAAAACGTGTACTTAAACACGACGAAATGTAATGAAGAGCGGATACTTAGAAAGAAATGCGAAATCTCTACCGAAATGGAAAAGATCTCGGCGATTGTGCGTCTGGATTAGGCGTGGCAATGAATCAAAGGAAGAAATGCAGCCGGCACCATTCCGATTGGACAGCTGCGAGCATCGGCCATTCCGATTGGACATCTGCGAGCATCGGCCATTTGGATTGGACATCTGCGAGTATTGGGGACGAATCAAAAGGCAGAAAGGGAGCCGGACGGCAGCCGGTCGGATGGCACGAGAGTTTTAATAGTATACTAGACCAAGTGCAGACCCGTTGGGTCTGGTCCCCCAATGGTGTGATCCCCCAACCCAATATTCGTCCAATGGAACTGAAGCCATCCCCAAATGTAAGATTCCAGCACTCCCCTGCCTCCCTCAGCAGTGGATTAAAAAAAAAATCAAATTGCACCTCCCCTGCCTGCTGCAGCAGTGAAAGGTTCAGAGTGTTCCTGTCTTGCAAGTTTGTTTCGAAGTGTGTTGGAAGCTGTTTCGAAGTGTGTTGGAAGCTGATAGGAAGGAGCAGCCGTCAACAAATCAAAAGGCAGAAAGTCAACGAATCAAAAGGCAGACAGGCAGCCGGACGAACGGATGTCGGACGGATGGGGCGAGAGTTTTATAGAATAACTAGACCAAGCGCAGACCCGTTGGGTCTGCTCCCCCAATGGTGTGATCCCCCAACCCAATATTCCACCATGCACTCGTCTCCTCCAATGGAACTGAAGCCGTTCCCAAATGTAGATCCCCCAACCCAATATTCCACCATGCACTCGTCTCCTCCAATGGAACTGAAGCCGTTCCCAAATGTAAGATTCCACCACTCCCCTGCCTCCCTCAGAAGTGGATTAAAAAACAATCCAATTGCACCTCCCCTGCCTGCTGCAGCAGTGAAAGGTTCAGAGTGTTCCTGTCTTGCAAGTTTGTTTCGAAGTGTGTTGGAAGCTGTTTCGAAGTGTGTTGGAAGCTGATAGGAAGGAGCAGCCGTCAACAAATCAAAAGGCAGAAAGTCAACGAATCAAAAGGCAGAAAGGCAGCCGGACGGACGGCAGCCGGACGGATGGCACGAGAGTTTTATAGATAGATAGATAGATAGATAGATAGATAGATAGATAGATAGATAGATAGATAGATAGATAGATAGATGAGTCGTACAGCGTGGGAACAGGCCCTTCGGCCCAACTTGCCTGTAATAACTAACTTGACTAACATGCCCCATCAGCACTCATCCCTCTTGCCTACGTTTGGCCCATATCCTTCTAAACCTATTCTATCCATGTACCTGTCCAAATGTTTGTTTAAACATTGCGATGGTATCTCCAATTAAGTTGACCATCTAGTTCTGAAATGAATGCACAAAATGCATAAATTCTATTAAGTTAGCAAATGTAATCATATTGTGCTTGTTTAGAATACAGATGATTTAGATAAGAGAGTATTGGAGGTGAAGTTTGAGTTGGCTGAAAAGCTTGTTATCTTCAATGACGTTTGACTTTCCATCTTCTGATTCCAGTTAATCCAAAAGTTGCATCTTGCTTTTGGCATTGATATGACCTAATTGTTCGTTTTGTTTTGAGTGTGTAAATGTCAGTTACTTTCAAAATACTTTCACAACGTTTTGAAGGATATGGGACTAACGCGGGCAGATGGGATCCCTGTTGCTCATTCTCCCATCGCTCTCTCTACTGCCATCGCTGGCCGCTTAGGGAATGTCAACTGAGCTCTCGGGGTTTTACCCGGATTATAAGGTGGTGGGGTGTACCATCAGTTGCCGGAAAATCTGTGTTCAACCAGTAATTCTACAAATTAAACCGAATTTACAGTTTAAGTTAAATTATAAAAGGACTGGACAAGCTAGATGCAGGAAAAATGTTTCCAATGTTGGGCGAGTCCAGAACCAGGGGCCACAGTCTTAGAATAAAGGGGAGGTCATTTAAGACTGGGGTGAGGAAAAACCTTTTCACCCAGAGTTGTGAATTTATGGAATTCCCTGCCACAGAGGGCAGTGGAGGCCAAGTCACTGGATGGATTTAAGAGAGAGTTAGATAGAGCTCTAGGGACTAGTGGAACCAAAAGATATGGGGAGAAGGCAGGCACGGGTTATTGATGGGGGACGATCAGCCATGAACACAATGAATGGCGGTGCTGGCTCGGACCAAATGGCCTCCTCCTGCACATATTTTCTATGTTTCTATGGGAATCAGAGAGGGAATTCAGCATGGAGTATTTTGTACTATATATGGCAGGTTTTCATAATTTCATTATGACTTTTCCCAAATGTGATTTGTTTTATTTATTTGTTCATGGGGTATGTATGTTGCAGGAATTTTCAACATTTTTGCCCTTCTCTAATTGCCCATGATGTGATGCCCTGCCAAGAGTCAAACAATGTTGGTGGGTTTATAATTGTATGTTCATAAGTTATAGGGGCAGAATTAGGCCATTTTGTTTTTTTTAGTTGAGAGATACAGCGTTGAAACTTGCTCTTCGGCCCACCGAGTCCGAACCGACCAGCGATCCCCGCTCATTCGCACCATCCTACACCCACAAGGGACAATTTACATTTATTCCAAGCCAATTCGCCTACAAATCTGTACGATTTTGGAGTGTGGGAGGAAACCTTAGATCTCAGAGAAAACCCACGCGGTCTCGGGGAGAATGTACAAACTCCGTACAGACAGCACCCGTAGTCAGGATCGAACCCGGGTCTCTGGCGCTGTAAGGCAGCACCCCTACCGCTGTGCCACTGTGCCCAGCCTTCTGCCTTTTCCCGGAGTGAGGCACGGATCGGGAAATGACATCTTAAATGACACACTTAGTAATCAAAAATCTGTCAATCTCCGCCTTAAGAATACCCAATGACTTGTGGTTCATAAATTCTTAAATGATAGGAGCAGAATTAGGCCATTT
This sequence comes from Amblyraja radiata, assembly GCF_010909765.2. Taxonomy (NCBI): domain Eukaryota; kingdom Metazoa; phylum Chordata; class Chondrichthyes; order Rajiformes; family Rajidae; genus Amblyraja; species Amblyraja radiata. The sequence goes on from NC_045958.1 coordinate 119,281,982, forward strand.
GGCCCATCAAGACTACTCTGCCATTCAATCTGCATTTCGTTGTCTCTGTACTGTACACTGACAATGACAATTAAAGTTGAATCTGAATCTGAATCATGGCTGATTTATCTTTCCCTCTCAACCCCATTCTCCTGCCTTTGCCCCACAACCCCTGACACCCGTACTAATCACCAGCCACAGCCATCTGTGACAATGAATTCCACTGAATGAAACTAGTGTGGTAGATTTCCTGCCCTGAAATCTTTTGGTGAATTTATATGAAAATACAGTAGCTTTGTCGTTGCCGTTACTGAGGCTAGATTTTACTTTTTAAGTTGCAAATATCTATTTCCCAGTTGGCATAGTGATCAGTGATTCAAGAGTCAAGCTGCCTGCCTACTAACTTGAGCACAACATGAGTGCATTTCCAAAGATTAATGATATAGGTTCATATTGTTTGTGATTATGAACAAGCTTTACTCGGATTATGAAGAGCTTGCTATTCTCGGGCTTAAGCCGAATGAAGCCAAATGTTTATGTCCAAATTGAACTGCTCTGACCAGACCCATGCTGTGGGTCTGGAAGTATATTTAACTTCACAGTGATGGACTTTGAAAATGGGTTTCATTACCAATAGTATGCAGTACGAATTATTGTCATTCATTCTGGAAGAAAGCTATAATGGGTGTCAGGGGTTAATGGGAGAAGGCAGGAGGATAGGGTTGATAGAGAGAGATAGATCAGCCATGATTGAATGGCGGAGTAGACGGGGCTCGAAATTAACGGTTGCCCGGGTGCCACTGACCACTCAAAGTGCCGCCGGGCAACCTAAACGGCGAGTCATTTTGCCCGGCTTGGTAACTTGGTTTATACCGAAGATAGACACAAAAAACTGAAGTAACTCCGCGGGTCCGGCAGCATCTCTGGAGAAAAGGAACGTGACGTTTTGTGTCGGCGACGGTTGTGGGAAAGATGCTAAGTGTGGCGTGACGGAGGGTCGGAGCGAATGACGGGCCCCGCACAGCAGCAGCGGCGACGGCTCCATCTCCTCCTCCTCCCGCACCCCGCCCCGCCCGGCCTGATAACGGCCGCTGCTGCCACTCCACCAACGGCGCTTTCAAAACAAACCCTTGGAGGAGGGAGGTGTCGGTCAGAGGCGGAAGTAGAGTGGGGGGGGAGGGGGGTGATTGGAGGAGGGAGACGTGCCAAAACACTCTCGGCAGCCCTGCACCGCAGCCAGGATCGATCCCGGCTCTCCGGCGCTGCAATCGCTGCCAAACTGCCACTGGACCATCCCCCCACCCACTCGAGAGCCTCCACACGCCCGGGGTAGCCAGAGGCGTCGGGAGTCAGACGGGCGCGGTGCCCCCAGGCACACAGCCAGCGCAAAACCCAGCTCACTCTGCCTGTCCCTGTGTGGATTGAGACAGGGCTGTAGGCGAGAGGCAGTTGAGCTGCATTTAGCGCTGGATTGAGCTGAAATTACCGTTCACAGAAGCCTCGCGCGTGTGTGTGAGAGTGTGCGCATGCGCGCGCGGCCGCCAAGATATTCTGTCCGCGGTCCCCTCCATATTTTGGTTGCGATTTCCGTGCCTGACAGGTGCTGTCCGAGGAGCGCTGGCCTTCCTTCCCACCTCCTCTGCCCCTTCCTCTCTCTCTCTTGTACGCCCCCCTTCACTCCCCTTATCCTGAGACCCCTCCTCTCCATCCCGCACTGATCCCCATTCCTGCCTCTATTCAGTCCTCACTGACATCCCCTGTGCTCCCCACTCTCCCCCCCCCCCCCTCATCTATTCATCCTGCACTGATCTCCCTAGCCACCTCGCATTGATTCTCCTGCCACTCCCCATCAATCCTACACTGGTCCCCCAATTCATCCTGTACTGACCCCCCTTCCCATCCATCCTGCACTGGTCACCCCTTCATCCTGCTCTGCTCCCCCCATCCATCCTGCACAGATCCCCCCATTCAACCCCACTGACATCCCCCGCGCTCTCCCCTCACAATTTTACCTACTCCAACCAACACGCACTAATTCCCCTGCCTCAATCCATCCAATCCGCACCGATTACCTTCTCAATCCCCCCACCACCACCACCATCTATCCATTCACACTGATTCATACACCCCCCCCCCCTCCCGACTCTATTGTGCTGGAAATGTCTTCAGAGCTAACATTGACTATGTTTGATAACGGAATGCAATCAAATATGTTTTAATTCCCAATGTTATTATTTGTTATTAATTAAATTGTGAACACGTGAAACATTAAAACCTCAGTGTTCGATTGTCACTGACACGTTATTACAGAATTCATTTTAATGGCAAATCAATGCTCTTAATATGGAGTATCAGTACTGTAGTTATTTAATGAGCAACATTCACATACGGCTGTATTACTTCTACAGTCAGTCATATACATCACAAATTTGGTCAGGAGATATTTCAGTTGAAAATTTAACGTTAATTCTGAAGTGGGAATGATGGAAAAAGCGTTTATCAACAATTTCTTTTTTAAATGGTGCTTACAAACTGGGTATCCTCATTGCCACATACATCTAATCTGAATGTCTGGTAATGTGGCGTCTTGACAACTTTAAATATATTACCAAACATTTGCTGCATTTATGTTCTTTGGCCATCTCTTGTTAGTTAGTGTAATGTTTCTCATGTCAGATGGGTATAGTCAGTTTTAACAGCTATTATCATAAAATGCCTTTAGAAAATTCCTTGCAACCTGTATATTTTGTTGTGGATAAATTATGTGGGAAGCGAGAGTGTTTCTGTACCAATAGCAATAACGACCCATGCTATGGCCATGACATGATAATTTTCGGTCCTTCACAGAAAACATGCTTGCATCAATCTGTAGTGTGCATGGTTAAGCATATATGTTATCAAGGTCCAGGATTTATTGACACAGGTTGATCATACGCTGAATAATCCAACCACATTTTTGTTTGGAAGTGGAAAGAAATAATAAAAATTGTATTAATTGCAATGTGTAAAAAGAGTTGAGATACCATATTATAATTTTAATGCATGTCATTGTGGTATATATCATGACTTGATTGGTGAATATGTTAGTTTGTGACTTTATTTGAAGCAGAAATAATATGTGAATGCTTCATTGAGTATAATTCCGACTGGTAACTACGCACTTCGTCCGAGCACATTATCGCATGCGTCATGCAAGCCATCTTAAATGACCACCTAAAATGTCATTTGGCAACCTAAAAAGCTGCCAAGGTTGCCCGGCTGGCAACAGGGAAATAAAGTTAAGCGAGAGCCCTGGTAGACTTGATAAGCCGAATGGCCTCATTCTGCTCCTATCTCTTATGAAAAAAGCAAATAGAAAAAACACGCAAACCGGAAGAGCAGTTCAGCTGGCTAGTGTAAATATTCTGGTCCTGAGAACTGTAGTGTACTGCAAAAGCATCACAAACTGTTGTGTTGATACCAACAACAATATAGTGAACCTTGCAATATTATAATACATCTTTGGGGTAGGAAAGCACCTTCCATTGTACTGTTGTTGCCACACCAACAGCATGCAAAGATAATTGTATGATTTGTATTTTATTTTCTAGTTTCTCGTGGAAGTGAAAAATTCCCTGCTGCACATCATTCCATCTGAATGGACAAAAATTTCCAGGTATGTAATATAGCAATTGTATTGTAGGTATATATTTAAAAAAATTACTATTGTCTGCTAAGAAGGTATTTGGAAATCAATGATGTTGTGAACAGTTAACAGGGCATCGGAGATGACCTCATTCTTTAGGGAACGGGGGTTCCCCTCCTCGACTATAGATGAGGCTATCATCGGGGTCTCTTTTTACACCCATAGCTCTGCTCTCAATCCCCATCCCTCCCACTCGTAACAAGGGCAATCCCTCTTGCCCTCATCTTCCACCCTACCAGCCGTCAAATACAACAGATACTCCTCCGACATTTTCGCCACCTCCAACGTGATCCCACCACTGGCCACATTTTCCCATCTCCTCCCCTTTCAGCTTTCCGCAGAAACCGTTCCCTCCATAACTCTCTGGTCAATTCGTCCCTTCTCACCTAAACCACCCCCTCCTGTGGTACTTTCCCTTGCAACCGCAGGAAATGCTACACCTGTCGCTTTGCCTCCCCCCTTGACTCCATCCAAGGACCTAACCAGTGTTTCCAGGTGCGGCAGAGGTTCACCTGCATCTCCTCCAACCTCATCTATTGCATCCGCTGCTCTAGGTGTCAGCTGCTCTACATTGGTGAGACCAAGTGTAGCCTTGGCGATCGCTTCGCCCAACACCTCCGCTCAGTTCGCAATTTTTTTTAAATTTCAAAATAGACTTTATTCGAGAAATAAATATATAGAATACATACTCCATACAAAACACCATCCAACATTCTCGGAGACTGTACATACATTCAATCCAGTTTCCCCAAATCACAATTTCACCCCACACCCTTGCCACTCATGTGGCCCACTGGCGTGGAATCCCTTCCCTTAGTTTGAGGGGCGTCTCCACCACACCTTGCCCCCCATGTCCAGCAGCGGAAGGAACCTAGACTGTGGTCCTCCCTCACTGAGCCTTGGCGTTGGCTGCACTGAGCTTCAGTGCGTCCCTCAGCACGTACTCCTGCAGTCTGCAGTGGGCCAGTCGGCAACATTCCCCGACGGACATCTCGCTCCGCTGGGTGGTCAACAACGCTCGGGCAGACCAAAGGGCGTCTTTCACCGAGGTGACGACCTTCCAGCAGCACTCGATGTCAGTCTCTGAATGTGTCCCTGGGAACAGTCCGTAAATCACAGAGTCCTCTGTGACGGAGCTGTTTGGAATAAACCGTGACAGGGACCCTTGCAGAACTCTCCTGACTCTCTTTGCAAATCCACACTCTGCAAAGAGGTGGGCAACCGTCTCCTCTCCATAGCAGCCGTCCCGAGGGCAACGTGCGCGGGTAGTGGGGTTCCGACGGTGCAGGCAGGATCTGACTGGGAGGGATCCCCTCTCCGCCAGCCAAGCCAACCAACCTGATCTCCCGGTGGCTCAGCACTTCAACTCCTCCTCCCCCCATTCCGAATCTGACCTTTCTGTCCTGGGCCTCCTCCAAGGCCAGAGTGAGTCCCACTGTAAATTGGAGGAGCAGCACCTCATATTTCACTTGGGTAGTTTACACCCCAGCGGTATAAACATTGACTTCTCCAATTTCAGGTAGTCCTTGCTTTCTCCCTCTTTCCCCTCTCCTTTCGCAGCTCTCCCTCAGCCCACTGTCTCTGCCTCTTCCTTTCTTCTTCACGCCCCCACATCCCCACATCAGTCTGAAAAAGGGTCTCGACCCGAAACGTCATCTATATCTTCGCTCCATAGATGCTGCCTCACTCGCTGAGTTTCTCCAGCATTTTTGTCTAACTTGAATTTATGAGATACTTCATCACGTTTCCAAAGCACTTCTAACAATCGATGCATGATTTTATGAGCTGTGCTACTTTCTGTTTGGACAAATCATAAGATCATAAGTGATAAGAGCAGAATTAGGCCATTCGGCTCATCAAGTCTACGCCATTCAATCATGACTGATCTATTTCTCCCTCCTAATCCCATTCTCCTGCCTTCTCTCCATAACCTCTGACACCCGTACTAATCACAAATCTATCTATCTCTGCCTTAAATATATCCATTAAATATGCTCCACAGTTTCACCACCCTCAGACTAATGAAATATCATTCCTAAATAACGAAAAAGTTCAATAAATAACAAATACAGTGCAAATAACAAATAATAATATAGTCTTTTGCAGTTCAGAGCTCAGAGCTTATTCGTTGTAGTGTTTAATAGCCTGATGGCTGCAGGGAAGAAGCTATTCCTGAACCTGGACATTATAGTTTTCAGGCTCCTGTACCTTCTTCCACTTGGCAATGGTGAGATGAGTGTGTGGCCAGGATGGTGTGGGTTCTTGATGATTTTGGCTGCTTTTTGTGGCAGCGACTACGATAGATCCCTTCGATGGTGGGTAGGTCAAAGCCGGTGATGGACTGGGCAGTGGTCACAACTTTTTGTGGTCTTTTCCGCTCCTGGACGTTCAAGTTGCCGAACCAGGCCACGATGCAACCAGTCAGAATGCTCTCTACCGTGCACCTGTAGAAGTTTAGGAGAATCTTGAGCATGAGGAATGATTATATAGAATTGTATAAGATCATGAGGGGAATGGATAGGGTAAATGCACAGAGCCTCTTGCCCAGCGTAGGGGAATCAAAAATCAGAAACATTGGTTGAGATGAGAGGGGAAAGATTTTATAGGGACCTGATGGGCAATTCTTTAACATAAGAACGAGCAGCCAGAGGAGATAGTTGAGGCAGGTACTATAACAACATTTAAAAGACATTCGGACAGGTACATAGACTGGAAAGCTTTAGAGGATATAGGCCAAAAGCGGGCAGGTTGGACTAGTCTAGATGGGGCATCTTGGTCGGCATGGACAAGTTGGGCCAAAGGGCCTGTTGCCACGCTATACTGTATGTCTCTGACTCCATGGTAGCTCTGGTCCATGACAGTAAAAGCCTCACAGCAGCATTTCCAGTGCTTTGTTTTAAATATTATTTATCACCAACTTGTGATACAAGTTATTTTGGTAATTGGCAGCATTTTGTTAGGGTTTGAGGATTTATTTCAATCTTTCTATTTCCTCTCCACATCATACAACTTCCTGCCTTGGGTGCAATTTTGAAGGTTACCCATGTAAATAGAGCAATCCTGCTTCTTGTGTAGTCAAATTAACTCAAGTACACTCCCAATCTCATTGAAAAGTATCTGAATCTTAAAGAGGCATAAATGAGCATGGGTAATCGAAATGCAAGGAAAGCTTCATATTTTAACCATGTATTTGATGCAATTGTCTTTACTGGTATACCTAGTTTTACAGGAAGGAACTGCAGATGCTGGTTCACAACAAAGATAGACACAAAATGCTGGAGTAACTCAGCGGGACAGGCAGCATCTCTGGAGAGAAGGAATGGGTGACCTAAACCCTTTGGGAGAAGGAATGGGTGACGTAATCCAGCATCTTGTGTCTAACCTAGTTGTACATTTAGAAATCTGCCACGGGGAAAGTTTTCCAATTTGCATTTAAGCCATAAATGCATTTTTGCCATCAACTAACGCAAGTTAACCCAAAATATTATCTCTTGGAAAACTTTCTGCAGATACCAACAAGCAGTAGTTAGACCGATTTGATTAAACATTGCTATATTTAAGAGGGAGTTAGATGTGGCCCTTGTGGCTAAATGTATCAGGGGGTATGGAGAGAAGGCAGGTACAGGATACTGAGTTGGATGATCAGCCATGATCATATTGAATGGCGGTGCAGGCTCGAAGGGCCGAATGGCCTACTCCTGCACCTATTTTCTATGTTTCTATGTTTCTATTTCCATGCGATCTTTGGTGAAGTATAAAAAAAAAAAGTATTATTAAATAATACGATTGATATTGTGTATTTTGACTTCCAATAAGCTTTTGATGAAGTATATAATAATAGACTTCAGCAAACTTGAAACTTATGGAGGTAAATGGATGGTGGCAATTTAGTTTTAAAAAATGATCTGAAGTTCTGGAAGCATACCGCGTGAATGGTTGTTTTAATTTTAGATTTTAGGAGTCCTTTGGGAGATGGTATTAGGACCATTATGCTTTTTACAATAGAAGGTAGACAAAAATGCCGCTGAGTTTCTCCAGCATTTTTGTCTACCTTTGATTTTTCCAGCATCTGCAGTCCTTTCAGCGCCTTGAGTATTAGAAAGGCGCTATATAAATCCCATCCATTATTATTATTATTATTTCTTAAACATGCTTTTTACACTGTATTCATGACCTGAACTTAAGTACAGTTTCTGCAAAATTGTATCGATGTGTGGGTGTTCAATGTTTGCCAAAGAATTTGATTGTCAGAATCATGTCCGTGTGAGTAATTCAGATGGCAAATTCAAAGAAAGATTCAGTTGTTGACCACGCTGACCACTCTGACCTTCCTTCCATCGAGGGGATTTATTGCAGTTGCTGCCTCAAAAAGGCTGGCAGTATCATCAAAGACCCACACCATCCTGGCCACACACTCATCTCCCTGCTACCTTCAGGTAGAAGGTACAGCAGCCTGAAGACTGCAACAACCAGGTTCAGGAATAGCTACTTCCCCACAGCCATCAGGCTATTAAACCTGGCTCAGGCAAAACTCTGATTATTAATAACCAATTATCTGTTATTTGCACTTTTATCATTTTATTTATTCATGTGTGTATATATTTATATTATAGTATATGTACACATTGATCTGTTTTGTAGTAAATGCCTATTATGTTCTGTTGTGCTGAAGCAAAGCAAGAATTTCATTGTCCATTCATCAGGGACACATGACAATAAACTCACTTGAACTTGCTTTGGGTGTTGTCTTCCATATTCATTCTTCTTATATTTCTTTGTTATCGCCACAGTCCAATAGAAAATGTAATTCTTATCCTTTCTTCCGCATGTATTTGATTAAATTATTTGGTGGCACGGTGGCACAGCTGCCTTACAGCGCCAGAGACCGGGTTTGGGTGCGTGTCTATACGGAGTTTGCACCTTCTTCCCATGACCTGCGTGGGTTTTACCCAGAATCTCCGGTTCCCTCCCTCCCTCCAAAGACGTGCAGGTTTGTAGGCCAATTGGCTTGGTAGCATTGTAAATTGTTCCTCGTGTGTGTGTGTGTATGATAGCGTTGATGTGCAGGGATCAATGGCCGGCACGGACTCGGTGGGTCGAAGGGTCTGTTTCCTCTGGTATATTTTTCAATCATTTTTTGAAAGCCTTTCTTTGGATTGCACTACAGAGTATGGTTTACCGTATCATCTGCTCATTTGGTTAGTTGCAGTGAAAAATATTTTAGATTAAAGCTTATGGAGAATGGGTTTTATTAGATCAGTAGCAGAAACTACTGTTATTTTTACACAAACACTGCAAGAATGTACATGATTAAGTTATTGTGACCTTTAGCAAAGAATGTTTAATGTAGCCAGTTGGTTTTCTACCCAACAGAGATTGTATGTAAATCAAACACATGTTTTGAAATTATATATTTCAGTTAACATTATTTGAATAAGATTAATATTACTATTACATAATGTCCTTTGACCATTTGCCAAATTGCTGTGTTCTGTACACAAGATTATAGAAAGTCATACCATTAAAAACTGGCCCTTCAGCCCAACTCATACATGCTGAACAAGATACCCTTTCTAAGATAGTCCCATTTGGCCCGTATCCCTCGAAGCCTTTCATATCCAAGTTTTCAGTCTGTAGAAGGGTCTCGACCCGAAACTTCACCTATTCCTTCGCTCCATAGATGCTGCCTCACCCGCTGAGTTTCTCCCGTATTTTTGTCTACCTAAGTGTTTTTTAAATATAATTGTATCTATTAAATGTTGTTATTACACCCCAGAGAGTGAGTGGCCAGCTAGACTGTTGCCTTTATCATGTACTGTGCCCTCCATAATGTTTGGGACAAAGACCCATTATTTATTTTTTTGCCTCTACTCCACAATTTGAGATTTGTAATAGAAAAAAAATCACATGTGGTTAAAGTGCACATTGTCAGATTTTAATAAAGGCCATTTTTATACATTTTGGTTTCACCATGTAGAAATTACAGCAGTGTTTAGAGAGTGTCCTGTCTGGGTCATTGAAATCAATGTAAACATCCACACAAACAGCATTGATTCTGTCTCCTGCTTCCTGCCCGCTACCCACAGAAAGCAGTTGGACGGACTCTTGCAATTTCTATTTCTCTCTTTGATTTGCAAATCTATTGACCTTTGTTGAAACAGAAACAGATTAATTGATTCTTAGAGTCTTGCCAATGAACAAAGTTGTTTTTTTTCTCTTGCTCGGAATCTCTGCTTGTTGAATCAGTCTACATATTGTATTTTATTTTAGATTTGGGAACCATTTGAAAGGAAGTAAATACCCCCCCAAAAAAATGTTCCAGGGATATTTTTGGGGGATAATATAATATTGGGACAAATTTCAGTGTGCAAAAGAATTGAAATCAGAATAGTTTCTATAAATACATAGCAATTCGTGCTAATTTAACAAATTTACATGTGACTGGTAAAATACAAGGCATATAAGCAGAAGTTTAATGCAGTGAAGCACTAGGTGGCAGGTTTTATCAGGTAGAATAAGGAAATACAATCGGAACTCAATGGCAGAGTTTTAAGTGGGTGCAAGAACAGACACTTAAGTGATAGGAGTATAATTAGGCCATTCGGCCCATTAAGTCTACACTGCTATTCAATCATGGCTGATCTATCTCTCCCTCTTAACCCCATTCTCCTGCCTTCTCCCCATAACCTCTGACACCCGTACTAATCAAGAATCCAACTATCTCTACCTTACGAAAATATCCACTGACTTGGCCTTTTTTGTGGCAAAGAATTCCACAGATTCACCACCCTCTGACTAAAGGCATTTCTCCTCATCTCCTTCCGAAAAGAATGTCCTTTATTTTATTCCAAGGCTATGATCTCTAGTCCTAGACTCTCCCACTAGTGGAAACATCCTCTCAGCATAGACTCTATCCAGGTCTTTCATTATTCTGCATGTTTCAATGACGCCCCTAGTTTCTTCTAAACTAGCAAGTACAGTCTCTTCAAGATACTTGTAGAGGTAGCCACACAAATCTTTGAAGGTGGCAAAATAATACTTGTGTTACTTTAAAAAAACAAAACATGAAGGATCCTTGTACTAACTGGAGTAACTCAGCAGGTCAGGCAGCATTTCTGCAGAGCATAAGTTGATGACGTTTTGGGTCGAGATCCTTGTCTTCACTTTTAGAGGAGCAGATTTTTTTTAGAAAAGGATGTTATGCTGACTCTTTATAAAACACTTGTTTGATTTCCTGGACGTACATATTTCCGAAGAGCACTCCTGGTCCCAGAACACTGATGCAATCATAAAGAAAGCACATCAGCGCCTCTACTTCCTGAGAAGATTATGGAGAGTCGGCATGTCAAGGAGGACTCTCTCTAACTTCTACAGGTGCACAGTAGAGAGCATGCTGACCGGTTGCATCGTGGCTTGGTACGGGAACCTGAGCGTCCAGGAGCGGAAAAGGCTGCAAAAAGTTGTAAACACTGCCCAGCCCATCATCGGCTCTGACCTCCCCACCATCGAGGGGATCTATCGCAGTCGCTGCCTCAAAAAGGCTGCCAGCATCATCAAGGACCCACACCATCCTGGCCACACACTCATCTCTCCGCTGCCATCGGGAAGAAGGTACAGGAGCCTGAAATCTGCAACATCCAGATCCAGGAACAGCTTCTTCCCCACAGCCATCAGACTATTAAACACAACTTCAAACAAACTCTGAACTATAACAGTCTATTGCACTCTATTGCACTTTATCTGTTTATTGATGTGTGTATATATATATATATATATTTTGGTATACGGACACACTGAACTGTTCTGTATTTATGACTACAATATTCTGTTATGCTGCACCAAATGCAAGAATTTCATTGTCCTATCTGGGACACATGACAATAAACTCTCTCGACTCTTGACTCTTGGTTTCACCTGAAGCATTAAGTGCAGGTTGCATAATTTTAGAAAAGAAAATAAATCACGAGAAGTTGTAGAAGATAATTACTGGAATGGTTGCATGGATGATGGGCTTCAATGCATGGATGGAGAAGCTGTGTTTGTCAAGAGTGTTTTATTGTCGTATGTCCCGGATGGGACAATGGAATTCTTACTTGCTGCAGCACAACTGGATATGTAAACATAGTACATAACGGGGAAAGAGAAGAAAAAGTTCAATAAATAAAAATATAGTGCAATAATAATAGTCTTTTGCAATTCAGAGCTCAGAGCTTATTCATTGTTGCGTTTAATAGCCTGATGGCTGTATGGAAGAAGCTGTTTCTGAACCTGGACGTTACAGTTTTCAGGCTCCTGTACCTTCTTCCTGATGGCAGTAGTGAGATGAGTGTGTGGCCAGGATGGTGTGGATCTTTGATAATGTTGGCTGCCTTTTTGAGGCAGCGACTGCGATAGATCCCTTCGACAGTGGAGAGGTCAAAGCCGGTGATGGACTGGGCAGTGGTCACAACCTTTTTGTGGTCTTTCCCGCTCCTGGACGTTCAAGTTTCCGAACCAGGCCGCGATGCAACCAGTCAGAATGCTCTCTACTAGTGCACCTGAAGAAGTTTAGGAGAATCCTCTTCGACACGCCGAATCTCTGTAATCTTCTCAGGAAGTAGAGTTGCTGATGTGCCCTCTTTATAATTGCATCAATGTGCTGGGTCCAGGAAAGATCGTCGGAAATATGTACGCCCAGGAATTTGAAGTTTTTGACCCTCCCCACCATCGACCCATTGATGTGAACAGGATAGTGGGTCCTCATCCTTCCCATTCCAAGGTCCACAATCAGTTCCTTAGTCTTATTGATGTTGAGAGCCAGGTTGTTGTGCTGGCACCATTTGGGCAGTTGGTCGATCTCACTTCTATACTCTGACTCGTCCCCCATCAGTGATACGTCCCACAACTGTGGTTTCGTCGGCGAACTTGATGATGGAGTTCACACTATGTCCGGCTACGCAGTCATGAGTATAGAATGGAATGGAATGGAATGCTATTTATTGTCATTCAAAGCTAGGTTTGAACGAAATTACATTTACTACAGTTTTTTACATTACAAAAAAACCCAAGACCCACACTTAACACAGTTTACATAAACATCCATCACAGTGAGTTTCCAACACCTCAATGTGATGGAAGGCAAAGTCTTATCTCTTCCCTTTATTCTTCGTAAGTAAAGCAGGGTGTTCCCGTACTAATTGCTACTGAGGATGAAGTGTTTCCGCCAATTCGAACAGACTGTGGTCTGTGGATGAGGAAGTCGAGGATCCAATTGCAGAGAGATGCACAGAGGGTTCCTTAGTGTATAGAAGAATATAAATAGGGAAAACTATTAAACTGCCACAGACTACTAACTGTGACCTTTTGTGCTGTATCATTCCATAATTTGGTGATTTTGTTTTTGTAAATGCTGAGTGTGATAAATTGTTTAAATATGCGTTAAGTGGTTTGTCTCACCACTACACTCCACAACTTTTGGCACTTTCTGCTGACCCATTGCAGATTTGCTTTGGGCAATCCCAAAGATTGGACATGTACCGGTTTTAGAGTAATAATCACAGCACTTTAATTGGGAGAAACTGACCTCTTTATGAAGAACTCCAGCTTAATGATTAGTTTTGTGTAGGAATACAGCACGGAAATAGGCCCTTCGGCCCACCGAGTCCGCACCGACCAGCGATGCCCGCATGTTAATACTATCCTACACGAGGGACAATCGTTACGTTTATTCCAAGCCAATTAACCTACAAACCTGTACGTCTTTGGAGTGTGGGAGGAGACCGATGATCTCGGAGAAAATCCACGCAGGTCACGGGGAGAACGAACAAACTCCGTACAGACAAGCACCCGTAGCCAGGATCGAACCCGGGTCTCTGGCGCTGTAAGTGCTGTAAGGCAGCAACTCTACCGCTGCGCCACCGTGCCACCCTATGACGTAACGATGTAACTTTATTTTCCTGTTCATTAAATCTATTTACGCAAGCAAGGTTCTGATATTAAATTATACTTCTCTTTGAAATTATACTGCTACTTCTCATCTGATTTACTTTGAAGAGCTGCAAGTTAATTATTGGATGCTTCCTGTGGCATAATGAACTGTGTGGAAAATTGACTTTGTATAACAGCAATTTTTTTTTTCCATTCTTTTTCCAAGGTTAATTCAGAAAGAGCCATTCTGAATCAAACTTCCTCTGGTAGTGACATAACGAATACTTTGGTGACCTTGGTTCTGTTCCCTTTTTTTCCCCCTGCAGTACAAAAGCTGTCGTTCGCTTCCACACCCCATTCATTGTGGAGCAGCACCGGTGCTTGTGCCAGCTTCGTGAGCAACTTGTCCTCGACTGCAGCGCAGAGTGGCTACAACTGCTGGAGTATGTCAAGCGTATTAACTCTTTGAAAGCCTGATTGTTGAAGCAATAAAGAATAATAGAGAATGCAAACGTGAAATTAAATTGTTCAACATGTACACATTTTTGTTTTGAAAGTTGGTGCTTCAGTCAAGATCTGAAGTCTAAAGATGTTCTGTTAATGCATTGTATTTCTGCTGTTCTGGCATAGCAACGTAGAAATCCAATGCCAATAAATTAGTATCGGAAGTTTATTAGCTATTGAACAGTCACATTTTGCATAGATTTCTCATTCCACAGTTGTGAACAGTCACAGTGGCGCAGCGGTAGATTTGCTGCCTTACAGCGAATGCAGCGCTGGCGACCTGGGTTCGATACCGACTACGGGTGCTGTCTGTACGGAGTTTGTACGTTCTCCCCGTGACCTGCGTGCGTTTTCTCCGAGATATTCGGTTTCCCCCCTCACTCCAAAGACGTACAGGTTTGTAGGTTAATTGGCTTGGTGTAAATGTAAAAATTGTCCCTAGTGGGTGTAGGATAGTGTTAATGTGCGGGGATCACTGGTCGGCACGGACCCGGTGGGCCAACGGGCCTGTTTCCGCGCTGTATCTCAAACCAAAACAGTTATAGCAGTGACACAGATGTATTAGCACGATTAACAAAATGTTTTAGTTGGAAATTAAACATTAAAAGTATGCAAATGAGCATGTAATTATGCAATTATCAATAACCAGCGCGTATGTTGTTGACTGTTTATTGGTGTTGTTTGATATTAGTCCACGTCCAAACCCTATGATTTTAATAGTTGTAACTTAAATGTAAATCTGTGGTTAAGCAGCTTGACACAGGAGTAGATTAGTTTCCCTCTCCCCTGACTCTTCATCTGAAGAATGGTCTCGACCTGAAACGTCACCTATTCCTTCTCTCCAGAGATGCTGCCTGTTCCACTGAGCTACTCTAGCATTTTGTGTCTACCACATTAGATAGGTTGGCTTCTTGGAAATTAAGAGGGTATGTGCACCCATAGTACATGGCTGAAAATGAATTCCAGTTTAAATAAAGTAGGTAGGCATTTCAACATGATTAAGTTCCATAAACAATCCTGCTAGTTCTAAAACAAAAGAACACATTATTATTTAAATCATCTCCAGTCTATTGAGTTTCAGTCGATGCGCTTTGTCACGACCAAGCTTCCACAATTAGAAAGCTGTGAGAGTGTTGTTGGCTTCACACCTGTCCCACACATTGGAGAGGGTCCAGAGGAGGTTTATGAAAATGATCCCAGGAATGATTGGGTAGACATATGATGAACGTTTGACGGCACTGGGCCTGTACTTGCTGGAGTTTAGAAGGTTGAGGGGGAGACCTCATTGAAACTTACCAAATAGTCATCTTCTTCTTGCGTATGGCGTGCACAGCCTAAAGTTGAAGGACAACTTGTTCCATTTGATCTTATTTGATTGTGCACGCCAGGTTGATTGCATTCGTTGAAACGGGAAGGACCACGTGCAGGTTGCAATCTCCCATCACCTCCCGAATAGTGAAAGGCCTGGATAGAGTGGATGCAGAGAGGATGTTTCCACTATTGAGAGAGTCTAGGAGCAGAGGCCAGCCTCCGAATAAACGGATGAACCTTTTAGAAAGGAGATGGGAAGAAATGTATTTGGTCAAAGGGTGGTAAATCTGTGGAATTCATTGCCACAGAAGGCTGTGGAGGCCAAGTCAATGATATCGTTAAGGCAGAGATTGGTACGGGTGTCGGGGGTTATGGGGCGAATGGAGGAGAATTCGGTTGAGAGGGAAAGATAGATCGGCCATGATTGAATGGTGGAGTAGACTGATGGGCCGAATGGTCTTATTCTGCTCCGAGAACTTATGAACTGTCACTATCGACATTGCCCATGAAGGTCCTGATATGAAAGGAGCCGTTAGGCCGCATTTAGAGGACCTTGTGTAGTTCTGGTCACCAGTTTATTGGAGAAATGCGATTAACTTTAGGGACGCTACGGGAGAAATTTGAGAATGGAGGCACAATGGGGAAATTTAGGCCACAGACTGGGCTATTTTCTTTGAACTGGAGGTGGCTGTGCAGGAAAAAGGCAATTAAATTATGTGTGCAAATAAAAATTGAAGGTTTATGGAAGGACCTGGTTGGCAGAGAAATCTGTAATCAAGGAACATAGATTAAAGATAATTGTTAGACGATTTAGTAGCATATTAGAACATAAAATATTTTTCAATGATGTTTAGTTTGGAGATACACCGTGGAAACAAGGCGACCAATGATACCCGTACACTAACACTATCCTACACATAATTTACAATCCTCACCGATGTCAATTAACCTACAAACCTGTACGTCTTTGGAGTGTGGGAGGAAACCAGTGCACCCAGGGAAAACCCATGCGGGTCATGGGGAGAACGTACAAACCCCCTACAGACAGCACCCGTAGTCAGGATCGAACCGGGGTCTCTGGCGCTGTAAGGCAGCAACTCCACTGTGCCGCCCTAAAGTCTGAGTGAAAATAGTCATTTTTGTGGTTTGGAGAAAATTATTCAATTGATTTATTTAATTACTTTTAAGATCTAGTGCATGTGTGTTTGATGATGAAAATATTGTACCATGATTCACGAGAAATGTATATTAACTTGTTGAAGGAATGTTTATTGTACTCTTTGACTGATTTTCTCAATGTAATTCTCATTCTGTTCATGCACAGTCAGTTTGGTGAACACTACCATGGAATAAGAAAGGCAATTGGTCACCTGGCAACCATTGACTGTACCTTTTCATTGGCAGCAGTTGCTAAGCAAGGAGGATATTCCAGGTAATAAAGTTTAATCTTACCTTTGCCTTTTTCTGCTACTGCCTTTGAATGCTCAGGGCACCCTCTCCTGGTGTAGATCATCAGAGGGCAATAATGGAGAGATGCATTTGTGATTGGAAGTCTATGAGCAGTGGTGCACCACATGGATTGGTGCTGGCATCTTGTATCGATAACAATTATAGGTTTGTCATAAACATCAATGTTTGAAGAAGGGTCCCGACCTGAAACATCACCTATCCATGTCCTTCAGATATGCTGCCTGACCCACTGATTTACTCCAGAAGTATCTTTTTGCTACATTTCCTCTCCGTCTGTCATCGGGCAACTCTTGTGTGATTTTGAGATCCTTTCTATTTTCTGTCTCATCCCCAATAATGTGATGCATTTTAATTAAACCTCTCTTTGGTCTCCTTTCTTGCAAGGAAAACCCTAACCTTAAATCGCTGACAAAGGTGGCGGAGATGGTAGAGCCTCTGCCTCATCAGAGACCCAGGTTCAGTCATGATCTCGGGTACTGTCTGTGTGAAATTTGTATGGCCTCCCTTGAAGAAGAACATGGATTTCCTCCCATATTCCAAATATACAAAAGTTACAAGATTAATTTGACATTGTGAATTGCACCTAATATGTAGGTGAGGGCTAAAATCTGGAGGGAAAATCTGAGGTCCACCGACGTGGACCATATCCCATAACAGGGTGACCAAAACTGAACACAATATGGCCCCGCTGATGTCTTGTATAGCTGTTACATGACCTCCCAACTTCTATACTCAATACTCTGACTGATGAAGGCCAATGTGCAAAAGCCTTCATGACCACTCTATCTACTTATGGGCCCACTTTCAAGGAGCTATGCACTTGCACTCCTAGATGCCTCTACTCCACGACACCCCACAGAACCCTACCATTCAGCACCATCTATCAATCTTTATCCCCTGTACCCGACTCCCTAGCATTACTCCACCACCTACCAAGGCCCCTCCTTTCAACATCTCCACTGACCTCCTTACCCCTCCTCCACACTGCTTCCTCTTCCAGTTTGACCTGGTCACCCCTATTGAAATCTCCAAACTCATCAGCTCTTCCAAACCCACTACCTGCTCCCTCGACCCTCTCCCCACTCCCCTGCTGAAGTCCTGCCTCCCCGTTCTCTGCCCCTACCTCACTAATCTCTTCAACTCCTCATTGTCCCAAGGAATTGTCCCCTCCGCTTTCAAAACTGCTGCTGTTACACCAATCTTAAAGAAACCTGGTCTCGATCCCTCCTCTCTCATTAACTACCGCCCAATCTCAAACCTCCCCTTTCTTTCAAAAACCCTGGAGCGAATCGTTGCGTCGCAACTTCATTCCCACCTCCTTGCGTATAACCTACTTGAACCCCTCCAATCTGGCTTTCGCCCCCTCCATAGCACAGAAACTGCTCTCCTCAAAGTCCTCAACGACCTCCTCACCTCTGCTGACACTGGTTCCCTCAACATCCTCATACTCCTCGACCTGAGCGCAGCCTTCGATACAGTGAACCATAACATCCTGCTCACCAGACTCAAAGACCTCGGCATTGAAGGCTCTGCACTCAGCTGGCTCCGTTCCTACTTTTCCAACAGACCCCACTTCATCTCTCTCCACAACCACACCTCTGCTACAGCCACAGTCACTCAAGGCGTTCCCCAAGGCTCCGTACTCGGCCCCCTCCTCTTCATCATCTACATCCTACCCTTGGTCAGATACTCCGCCACTTCAACCTGGACTTCCACTGTTACGCTGATGACACCCAGATCTACCTCGGCACCAAATCCCCCCACAACCTCCCCCTCTCCCATATCAACTCCTATTTGTCAGCTATAAAAACGTGGATGCAACATAATTTCCTCAAACTCAACAGCGATAAGACAGAATTCCTCCTCATAGGCTCCAAAGCCACACTCAGCAAAATCAATAACCCCACTCTCACCATCGACGGCACCACTGTCTCCCCATCTCCCCAGGCCCGCAACCTTGGCGTGATCTTTGATTCCACCTTCTCCCTTGAGCCTCACATCCGCCATGTCATTAAAACCTCCTTCTTTCATCTCCGCAACATCGCCAAACTCAGACCCTCTCTCACACCTCCCGCTGCTGAAAGACTCATCCATGCCTTCATCTCCTCCCGACTGGACTACTGCAACTCACTTCTCCTTGGCATCAGCTCCACCTACATCAACCGACTCCAACTGGTCCAGAACGCAGCCGCCCGACTCATCACCCACACCAAATCCTGGCATCACATCACTCCAGTCCTCAAACAACTTCGCTGGCTTCCCATCTCCCACCGGATCAACTACAAAATCCTGATCCTCACCTACAAAGCCCTCCACCATCTGGCCCCCCCATATCTCACTGACCTCCTCTCCCCCTACCAACCCTCACGGTCCCTCAGATCCATATCAGCCGGTCTCCTCTCCATCCACAAGTCCAACCTCCGCAGTTTTGGGGACAGAGCCTTCTCCAGGGCAGCTCCCAGGCTCTGGAACTCCCTCCCCCAACTGATCCGCAATTCCGTGTCCCTCACCATCTTCCAGTCCCGCCTCAAGACCCATCTCTTCACCTCTGCCTATCCTTAGCCCCACGTCCCCCTCCCTTTTCATCTGTGCATTAATTGCCTCATATTGTGTTTTGTATTAAATTCTGTCTTTACTATGTGTACTAGTCATGTCTCTACTATTTATTTCATTCCCCTTACATGTTTTTCCTCTACCTGCTAAATGTTTGTAAGGTGTCCTTGAGACTCTTGAAAGGCGCCCATAAATAAAATTTATTATTATTATTATTATTCACTGTGAAGGTCCTGCCCTGGTTTGACTTTCCAAAATGTAACTGCGCATTTTCTGCATTCAACTACATCAACCATTCCTCAGCCCACCTGCCCAACCAACCCAACATCCTGCTGCAGTTTTTGACAGCCATCTTCGCTATCTACAATATCACCCTGCACTTCAGTGTCAGCTGCATATTTACTAATCATGCCTTGTCCATTCTCATCCAAATCATTGATAGAGATGACAAGTATGAAATAATGAGATATGAGAAATTTTCTGAAGAATAAACTACAGACTACTGTTGTGAAAGTTTTCTTCCTTTTTCGTCTCTCTCATAATTTTATTCTTGGTCCTTGAGATGTACTGCAAGCAACACAATGATTGTTTGAGAACTGCAGTTACTGTATTTGGAATAGCTTATTGTCGACAGATATGAATTCTATGGCTGAATGACTCCAGTCTTGTCAATTTCTCCTTTCACATTTTTTTGTGTACTTGGGTGTTTGTAGCGCGCATCGAGAGAGTTTATGGGTAATTTTAGCTGTAAACAGGTTGAGAAAATTGAATGGATTTTCAGGGAATAATAAGAGAGGAAGGACATGTAAGGAGAGTGTTGGTTTGGAGATGCAGCACGGAAACAGGCCCTACTGCCCACCTTCATTCACCCATTCACACTGGTTCTCTGTTATCCCATTGCCTATACATTAGGGGCAATTTTACAGAGGCCAATTAACTACAAACCCACGCGTCTTCGGGATGTGGGGGGAAACCAGAGCACCCGGCGGAAACCCACGTGGTCACAGGAAGAACGTGCAAACTCCGCACAGCACCCGGGGTCAAGATCAAACCTGGGTCTATGACCCAGTGATGCAGAAGTTCTACCAGCTGCCCCACAATGCCGCCCTTTTGCACATGTTGTCTGCACTAAATTAAAAAATCTTTAAAACACCATTTACTGGTTTAATTATTTGATAAAGGTGTATTAAATAATGGGAATGCAGCTTCTTAAAATAAAGATACCATAAAAGTTTTGTATCTAATCACAAATTCCATTAATGTTGGTCTGTTGTGCCCTTTTTCGGGTGACCAATGTTTGGCAGGTTGAAGAAAGGTTTCACTGAATTGTTACCTTGAATGAGGTGAAAAGAAACGGTTAAGTAATTTAATTTAATAATTGCAAAGTTCTTTGTCGAAATTAGCTTGTGTCACGAAGATTGTCAGATGGCAATTAAGATTTTTCATTTTGTTTACAAACTGATGCCCAAATGCGTCAGCCTGAACAATTTTTGGCTTGTTTAATGATTAAACACTGGTTAGTACTGTAGTTTGATGTTCTGACAGGGAATTTAATGAAAGCTAAGGGGTGAACTTTCAGCATGACACGCTTTGTATAGCGAAATCGGGCAATTAGAAATCAAATTCTTGTTCTCCACATTTAACTGAGCTTGTGTACTTTTTTTCTTTTTTATACATCTCCCCTCCATCTCCTTCCACCTACAATCCTTCCTCTAGCTTCACAAATTGCAACTCTTCAATCCTTTTGTGTCACACCAATCTTTTCATCTCTGGCCAAATCATTCTGAAGGGTCCCATCCCAAAATGTCACCTATTCATGTTCTCCAGAGATGCTGCTGACCTGCTGAGTCATTTTGCGTCTTCTGTTCATTTGTAATGTTCGATTGAATCCACAATTAAATGGTGCATTGATAAGTACACTGTTAAGGGCCTGTCCCACGAGCATGCGACTGCATGCGGCAAGCGCGACCTAACGTGGTCGCTTGAGCCGTAGGGCCTCGCGGGGCCGGTCCCACTTCGATCGCCAGAGCCGTATGGAGTTGTGCGGAGCTGGTCCAGACATCGCGCGGGGCTCCGAAAAACTGACACTGTTCAAGAATTCCGCGCGGCAACGGCCTGCCGGCCCGCAGCCACATTGAGGCCGTACGCACCGATTTGACGCCGTACGCAGCATCTTGACAACGTACGCCTAGCGCGAACTTCCCGCGGATTTTGCTCGAACTTCACGTCAACTCGTACGGGATCACTCGACCTCCGAGCGGCTCCCGCTTCTGGTTTGGTCGCGCTCGCCGCATGCAGTCGCATGCTCGTGGGATAGGCCCTTTAATCCTACCCCAAATTTGGTTGGTCAGAGGCGAATTATAATATTTGAGCTTAGTTTAGAGATACAACGTGAAAACAGGCCTGTTGAGCCCACCGTGTCCAAGCCAGCCAACCATCCCCCGTACACTGGTTCTATCCTACACACTAGGGACAATGTACAGAAGCCAATTAACCTACAAACCCGCAAGTCATGGAGCGTAGGAGGAAACCAGAGCCCTCCAGAGAAATCCCATGCGGTCACAGGGAGAATGTACAAACTCCGTACAGGCAGGTGTCGAGGTCAGAAGCGAACCCGGGTCTCTGGCGCTGTAAGGCAGCATTTCATCCGCTGCACCATTGTGCTGTCCTTAATGGGCTGAATGGTCTCATGTACGACATCATTCCAGGTAACTTATTTTTTCATTGATCCAAGGGTGTTACTGTTGTGACATGGGCTGGATGGACTGGGCATATTCCCTCACTTTGTCTTTTGATGAAAATCCTGTAGTTTTATATTAACCATTACTTTTCACTTAGATTGAATTAACTAAATTTAAATTCCCCACCTGCCGTGGTGCATTAAGACTTCTGTGTAAGCCTCTGAATTACTAGTTCAGTATCAACCACTATGCTTTGTACTTTGATATTGCTTTACAACTTTTGTTTGAAGTATGTCAGTATTGAGCTGTAGCACATAACATATACAGTGCCCACCATAATGTTAGGGACAAACATTTATTTATTTGCCTCTGTACTTCACAATTTGTTTATACATAGTATTTATACATAGTCCCCCCCATTTCAGGGTATTGCTCAGGTGTGCTCCTTCATGCAGGTATAAGAGAGCCCCCAGCACCTAGTCTTTCCTCCAGTCTTTCCATCACCTTTGGAAACTTTTATTGCTGTTTGTCAACATGAGGACCAAAGTTGTGCCAATGGAAGTCAAAGAAGCCATTATAAGACTGAGAAACAAGAATAAAACTGTTGGAGACATCAGCCAAACCTTAGGCTAACCAAAATCAACTGTTTGGAACATCATTAAGAAGAAAGAGAGCACTGGTGAGCTTGCTAATCGCAAAGGGACTGGCAGGCCAACGAAGACCTCCACAGCTGATGACAGAAGATTTCTCTCTAATAAAGAAAAATCCCCAAACCCCTTTTCCTACAGATTAGAAACACTCTTCAGGAGTCAGGTGTGGATTTGTCAATGACCACTGTCCGCAGAAGACTTCATGAACAGAAATACGGAGGCTACACGGCAAGATGCAAACCACTGGTTAGCCGCAAAAATAGGATGGCCAGGTTACAGTTTGCCAAGAAGTACTTAAAAGAACAATCACAGTTCTGGAAAAAGGTCTTGTGGACAGATGCGACGATGATTAACTTATATCAGAGTGATGGCAAGAGCAAAGTATGGAGGAGAGAAGGAACTGCTCAAGATCCAAAGCATAACCACCTCATCTGTGAAACACCGTGATGGGGGTGTTATGGCCTGGGCATGTATGTATGGCTGCTGAAGGTACTGGCTCAAAGCTAAAAAATGGTCAATTCTTGAGTGGCCAAGTCAATGACCCGATCTGAACCCAATTGAGCATGCCGTTTATATGTTGAAGAGAAAACTGGTGGACTAGCCCCCAAAACAAGCATAAGCTAAAGATGGTTGTAATACAGGCCAGGCAGAGCATCACCAGAGAAGACACCCAGCAACTGGTGATGTCCATGAATCTCAGATTTCCAGCATTCATTGCATGCAAAGGATATGGAACAAAATACTAAACATGACTATTTTCATTTACATGACATTGCCGTGTCCCAAACATTATGGTGCCATGAAATGGGGAGACAATGTATAAACACTGCTGTAATTTCTACATGGTGAAACCAAAACGTATAAAAATGGCTTTTAATAAAATCTGACAATGTGCACTTTAACTACATGCAATTTCTTTTCTATTACAAATCCCAAATTGTGGAGTACTGAGGCAAATAAATAAATGATGTTTTTTTTGTCCCAAACATTATGTAAGGCACTGTAAACTTAGAAATTGCAAAGAATTGTGGACATAGCCCAGACCATCACACAAACCAACCTCCCTTTTATTAAAATCGACAGCCTTCTGTGAAGGTAAGTAAAATCCTGTGAACAATCCTAAGGAAGCAAAATTTTGTTTTCTTTAATATCTGGATTTGCACTAACCTGTTGCACCCAAGTAAAGTGCATCAAGACAGATTGCTCATTTAAAAAGGTCAAGTTGTGAAATGGAATTTAATAAAAACTGCTGTGCTGTCTTGTTTTCTCAATAAACAATGTCATGCAAGTAATTGAAACTGCCAGTCTCTACTTGTCAAGTCAAACTGAAATGAAAGAACAGGTGCAGAGAAATGCTACATTGAAATCACGAGACAGTGATTAAAGTGGGCGGAACCCCAGCCTGCCGAGTTCTGCCCGGGGGTCAAAAAGGCACACAGCACCAGAAGCCAGGGAAGAAGACGGAAGAGACTTGCGGGCGGCAAAACTTGAACAGTAAATCAAAAGGACTGTCCGAAAGGACTGCCGCGATAGCCAGAAAAGGCAAGCAGGACTGATTTTCTACAGACCCGATTGGCAGCCGGTTTTTCACCTGGTAAAGACTAAAACTGCTAAAAACTGCTAAAGACTAATCTGCCAAAATAAAAGGAGGAGAAAATAAAAAAGGTGGAAAAGAAGTGTTTGGTCTGAGTGAATCCAGTTCATCATTTCGGGGTAGATAAATCAAATCCCTTTCAAGCGGGGAATCTGCAAAAACATTAGACTTGACAGTGAAAATCCGTTGTGACCAGGAGATCTGGAAACCTGGAAAGGAGACAATTAAGTCAAAATAAATCATGGCTGATGAAGTTACTGGAAAGTCAGCTGAGCCGCTCAAAGTGGAGAGGACAACAGCAAAACGGGCATTCTCTCGTCTTGTTAACAGCATCATTAGGAACCATAAAGAAATGTCTGAAGAGGAGCTCAGGAACAATTTCAACAAACTCATGCAGGAGGCCGAAAAAGTCATGGAAGCCAATGACGATGTGGAGGCTGGACTAATTGCAGAGCTGGAGGCGGAGCTGGACGCAGATGAGGAAACTGTGTTAACTGAACAGCAAAATGCCGACCTGGCAAAGACTGCAAAGGAGTGCGAGTCAAAACTAAAAGAGGTCAAAGGGCTCATCCAGGACACTCTATGGGCAAACTTTGGAAATGTTGAATTATCCACCTCACTACAGACAGCAGATGGTGCATGTGAACTTGTTGCTGCCACCGCATCATCAAATAACAACCAAGAAGCATATGAATTCATGCTTAACCACCTGCAGAAACTGGTAGAGACTGCAAAGGAGACGTACAGTCGGTGGAAAGGTTGTGTCCCTCTGGATGAGCAAGAGAGCTTCCAGAAACACCTAAGAACACTCGAGCTTCTCGTCCCCAAGCTGGTTTCCAAGAAGGCTGACTTCATACAGGCAAGAATAAAGATGGACGCTGAAGGATTAGCACAAGCGGCGAATGCTTTTAATTATCCTTCACCAGCCATCAGACTGAGGCCCACGGCCCTTCCTAAGTTTACTGGAAACAAGCGTGACTTTTATAGATGGAGGAAGGATTGGGAAGCACTGCAAAAGCTAGGTGAACCCACTGGATCAAATGAGGTGAAGAAGGTTCAATTGCTGGACAGTCTGGAGGACAAAATTACAAGAGACCTCCGCCTCACAAGTTATAACACTGCAGATGATATCTTTCGTGTCCTAGAGAACCGGTTTGGAAATCAAACAGCTATTGCTATTGAGATAGTGGAGGAGCTTCAGAGAATCCCACCTGTCAGAGGACATCAGC
The DNA here is from genome assembly GCF_010909765.2 of Amblyraja radiata. NCBI lineage: Eukaryota > Metazoa > Chordata > Chondrichthyes > Rajiformes > Rajidae > Amblyraja > Amblyraja radiata. The sequence goes on from NC_045958.1 coordinate 119,307,544, forward strand.
CACGTAAAATAGTGGAATTAATTCAAGCTGTGGAAAAGGCGCTTAAGGACTTGAGCGATCTCGGAGACACAGGCGCTATTAAAAATCCACTGATGACAAAATCAATTGAAACCAAGCTTCCAGAAACCCTCAAGAAGGAATGGCTGGTTTATGTAGCTGACAACAGGAATGCTGTGGCACCAGAGAAACGGTTTGACAGTCTCTTGTCATTTCTCAAAGAGCAGGAGAGCATATACGAACAGCTCGAGCAACTGAGGGACGAGGAGCCGAGTAGAAAGGAAACTCGGACTGAACCAAGACATGCCAGAACCAAGTCTACCAAGTCAGGAAATGACCACACAAGTTGTGTAGTCTGTGGGGACGTAAAGCTGTACTTCTGCAAGCAATTTCGAGGGCTAAAGCTGACAGAGAAAAGAGCTGCAGTAAAGAAGTTGGGAGCATGCAAAAAGTGTCTTGAAGTTCATGATGATGGTTCATACTGCAAACCTGCATATCTGTGTAAAAATCAAATCTGCAAGGATGAACAGACTCCTGAGCATCATTTTTATCTGTGCCCCAATTATGAGATGAGGAAAAGCAGTGTGGATCAGAGAAGGAGTAAATTTGGTCCAGAGGAAGATAAAGGCAAGAAGAAATATACAGTGGACCAAGAGGAGTTTTTCAGCAAACTTCCACCAGAGTTGGCAAAACAATGCCGAGATGTGTTCTCCAACACTGCATCAAGAGCCTTCAACACTGCAAAGCATCAGCCAAGCCTCCTAAAGGAAGGTGGACTGCAAGAGCATCCAGTGATTATGATGCTTCTGGAGGTCGTAGCAAATGCTGGACAAAAGGTTGGGACATTAATTGACTTGGCTTCAGATACCAACTACATAACTCACAAGGCTGCGAGTAGACTGAACCTTAGGAGTGAAGACATCACGCTTATCGTCCATGGAGTTGGGGGGATGAAGGTCCTCGTAGAGACGATGCGCTACCTTCTAAAGATCCGAGTGAAGACTCCCAAGGGCACACTCAAGTCGCACCAGTTAGTTTGTTATGGATTGGACAGCATTGCAGATGTTCACAAACATGTGACACCACAGCAGCTGCAAAAGTTCTTTCCAGACGTCCCACTTGAGGAACTTGTGAGACCAAAAGAGATACATTTGCTCATAAGCCATAGAGAAGGTCAGCTAGCACCTCAGAGGATTAGAACAGTTGGAGATCTCATTCTGTGGGATGGACCACTGGGAAAGACTGTTGGAGGTTGTCATCCTGAGCTGTTTGAGAAGCTTACCATGTCAGCCCACATGTCCAAAACACACTTCGCAAGATCAATGAGAGCAGCTGCTTTAAAGTATGAGGAGCTCACTGCCCCAGTCCCTGAGGAACTTTCACCAAACGGACAGGTCGCCGTCAAAGTTCAGAAGTCACGTACATCAACCGCCAATCGGGACTTCTTGGATTGGTGGAAGTGGGATAGCATTGGAGCAGCATGCGAGCCAAAGTGCGGGGGTTGCCGCTGTGGAAACTGCCAGCCAGGCGGAAAAGAAATGACTCTTGCTGAAGAGAGAGAGCTCGAAGTGGTAAGGGAAGGCCTCACCTACGTAACAGGAGACCGTCACAGTAAAGACCCACATTGGCATGCTAGCTATCCTTGGTTGGAAGACCCAGCTTCTCTACCAAATAATAAAAGGACAGTGGATGCCACATTTCTCAGGACGGAGAGGCAGCTATCCAGAGAACGTGAATGGAAAAGTGCCTACACAGCTCAGGTGCACGACATGGTGGACCGAAAGGCTGCAATCAAATTGTCCGAAGACATGATTGCAAACTGGAAGGGACCAGTGTGGTATGTGAGTCACCTTATTGCTCCAAACCCCCACTCTGTCACAACCCCAGTGAGACTAGTGTGGAACAGCAGCCCAAAGTGCAATGGTGTCAGCTTAAATGATTTGCTGATGAAAGGTCCAGACGTCCTCAACCAAATTCGCGCCGTCCTCCTCAGATTCAGAGGCGGAATCTATGCTGCTCTGGGAGACATAAAGAAGATGTATAACTCAGTCTGGTTGGAGGACCGTGAAGTACACTTACACAGATTCCTCTGGCGAGATTCCGAGGACGAGGAGCTGGGAGAGTATGCTATCACAAGAGTGAACATCGGAGACAAACCTGCGGGGTGCATTGCACAGTTGGCAATGCGTGAGACTGCTAATCTTCCTTCTTTTACCCACCTCAAGGATGAGCAGCAAGTACTCCAGAAAGACAGCTATGTTGATGGCATCCTCACATCTCACAACAGCCTCGACTAGTTGAGAATCATCACAGCAAATGTGGAACGAATCCTAAAAGCTGGTGGGTTTGAGCTCAAGCCTTGGGTTCTGTCTGGCCAAAGTGGGAGGAAGGAGGACAGTGATGCTTTAAAGAAAAGCAAAACAAAAAGCATGATCCTACCAAACCAAATGCATGATGATGATAACAAGGCACTTGGTCTGGGCTACATTGTTGAAGAGGACATGCTCCACGTTATGGTGGGAATCAATTTCTCCAAGAGAAAGAAAAAGATGCGGCTTGGTCAAGGCCTTCTACAAGAGCAAATCAAAACTCAGACGCCAAATCCCCTAACAAGAAGAGAGCTTCTCAGCCAGGTAGCAGGGCTATATGACCCCATCGGCATAGTGGCTCCTGTTAAGCAAAAGGGAGCGATTCTAGTATGCAGAGCTTTCCAAGAAGCAAAAGAGGGAAGCTGTTCGGTCAGAGACACATGGGACATGGCACTCTCAGATGGACTCAGGGAGGACGCAATTAAGCTCTTTGAAGAGTACGTACAACTTGGAAAAGTCAAGTTCGTCAGGGCACTGACTCCCTCTTGCTCCGCAACTGAGGACCCTTGGGAATCACCTTTTCTGACGGAAGTGAGCACACCTACGGGGCGGTGATGTACCTGCGATGGGATTCAGACCATGGCCCAATTGTCAGACTTGTGGAATCCAAGGCCAAGTTAACTCCCTTGGACCACAGAGGAGATGCTGTTAAAGCAGAGATGAGCGGAGCAGTGTTCGCCTCACGCTTAAAGAAGTATTTTGAGCTACACAGTCGAATTTAAGTGGAGAAGTGGTATCTTGTGGATAGCCAAACAATCCTTGGTGCAATACAGCGAGAAAGCTACGGATTTCAGACATTCTTCGCCAATCGGATTGGAGAGATTCAAACAAGCACCAACATTCAGGACTGGCGGTGGATTCCTGGCCCACAAAACATCGCTGATGTAATCACCAGAGGTGCCAGCCCTCAAGACCTTGATCTGTATTCGGAGTGGCAAAATGGACCGAAGTTCCTGGTATTGCCTGTGAGTGAGTGGCCAATAAAATCAGCTAAAGAACTGGCTGCCACTGCCAGAGAGAACATCAACAAGTTACAGAAGAAAGCTTTTGTTGCAGCACTATCAAGAGCCAAAGTAGAGAACCAAGAACCGGAACCAACAAACCCAAAGAGACCACCTGCAGGGTCAGCTATTCAGAACCTTGTTGATGTCAAGCGGTTCAGCATTCTAACTCGACTGATCAAGACAGTCGCATGGATTTGGAGAGCAGCGAAGAGGTTTCTTGGCAAGAACAAAGCCCTAAACAATCCAAAGTGGGAGGCCATCTCTTTGACAGGAGTCATTACAGTAAGAGAACGAGAAAATTCAAGATTCAAGATTCAAGATTCAATTTATTTGTCATTTGACCCCTTGAGGTCCAAACTAAATGACGTTTCTGCAGCCATACATTACAAACAAAAAGACCCGATATACAACATAAACTGTGATGGAAGGCAAAAAGAAACTTATCTCTCCACTGCACCCCCCCCCCCCATGTCAGAGTCAAAGTCAAAGCCCCCGGCTGGCAATGGCGATTGTCCCGCGGTCATTAAAGCCACGCCGGGTGATGCAAGGTCGCACACCGGGTCTAGTTGTTAGAGCCCCCGGCGTGCGCTCGCAAAGTCCCGCGGCCATTCCAAGCCGCGCTCCAGGAGCTCTTCAACCCCGCAACTCGGGCGGGAGAAGTCGCCGTTGCGGGAGCCCCGAAAAGCGGTCTCCCTCCAGGGACCCGCGGGCTCCCGGTGCCGCCGTCCGCCAGACCCGCAGTTGCAGCCTCCGAAGCTCCGGAGGTCGGGCCGCAGCAGCGTCCACCACAGCTCCACCGCTCCGGACTCGGCCAGCTCCGCGACGGTGAGTAGTCGGCACTGGAGCCCCAGGTCTTCCTGTTGGAGGCCGCTCCACGTTGCAGCCCCAACGACAACGGAGACCCGACAAAGAAAAGGTCGGGTCTCCCATGCAGGGAGAGATTTTAAAAGTTACCCCCTCCCTCCCCCACCCCCCCACACACACACCCCCCCCCCCAACAGAAAATAACAAAAACTACATAAAAACATAGACAAAAATAATAAAAACGCAGACGGGCTGCAGAGGCCGCTGCTGACGAGAGTCGCGCCGCCTATTTTCTTCTAAAAGACATTTTTGGTGCTGCGCAATTGGGCACAACTTTCCCAAGCACCACAACAGATCGACTGGTAGCCTATAAAGACCAAGATTCTGGCCTGATGATTTGCTGTTCCCATCCTGCCCGTTGAGGCCTGGGTGTCCATGCTGCTAGCTCGGGAGGCTCACAGGGAGAGTCATGACGGAGTGGCTGGGACCTTGCTTAAAATGAGAAGAAAGGCTTGGGTCATAAAAGGAAGGAAACCACTCAGAGAAATGTCACTGCCAGAGACATTGTCTGGTTAAGTGACCAAAATGCACTGAGGGGGCAATTCAAGCTGGGCAGAGTTGTCAGCTCCAATCCAGACCGCAAAGGCATCGTGAGAGACGTTAATGTACGGATCTTTCCAAGTTACTCCATTCCTCTGACAAAGGCTTTGAAAGGAAGGGCAAGGCATTCCACTCAGGGGAAGGAGAGGATCCAAGCCACGACTGTTCACAGGGATGTTAGGCGGCTGGTTGTCTTACTTCCAGTAGAAGAACAAGACAGAAATGCATCAGGAGACCAAGTTCAAACCTAGACTTCAAAGTTTGACTTTAATGCGTCGATCTCCCAAGTGGTTCCATTGGAAGATCGAGTGGGAGGTGTCAAGTCAAACTGAAATGAAAGAACAGGTGCAGAGAAATGCTACATTGAAATCACGAGACAGTGATTAAAGTGGGCGGAACCCCAGCCTGCCGAGTTCTGCCCGGGGGTCAAAAGGGCACACAGCACCAGAAGCCAGGGAAGAAGACGGAAGAGACTTGCGGGCGGCAAATCTTGAACAGTAAATCAAAAGGACTGTCCGAAAAGACTGGCGCGATAGCCAGAAAAGGCAAGCAGGACTGATTTTCTACAGACCCGATTGGCAGCCGGTTTTAGATTAGATTAGATTAGATTAAACTTTATTAATCCCCTTATTCAGGGGAAATTCTGATGTCCTTGCAGCACACTAATAAAAATACAGCATAGCATTCAAAAAGAAGTTCAACACAAAAACATCCCCCCACAGTGATTCCCACTGTGGGGGAAGGCACAAAGTCCAGTCCCCATCCTCATGTCCACCCAAAGTCGGGCCTATTGAGGCCTTCACAGTCGCCGCCACGGCGCCCGATGTTCTCGCCGGGTGATGGTGCTCCGGCGTCGGGAGAACTCCCAGCGGCTTGGGGTGCCAGGAACGGCCGCCTTCCCACCGGAGACCGCGGCTTCCAAGCTAACAGACCGCGCCAGACGGAGCTCCGCACACTGGCGATCTCAGCAAGAGATCCCAGGCTCCGGGATGTAAAGTTCAACGTCGCAGCTGGCCGCTCCACAGAACCACGCTCCACACTGTTCTTATCGGCGGTCCCAGCATACTGGAGTCCCAGCACGGCGATCCAGGAAAGGCATCGCCCGCTCCGCAACAGCGCTCCAGCGCTGCGCCGCCGCCAAAGCCGATGTTCTGCGCCGCCGCCAAAGCCGATGTTCTGGCCAGGTCCCCTCAGGGAAACGTCGCTCCAGGACCCGCTGGTAGGCCGCAAGGACAGGTCGAAGTCGCTGCTCGGAGGAAGGCAACCCCTCCGACCAAGTAGGGACTCGAAAAGCAGTTTCCCCCTTGTCAGTTTCTTTGTTGAACTAAATTAAGGCGCATATTGCAATCAAAAGCGCTTGAACAATTGGTTGGGAAGAAAGCCAAACTGTAAGAAAGACGACTGCGCCTCCTTTTCAAGAGCAGCCAGCTCGTGCAGTTTTCCCCCTTCCCCCCCACCACCCCCCACACATAAAAAGATTAGGCCCCCTGACTACACACTCAACGTACTAAAAATAATAAAAAAGAAGGGAAAAAAACGGACAGCTGCAGGACAGGCAGCCGTTCAGGACAGCGCCTCCTCCGGATTTCACCTGGTAAAGACTAAAACTGCTAAAAACTGCTAAAGACTAATCTGCTTAAATAAAAGGAGGAGAAAATAAAAAAGGTGGAAAAGAAGTGTTTGGTCTGAGTGAATCCAGTTCATCATTTCGGGGTAGATAAATCAAATCCCTTTCAAGCGGGGAATCTGCAAAAACATTAGAAGACTTGACACTACTCAATCTGGCCTTCACAACTACCAGTCGTGGTTAACACTTAATGTCATATTGACTCTAGAAAAAGTCGTAAATTCTACTTCCAAGATTAAACAAAGTGAAAGCAGATGAACATGTAAGACAGAGGAATGTTTGTTTGGTTATCATGAAAAAGCACAGGGAATTTGGATTTGTTTTAGATTTTTTTCCTAAATACTGTCCCGCTTTTGTGGGTAGACACAAAATGCTGGAGTAACTTAGCGGGACAGGAAACATCTCCAGAAAGAAGGAATAGATGATGTTTCGGGTTGAGAAAAGGGTCTTGATGTGAAATGGAGTCTGAAGAAGGGTCTCAACCCGAAACGTCACCTATTCCTTCTCTCCAGGGATGCTGCCTGTTCCGCTGAGTTACTGCAGCTTTTTGTGTCTATCTTCGATGTAAACCAGCATCTGCAGTTCCTTCCTACACATTGCCTTTGAGTATTGGAGGGGGTGGGGAGGAGAGAGGGGGGCATTGAAAATCTTCCCCCTCAATAACTTAGTGTGTGGTCTTACTGACCTAAGAAACTCAAAATAAATATGTTCCTCTCCATTATTTTGGTTATTTTGTTCTGTTACCCGATCAAGATTAAGTCTAATGCTTTTTGACGGTTTTGATTAAGTACCAATTTACCCCATGCGAAAGGCAGTTTCTTCCTGTATGCCTTCCATACCTCTCTTTTAAGATACAACCCGCGCACTTTAGCATTCCTTCCCATTCCCACACTGACCTTTCTATCCTGGTCCTACTCCATTGTCAGAGTGGAGGAACAACAAATTGGAGGAAGAGCACATCATATTTCCCTTGGGCAGCTTACACCCTAGCGGTATGAATATTGATTTCTCTAATGTTAAGTATCCCTTTCATCCTCACTCTCTGTCCCTCTCCCACCCTAATCATTGTACTAGTTTCACTGTTGTCCTGTTGAGTTTGGCTCTCTGCATAACTGTCATCACCAACTCTACAGCCAACAATGATCCTTGATCATCATTGCTTTTTGATTATCTTTCGTTCATTTGTTCTACATACCTTCTACAGTATATCTTTTGTTCTCCTTTCCCCTCACTCTCAGTCTGAAGTAGGGTCTCGACTCAAAACAACACCTATTCTTTTTCTGCAGAGAAGCTGCCTGTCCCGCTGAGTTAGTCCAGCTTTTTGTGTCTATCTTCAGTATAAACCAGCATCTGCAGTTACTTCCAACACTGTTTTAAGATGCAATTGGGCAAACACGTTTCCAGTGACGCTATTTAAATTCCTTTCATTAACATAGAAACATAGAAACATAGAAAATAGGTGCAGGAGTAGGCCATTCGGCCCTTCGAGCCTGCACCGCCATTCAATATGATCATGGCTGATCATCCAACTCAGTATCCTGTACCTGCCTTCTCTCCATACCCCCTGATCCCTTTAGCCACAAGGACCACATCTAACTCCCTCTTAAATATAGCCAAAGAACTGGCCTCAACTACCTTCTGTGGCAGAGAATTCCACAGATTCACCACTCTCTTTGTGAAAAATGTTTTTCTCATCTCGGTCCTAAAAGACTTAAACTGTGACCCCTTGTCCTGGACTTCCCCAACATCGGGAACAATCTTCCTGCATCTAGTCTGTCCAACCCCTTAAGAAATGTGCAAGTTTCTATAAGATCCCCCCTCAATCTTCTAAATTCTTAAGTATTTGACTACTTCACAATAGAGTGGACGTGGAAAGGATGTGTCCAGTAGTGGGAGAGTCTGACTCCAGTAGTAGAAGCAGAGTCCTCAGAATAAAAGGGCGTGCCTTTAGATTGGAGATTTGGATGTATTTCTTTAGCCAGAAGGTGGTTAATCTGTGGAATTCTTTGCCACAAACAGCTGTGGAGGACAAGTCATTGCGTATTTTTAAATTGGTGATTGATAGGTTTTTGATTAGGAAGAGCATCAAAGGTTAAGGGGTGAAGACGGAAGAATCGGGTTGAGGGGGAAAAATAGTTCAGCAATGATCGAACGGCGGAGTGGATCAGGGCAGTGGAGGCCAAATCACTGGATGGATTTAAGAGAGAGTTAGATAGAGCTCTAGGGGCTAGTGGAGTCAAGGGATATGGAGAGAAGGCAGGCACGGGTTATTGATAGGGACGATCAGCCATGATCACAATGAATGGCGGTGCTGGCTCGAAGGGCCGCATGGCCTCCTCCTCCACCTATTTTTTATGTTTCTATGATACAAATGGCGAGATGGCCTAATTCTGCTCTTATGCCTTCTGGTCTTATAATGAATGGTATTATCCATTTATCGGTGTCCATATCTCTCTCATCTGTCCAACCACTGAATTGTCACTTGTTCCTTTTATGTAAAATGACTTTAAAAATATGCAGAAACGACATGATCATCAACTAATGTGCTTTACGCCTCATGGATGAAGCCTTGCAGCAGAAGGGTCTGAAACTACAAGAGTTTTTGGTTTAGTTTGGAGATGTAGGCCCCCGTGGCCAGCGCCGACCAGTGAACCCTGCACCCTAACGCTATCCTACGCACACTAGGGACACTTTACAATGTTATCGAAGCCAATTAAACTACGAACCTGTACATCTTTGGAATGTGGGAGGAAACCGGAGCACCCGGAGGAAACCCACGCAGGTCATGGGGTGAATGCGCAAACTCCATTACATGCAACACACGAGGACAGGATTGAACCTGGGTTCACTGGCGCTGTAAGGCAGCAACTCTACTGCTGCGCCACCGTGCCGCACCAGAGACCAGAATTCTCTGCCTCTGATCTCAAAATCTGTGAAGAACGCCATTGTAGACAGGAGAATAATTTTTTTGGTTGATTTTTGCTTCAGTCTATTGTATTGAAATTCCATTTAATAAAATGCCCAGATCATGTGGTACAACTGAATCTTTGGGTTTTGTCCTTTTGTACTGCTTTCACCTAAAGCAAGAGATTACAATTGACATCAGACACAGCATTTTGGATTTTATTTCGAGTTATAATTTCATCTTGTAGGTTACGTATGTTCTCTTTGGCTTGGTTACTTAAATCCAGATTGTTTCCTTCATCTTGGAAATAAAAAAATTGGCACTTTTGTTTGGATGAATTCCATATTTGTTCAAAATCTCCAGTCATCGAATGCATTGGCCTCATTATCAATGATTCATAGATTCTTGTTTCTTTCCCAGCTTCGCACCAGGTGTTAAAATTTGTGTTTCTGTTATTTTAATCAGCAAAAAATTCACAGTTGGGAGCAGTTCTGGAACAACAGCCTAAGTCCTCTGCTGTTCCAGCCTTTGCTGCCTGATAAAAATCCCACCTCCATTTAAAAACAAAATCCAATCACGCATTCTACAGTGAAAGCCTCTAAATTGTTATAGTAACTCGTGCTGAGAAATTAGATGGGGCATATATCTGGTGTGCTGAAACATGGGTGCATTTAGTGTTAGTGTTGGGAGGAACTGCAGATGCTGGTTTACATCGAAGATAGACACAAAATGATGGAGTAACTCAGCGGGACTGGCATAGAAACATAGAAAATAGGTGCAGGAGTAGGCCATTCGGCCCTTCGAGCCCATTTCAGCCCTTCAATATGATCATGGTTGATCATCCAACTCGGTATCCTGTACCTGCCTTCTCTCCATACCCCCTGATACCTTTAGCCACAAGGGCCACATCTAACTCCCTCTTAAATATAGCCAATGAACTGGCCTCAACTACCTTCTGTGGTAGAGAATTCCACAGATTCACCACTCTCTGTGTGAAAAATGTTTTTCTCATCTCGGTCCTAAAAGACTTCCCCCTTATCCTTAAACTGTGACCCCTTGTTCTGGACTTCCCCAACATCGGGAACAATCTTCCTGCATCTAGCCTGTCCAACTCCTTAGGAATTAAGAGATGCTGCCTTAAGAAGGCAGCATCTCTGGAGAGAAGGAATGGGTGACGTTTCTGGTTCAGACCCTTCTTCAGATGTTAATGCCTGATTGGGCCTGTTGAGTAGCTTTTCCCCTGAAGTAAAATGAGACCTGTGGCCATGCTGGGCAGATTGGGCTGTGTTAATTACAGTTGTCGATTGTGCAGCAATCACAAACTATGTAGTTCAATGGTTTCTTTACTGTCACGTGTACCAGGTACAGTGAAATACATTTTTTGCACACAGCTCAGCAAGACTATCCCTGTACATAAGCACAATTGTACAGAGTAGCTCCGAGTCCATGTGCAAGAGGTGCCATTTTGGCGCTATTTTACAGTCCCAGCTACAGCTGGCCTCAAAGGCCTGCTGCAGTCATTGCCTCCATCCAGTTTACAAGTTATTGGAGCAGAACTAGGCCACTCGGCCCATCGAGTCCACTCCGCCATTCAATCATGGCTGATGTCTGCCTCCGAATCCCATTTTCCTGCCTTCTTCCCATAACCCTTGACACTTGTTCTAATCAAGAATTTGTCAATCTCTGCCTTAGAAATATCCACTGACTTGACCTCCACAGCCCTCTGTGGCAATGCGTTCCTCAGATTCACTACCCTCTGACTAAAGTCCTGTGAGTCAGTTGTCTCTCTCCATGCCTGGCCCTTGTTCCCCGTGGGGGTGGGGGGGCAATTCCCACAGCCGACCTCGAGGGTTTGAAAGGGCCATCAAAGGCACACTCCCTATGGCTGACAGCCAGTCAGATTGCTGGAACACACATCATGGCTGCCATGGAGCGGAGGGAAAAGGAGGAGGGAGCTCTGAGGTTCTCTCAAAGAATCTCTCTACAACTCAGATCAATGACGGAATGGATGTCTAGCACTGGGGACACAGGAGACCTTCCAGGATAATAGTTGGAAGAGGCCAAAAGGAGATGGCCCATGCAGTCTCCTTCAGCAGTTAGTGTCCCAGCAATATGTTGGGCAGCCACGGTGGCGCAGCGGCAGAGTTGCTGCCTTACACGAATGCAGCGCCGGAGACCTGGGTTCGATCCCGACTACGGGTGCTGTCTGAACGGAGTTTGTACGTTCTCCCCGTGACCTGCGTGGGTTTTCTCCGAGATCACCGGTTTCCTCCCACATTCCAAAGACGTACAGGTTTGTAGGTTAATTGGCTTGGTAAATGTAAAAATTGTCTCTAGTGTGTGTAGGAGTATGTTAATGTGCGGGGATTGCTGGTCGGCACGGACCCGGTGGGCCGAAGGGCCTGTTTCCGCGTTGTATCTCTAAATTAAACTAAACGTTTTGAGATTAGAGATATAGCATGGAAACGCCCCTTCAGCGTACTGATCAATGATTATCCGCATACTAGTTCTATCATTGTATCACCCGTTCTCTCATCCGTAGTCTAATTCTATCACTGTAAGGCATCAACTCTACCACTGCGCTACCATGTGAACATTGAAATAAAGTAAAGGTGTCCTACAGATGTCAACTATCCCTATGCAACATCATTGAGGATTCAATCAGTATATCATTTAAAGTGTAGCATGTATTGCATGTTCAAATATTACATCCTTTCTTTCAAATCACATCTTTTAACATTAATATTGGCCGTGTTACATTTATGTTTCTAATAAAAATACGAACATAAACTGTTATTGATATAGTCACTTGTTTCCGTGTTGGTTATTATTACGGTTTGTAAATGGATCGATTGAACCACTTAAATGCTGTTTAAAACAATAATCAACTGGAAGAGTTCTTGTTGTTTGTTATTAAATTCCTATATAAAATTTCATGCCATTTAACGAAATCAAAAAATACTTATATCACTATAATTGAATCTTTCCATTGAAATATCTTCCTTCTGCCTGAAGGTCTTATTTTAAAGTTATTGCAAGACAACCATTATTACTCCAGAAAGCTTGAGTTTAGACAATATTTTAATCTACATCATGTGTAAATGGAAGTTGTAAGAATTTCAGCATGCATTGTGTACACAATTTCAAACGATGCAACAATGGGATGGTTTCCTAACATTGGCTAACAAGAAAAATCAAGTGAGTTTATTGTCATGTGTCCCTGTATAGGACAATGAAATTCTTGCTTTGCTTAAGCACACAGAAAATAGTAGGTATTTACTACAAAACAGATAAATGTGTCCATATACCATGATATAAATATATACACACATGAATAAATAAACTGGTAGTGCAAATAACAGAAAGTGGTTGCTAATAATCAGAGTTTTGTCCGAGCCAGGTTTAATAGCCTGATGGCTGAGGGGAAGTAGCTATTCCTGAACCTGGTTGCTGCAGTCTTCAGGCTCCTGTACCTTCTACCTGAAGGTAGCAGGGAGATGAGTGTGTGGCCAGGATGGTGTGGGTCTTTGATGACACTGCCAGCCTTTTTGAGGCAGCGACTGCGATAAATCCCCTCGATGGAAGGAAGGTCAGAGCCGATGATGGACTGGGCAGTGTTTACTACTTTTTGTAGTCTTTTCCTCTCCAGGGAATTTGTTGTTTTCCAAAATTATTGGGGCTAAACGTAGATACGGAGAGCCGTTTGCGGCGGTACAGCGGTAGAGTTGCTGCCTTACAGCGCCAGGGTTTGATCCTGTCTGTATGGAGTTTGTGCATTCTCCCTGTGACTGCATCGATTTTCTCCGGGAATTTTGGTTTCCTCCCACACTCCAAAGACGTATAGGTTTGCAGATTAATTGTAAATTATCCCTAGTGTGTTGGATAGTGTTAGTGTGCGGGGATCGCTGGTCGGTGTGGACTCGGTGGCCCGAAGGGCCTATTTCCGCGCTGTATCTCGAAACTGGACTAAACTAATCATAAAGCTGTAATCTTCATAAACAGGACAGCTTGTCCCAATAAAAGTGCTGTTACTGCTCTGGGCACCTTTCAGCCCACAGAATCCACGCCGACCAGCGATAAAAATGCTGGAGAAACTCAGCGGGTGCAGCAGCATCTATGGAGCGAAGGAAATAGGCAACGTTTCGGGCCGAAACCCTTCTTCTGAAACCCTTCTGCCTCACCCGCTGAGTTTCTCCAGCATTTTTATCTACCTTCCATTTTCCAGCATCTGCAGTTCCTTCTTAAACATTTAACCTACAAACCTGTATGTCTTCGGAATGTGGAAGGAAACCCACGTGGTCACGTGGAGGACGTACAAACTTCATATAGACAACACCTGTAGTCAGGATTGAACCGGGGTCTAGCGCTGTGAGGTGGCAACTCTACCGCTCCGCCAATGTGCCGCCGCCGTATAGAAATCTACCATTCTGATTGATGACTCATTGGATGATTAAGGTGGTCACAGTACAGACATTATAGTGGTACAGTTAAGGGTCGCCTATCTGTAATCATAATGTGACTTTCAGAAAAATATCAAATAAGAAAGAAGATAGTATGAACACTTTCACTGAATGTAGAGATTATACTGTTGCAATCTGAAATAAAAGAATGATCTTTTATGTCAATCATACAGACCAACTGTGCTGCAAGAAAAGAGGCAAATAGTGATCAAGAATGGCAGGCACCCAGTGATTGACATTCTTATGGGAGAACAGGAGCAATATGTTCCAAATGGCACTGGACTGCAAGTGAGTATCTAATGGAGATTTTCCATGAAAGTTTGCAATAAAATTGATGTATGTGGTTGCTTAATTGGATATCCTTTGCTAGAATGCTGTATAACCAGTTGTGCCGATGTAAACAGCGTTTTAGAGTGTGTATCTTGCATTGGTTGATATTGATCTTCTTACGTATGGCGTGCACAGCCTAAAGTTGTAGGTCAACTTGTTCTATTTGATCTTGTTTGTGCACGTCGGGTTGATTGCATTAGTCGAAACAGGGTGAACCACTTGAAAGTTTCAATCTCCCACCCTGTTGATATTGATGAAAGGGTAGGTTTGGTGACTTACATGCTAAATACTTGGCAAACTTCCTTTGCTGAATTAAGGTAAACATGTGTGAATATGTTCTCAAAGGTAGGGTCAAAGATGGCACAATACTATTGTTCATCATGCTGCATCATGGAGGTGGAAGCAGGCTGTTGGACTGGGCAGGGAGATGATGGATTGATACATTTGAAGAGCTGCATTTGGTAGGAAGAATGAGAACCAAGTTAAATCAGAGAGTACACTCACAACAAAGATTCAAGAAAGAGTCATGAGTTAGATAGAGCTCTAGGAGAGTTAGATAGAGCTCTAGGGGCTTGTGGTGTCAAGGGATATGGGGAGAAGGCAGGCACAGGTTATTGATAGGGGACGATCAGCCATGATCACAATGAATGGTGGTGCTGGCTCGAAGGGCCGAATGGCTTCCTCCTGCACCCATTTTCTATGTTTCTATGTAAAGCAGAAAGCCTTCTATTGTCCATTGGAGGATTATTAGTGTTTAGTTTCCGTTTGGCACGGTGGCGCAGCGGTAGAGTTGCTGCCTTACAGTGAATGCAGCGCCGGAGACCCGGGTTCGATCCCGACTACTGGTGCTGTCTGTATAGCGTTTGTACATTCTCCCCGTGAACTGCGTGGGTTTTCGCCGAGATCTTCGGTTTCCTCCCACACTCCAAAGACGTCCAGGTTTGTAGGTTAATTGGCTTGATAAATGTAAAAACTGGCCCTAGTGGGTGTAGGATAGTGTTAATATGCGGGGATCGCTGGTCGGCATGGGCCGAAAGGGCCTGTTTCCGCGCTGTATCTCTAAACTAAATAAACTAAACTAAACTGATTGTGGAGATGATACTGGGTAGAACCCTCCCAAGGGAGTTTAGTTTCCTCTAATTGTCACTTGTGTTTTTTTTTTTTTGCTCTCTGATGTATCACCTTTTCTTTCAAATTGGACATGATGATACAAACTGCCGATGCTTCTTTGCATTTGTTTTGAACTTGTAGGAACATATGATCCACATTGGCTTCTTTCCATTGCCTTTCACTATCACCTGTGGTTCCCTTTCTCCCATCAATACCATCGCCAACTACTTTCCTTTGTATATCATCTTCCTCCTCCTCCTCCTCCTCCTCCTCCTCCTCCTCCTCCTCCTCCTCTCCTCCTCCTCCTCCTCCTCCTCCTCCTCCTCTCCGATTTATAAAGCCCAGAATTCTGTGATTTTTTCCCCCCCTATTTAGTTTCTCAATCTACCCTGCTACTTCAATGGGCAATGCATACATAGCCACAGCTTTCTGCTTTCTTGAAACCCTGTTAAAATTCTATCCTCTAACTTAACTTGATTCACATTCATCGTACCAAATTGCAACTCTTCAAATGTACCAACATTAATTATATCAGTAATCTCAAGAGATCATAAGATCATAAGACATAGGAGCAGAAATAGGCCATTCGGCCCATCGAGTCTGCTTCACCATTCGATCATGGCTGATCTATTTTTCTGAATTTGTCTGAAGAAGGGTCTGGACCTGGACCGTCGCCTATTCCTTCTCTCCATAGATGCTGCCTCGTCCGCTGAGATTCTCCAGCTTTTTTTGTCTACCTTTGATTGTTCCAGCATCTGTAATTCTTTCTTAAATATTTTTCCCTCTCAATCACATTCTCCTGCCTTCTCCCTGGTACCATTGATACCGCTATTAATCAAGAACCTATCAATCACTGTTTTTGAAAATATCCACTGACTTGGCCTCCAAAGCCACTTGTGGCAATGAATTCCACAGATTCACTATCGTCTGGCTAAAGAAATTCTTCCTCATCTCCACACTTTTATTCTGCGGGTGTGCCCTCTGGTCCTAGACTCTCCCATTACTGGAAGCATCTTCACCATATCCAATCTATCTAGATTTCCTGTTCTAATGGAATATCAAAACATTCAGGCATGAAGTGAAACGTTGATTCTTTAAAAAAAAGAGGCAACCATAAAAAATATAATTGACTACTTTAAAATGTTTTGTTGAGGGAGGATTATACAAGATGGGCATAAAGGTAAACTTTAAATAACAATAGAATAAATAAACTTGTAAGTCACTGTTAAATGGTTTGGTTCAAGGCAATCTTCAACAAGTCTGCACATCAGCTGAACTTGAATATTTCCTGTAAAAAATCCAGAAACATTGGATTTCCAATTATATTGCCAAAAAAAAGATGTGATTGTTTTTTTTGTTGCCTATTTTAATAAAATATAATATATTCAAATTTATAGCTCTCCATCAGATGATATTAACATTTGCCAAAATCATAATTTTACTTCGGAGTCACGTGAGTGACTACGTGAAGAAGAACCCGCCAGGACGCATGCGTGTCATATCGTCTAACGCATTGCGTACGACTGGCAGGGTGGACGCCATTCTCCTGCCAGCAGTCAGATCTGAAGGTAAGTTTTTAAAACTTTTTCCAGGTTTTATCATCCTGCAGGAACCACTACTTAGAGGTCCTGCTAAAACCCGGGGCGAAGTCCGGAGGACCCAATCAAGGGAATACCGGTCACGACCTCGGGCATACCCGAAAACATCGGGGATACCCCCCGACATATAGTCGCTTTTAAGGCCTCAGAAGGCGGGAGCGGCGGCATGGAATTCGCTTCTCGGGCCGCTGGCGTTGGAGCCAGCGGCTTCATACTGGTGCCAGTGGCACTTTCACAGCAGGGATACCCCCCGACAATGTATATCACGGGTATCCCTTTCACAGGGACCGCGGGGATATCCCTGCTGCAGGAACCGCGGGGATACCCAGCACGGCGGGGGGGAAGGCCCGACTACAAGGGAACCCCGGCTGCATACAAGGACCTCGAGACCCCGCAGCAGAAGGTTTAAAACAGGACCTGCAGGTAAATTCTTTACTCTCAGGTTGTTTAGTTCTATTTCTGTGAGGATGTGTTACAGGAAAGGAACCATGGACTAAGTCCAAATGGAGACTGACTGCGGAGGACCGCGGGAGTGTGGACAGTCAGTAGCGGTTGGCTACACCTGGACCGCTAATCGATCATCAGTCTCCGACCTGGCACCTGCACAGTTCGGATTCGACACAGACTGGCGGGAAGGCCAAGCAAAAAGTCGGACAGGCCGAAGACTCGGACAAGTCGGGCTGTGAAGACTCACCGCCAGCGGGAGCAACTGTGATCGCATATCCCGCATGGAGCGGTTGATGGAGCAGATGTTCCAATGTGACATGCTCCGGTATATGGAGTCTAGTCACCATGGGGCCCTAGGACGCCCAAGGCAGCACCTTATTGAGGGCTGCATAATGCATCTCCCTCGACAGAGGGGAGCATTAGGAGTCACTTCTGGGCTGACTCTGAAGACGGGTTTGGCTGAAGATACCACAAGTGTGCAGGAGGTGCAGGAACAACACAACCAGCAGCAGGAGCTCGACGAGGGCCATCGGGCTCATTAAGACCACATCACAAGACCTCACATCTCCGGTGGCAGCACCCCTACACACCCACCAGCAAACCACGATGCACTGAAACTGGTGAAAGCTTGAAGGCCGTAAACCAGAACAAAGGTCTTTTTTAGGCCACAGCCCAGAACGGCCTTCCTGGAAGATGCGCCAACCCCGTACTCGAGCTCCTCTACCTCCCAGGAGCAGAAGTACAAAATCATGCACACATGGTTGAGGCAGCTCCTGGGTTGGGTTGCATAAGTCCTCCCATTCGGATAAAGGTATGGAGCCACATCGATGATGTCTCCTGTCACGGATACAAGTTGGTAATACTTAAACTGGTTTGAATATTTACACTGGTTTGGGATAACGTAAGATTAGTTTATACTGCACAACAGGTATGGTTGGAGTTGCCTTTCAAGGCAGGCTCACAATATGGGATGTGGACTGATCATTGTCAACAGCCTCAACCCGCATGTGCAGTATAGACATTTCTGAATAACTTCTATGTGATCATTTCCTCTCACAGGGTTGAAGATATTTGAAATTTAACTGGATGAGGCAATGATACACTCAGTAGCGTTGCAAAATGGGCTAACTCCAGTTTCCAGATTATTTACCAAATCACTACAATCAGTGCTTCGACAGCACAGAGCTAACAAATAAGTGGCATGGCCAATCTAGATGATATTGAACATACTGTATTTTACTAAATTAGCCTTATCAGCCATATTTGAGAAATTGGTTCTCACCCGTCCAGTTAAATTCAATTTAAGTTGATACCAACTGAAACTATTGATTATTGGGATACAATCAAACCATTTATTTGTCTGGGATCAGCTCTGAGACAAAAGATTAGACCTCTGCTATTCTCAGCTGAAACTAACATAGTCACAATGATGGACGAACAGTATTCAGCGTTGCTCCACTAAAAACCTCTCATCTGTAAATCTTCAGTCATTTCCAAACTGATGCTATTGCCCAAAGATGGGAAATCTACTAATACCATCTCTAGTTATGGAGGCAGATGGGATTAGCATGAGTTATCAAGTGTTCAGTTATGGTATCAACTGCCAATGGACACCAGGTGCATTCTGTGCATTAAAGGGCGTGTGGATATGCATAACCTGCATGCACAAGTCCAAGGTGATACACTTTGGTGGTGGTATATATTAATCACAAAGGTTCAATCAAATCAAAGTATCCGGTGATAGTTTTACTTAACCGCATTTAGCACTGGTGTATTATCATGCAAAATCAATGACAACACAGAATGAATGTGTGATCACAAAGTATTTAATGACATTGTGGATCGATGGAACACTAACGATTGAAATGCTTGCATCCAGGCTCAATCACCAGTTGCAAAAAATACGAGGCATATTAGTGGCGAAGGGTGCATTCTCGCTACACTAGGGAGGAATGTTCTTTTATGTCTTCCTCCATTTGGCCTCAATAGACGGGTCTTGCAAAATACAGCAAGATTCCCGCTTCCGGGTTTTCATAGCACCTGTCTGGGTTATATACCCATGGTTCCCGCTGATGTGGGGAATGAGCATAAAACCTTACATGGTTATTTCCAGACAAAAAAGATGCTGGTTCAGTTGTGATGTTGAAACCATCCTCTGCATGATATAATCAATTCATAAACTTACAGACTCTGAGAGACCGTTTCCTGCGGCTCGGGTTGTCAAACCATAAGCATTAGGAGTGCCCACTGCAGATTGCAGGGATAGCACCAAATAGCAGCAATCTGCATAGGAGATGGGAAGTATTGTTTATTCTTCTTTACGTTTAACTCGGCACGGATGACTGACACATTGAAATTCAGTTTTATGGGAATATAACATCAAGTTAAAATTCCATTTACTGTGCCTGAAGTACCTCCTCATCATTTGGCTGCGGAGAATATAAACCACTCTGTCCGGTCTCACCCTCTGACATCTAGATTATGAAGGGTATCGTCAACTAAAAACCTCCTAGGCCTAGGGAGGCAGAGATATGGGTTGTTAACATTGTGCTACGTCACATCGCCGATAGGCACCAGCAACATCCCTGTCCTTGGTCAAACTCACGTACTAGTGGTTATGCCATGGCCCTGAGTACAGCGCTACGGGTCCAGTCATTGCTACACTGGATAGGATGATCATATCTGCGGGCTATAATAACATGTTTTGTTCATGATAAATCAAGCAGAGCAGACAGGGACACAGACCAAACTAGATGTTGCATATCCCATGGACCTTGGGTTGCGTGTGATCACGCATCTGTACCAGTATGTCAAGGTCCCTAAGAGCCTTATAGACTCTGACTAGCAATATTGTTAGTTACATGAAACCTCGTTAGAAGGAATCACTACGAACCTTCTCCAGAGAGTTAAATGGGTCTGGCATATATAGGAGTGTACATTGAAATTGAGTCTCACTCTACCAGGACCGCTATACCTCAGTAGCAGGGTTATGGACCACATCCTAACGGCTGCAGGATGGTCAAACTATTAAACTGTACAAATATTCAGAATAAATCTATTGCCAGATCGGGGGTATTTGCCAACTCTATGTTAGGTATGGTTCAGGTTGAGGGAGGTTACGATTCCCACTATTGTTCATTAATAGCATCAACATGTCTATATCTATGTCATGTCTGAATGCAATATTAATGTTCACTCATCATTGGCCCACTAATGTTGTGTATGACGCCTGGACTCGTTTCCACGGCATGAAATCACAGAGCTTTAAAATCGTCACGTAGTCACTCACGTGACTCCGAAGTAAAATAGTAAGATTAAACGAGAACTTACCAGTTTGAAGTTTGATCTTTATTTTATGAGGAGTAACGTTGAGGGATTACGTGCCCTCCACGCCCACCCTCGATCATAAAGTTCAACTGGTATCCTATTTCTCTAATCTTACTATGTTCAGTTCATTTACTGTTGTCTGTGATTTCACACCGCTGCGTTGAAGATTGACACGCATGCGTCCTGGCGGGGTCTGCACGTAACCCCTCAACGTTACTCCTCATAAAATAAAGATCAAACTTCAAACTGGTAAGTTCTCGTTTAATCTTACTATTTTACAGCATAAAAATATTCAAGTAAGTAAAGGCTCATAATGAAAGGCCTCAACCTCAGCTAGGCGACTGTTCATAGAAACATAGAAAATAGGTGCAGGAGGAGGTCATTCGGCCCTTTCGAGCTAGCACCGCCATTCATTGTGATCATGGCTGATCGTCCCCTATCAATAACCCGTGCCTGCCTTCTCCCCATATCCCTTGACTCCACTAGCCCCTAGAGCTCTATCTAATTCTCTCTTAAATCCATCCAGTGACTTGGCCTCCACTGCCCTCTGTGGCAGGGAATTCCATAAATTCACAACTCTCTGGGTGAAAATCTTTTTTCTCACCTCAGTCTTAAATGACCTTCCCTTTATTCTAAGACTGTGGCCCCTGGTTCTGGACTCGCCCGACATTGGGAACATTTTTCTGCATCCAGTCCTTTTATAATTTTATATGTTTCTATAAGATACCCCCTCATCCTTCTAAACTCCAGTGAATACAAGCCTAGAATACAACACTGTTCGAGAGACAGGATCAGACAGAAAAAAAAATCCCTCATTTTTGCAAAGTTTCTCTAGTTGTTGCTTGTACTGACAATGCAGGCGTTATTTCTGAAGGGATTTAACGTGATACAAACAACAACCAGAACAGGTTAACCCTTGACTTGACAAAACAGAGAACTTTGCCAACAGTTGATATCCGCACAGGATGTCAGAGCTTGAAACTGGCATTCAACAGATTTCACACATAGTGAGAAACAAATGTAATTTAAAGACTACTGAATTATTTCCCTAGATTAAGGTGGCACAGTGATAGCTGCCCCCTTACAGCTCCAGAAAACTGGATTTGCTCCTGACTCGGGGTACTGTCTACACGGAGTTTGCATGTTCTTCCTGTGACTGCGTGAGTTTTCTCCGGGTGCTCCGGTTTCCTCCCACACTCCAAAGACGTACAAGTTTGTAGGTTAATTGGCTTCAGTAAGTTGTAAAATTGTCCCCAGTGTATGGCGGTGATCGCTGGTTGGCGTGGACGCGGTGGACCGAAGGGCCTGTTCCCGCGCTGTATCTCTATCTGGAGTCTGAAGGAACGGCCGTTAGAAAGCGTGAGACAGGCTACGTCAGTAAGAGGATCTCAGATTCAGATTCAGATTCAGATTCAATTTTAATTGTCATTGTCAGTGTACAATACAGAGACAACGAAATGCATTTAGCATCTCCCTGGAAGAGCGACATAGCAAATGATTTGAATAAATAATAATAAGTGATAATAAGTGTCCGGGGGGTGGGGGGGTGATTGGCAGTCACCGAGGTACGTTGTTGAGTAGAGTGACAGCCACCGGGAAGAAGCTGTTCCTGGACCTGCTGGTCCGGCAACGGAGAGACCTGTAGCACCTCCCGGATGGTAGGAGGGTAAACAGTCCATGGTTGGGGTGAGAGCAGTCCTTGGCGATGCTGAGCGCCCTCCGCAGACAACCCTTGCTTTGGACAGACTCAATGGAGGGGAGCGAGGAACCGGTGATGCGTTGGGCAATATTCACCACCCTCTGCAATGCCTTCCGGTCGGAGACAGAGCAGTTGCCATACCATACTGTGATGCAGTTGGTAAGGATGCTCTCGATGGTGCAGCGGTAGAAGTTCACCAGGATCTGAGGAGACAGATGGACCTTCTTCAGTCTCCTCAGGAAGAAGAGACGCTGGTGAGCCTTCTTGATCAGAGTTGAGGTATTGTGGGTCCAAGAGAGGTCATCGGAGATGTTGACTCCCAGGAACCTGAAGCTAGAAACACGTTCCACCTCCGTCCCGTTAATGTGGATGGGGGTGTGCGTGCCGCCCCTGGACTTCCTGAAGTCTACAATGAGCTCCTTGGTCTTCTTGGAGTTAAGGGCCAGGTTGTTGTCAGCGCACCATGCTGCTAAGTGCTGGACCTCCTCCCTGTAGGCCGACTCATCGTTGTTGCTGATGAGGCCAATCACCGTTGTATCATCTGCATACTTGATGATGGTGTTAGTACCATGTACAGGTGTGCAGTCATAGGTGAAGAGGGAGTAGAGGAGGGGGCTCAGCACACAGCCCTGTGGAACGCCGGTGTTCAGGGTGAGGGTTGAAGAGGTGTGCTTGTCTAACCTAACAGACTGGGGTCTGTTGGTTAGAAAGTCCAGTATCCAGTTGCAGAGGGAGGGATCGATGCCCAGGTTACCGAGTTTGGTGATCAGTTTAGATGGTATAATGGTGTTGAATGCTGAGCTGTAATCGATTAACAGCATTCTTACGTAAGTGTCTCTGTTGTCGAGGTGGGAGAGGGCGGAGTGAAGTGCCGTTGAGATGGCATCCTCCGTACTCCTGTTCTTGCGGTAGGCAAACTGATAGGGATCCAGTGTGGGGGGTAGGCAGCTATTGAGGTGTGCCAGGACCAGCCTCTCGAAGCACTTGGTGATGATGGGGGTAAGTGCAACTGGGCGGAAGTCGTTGAGGCTTGCCGCAGTGGAGTGTTTTGGCACTGGCACGATGGAGGTGGTTTTAAGGCACGTAGGGACAACTGCTTGGGCAAGTGACAGGTTGAAGATGTCAGTCCAGACGTCTGTCAGCTGCGCAGCACAGGCCCTGAGCACGCGCCCGGGGATGCCGTCAGGGCCAGCAGCTTTACGTGCATTAGTCCTACTCAGTGCCACGAATACGTCGTAGGGGGTGAGTGTGAGGGGTTGGTGATCGGCAGGTAGCACAGCCTTGATGGCTGTCTCTAGATTGTCTCTGTCGAAGCGGCCATAGAAGTGGTTAAGCTCCTCAAGGAAGGAGGCGTCGCTGGATGTGGGGGTGGTGTTGGAGGGTCTGTAGTCCGTGATGGCCTGGATGCCTTGCCACATGCGTCGGGGGTCGGAGTTGTTGTTGAAGTGCTCCTCAATCCTGAGCTTATGGCAGTGCTTGGCCTTCTTGATGCCCCTCTTCAGGTTAGCCCTGGCTGAACTGTAGGCTCGAGCATCGCCTGACCTGAAAGCGGTGTCCCGTGCTTTCAGCAGTAGCCTGACCTCGCTGTTCATCCATGGCTTCTGATTCGGGAATATGGTCACCTGTTTGAGGGAGGTGATACTATTGATGGTGGAGTTTATAAAGTCCAGAACAGAGGATGTGTAGGAATCAATGTCCGTGTGGGAGTCAAGGGTGGCCTGGGCTGCAAACGCCTTCCAGTCAGTGTTTCCAAAACACTGCTGAAGTGTGAAGTCCGCTTCCTCTGACCAGACTTTAACTGTCCTCACAGTTGGTTTAACCCGTCTGATGAGTGGGGAGTACTTAGGGAGCAGGAACAATGAGACGTGATCAGACTGACCAAGGTGGGGGAGGGGGGTGGCTTTGTAAGCTTCAGCCATGTTGGTGTAGACTTTGTCCAGTGTCTTGTCTACTCTAGTGGGGAAGGAGACATGTTGGTGGAATTTGGGGAGTACAGGCTTCAGGTTAGAGTGATTGAAGTCACCCGCAACAATGAAGGCTGCCTCGGGGTTGTGCGTCTGTTGTTTGCTAATGGCAGTATGCAGCTCTTTCATTGCAAGCTTGGCATTAGCATCAGGAGGGATATAGGCTGCAGTCACAACAGTGGAGGTGAACTCTCTGGGCAGATAGAACGGTCTGCATCTAACCAAGAGGAACTCAAGGTTAGCTGAGCAGTGACTCTCGATGATGGTGGTGTCCGTGCACCATGCTTTATTTACATAAATGCACAGACCCCCACCTCTGGTCTTACCGGAGTCTGATGTCCTGTCCGCTCGGAGTAAATGACGCCCCGATAGCTGGATGGCGCTGTCAGGAACGTCAGTGTTGAGCCAAGTTTCCGTGAAGATCAGGATGTTGCAGTCCTTGATCCAGCTGTGGGAGGTGATCCTTAGCCGGAGTTCGTCCATTTTGTTTGCCAGTGAGCGCACGTTGGCGAGGAAAAGGCTAGGAATCGCCACCCTGTGTGGGGCTAGCTCTAACCTGGCCTTTAACCCACCTGTGAATCTGTGAATATACACAATGCACATCTGTTATTTAACTCTTCCTCGACTCGACATCAGACCCCTCTCGTGAGAAATGGTTCTCTAAGAATTTTACAGTACTTTCCATGACTTCACAACCTCCATCTTTGGGATCTACTCTTCCTACCACCTCAGTTCTATTTTCCATTCCCTCAGTTTCTCAGTCTGTGTCAAATCTTTTCTGATGACGCCATTTACCATGCCAGTTCATTGGATACATTTTTATTTTTCTTCAACCAAACTAAAATTAAAGACCACATTAAGGAGCATTAAGGAGCAGTTCAGATTGGAACTGTTTATTTTTAGTTCAACATTAGGTCATCTGGTTTCACTTGATCAGAGACATTTCCTTTGTTCTAACCCCTCCTTCCATCTTCTTTGCTACCGACAATAAAACTTGTTTTCTCTCTTTACCAGTCTCAGATGCAGATGAATTGTTTCTCTTTTCACAGATATGCTCAAACCGCTGAAGGTTTCCACCATTTTCTTTTTCATGTTCTTGAAGTTCTGTTTATTTTTAATTTTGTCCCCAGCTTTCTAAACGTTCTCAGGAGAACATCATTGTTAAGAATACCTACGTTACCAATTCATTTGTGGATCACTAAAATAGGTTCTCCCACCTCTCCATGCTGTTCTCCGCATGCAACAAGATTCTATAAAGGAAAAGTATCTATTTCTTTAAAATAAGCGCAATCTACCTGCCTCCTTGTATCTCCATGAAGCATGTAACTCCCTCGTGATGGTACACAAAAATGCTGGAGAAACTCAACGGTTGCAGCAGCATCTATGGAACGAAGGAAATAGGCAACGTTTCGGGCCGAAACCCTTCTTCGGGGTTTCCCGTCTTCAACGAAACGTTGCCTATTTCCATCGCTCCATAGATGCTGCTGCACCCACTGAGTTTCTCCAGCATTTTTTTGTACCTTCGATTTTCCAGCATCTGCAGTTCCTTTTTAAATACTTCCCTCGTGGTAGTGTTTAAACTGACTGGTCTGGTTTTTATTGTATTTTGGGGAAACTGACCCACAGGGTGATGAATCGCAGACTTGAAATTATAAATTAAATATTTAGTTTAGTTTAAAGATACGGGGTGGATACAGGCCCTTCGGCCCACCATGTTCGTGTCGACCAGCGATCACCCATGCACTGGTTAGATCCTACACAGTAAGGACTATTTACAGAAGCCAATTAACCTACAAATCAGCACGTTTTGGGGATGTGGGAGGAAACTGGAATACCGTAATGGGGAGAAGGCAGGAGAATGGGGTTAGGAGGGAGAGATAGATCAGACACGATTGAATGGCGGGGTAGACTTGATGGGCCGAATGACCAAATTCTACTCCTATCACTTATTAACTAATGACCACCTGGAGCAAGCCCACATGGTCACAGGGAGAACGCACAAACTCCATACAGACAGCACCTGTAATCAGAATCAAGCCCAGATATCTGGAGCTGTAAGGCAGCAACTATACCTCTGCGCTTCAGTGTTGCCCCCTTTTGCTCAGAAATTTCAGAGGATAATTTTTATATATGCAGCAATGATAAGGCGCAAACTATGCTATGTTGAAAGATTGATATAAGATTCTCAAGGTCCAGAGAGATTAAATTCTAAAGCATTTCATATGGAAACAGTCCTGCTGTTGGGATTTTTTTTCTCCACCACTTAGATTGATTGGAAAGGTTTAGAAAAAAATAATTGATGTAGTTGATAAATGAAAATATAAACATATTACCTTTTTATTCCAACTGCTCTTAATAGTTAGAAAATTATCTAGAGAATATAATTTGGAATATTCCTGAGTTGAAATAATGTTTTGATTTTGCATGTCTGTGAAACAAGTTTCATTTCTGTGCCTGGCACTTGCAACTTGTGGGAAGGCTGCCATTTGAAAAAAAAACCCTCTTGATTTTGCACCAGATATTATTGCTGTGGGAATATGGAAATATTGAGACACATCAATCCTCTGATCATTTATTTTTTCGTTGGAACTAAAGCCAATCAATGGGTGGAGTTGAGACCAATGTTTTCATGGAAAGCAACATGTAGCAACAGAAAATGGTTGAAATCCTCTGGAGTTTAGGCAGCAGATGCGAATTAATGCCCCTGTCCCACTAATGCCCCTGTCCCACTAAGGAAACCTGAACGGAAACCTCTGGAGACTTTGCGCCCCACCCAAGGTTTCCGTGCAGTTCCCAGAGGTTTTTGTCAGTCTCCCTACCTGCTTCCACTACCTGCAACCTCTGGCAACCACCTGCAATCTCCGGGAACCGCACCTGTCCTTGGGTGGGGTGCAAAGTCTCCAGAGGTTTCCGTTCAGGTTTCCTAAGTGGGACAGGGGCATAAGGTAATAAATTAATGTGATAGGAGAAGAACTAGGCCATTCGGCCCATCAAGTGTACGCTATTCAATCATGGCCGATCTATCTCTCCCTCCTAACCCCATTCTCCTGCCTTCTCCCCATAACCCCTGACACCTGTACTAATCAATAATCAATAAAGAAAAAGAGAATTAAAATTTCTCTTCAATCTATTTTCAGAATTTGGTGAGTCCACCATTGTTTCAGACAGCACGTTTAATGCCTTATCTATACTGTGTGTTTATTCATTCCTACGAAAGGTCGTTAGCCAAAAAGACGAACCCTGTTTCTTTCTGCACAGAAGCTGCCTGACTTACTGAGTATTTCCAGCAATGTTTGTTTCCAATTCCAATATCAGCAGTTGTTTCATGCCTGCTGCTGTAAATAGGTTGTGAGCATGTCTAATCATTCTTGTGTATATTATGCACCAGTACTTATTCAATGCCTATTGAAATCTGTTTGAAGATGATTGGGTTTATTTCCAACAAGTATAACATTTACAACGCTGCTACCATGTCCACGGTTTACGTAATGTCCAACTTTTTCCACATAGACTAGAGCATTGTTAGAATTACACAACTGCGGTGAGGATTATTCTCCCCTCTGTCAATTAAACAGTTGCTGCCGTGCACACTAATCAGTAATATTAGAAGGTACACAAAAAAGCTGGAGAAACTCAGCGGGTGCAGCAGCATCTATGGAGCGAAGGAAATAGGCAACGTTTCGGGCCGAAACCCTTCTTCAGACTGAGAGTCGGGAGAGGGGAACTAGAGATATAAACATGTAATCTTTGCCAAACATGAAGCCAAGGCCAACTCATCTACCTGCACATGATCCCTATCTCTCCATTCCTGGATATCCATGTGTGCATTCAAAAACCTCTTCAATGCCACTATCGTATCTGCTTCCACCACCACCACCCCCGCAGTGTGTTCCAGGCACCTACCACCCTCTGTATAAATCGGGCATTAAGACCTTTGTCATGGAAGGTAAGGACTTATTCAAAACGAGAGCTAGGGCATTGTGAACATTTGAAATTTTGAAGGAATTAATTTGGTGAAATTAATGTCATCGTCAAAGCAACAGTAATTTATTAATAATGAAATGTATCCATAGTGAAGAAATCATTCTATGGGCAAACAACTTCAATTTTATCTGAGGATGTGGGTGATTTTTTTTGTTAACCTGGTAACAGTCCTGGTGTAAGCCATTTAATTCTTGAAGCCAAATAAAATGTTACCTTCAATGGTTAATGAAGGTGTGAATAGTGATGATGATTTTAAAGGAACGTAAAGCCAGTGCGAATTGTCCTATAAATCACAGCCAGCTAAGACTGAGGACATATGCAGCAGAGTCTGAAAGAATTAAGAGTAGGAGGTGCAACTTGAAACATGTCCCTAATCCCTTTATGTATGTTGCGCGTTGGATAAATTGAATGGAAATTGATGGCCTAAGGTTTTTGGCTTTGATTATGTTCCCAGAGATTGAGTTGGACGTCGAGAACAGATGTTCCCAGCTCAGATTTCCCTCTCATTGTTGAAAGGCAGCTGATGTGTTGTTTAACGTTACCAGCAGTAACTGTAGATGGATAGCACAAAATCTGCCTCCGTTGTGTAGCCTTGTGCTCTTCTGGCACTGTAGATTCTGCAGACACCGAGAAACTTAGAAACGAGATCCCTCCTGGCATTTTAAACAAAACTTGTATTTAAAAGGCAAAATCCATGGACGATTGGAGGGAGTGTCCCTTCTCTGCTTGTTCTCTCTCTCGCTCCGTGTGATCTCCCTCCCCTGTGGACGGCTCCACCTTGCTCCAGAAACTGGTTCTGAATTAGACCAATCCCACACATCCTGGTGACCCCTCAGCACTGGGATAGATTAAACCCTGGTTGTATAACATTTAAATTTGATGCTCTTGTTTAAATATTCCGGATGCAAATAAAAAAAATAAATTTGAAGCCAGCAAACGGTCTAAATAAGGGACAAATTCCCAACGGCAATTCGTTGACCGACTTGGATGATGAGTTGGCCCTGCTGCTGGACTGCACACAAAGCCCAGCCGGCGGGCCAGCTGAGGAGTTTTGGCCCGGGCGCCGGACTTTGCGCGCAACATCGCGCAGCCCTGGCCAAAGCTCCTCAGCTGGCCCGCCGGCTAGGTTTTGTGTTCTGCTGCACGCAAATTCCGGCCACCCATCCAACAAACCAATTGAGCCCAATATACGGGATCTCCCGGCTAATACGGGACAGTTGGCAACCCTATGTGCTAGTCACAGAAGTAGATCTGCAATCACACGTTACAATCACTCCACTCATTTGAAATTGGACTGAACATTGAAGAAAGTGCAGTTTATTTTCAAGTTGGGTGCTATCCTACGTGGTGGGAATAGTTTTAATAACCATCTTAATACCTGGATAGAGGATGCATTAAAGTTTGACCAACTCATTAACGTATCGAGTGGTACAGTGTTAGAGTTGCTGCCTTACAGCGCCGGAGACCCGGGTTTGATCCTGACGACTGGTGCTGTCTGTACGGAGATTGAACGTTCTCCCTGTGACCGCGTGGGTTTTCTCCGGGTGCTCCGATTTCCTCCCACACTCCAAAGCTGTGCAAGTTTGTATATTAATTGGCTTCTGTAAATTGGCACAAGTGTGTAGAATTGGACTGGTGTATGGGAAATCGCTAGTCATCAAGGACTTGGCGGGCCTAAGGGCATGTTTCCATTGCCGTACCTCTAGAACTAAAACCCAGAGCTCGCCTATCTGAGCAAATATCATACATTATTCTGGGTCTGGTATGTGTACGCTTCCAGGTGTATGGGTTGAATGGGGAATTCCTTGGTACAGACTGGCTCCATGGTTTGGAAGTTTCTGGCTAAATTTATTGATTTAATATGTAAGATTACTTTCAAGATCATGACAATATGTTTGGACCAATAACTAGAAAATAAGAGTTGCTGCCTTACAGCGAATGCAGCGCCAGGGACCCGGGTTCGATCCCGACTACGGGTGCTGTCTGTACAGAGCTTGTACGTTCTCCCCGTGACCTGCGTGGGGTTTTCTCCGCGACCTTCGGTTTCCTCCCACACTCCAAAGACGTACAGGTTTGTAGGT
The DNA here is from genome assembly GCF_010909765.2 of Amblyraja radiata. NCBI lineage: Eukaryota > Metazoa > Chordata > Chondrichthyes > Rajiformes > Rajidae > Amblyraja > Amblyraja radiata. The sequence continues at coordinate 119,337,850 of NC_045958.1, forward strand.
TAATTGGCTTGGTAAATGTAAAAATTGTCCATAGTGGGTGTAGGATAGTGTTAATGGGCGGGGATCGCTGGTCGGTGCGGACCCGGTGGGCCGAAGGGCCTGTTTCCGCACTGTATCTCTAAATTAAACTAAACTAATGCGGGTGTGCAGAGCATTGAACATGCTTCTTGGCTTTTGTAACTATTCAAAGGTCCTCTCCGTACAGACTGTTAATGATTGTTTTTCATGGGCCTTGTTTCACAGGGCGATGGACAGAGAGCTATGGTCATTACTGGGCCCAACATGGGAGGAAAGAGCTCTTACATTAGACAAGTAGCCATGATCACTATTATGGCACAAATCGGGTCGTATGTCCCGGCAGAAGAAGCGGTGATTGGTATTGTGGACAACATATACACAAGGTATGATTTCACTTTCTCAAAGTAAGTGGGTACCTCTCAATGAGAATTCAATTCTGTTTTTTTACTATAACACTTTAACTTCCCTGAGGGATTATGTGACTGAAACACAGCAAATGTTTTGTTTAATCTCTGTGTACATTTTACATCTAAAGTGAGATTTTATACTTGTGAAGTTCGAATGTAGAGCCTGGGACTTGAAAACAAATGAAATTATGCATCCAATTTGGGGGGGAAATCTGTTTGCTCTCTTTCACTAACTTAGTTTAGTTTCGAGACACAAGATGGAAACAGGCCCTTTGGCCCACCGAGACCACGCCGGCCATCCATCACCCGTTCACTCGATTTCTATGTTATCCCTCATTCTCATCAGTTCGCTACACATTTGGAACAATTTTACAGAAGCCAAATAATCTGCAAACACACATCTGGGATGTGGGAGGAAACCCACCTGGTCACAGGACATGTGCAAACTCCACACATACAGTACCCAAGGTCAGGATCGATCTGGGGTGTCCGAAGTGCTGAGGCAGCAGCACTACTAGCTGCGCCACTGCTTATAAGGTCATAAGTGATAGCAGAATTAGGCCATTCGGCCCATCGAGTCTGCTCCACCATTGAATCATGGCTGATCTATCTCTCCCTCCTGACCCCATTCTCCTGCCTTCTCCCCATACCCTATGACTCACAGTTCTGCCTACTATCCCGAGTAGTTCCACATGGTGGAGGAACATTTCCTTCCGCTTCAGCTCTGAAGTGATTGGGGGCAAGTGTGGGACATAGTTCTGCAGATGGGGCAGGGGGTGCTCGATGGGAAGAATGAATGTGCTCTATGGAAAATAGTGTGCTCCTTCTGCCATTTACTTTGAACTTCTGTGCGGTTCCAATGAGTGGATTTGTGGTCTCAATGCCATCCTAAATATTCTCACTGCATTTTGAGTTGTCATGGGCTAGGGATTTTCAGGGATTGGCAGGGAGTTCCATGTTCTCAAGGTGGCTTTGAGAATGCGTATGAATAATTACATCAATCTGCCAGGTAATTTATTAGTGAACAAGTTTATCGAAGGTAGACACAAAATGCTGGAGTGACTCAGCGGGACAGGCAGCATCTCTGGAGAGAAGGAATGGTTGTCGTTTCGGGTCGAGACCCTTCTTCAGGCTGATGTTCTTGTTCAGGGAGTTTGGTATTAGGCATGAAAATGATATTATAAAAAGGAACTGCAGATGCTGATTTTCTACCAAAGATAAACACGAATGTTGGAGTAATTACGGCACGGTGGTACAACGGTAGAGTTGCTGCCGTACAGTGCCAGAGGCCGGGGTTCGATCCTGACTGCAGGTGCTGCCTGTCGGGAGTTTGTCCGTTCTCCCCGTGATCTGAATGGGGTTTTCTCCGGGACCTTCAGTTTCCTCCCACACTCCAAAGACGTACAGGTTTGTAGGTTAATTGACTTGATATAAATGTAAATTGTCCCTAGTGTGTGTAGGATAGTGCAAGTGTACGGGGATTGCTTGTCGGTGCGGACTCGGTGGGTTAAAGGGCCTGTATCTGTGCTGTATCTCTAAACTAAACTTAACAACAACTAAACTCAGCGGGTCAGGCACCAAGGAATCAAGGGATATGAGGGGAAAAAAGCAGGAACGGGGTACTGATCCTGGATGATCAGCCATGATCAAATTGAATGGCGGTGTTGGCTCGAGGGGCCGAATGGCCTACTCCTGCACCTACTTTCTATGTTTCCATCTCTGGAGAAAATGTCAGGTGACGTTTAGGGTCAGGACCCTTCTTTGGTCTATGCAAATATCTATTTGTTTATGCAAATTATGTTGCTTGGCAAATTAGCGCTTCAATGCTGAAAATGTTGACCTGGGAATGACTGCCGATAGTGGTTCACTTATCCTACCACTGGATTTTGTGGTCATTCTCCATTATTTTCAGATGCCTTCTCCTGTTAGTACATAATTCCGGAGGTCAGGGATTAATGTTACCTGATGGACCACAAGCTTGGTGCAGAATTTTCATATCTTCAAATGTCTAAAGTCTATGATGGCACCCGACACACAATGATGAATTTCTTCAGTGCCTAACTTCTTCCTCTTTACCCATCCTTTCACCTGCAAGAAATTCCCTAAAGCAGGAGTCGGCAACCTTGTTCTGCATGGGGGCCAGGACCTACGTCTGTGAGTGGATGCTGGGTCACATCTATCGCCATAGTGTGACACTTGGTGTTATTTTTCGCATTAGTTTTCATGTGTTTTTCATTTAGTTTTCTGCAGTTCCCAAGTCCCTCGCGTGCCCCGGGACTGCCTGCAGGGAACTGGGACCAGTTCCCAGGTCGGCTCGCCTTCCCCGGGACTGGCTGTGGGGCCCAGGTCGCCTGCGTGCCCCAAGACTAGCTGCAGTTCCCAGATCACATCATGTACCCGGGACTGGCTTCAGTTCCCAGGTCGCGAAAACGAATTGAAAAAAAATACGCCTGCGGGCCGGATGATTTTGGGTTACGGGCCGGATCGGGTCAATTATTATTATTTTTTTAATCTCTCTTCTTTGAAGTTGTTTGGTACCATGGCGTGGCTTACAGAATAGTGAAAGGCTTGGATAGAGTGGATGTGGAGAGGATGTTTCCACTAGTAATAATAATAATAATAAATTTTATTTATGGGCGCCTTTCAAGAGTCTCAAGGACACCTTACAAAAATTGAGCATGTAGAGGAAAAACATGTAAGGGGAATGAAATAAATAGTAGAGACAAGACTAGTACACAAAGTAAAGACAGAATTAAATACAAAACACAGTATGAGGCAATTAATGCACAGATGAAAAGGGACGGGGACGTGGGGCTAAGGATAGGCAGAGGTGAAGAGATGGGTCCTGAGGCGGGACTGGAAGATGGTGAGGGACTCGGAATTGCGGATCAGTTGGGGGAGGGAGTTCCAGAGCCTGGGAGCTGCCCTGGAGAAGGCTCTGTCCCCAAAACTGCGGAGGTTGGACTTGTGGATGGAGAGGAGACCGGCTGATGTGGATCTGAGGGACCGTGAGGGTTGGTAGGGGGAGAGGAGGTCAGTGAGATATGGGGGGGCCAGATGGTGGAGGGCTTTGTAGGTGAGGACCAGGATTTTGTAGGTGATCCGGTGGGAGATGGGAAGCCAGTGAAGTTGTTTGAGGACTGGAGTGATGTGATGCCAGGATTTGATGTGGGTGATGAGTCGGGCGGCTGCGTTCTGGACCAGTTGGAGTCGGTTGATGTAGGTGGAGCTGATGCCAAGGAGAAGTGAGTTGCAATAGTCCAGTCGGGAGGAGATGAAGGCATGGATGAGTCTTTCAGCAGCAGGCGGTGTGAGAGAGGGTCTGAGTTTGGCGATGTTGCGGAGATGAACGAAGGAGGTTTTAATTACATGGCGGATGTGAGGCTCAATGGAGAGGGTGTAATCAAAGATCACGCCAAGGTTGCGGGCCCGGGGCGATGGGGAGACAGTGGTGCCGTCGATGGTGAGAGTGGGCTTATTGATTTTGCTGAGTGTGGCTTTGGAGCCTACGAGGAGGAATTCTGTCTTATCGCTGTTGAGTTTGAGGAAATTATGTTGCATCCAGGTTTTTATAGCTGACAAACAGGAGTTGATATGGGAGGGGGGGGGGGGGTTGTGGGGGGATTTACGCCAAGGTAAATCTGGGTGTCATCAGCGTAACAGTTGAAGTCCAGATTGAAGTGGCGGAGTATCTGACCAAGGGGGAGGATGTAGATGATGAAGAGGAGGGGGCCGAGTACGGAGCCTTGGGGAACGCCTTGAGTGATTGCGGCTGTAGCAGAGGTGTGGTTGTGGAGAGAGATGAAGTGGGATCTGTTGGAAAGGTAGGAACGGAGCCAGCTGAGTGCAGAGCCTTCAATGCCGAGGTCTTTGAGTCTGGTGAGCAGGATGTTATGGTTCACTGTATCGAAGGCTGCGCTCAGGTCGAGGAGGATGAGGATGTTGAGGGAACCAGTGGCAGCAGAGGTGAGGAGGTCGTTGAGGACTTTGAGGAGAGCAGTTTCTGTGCTATGGAGGGGGCGAAAGCCAGATTGGAGGGGTTCAAGTAGGTTATACGCAAGGAGGTGGGAATGAAGTTGCGACGCAACGATACGCTCCAGGGTTTTTGAAAGAAAGGGGAGGTTTGAGATTGGGCGGTAGTTAATGAGAGAGGAGGGATCAAGACCAGGTTTCTTTAAGATTGGTGTAACGGCAGCAGTTTTGAAAGCGGGGGGGACAATTCCTTGGGACAATGAGGAGTTGAAGAGATTAGTGAGGTAGGGGCAGAGAACGGGAAGGCAGGACTTCAACAGGGGAGTGGGGAGAGGGTCGAGGGAGCAGGTAGTGGGTTTGGAAGAGCTGATGAGTTTGGAGATTTCAATAGGGGTGACCAGGTCAAACCAGGAGAGGAAGCAGTGTGGAGGAGGGGTAAGGAGGTCAGTGGAGATGTTGAAAGGAGGGGCCTTGGTAGGTGGTGGAGTAGATGCTGGGGAGTCGGGTACAGGGGATAAAGATTGATAGATGGTGCTGATTTTATCAGCGAAAAAGTGGAGGAATGAGTTGCAGAGAACCGGAGTAGAGGTAGGGAGAGTGTTGGCTCGAGGCTTGAGGAGGTTGCCCACTGTGGAGAAGAGGGTTCTGTGGTTTAGGCAGGGATCGGTGAATATGGAGGAGAGGTAGGCAGATTTTGCAGCAATGAGGGCATCTTTGTAGTCAGTGAGGTGGAGTTTGTAAGCTTCAAGGTGGACTGTGAGAGATGATTTCTTTATAAGTCGTTCGAGTTGGCGACCAGTCTGTTTCAGTTTACGAAGTGCAGGTGTGTACCAGGGTGAAGATGTGTTGAAAGTTACGGTTCTTGTTTTGAGGGGGGCCAGAGTGTTGAGGGAGGTAGACAAGGTAAAGTTGAGATGGTTTGTGAGATCATCAGGTGAGATGGGGGTTGAGTCCAGGGGGAGAGTGGTGGAGAGCAGGTCAGAGAGATGGTGGGAATCAATGGATTTTAGATTACGGAAGGTGATTTCTCGGAGGAAGCGGGGGCGAGGTGTCGGAGAAGGGATGGTGAACCGTATAAGCTTATGATCAGAGAGGGGGAAGAGGCAAGGATGGAGGTCGAGTACCGGTTGATTTGTGGAGCAGACCAGGTCAAGGATGTGACCTTTGTCATGGGTGGGAAAGGTGACATGCTGAGTGAGAGAGAAGTTGTCAAGTAAAAAGGCGAATTCAGATGCGAGTTTGCAGGTGGGGGAGTCCATGTGAATATTTAAGTCACCAAGTAGCAGCAGACGTGGGGAGAGGGATGAGGCAAGTGTGAGGAGTTCAGTGAAGTCAGATAGGAAGGAGGGGTTTGGTTTAGGTGGCCGGTAAATGAGGATGACTGTCATGGAGGAAAGGGCTTTGAAGGCGAGGAATTCAAATGATGCTACTAGTGGGAGAGTCTCTCGGACTACCGGTCACAGCATCAGAATTAAAGGACGTTCTTTTAGGAAGTAGATGAGGAGAAATTTCTTTAGTCAGAGGGTGGTGAATCTGTGGAATTATTTGCCACAGAAGCAACTTTACTGCTGCGCCACCGTGACTGCCCTAGTACGGGTGTCGGAGGTTGTGAGGAGAAGGCAGCAGAATGGGGTTAGGAGGGAGAGATCAGCCAAGATTGAATGGCAGAGTAGACTTGATGGGCCGAATGGACTAATTATGCTCCTATCACTTACGACCATATGGCTTCATAAGTTAGCCTCGCCTCTGAGCCGAGGAGTGGGTGTAATGGTCCCTCTTCCTATTGATTATTTTTTATCTGCTGCTTACCACTCAGTATGTCTGCAACCTCGCTGAATGCCTGATCTAAAGCCATGACGAGTTGGAGGTCAGATGCCAGCATTAATGATCACCAGCTTCTCTGCTGTACTCTCAGGTTTGCTCATTGGCGCTGTGTGTCGAGAGAGGCGGCACGGTTGTGCAGCGGTAGAGTTGATACTTTACGGCGCCAGAGAACCGGGTTCGATCATTTTCCAATGTTCTATAGATTCAGGATCAGTTCCTGTGGATTGGAGGATAGCTAATGTTATCCCACTTTTCAAGAAAAGAGTGAGAGAGAAATCGGGGAATTGAGGCTGTGCAGCGTAGGTTCACGAGATTGATCCCTGGGATGGCGGGACTGTCATATGAGGAAAGATTGAAAAGACTAGGGTTGTATTCACTGGAGTTTAGAAGGATGAGGGGGATCTTATAGAAACATATACAATTATAAAAGGACTGGACAAGCTAGATGCAGGAAAAATGTTCCCAATGTTGTGCGAGTCCAGAACCAGGGGCCACAGTCTTAGAATAAAGGGGAGGTCATTTAAGACTGAAGTGAGAAAAAACTTTTGTTGTGAGAGTTGTGAATTTATGGAATTCCCTGCTACAGAGGGCAGTGGAGGCCAAGTCACTGGATGGATTTAAGAGAGAGTTAGATAGAGCTCTTGGGTTAGTGGAATCAAGAGATGCTATGAGAATGCAGGGTGACTTGGACAGGTTGGGGGAGTGGGCAGATGCATGGCAGATGAAGTTTAATGCGGATAAATGTGAGGTTATCCACTTTGGTAGCTAAAACAGGAAGGCAGATTACTATCTAAATGGCGTCAAGTTGGGAAAAGGAAGTACAACGGGATCTCGGGTTAGATAGAGCTCTAGGGGCTAGTGGAGTCAAGAGATATGGGGAGAAGGCAGGCACGGGTTTTTGATAGGGGAGAATCAGCCATGATCACAATGAATGGCGGTGCTGGCTCGAAGGGCCGAATGGCCTCCTCCTGCACCTATGTTTCTATGATCCTGACTACGGGTGCTGTTTGCATGGAGTTTGTACGTTCTCCCTGTGACCACATGGGTTTTCCTGTGTTGCTCCGGTTTCCTCCCACACTCTGAAGATGTACAGGTTTGTAGGTTAATTCGTTTGGTAAAACTGTAAATTGACCCTAGTGTGTGTAGGATAGTGCTAGTATATGTGGATTGCTGGTGGGTGCAGACTCGGTTGGCCGAAGGGCCTGTTTCTGCGCTCTCTCTTGAAACTAAATGAAACTAAACTCAAGGTTAGTCGACGATGATTTTTATTTTATAAATCCACGATGGCTTTGCTCAACTGACTTAGGCCTGTTGGGTAGACTCCCTATATCCTGTCTATTCCTCCCCACTCTCTTCGTAATTTTCACATGTGTTCTCACTTTCCACCCTCTGAAGAGTTGCTGACTCTTTTATCTTTCCACTGATTCTGTCTGGCCTGTTAGAAGCAACATTTTCTGTTTTTATTTTGCAATGATGAATTTCCGTTTTCCCCAAGTTAGTTAGTTTAGTTTATTGTCACGGGTACCGAGGTACAGTGATAGGTTTTTGTTGCGTGCTGACAATTCAGTGGAAAGACAATACATAATTACAATGGAGCCATCTATAGTGTACGGATACATGATAAGAGAATAATTTTTAGTGCAACATAGAATCCAATAGCATCCGATCAAGGTTAGTCCCAGGATCTTCAATAAGGTAGAGTGTAGCTCTGGACTGCTCTCTCGTTGTTGATAGGAAGATTCTGTTGTCTGATAACAGCTGGGAAGAAAATATACCTGAGTCAGGTGGTGTGCTTTTTCACGCTTCTGTATCTCTTGCCTGCTGGGAGAGGGGAGGAGTGGCCAGGGTGCGACTCGTCGTTGGTTATGCTGCTGGACTTGCCGAGGCAGCGTGAGGTGTAAATGGAAGGGAGGTTGGTTTGTGTGATGGTCTGGCTGCGTTCACAATTCTCCTCAATTTCGTAGGATTGTCCTGTGTCAGTTTCTTGCAGGGTGGAATTGCCCAGGAAATGGGGATGATTCATGCCTAGAAGTTCCTGATTTAATTTTTGTATGGACTCTACAATGCTCATTATTGGGTTTTACCATGGACTCAACTGAGTGATAGAGTGATACAGCGTGAAAACAGGTCCTTCGACCCAACTTGCCCACACCGGCCAACATGTCCCGTCTACACAAGTCCCACCTGCCTTGAGTATTAGAAAGGCGCTATATAAATCCCATCCATTATTATTATTATTTGGCCCATATCCCTCTAAACCTGCCCTATCCATGTACCCATCTGATTGTTTCTTAAACGTTGCGATTGTCCCTGCCTCAACTACTTCCTCTGGCAACTCGTTCCATACATCCACCCCTCTTTGTGTGGAAATTGTTACCCCTCAGATTCCCATTAAATATTTTCCCCTTCACCTTAAACCTATGTCCTCAGATTCCCCAACTCTGAGCAAGAGTCTCTGTGCGTTTACCTAATCTATTCCTCTCATGAAATCATTTGGTATTTGCTTCTGATCATTATGGATGACGATGGCTTTTTCCTTAAAGAATGATCCTAATGGTTCCACATTGCAACAGCTACTGGTTTCTTTAAATGATTAAAGTGTGGTTGCCTCAGTCTCTCTCTGCTCTGCTGGAAGGTATTTGGCCAGTATGACATTTTCTGTTAGTCTTCAATTTCTTGTTCCATTTTTCAAGAGATTTGGGCACTTGAAATTTAAATTAATCGATGTTCTTGGATTTGGATCGACTGTGCAAGCTTGTCTCTGAGCCGAGGAGTCCGTGTAGTGGTTCCACTTCCCATTGATTATTTTTTATTTGCTGTTTACCGCTCAGCATGCCTCCGACCTCTCTGCATGCCTGATCAAATGCCATGACAAGTTGGAGGTCTGATGCCAGCATTAATGATCACCCACTTCTCTGCTGTACTCTCAACTTTGGCACTGTGTGTTGAGGGGAGGGCCTGGTATTACTGGCACATTTAAATAGGTCTATCACCCTCATAGAGACATACAGGGTGGAAACAGGCCCTTCGGCCCAACTTGCCCATACAGGGCCAACATGTCCCATCTACACTAGCCCCACCTGGCTGCTTTTAGCCCATCTATATTACTAAAAGTCTGATCTTGACCACTTCCTGTTGTTCTGTATATTGATTTTAGAAAAAATGCTGCCACTTACGGCTGTGATTTTTTTTGCCATCTTACTCAGAGTCCCCCTCCGCTGCACAGGACAAGAGGATTTTTCCCATCGAAGAAAAATAAAAGAGTTATTAATGTTTAAAAAATGTTGAGATTCTCTCTCCTGAAGGCCACGCCCCTTCCGGAGGGACTATAAAACTCAGAAGTGTTGAGTGCCTCAGTCAGTCTCTGTAAGATAGGGGAGCGAGAGGGTCACGTCTCTCAGTCTGAGCTGTGAATAACACTGAACTCATGTCTACTAAACTGAGTGGTTTTACTGACCTGTCAGTGCCCTTAATGTGGTTTGAAAATATAGTTTGGAAATGCTAAAGCTGTGTTGCCTTTGGTTTGGAAATGCTAAAGCTGTGTTGCCTTTGGTTTGGAAATGCTAAAGCTGTGTTGCCTTAAATCTGGAAATGCTAAAGCTGTGTTGCCTTTGGTTTGGAAATGCTAAAGTTGTGTTGCCTTTGGTTTGGAAATGCTAAAGTTGTGTTGCCTTTGGTTTGGAAATGCTAAAGCTGTGTTGCTTTTGGTTTGGAAATGCTAAAGCTGTGTTGCCTAATTAAAGTTGCCTTGCCTAATTAAAGTTGCCTTGCCTAATTAAAGTTGCCTTGCCAAATTAAAGTTGCTTTGCCTAATTAAACTTGCCTTGCCATCTTTATAATTAAAAGTCTAATTTTGACCACTTCCTGTTTGCGCTTTATATTGATTTTAGAAAAAACGCTACGACATACGGCTGTGAATTTTGACGATCTTACTCAGAGTTCCCCCTCCGCTCATCAGGTGCTGAGGATTTTTCCCATCGATAAAAAATAAAAGCGTCATTAGTGTTTAAAAAAATGTTGTGATTCTCTCTCCTGTCAATCATGTCATGAAGGCCACGACCCTTCTGGTGGGAGGGGGGGAGGGACTATAAAACCCAGAAGTGTGGGCGTGGCTCAGTCTCTGCAAGATGGAGGAGGGAGAAGTCACGACTCGCTGTCTTTAGTGGCCTTGCACCCTGCTTGAAGTGGTATGAAACTGCACTTGAATTTGGTGGCCTTGCATCATGCTTGAAATGGAATTTCAAGGAATGGCCGCGAGTCAACTGCCAGCCCACCAGCCGTGAGAGATTGGGCTGCCAGCACAACAGGCTTGAGTGACTGAGCCGCCACCCCAAGAAACCATTCGGCCCACAATGTTCGTACTAGCCCTCTGGAAACCAGTCCCTTCAGCCCACAATACCCATACTAGTGCTCCAGAAAGCCCCCCCCCCCCTTACTGGCCACCAATATTGGAATTGGTGGAGAGGTGGAATATTGCGTTGGGGGACCAGTGCTCCTGTGTGATGCTGGGACCCAACGGGTCCCACTTAGTCTAGTCTCCCTCTAAACCTGTCTTAATCATGTACCTGTCTAAATGTTTAGTTTAGAGATACAGTATGGAAACACGCCCTTCGGCCCACCGGGTCCGTGCCGACCAGCGATCCCTGCATATTAACACGGTCCTACTCCCACTAGGGACAATTTTTACATTCACAAAGCCAAATAACCTACAAACCTATACGTCTTTTGAGTTTCTTGACCGTTGCGATACTGCATGCCTCAACTACCTCCTCCGGCAGCTCTTCCATTCACCCACCATTCTTTGTGTGAAACAGTTACCCCTCAGGCTCCTATTAACTCTTTCCTCCCTCACCTTAAACCTATGCCTTCTGGTTCTCGATCCCCCTATTCTGGGCAAGAGACTCTGTGGCCTCATGGAACAAACTTTAATTGTAAAGAAGCAGTTTACTTATCATACTTTATTTTAACATTGTCCACTTTTGACAGCATTTTAATGAGTTTCAGTTATATTAAGTTTGGTTACTGCATTATATTTAATTGAATAAATCAAATCTTTGAAATCTCTTTGCACAGTTTCAGATGCCTCTGGCTTTCAGCAAAATGTATAAATAAGTCCAAGATTCTCATCGAGGTGAACTTAGATTAGTCTTTAGTTTGGAGATACAGCTTAGAAACTGGCCCTTCTGCCCACTGAGTTGACACTGACCAGCGATCACCCGTACACTAGTCATATCCGACACACTAAGGGTAATTTACAGAAGCCAATTATTCTACAAACCTGTAGGTCTTTGGAATATAGGAGGATATAGCTCTTAAGGCTAACAGAACAAAGGGATATGGGGGGGAAAGCAGGAACGGGGTACTGATTTTGGATGATCAGCCATGATCATAGTGAATGGCGGTGCTGGCTTGAAGGGCCAAATGGCCTACTCCTGCACCTAATTTCAATGTTTCTAAACCAGAGCACCCGGACAAAACCCACGTGTTCACTGGGAGAAAGTGTAAATTCAATACAGACAAGATAGTCAGGATTGAACCTGCGTCTCTGAGGCTGTAAGGCAGCAACTCTACTGTAAGGCACCACAGTGCCACCCCAGTATTTGTATGTGTTCCGGGCGGGCAGGTGCATTGGGATCTGGGCTTCTGGCAATATGGAGCCGGCTGCCTCAGGCCACAGCCCATGCTGTGGAAGGCCAGCTGGATCAGCTTTCAATGTCCACAACACATTCCCTTCCATACTTGACTTGACTTGAACTTGATCTCCTGACTCTCAGTCTGAAGAAGGGTCTCAACCGAAAACGTCACCCGTTCTTTCTCTCCAGAGATGCTGCCTGTCCCGCTGAGTTGCTCCAGCATTTAGTGTCTGTCCACGACAGATTAGCTGTGGTGTGGAGGAAGGAACTGCAGATGCTGGTTTAGCTGTGGTTGTAGCTGGCGGCGGTTATTAAGTTTGGGACAATCTACCATTTATCTTTTATCAGTAACTTCGGCAGTCAAAAGATTCCCTTCTGAGTTGATTAATCAAGTTTGCAGATGTCACTGAAGTAGGTTGTATTGCAGACAGTGAAGTTGGTTATCGGAAATTACAGCAAGATCTTGATCAGCCGGGCAAGTGGGCTGAGGAATGGCAAATGGAGTTTAATTTGGATAAGTGTGAGTTAAACCCAGGGAAGTCAAACCAGGGCAGGACCTTCACAGTAGTTAAAGACACTTGGACAGGTGCATGGATAGGAAATGTTTAAAGGGACAGGGGCCATACGCAGGCAAATGGAACTAGCTTAGATTGGCCGGCATGGACCAGTTGGTTCGAAGAACCCGTGTTCATGCTTTATGACTCTTGACTCTGACATATTACGCATTTTGTCTAACTCTTAAAGTCCATGTGAATTTTAAGCCTGAGTTCATCGTGCTGAGGGTGCCGCAGCTGGTGGAGCTGCTGCTTCAGCGCCAGAGACCCAAGTTCGATGCTAACCTCGTATGCTTTCTACATGCATTGTGTGATTTCTTCCCGTTGACCACATAGGTTTCAACTGGGTGCTCTGGTTTCCTCCCACACATCCAAGATGTTTGTAGGTTAATTGGCCTCTGTAAATTGCCTCTCGTGTGTGGAGAGTGGATGTGAAAGAGGGGTAATGTAGAACTAGTGGGTGACTGATGGCCGAAGGGCTTCTTTCCATTCTGTATCTTCCAATTCTATCATTATGCGCTGAGAAAACTGTTCTGTTGTTTTAACTGCGTTATTTTAGTGGCCTTTGGGAGTGTATGTGCTGTTCATATTTTTCTCCCTCTGTACAGAACTTTATATTTCTCTATTACATTTAACCTGCCCTTGTTATTCACATGTTTACGTTATAAGAATAGAATTAGGCCATTCAGCCATCGAGTCTACTCCGCCATTCAATCAATGCTGATCTCTGCCTCCTGATCCAATTTTCCTGCCTTCTCCCCATAACCCTTGACACTCATTCTAATCAATAATGTGTCTATCTCTCCCTTAATAATATCCACTGACTTGGCCTCCACAGCCCTCTATGACAATGAGTTCCACAGATTGACTGCCCTTTGACTAAATATGTTCCTCCTCACCTCCTTTCTAAAAGAGCGCCCTTTAATTCCTGGGCTATGACCTCTGGTCCTAGACTCTCCCACCAGTGGAAACATCCTTTATACATCCACTCTATCTATGCCTTTCATTATTCTGTAAGTTTCAATGAGGTTCCCATCAACCCTTTAAACTCCAGCGAGTAGAGGCCTGAGTGCTGTCAAACGCTCACTGTTATACCCATTTATACATGGTGTCGAGGACATTCTGTGGTTTATGAGCAATTCCCTCAACTTTATTGTACCACCTGGTTTGGCGAGACTTGAAGTTGTCAGAACTGTTCAAGTCGCTGGTGAAAAGTAGAAATTGTATCGTTTTTAGTTTTAGAGATACAGCGCGGAAACAGGCCCTTCGTCCCACCGAGTCCATGCTGACCAGCGGTCCCCGCGACACTAACACTATCCCACACACACTAGGAACAATTTACATTTATATCATCCCAAGTAGCCGACAAACCTGTTTTTTTTTGGAGTGTGGGAGGAAACCGAAGGGCTCGGAGAAAACCCACGCAAGTCACGGGGAGAACGTACAGACTCCATACAGACAGCGCCCGTAGACAGGATCAAACTGGGGTCTCTGGCGCTGTAAGCCAGCAAATCTACCGCTACGCCATTGTGCCACCCTTGGTCTTCTTAGTAATCATTAGGGTGTCCTTCTAAACTGGATGGGCCGATCCAGACTGGCTGTACTGCAGTTCTGAGAACCGCTGCTGGAATGCAATAGCTCCCAGCTCAGTAAATTCTGGGCTGGTTTGCTACAGGCAGAGTGACAGATATCAGTGCATCCCAATGAGCCTCCTCCCTTTCCCACTTGTCAGATTTGTTAGAATTCATGTGACTCCTGATTACCACTTGCATAAACCGCCAAACCATCTCCTTGCGTCTCGAAACACTGCCACCTCTAATCCAGCGTAAAATGACATACATATTGCTTGTGGCAGTGATGCTCGTCAATGTGTGAGAAATGTCACTGTATGCCAGGTTTCATCAACATCAACATCACTCATAAACTTTAGACACAGTAGTTTTTTTTTAGTTTGAGATACAGCATGACTTCGGCCCACTGAGCCTGCACCGACCAGCGACCCTCGCCCATTAACATTATCCTACACACACTTGGGACAATTTTATATTAATACCAAGTCAATTAACCTGTACGTCTTTGGTGTTGGAGGAAACCGAAGATCTCGGAGAAAACCCACACGGTCACTGGCAGAACATCCAAACCCCGTACAGGCAGCACCCGTAGGCTGGATCGAACCCGGGTCACCGGCGCTGTCAGGCAGCAACTGTACTGCTGCCGTGTAATGATCTGTGATTTTGGGTAACGTGCGTCCTAGTAGGGAGGAAACCTTGCTATTTCAGAGCTATTCCAGATGGTTTACTTGCTGGGTTGTTGATTCATGGGCACAGTGAATCTCTACCCACTTTTGCTAATAACGAGAGAAACACATGGTCAGGGTCATCCTCTGGATTATTTCCAGTCCTGTAGAATAATTCTGCTTTAACTAACTCATCTTCAGACTTGGCTCTTGATTGCATACATTTTGCTGATTAGGTAAATTCCTCCTAATTTGTCAGTTATAGCAATATAGCAGCTGGAAATAAAAAATCGTGGAATTATTCTTGTACAATCAAAGAACTGCAGATGCTGGTGTATACCAAAGTTAGACTCCAAGTGTGGGAGTAACTCCGTGGGTCAGGCAGCATCTCTGGAGAAAAAAGGCGGGTGACGTTTCAGGTTGGGACCCTTCTTCAGCTGTACAGTTACTGCCTTACAACGTCAGAGACCCGGGTTAGATCCTGACTACGGGTACTGTCTGTATGGAGTTTGTACGTTCTCCTTGTGACTTGCGTGAGTTTTCTCCGGGTGCCCTGGTTTCCTCCCACACTCCAAAGAATTACAGGTTTGTAGGTTAATTGGCTTGGTATAATTGTAAATTGTCCCTTGTGTGTGTGGGATAGTGTTAAGGGCCTGTCCCACGAGCATGCGACCTGCATGCGGCGAGCGCAACCAAACCGGAAGCGAGGGCCGCACGGAGGTTGAGTGAGTGAAGTGAAGTTCGAGCGGAGTCCGTGGGAAGTTCGTGCATGACGTACGGCGTCAAGAGGCTGCGCACGGTATCAAGACGCTGCGCACGGCCGTCGAGGCGCTGCGTACGGCGTCGAGGCGGCTGCGGGCTGGCAGGCCGTTGCCGCGCAGAATTTTTGAACACGGTCAGTTTTTCAGATCCCCGCACGATGTCGGGACCAGCTCACCACAACTCCATACGGCTCCGGCGATCAAAGTGGGACCGGCTGCACGAGGCCGTACGGCTCAAGCGACCACCTTAGGTCGCGCTTGCCGCATGGAGTCGCATGCTGGTGGGACAGGCCCTTAAGTGTGTGGGGATCACTGGTCAGCACGGACTCAGTGGGCTGAAGGCCCTGTTTCTGTGCTGTATCTCTAAACTAAACTAAACTAAAAATCTGAGGAAAGATCAGCTTGAGAATTTAATGCTTGTTTTTTGCCGATCAATATACTCCAGTCATTGAAATTCAAAATAGACTTTGTGTACCTCATTAGCTCAAATATAAACGATTACTATGGATGCACACATTCTGACAATAATAATAACATTTATCTCGAGCCCAGCGACAGGTAGGTTGACAGGTATGTCTGGGTTGAAGCTTGTTTGTCAATCATTTCTTGAACGGATTTCTTCGGGTAATAATGTAAAAAAATCCTAAACTTTACCACGCCATGGGAGTTGTCGGTGTGGGTTTTAAAATGAACAAGTATACACATGCAAGTATGTATTTTTATTTGCTCTGCTGCTGCAGTGCATCGAGTAATGTAGGTAACTGAAAATAATATGCTTAAAATCGAGGGATTTATTTTTAAACGATCAACACAAATTGGCACGTTTGTGCAAAATGAATATTGTGCAATGCTTTGTTAGTTAAAAGAATGGTGTAAGGTTCAAAATTCTGACGTTAACTATACGTTGACATGAAAATGGATAATCCAGTTTTTCTTCCAAATCTCCCCCGAGAGGAAAAAAACATTTTAATAGGACTCTTCTCTCGTTACTAAGAATTTGTGTTAAATGAGCCTACCAGGAATGTGAGATTAAATCAGTCATACAAGCACCGGGTGCATTTCAACTTGATATTATTTTGTACTTGAGTAATTCCCTTTCTTTGAACTGGTCGAGTTACTGAAGGATAATTTGTTGGGAACTTTTTAATTGTATTTATGGCGCTGGCTTGGTATTGATGAATAGATCTTGACAGATGGTGCAGCTTTAAATATTTATAAGATTTAACAACAGGAAAGAAGAGATTTATCAAGTAAATCATTGTTGTGCACAGTTCGGCTTTATATGATCCAGAACAGTGGGAGAGTTTATCAGGCCTCCCAGATGGTAAATATTGGCTTTATCAATCACAATAATGGCTGACCGTGGATTAGTAAACTGCCCACATTTATTCATGCCGTCTCTGGATGCAAAATAACAATAATGTCATGCGCGTTTACAAATGATACACAGAGAGCAGTAAGTCACTGAATGGCTGCAGAGCAGAAGGAGACATTAGCTGGTCGAGTCCATCTTGGTGCTGTGGAAGAGCAGGCCAATTTGTCATTCTCCCATCACCTCGCTGTGTTTCAGATGCTTATCCAGTTCCTATTTGAAAGCCATTATTCAGTTTCAGTTTAGTTTATTGTCACGTGTACCGAGGTGCAGTGAAAAGCTTTTGTCTCGTGCTAACCAGTCAGCAGAAAGACAATACATGATTACAACCGAGCCGTTTACAGTGTACAGATACATGATATGTTTCGTGCAAAGTAAAGCCAGTAAAGTCTGATCAAGGATAGTCCGAGGGTCACCAAGCTAGATAGTGGTTCAGCACTGTTCTCTGGTTGTGGATGGATGATTTAGTTGCCTGATAACAGCTGGGAAGAAACTGTGCCTGAATCTGGTGGTGTGTGTTTTCACTCTGTTCCTTTTGCCTGATGGGAGAGGAGAGAAGGGGGAGTGGCCAGCAAAGATCCTATAGCAAGCAAGATAGATCACTCGACGATAAAGACGCAGTACGGTCATGGTCAGATTCAAGGTTAATATTTGCCCCCATTTCCGTAAGCGGCTTCCGTCTCCGCACCAAAGATCACATAGCGGAGCAAAGGGACTAGTGCGGAGACGGAAGTCGGTTACGGAAACATCCTCGTAAAAATTAAAGTTATTTGGTAAAAATCTTCTCATTTTCAGAATTATAATTTATTAACACAAACTGTTCCCCCGCAATGTTGATTACACTGCGGGTCGGGTTACTGAAATGGATGAAAAAAGGCCCACGTTCCGCTCCGTTGGGTACCACATGTCAGCCCATTGCATTTAGAAGGAGTGGTCTATCTTGCTTGCTATAGGATCTTTGGTGGCCAGGGTGCGACTCGTCCTTGATTATGCTGCTGGCCTTGCCGAGGCAGCATGAGGTGTAAATTGAATCTGCCTCCACGATTACCAATGGCAGTGTGCTGCAGACACTAATCACTTGCTGGATCAGACAACTTTGACCTTAATGTTTAAAGGAATCAATGAAAGATCTGCAACAGTTTTCAAATGCAAAATTCAGGGAATGCTCAGCAACTCAGCTTAATGTTGATGGTCATTGGGTTTTATTGGAACTAGAAAATGTTGAATTTCAAAGGTGCTTGAAGCGTTTGGTTGTGATGCTAACTTCAAAGCACAGGACTGTATCCACTACATTGCCCAACTCCACTCTACTTAAGCAGCTGTCTCCAAACTTGGCTAAAATGGATGGACTACTGGTTGAACTGTCTTGGTATCATCTGAGAAGTTAGGGTGATCCAGAGCAATGTTGTCATATCTCCATTAACACACAGTCTTTTTCTACAATCAATCTTGTACTTTCTAACTTACTTTGGCTCTTGCTTAAGCAAAACAGTGAAGTTTCGGCCCGAAACCTTGCCTATTTCCTTCGCTCCATAGATGCTGCTGCACCCCGATTCAGATTCAGATTCAGATTCAATTTTAATTGTCATTGTCAGTGTACAGTACAGAGACAACGAAATGCATTTAGCTGAGTTTCTCCAGCACTTTTGTCTACCGTAAAATTCTCATTCTTGCTTTTGTTATTATCCGTGGTTCACCCCTCCCATTTTTATGATCTTCACCAGCCAAACACAATTCTGATACCCGAACGCGTAGGTATCTTGTGCTTGGAATCAATGCAGGACTAGAAGCCATCTCTTCTGTTAGCAGGGAATTCTGGAATTCTTTCTTCAAACCTCTATTTTTCTACTTGTATTTCTAAGGCGCATCTTAAAATCCAGCTTGACATTTGCCCTCTTCTATTTTACATGAATCAGTGTCAACTTTTGTTGGAACGAGATGCAACTTTCTTCATTAATGTGCACAATTCTATTCATATTTGGCTGGAGATTTGGCAACAGCAGCTGATTGTCCTTACTGGTTGGCTACTGGTAGGTTTGTGATTAACACAAGAGGAGGAGCTTTTCCATAAAAGCAGTTTGCTAACTTTCACTGCATTTAGTTTGGAAAGGAAAATTAAGGGTAATACTGTCTTTTCTTACCTATTGATGTAAAAAAAATGGAAACTGCAGATCCTGGTTTATACCAAAGATAGACACAAAATGCTGGAGTAACTCAGCAGGTCAGGCAACATCGCTGGAGGAGAATTGGTGACATTTCAGCCTGAAGAAGGATCTCGGCCCAAAACGTCTCCTATCTATTTTCTCTAGAGATGCTGTCTGACCCACCGAGTTATTATTATTAATGTTTAATGTTTTATGTGTCATTCCTAACTGTCACTGTATGTCATGTTGATACTTGCGGGCGGAGCACCAAGACAAATTCCTTGTGTGAGTGTGAATATACTTGGTCAATAAACTTATTCATTCATTCATTCATTACTCCAGCACTTTGTGTCTATCTTTGCCATGCTGTTACTTCCAGGTATCATGGATAGGCAACAAAGGATGTTGTGCCTTTATGTTTCAAAGGATCGGTTTCATTGTTAAAAGACAGCAACTAGCTGTTTTAATTTTCAAGTACCCTACTTTGCTTTATCTCACTAGCTGTTGTCAACGGATTCTCGAAAGAGAACTTACAGATATTTGAGATACAAAGAGGCTGTGTTATTTCCTATTGTGAGAATAAACAGTACTTATAGTTACTAGTAAATTGAATGGCATGAGATTTTGGGATCAAATGTCTAAAATAAAAATGCAGGAAAATGATCTGTGAAGAGGCAATTAAAATCTGAGCTCTTTTTGCATAATGACAGATTCCGAGTATAAACTAACAATAAATCAAGATGACACTAGTTATTTCACAGCTGAAGTACGGTGATGTTTCGGTTGCCTGTGAAGGCCAATTCTAGGGATATTTTTAAGGCAAGAGACAGATAGATTCTTCATTAGTATGGGTGTCAGGGGTTATGGGGAGAAGGCAGGAGAACGGGGTTAGGAGAGAGACATAGATCAGCCATGATTGAATGACAAAGTAGACTTGATGGGCCGATCTGCTCCTATCACTTATGAACATGAGTATCCCAGCAAAGGAGAAACAATGATCACTCTACCAGCCTACCATATTTTAAACAGTACTGTGGCTCAGTGTGACAATGTTTGTAGAAGTTTGATAAACACTGATATTCTTTTGAGAAGTTCACAGTTTTGGGTTTGACTGCATCATTCTTGATGTGGCATAAGCTATTGAACTTCTTGCAGCTGCAAACATTTGGACATGCAGATGCAATCTCAGCAACCAGGTTTAATGGGGAAGTTTTTAAATGAAAGTTTTAATCTACCAGCTGTTCTAGTGGAATCTTAGTGCCTAATTCTTTGACTGTTTTACCGTTACATGAGTGCACCTGGGTCTATTTTGGACTCGGACAGGGTTACGCAGAATAGTGGCATGGAGGCATGTTTAGACCTCGGAGATAAAGCGTGTAAACAGAACCTTCGGCCCACTGAGTCCGTACCGACCAGCGATCACCCCATACACTAGCATTATCCTACACAATAGGGACAATTTACAATTTTGCCAAAGCCAATTAACCTACAAACCTGCACGTCTTTGGAGTGTGGGAGGAAACCAGAACACCCAGAGAAAACCCACATGGTCACAGAGAGAACGTACAAACTCCGTACTGACAGCACCTGTAGTCAGGATCGAACCCAGGTCTCTGGTGCTATGGCAGCAACTCTACCGTTGCGCCACCGTGCCGCCCACACGCATGTTCTGTATGCAAACAGCCAAGAAGGGGTAGAGCCAGTTGATCTTGAAAGGTGCTTGTTGAAGGAGTCCCTGTAAAGGATAATACTACACAGTTTAGAAATATCTGTACTTTGCGGAAGCCTGGTGCATCGGCATATGCCCATACCTGCTCGTTCCATATATCTAGGTTGAAGGAAGGGTACTTAAAATCTTCTCTCCTGGAATATGAAGCTTGGGTGGCCTCTCCAATGCAGCATGAAGCTGCCAACCGTAAGATGTGACAAGTTAGTGATACCAGCCTGGAGCGACTATGTGGATTGAAAGCTAAAGCAAGAGTGAGTTTGGTTGCCACAGGCAAAGCTGATGTGAAGCACGTGAGGCTGCGTGTAAGGTCACAGGAAGTGATAAATCCTGTTGACAAAGGACACACTTTAAGAATTGGCCCTTTAAATAGCCTGGTTTCGGGCAAAATGTGGTTTGTAAAACCTGGTTGCTCCGTGGGTGAATAAGAATTGCTCTTTTCAGCTCAGTGAGGTTAAAAATTATGTTGGTGATGAGTTTTAAGCATTGCATTCCTGTTACCATTATTTGTGTGGGTTGTGTGCTGGTTAAAAAGGTGTAAGCATAATTCCTGCCAAGGTCGGTGGTTAAATCTCCCTGTGGAAGCTAAGACAGAAAAGGGCATCATATCTACTTTGGATTAAGTCTATTTTGAATTAGATTTTTTTGTGGAGTTACTTATCTAGGTCACTTGTGAGAAGATAAAGAAGGCTTTTTTTTTTTAACGTACCTGAGGAAGGGTCATAAATTTGAAATTTTATCCAAGAATGTGAAGGGAGGGTAGAAGCAGGTTTTTAAGTGGCAGGGAATGCTTGGCTGCAGAGTGGTGGAGGCAAAGGCCATTACATCCTATGGGAACATGGGATGCCTGACAGAGGACTGAGTGAAAAGAATATATCGCAAAGTTAATTTTGGATTTGCTGTGGCAAATAACAGTCACTGACAGAAAGCACTCATTGTGAACAGCAATGGGTTGCACGCAGTCTTGCAGCGCCAGAGACCTGGGTTCGATCCTGACTACAGGTGCTGTCTCTATGGAGTTTGTACGTTCTCCCCGTGACCCCGTGGGTTTTCTCGTGGTGCTGTGGTCTCCCATATTTCAAAGACGTACAGGTTTGTAGGTTAATTGGCTCTGGTAAAATTGTAATTTGTCCCTAATGTGTAGGATAGTGCTAGTGTACGGGGTGATTGTGGGTCGACGCCGTCTTGGTGGGCTGAAGGGCCTGTTTCTGTGCTCTAAAGCAGTGGCTCCCAACCTTTTTTAGCTCATGGCCCCCTTGGGATCTTTTAATTTTTCTGTGCCCCCCCACCCCTGACATTATTAGCGGAAATAAAGTACTTCAATATTATAATACCTTCCATAAAAATACCAGTGTCTATTAATTGCACATATATTCTCGTTTATTCTATTCCACAAACATCAAAATTATTTCAACTACATAGATATAAATTTATTAGAACTGAAATTTAGGAGGTAGCTCTGTGGCCCCCTTCATTGAATCTGTGGCCCCCTAAATCCCCCAAAAATTCTGTGCCCCCCCATGAAATTTGCCACGGCCCCAAAGGGGCCATATGGCCCCAGGTTGGGAATCACTGCTCTAAAGTCTAAATCTATGGGTCTATACAAACCAGAATGCTTAACACCTCTGTTCAATTTCAGTTTAGTTTATTGTCACGTGTACTGAGTCGCTGTGAAGTTCCTTTGTCGTGTGCTAACCAGCCTGCAGATAGACAACACATGATTACAAGCGATCCATTTACAGCGCATAGATACATGATAAGGGAATAACATTTAGTGCAAAGTAATGCCAGCAGAGTCCGATCAAGGATAGTCTGAGGGTCATAAATGGGGTAGATAGTAGTTCAGCACTGCTCTCTGGTTGTGGTAGGATGATTCATTTGTCAAGAGACAAAAAAACTGTCCCCGACTCTGGTGGTGTGTGTTTTCACACTTCTATACCTACTTTCAGTTGCCAAAATAAATCTGATAATTAATCTTGGAAATCTTGAAGTAAAAATGATTAGACGCTGGCTTTTAGAGAGGTATAGTTCTATTTGTTCTGAAACATTTTTGGTAACAAAGACTGTACGATAACGATGGAGGTACTGGTATGAGTAGGCAGTGGTGAACTGCACAATGTGTAGGAAGAAACTGCAGAAGCTGATTTAAACAGAAGATAGACACAAAACGCTGGAGTAACTCAGCGAGTCAGGCAGCATCTCTGGAGAAAAGGAATAGGCGATATTTTGAGACGCGACCCTTCATCAGGCGGTTACAATGACTGTTCTTTTACAAGCTACTAAAAGTGACTCAAATGTACAGGATCTCGAGAAGTCACTTCTGACCGGATTCCGGCAGATCCGTTTAAGGAGGCATCTCAGTTGATTTTAAGTTTAGGATCAGAATTCCCAGTCGATTTCCAACCTTAGAATATTGATGGCCCTTTGGCTGATGCCAACTAGCTAGTAGCGTGATAGAACTGAAAGGCAATGGCCGAGACAGTCTATTCCAGAGTGCAATGTTTATTTGTGGAACACACTTCAATTTCAAGAACACCATTTTGTTCATGATTTTTGAGGATTTACTGCATGGATTGCAAGGTCCATGCATTGGACCTCACTTTATCAGATGTGCATCAGTATGTGCACCCAACCAGGAATATGGAACGCAGCTCTGGGAGCATGTTTCGTGATTATCTGTCACGCGTACAGAAGTGAAATTTTAAAGTTTCCTGCTGAACGTTGATCTGACTCGGGAAGTTACAGGGTGCAGAGTCCAGCTCAATGCTCAAACACTCAATGCTCAATCCCTATTGATCTCCCCTCCATAGGGCCTCAGCACCCCAGCCCTTGAAGGTAGACATTCCTTGGTCTGCTGCCCTGCAAATTCAATGCACCTAACCCAAGTGTCAGCGAATTTCAAGGACCTGAGTAAGATGGTTCCTTACTCTTAGTTTAGTTTTGGTTTCGTTTAGAGATATAGCATGAAAACAGGCTCTTCGGCCCATTGAATCCATGCCGACCATCGATCCCCGTTACTCTAGCACACATGACACGAGGGACAATTTACAATTTTTACCTACACACCTGCACGTCTTTGGCGTGTGGGAGGAAACCGGAGCACCCGGAGAAAACCTACGCGGTCACGGGGAGAACATACAAACTCTGTACAGACAGCACCTCTAGTCAGGGTTGAACCCGGGTCACTGGCGCTGAAAGGCAGCAACTACACCACTGCCCCACCATTATTCATTGTAAACACTTACTCCTTTTTAGAGTTCATAACCTTAATTTCCTCACTGTATGTCTGTAACAACTGATATGTAAAAATGGCAGAACGCAGGTCAGAGTAAGTGCTGCGTATCAAATAACAATTTGCCTAACACCATTCAGGTCCTCGACATTTGAGTGGTTTCATAATTTTATCATGTAATTACTGTTTCAAAGGCAAACTTGATTATTAATCTGTACACAGGAAGTTCTAACAAAGTACAGAAAAGTAAAATGATCGCATCTTCTTTTGATTATGATGGCTACAGAATAGTGTTAGTTGGGGCAATGGGAGGAAATGCTAAAGGTGACACTAAGTTGAGAGACGGTTAAAATCCATTCAGTGGAATTTCGGAACTGGGAAACTTGTTAATAAAAGACATTTGAATTTCAAGAAAATCTTTGTCAAAAAAAATAGAGATTTGCTGCATGGTTTGTGAAGTCCATATCTATTTTTCACTTGGGTCAGAATTAATAAGTGAGAATTTAATGCAGTTATTTGAAAATCACCCATTAATAATGTTGATAAGGAAAGTAGCTCTGGCTGCATGTTTTGTGATTATCTGCCACTCATACAGAAATAAGAATTGTTTTTAAGGACTTGGTGATGAGGTATCCTCATTTGGAAAAGGAACTTCATTTTGAGTTGATCGCTAAGAAATTTCAAAGGCAAGGAAACATTTCTTTACTCAGTGTTGTTGGGACCTGGATCTTTGACCACAGGATGTGGTTTTAAGAGGTGGACTGGCTATGGTTATTTATAGTTAGTGAGCTGAAAATATTTTCCACAATAGGAGCTCTCTTACATTTTAAGATTTCAGATTTGCAATTTTGCTGATTATGAGTATTGGGGCAGGGAGGTTCTACTGCAGTTGTACAGGGTCTTGGTGAGACCACACCTGGAGTATTGCGTACAGTTTTGGTCTCCTAATCTGAGGAAGGACATTCTTGCCATGGAGGGAGTACAGAGAAGGTTCACCAGACTGATTCCTGGGATGTCAGGACTATAATATGAAGAAAGACTGGATAGATTTGGCTTGTACTCGCTAGAATTTAGAAGATTGAGGGGGGATCTTATAGAAACTTACAAAATTCTTAAGGGGTTGGACAGGCTAGATGCAGGAAGATTGTTCCCGATGTTGGGGAAGTCCAGAACAAGGGGGTCACAGTTTAAGGATAAGGGGGAAATCTTTTAGGACTGAGATGCGAAAAACATTCTTCACACAGAGAGTGGTGAATCTCTGGAATTATCTGCCACAGAAGGTAGTTGAGTTCATTGGCTATATTTAAGAGGGAGTTAGATGTGACCCTTGTGGCTAAAGGGATCAGGGGGTATGAAGAGAAGGCAGGTACAGGATACTGAGTTGGATGATCAGCCATGATCATATTGAGTGGCGGTGCAGGCTCGAAGGGCCGAATGGCCTACTCCTGCACCTATTTTCTATGTTTCTATGAAATTAGAAAACTTATTTTAGTTTATTATCCCCAGTCTCTAAACAAAGAACGCTGCCTAACCACCTGAACCAAAACTACTCTAGTTTATTATGAGGTATTGACTTTGGATTTCTCATTGTGGATGTTGACATCAGACCACAACACAAATATTAAGATGCTGGAAGTGAATGCTACATCTGAGAATATTAACAGAAATAGATAAAGATGTTTGGACAGGTACGTGGATATGAAGGGTTCAAAGGGGGGTCATGGGCCAAATACAGGAACATGGGGGAACATTGAGCTGTATATGCTGTTTTACACAAAAGGACAACGTTCTGGAGTAACTCAGCTGGTCAGGCAGCAACTCTTGTTCTTCAGAGATGTTGCCGGATCCACTGAGTTACTCCAACAATTTGTGTCCTTGCAGGAAAATGGGACTAGTCCAGAATGTCAAATTGGTTAGCATGGACAAGGTGGGCCAAAGGGCCTGTTTCAGTGCTGTGTAGTTCTATGGTAATCTTTCTCTCGTAAATCTGCTTAGCAGTGTTTGGTCACTCTCTGTCTCAGCAACTTACGGCTGAGTGCCCTAAAATCAGGTTGATGAAGCACTGCATGTCATCAGGAAACTGATTGGCAGAGTACAATTCTATAACTTTACTATTGGAAGTAAATTAGTATCAGTAATGATGAGGTATGGATTGGAGCATGTTGCACTGACTCAAATCTCAAGGGCTGCAGAAGGTGATGAGTCTGCAGGTAATTAGAGAATGTCGATCAATATTCCCATCACCAATGTGTTATGAGCTTGATGAAGTCAGTCAAATGCCTGCACTTCCTAGCAATCAGTAGGACTGATGTACAAAATCATGAGAGGAATAGATTGGGTAGATGCACAGAGTCTCTTGCTCAGAGTCGGAGAATCGAGGACCAGAGGACATAGGTTTAAGGTGAAGGGGAAAAGGAAACTGAGGGGTAACTTTTTCACACAAAGGATGGTGGGTATTGGAATGACCTGCCAGAGGAGGTAGTTGGGGCAGGGACTATTGCAACATTTAAGAAACAATTGGACAGGTACATGGATTGAAAAGGTTGAGAGGAATATGGGCCAAACGCAGGCAGGTGGGACTAGTGTAGTTGGGGAAGTTGGGCAGAAGGTCCTTTTCCACACTGTATCACTCTATGACTGCAAAGTACATCACTCATTGCTTATATTAGTGTTAAAGTGTGAAATGACGCTTGTAAAAAAGAAAACAGAGGTCCAAGTAAAATCTGCTGTTCAGCAGTTATGCTGTTCAAGAAGGAACTGCAGATGCTGGAAAATCGAAGGTAGACAAAAATGCTGGAGAAACTCAGCGGGTGCGACAGCATCTATGGAGCGAAGGAAATAGGCCTTCTTCAGACTGATGTAGGGTGGGGGGGGGGAGAAGAAAGAAAGAGGAGGAGCCAGAGGGCTGAGGGAGAGCTGAGAAGGGGAGGAGACAGCAAGGGCTACCGGAAATTGGAGGTCAATGTTCAGTCCAGGATGCAGACTGCCCAAGCAGAATATGAGGTGCTGCTCCTCCAATTTCCGGTGGTGCTCACTCTGGCAATGGACGAGGCCCAGGACAGAAAAGTCGGATTCGGAATGGGAGGGAGAGTTGAAGTGCTGAGCTACAGGTTGGTTAATGCGGACCGAGTAGAGGTGTTCGGCGAAACGACCGCCAAGCCTCCGCTTGGTCTCACCGATGTAGATCAGCTGACATCTAGAGCAGCGGATGCAATAGATGAGGTTGGAGGAGAAGCAGGTGAACCTCTGTCGCACGTGGAACGACAGCTTGGGTCCTTGAATGGAGTCGAGGCGGGAGGTAAAGCGACAAATGTAGCATCTCTTGCGGTTGTAAGAGAAAGTGCCCGGGGAGGGGGTGGTGCGAGTGGGAAGGAAAGAATTGACCAGGGAGTTACGGAGGGAGCGGTCTTTGTGGAAAGCAGACGGGGGGGGGGAGATGGGAAGATGTGGCGAGTGGTGGGGTCGCGTTGGAGGTGGCAAAAATGACGGAGGACTATTTGTTGTATGTGGTGGCTGGTGGGGTGGAAGGTGAGGACTAGGGGGACTCTGCCCTTGTTACGAGTGGGGGGATGGGGAGAGAGAGCAGTGTTGCGGGGTATGGAAGAGACCCTGGCAAGAGCCTCATCTTTGGTGGGGGAGGGGAACCCCCGTTCCCTGAAGAATGAGGACATTTCCAATGCCCTGCTGTGGAATGCCTCATCCTGGGAGCAGATGCGGCGTAGACGGAGGAATTGGGAGTAGGGGATGGAGCCCTTACAGGAAGCAGGGTGGGAAGAAGTGTAGTCTAGATAGCCATGGGAGACAGTGGGTTTATAGTGGATGTCGGTCAAAAGTCTATCACCTGCGATGGAGTTAGTGAGGTCAAGAAATGGTGGGGAAGTTTCGGAAATGGTCCAGGTGTATTTGAGTGCCGGATGGAAGTTGATGGCGAAATTGATGATGTTAGTGAGTTGTGTGTGGGTGCAGGAGGTGGCACCAAAGCAGTCGTCGATGTAGCGGAGGTAGAGGTCGGGGATGGGGTCCTGGTACGTATTGAACAAGGATTGTTCGACGTACCCTGCAAAGAGGCAGGCGTAGCTGGGGCCCATGCGCGTGCCCATAGCTACGCCTTGTGTTTTAAGGAAATGTGAGGAGTCAAACGAATAGTTATTGAGTGTAAGGACCAACTCCGCTAGGCGGAGGAGAGTATCAGTGGACGAGGATTGGTTGGTTCTCTGGTGGGGGATGGAGGTGTAGAGTGACTGGACGCCCATGGTGAAGATGAGGGGATGGGGGCCCAGTGAATGGAATGCGCGGAGACGACGGAGAGTGTCTGAGGTGTCTTGAGCATAGGTAGGGAGGGAATTAACTAGGGGGGATAGGATGGAGTTGGGGTATGTGGAAATAAGTTCGGTAGGGCGCAAACAGGCAGAGATAATGGGTCTGCCAGGACAGTCAGGTTTGTGGATTTTGGGGAGAAGGTAAAATCGGGCCGTGCGGGCCTGGGGAACGATGAGGTTGCAGGCTTGGGGGGGCAGCATTCTTCACCATTTTCCAGCATTTTTGCCTACCAGCAGTTATGCTGAATGTGATCACAGAATGTGACATGGAATCTCATTGCCGATAAATGGAAATTTGCAGTAAAGGTGTTCAGTCAGTGGAGGGGAATCTGCAGATGGTGATATTTCTATCCAACCAGTTTCCTCCCTCGGTGGTGGAGGTTATGCTGAGTAGTGCTGTCAAAGTAGCGCTGGCAAGCTGTGGCAGTGAACATACTAGATGGTAAGCGATGAGCGGTGGAGGACATTAACCTTTTGGCATGTGGACATGGTTCAAATTAAACATGCCATATTTTGTCATAGAGTCATACAGCGTTAAAACAAGCCCTTCAACCCAACCTGCCCACACCGACCAAAATGGTCCATCTATCCTAGTCCCACCTGCCTGCGTTTGGCCCATATCCCTCTAAACATTCTTGCCATAGAGGGAGTACAGAGAAGGTTCACCAGACGGATTCCTGGGATGTCAGGACTTTCATATGAAGAAAGACTGGATAGACTCGGCTTGTACTCGCTAGAATTTAGAAGATTGAGGGGGGATCTTATAGAAACTTACAAAATTCTTAAGGGGTTGGACAGGCTAGATGCAGGAAGATTGTTCCCGATGTTGGGGAAGTCCAGAACTAGGGGGTCACAGTTTAAGGATAAGGGGGAAGTCTTTTAGGACCGAGATGAGAAAATCATTTTTTACACAGAGAATGGTGAATCTGTGGAATTCTCTGCCACAGAAGATAGTTGAGGCCAGTTCATTGGCTATATTTAAGAGGGAGTTAGATGTGGCCCTTGTGGCTAAAGGGATCAGGGGGTATGGAGAGAAGGCAGGTACAGGGTACTGAGTTGGATGATCAGCCATGATCATATTGAATGGCGGTGCAGGCTCGAAGGGCCGAATGGCCTACTCCTGCACCTATTTTCTATGTTCTATGTTTCTATGTAAACCTGTCCTATCCATGTACCAGTCTGAATGCTTAAACATTGCATTAGTACCTGCCTCAACTGCTTCCTCCGGCAGCTTTTTCCATACACCCATTCACTGGAGTTTAGAAGGATAAAATTATAAAAGGGCTGGACAAGCTAGATGCAGGAAAAAAGTTCCAATGTTGGGCGAGCCCAAAACCAGGGGCCACAGTCTTAGAATAAACGGGAGGTCATTTAAGACTGAGGTGAGAAAAAACTTTTTCACCCAGAGAGTTGTGAATTTATGGAATTCCCTGCCACAGAGGGCAGTGGAGGCCAAATCACTGGATGGATTTAAGAGAGAGTTAGATAGAGCTCTGGGGGCTAGTGGAGTCAAGGGATATGGGGAGAAGGCAGGCACGGGTTATTGATAGAGGACGATCAGCCATGATCACAATGAATGGCGGTGCTGGCTCGAAGGGCCGAATGGCCTCCTCCTGCACCTATTTTCTATGTTTCTATACCCCCACCACCCTTTGCGTGTAAAAAAAAAGTCACTCTTCAGGTTCTTATTAAATCTTTCCCCCCTCACCTTAAACCTGTCCTCTGCTTCTCGATTTCCCCCACCCAAGGCAAAAGACTGCATTTACCACCTATTCCACTCATGACTTAGTACACCCCCATATGATCATCCCTCAACCTCCTGTGCTCCTGGCAACATCCTCGTACATCTTCTCAGCACCCTTTTTCCAGCTTGACAACATCTTTCCTATAACATGGTGAACTAAATAATGTCAAGGTTTTTGGGTGCCCTGCAGATTAGTAGAACCCCATTCTTGTGCTTGATGAATAGTAGGGAAACACTGGAATGTCAGGAGATGAGTGACCCAGCCTTTTGTGGCCACAATGTTTATGCAGCTGGTCTTTCAGTGTTTCTGACTATTGTTTTAGTTTAGAGATACAGCGCCGAAACAGACCCTTTGGCCCACCAAGTCCGCGCCGACCAGCGATCCCCGCACACTAACACTATCCTGCACGCACACTATGTAAAATTTGCAATTATCCCAAGCCAATTAACCTACAAACCTGTACATCTTTGAAGTGTGGAAGGAAACCGGAGATCCCGGAGAAAACCCACGCTGTCACGGGGAGAACGCACAAATCCGGACAGCCAAGCAGCTGTAGTCAGGTTGGAACCCGGGTCACTGGCGCTGCAAGGCAGCAACTCTCCCGTCGTGCCACCGTGTCGCCCTTGGTGACTCCCAAGATGTTGATGGTGGAGGATTTAGCAAATACAATGCTCTTAAATATCACGAGGGTTATGGAGAAGTTGAAGCTGGAGAAGGAATAAATTCGTAATTTTCTTAAAGTTTTAATAATGTAGTCAATCTGCCATGGTATGGTACAACAAAATATAGAACGCATTTGTACAATGGATATTTAGCAAACAAAGTGTGATGAGTGGGTGGTTGGCGTATGTGCTATTTCAGACACATTCACCAAACAAATAAACTTTTGAGTGGAGACTGAGGGAAGTTTCAGAACCAAATCCAGCCACGAATATTAAACAGTTATAGAGAAAAACTATAAAACAGAATGAGTTTATGTGGCACCCAGCAGAAATCTATTATTGGCTGCTTAATGAAAAGAGCATTTGAAGGTTCAAGACCTGAAAAGTGGTACAGACTTAGATCACTCCTTGCCAACTAGTGGCCAATCTGAGATTGGTGATGCAACTGAGTGGTGAAGCATCTTGGGAAAGTATTGCACACGTTGCGGGACATTCAACAAGCCACCCATCCGCCCACCTTATCAAATTTCATCTGCTTCACCATTTGCAGGGTCTGCAGATCCTGATGGGGATTCATTGATCACATGAAATCCTCAGAACTGTATCAGAAGCTCTTCCTAGTGAAGGGTTATCTGTGGTTGTAGGATAAGATATTGAAGGTATCTGTGGAATTGATGCAAAGATCTTTCCATTTGTGGGTAGATCTTGAATTTGTGTGGGAGGGAACTGCAGATGCTGGTTTAAACCGAAGATAGACACATCATGCTGGAGTAACTCAGTGGGACAGACAGCATCTCTGGAGAGAAGGAATTGGTGACATTTAGGTTTGAGACACTTTTTCAGACACAATCTGAAATATTCTTCTGTCTGAAGACGGGTCTTGACCAGAAACGTCACCCATTCCCAGAGAAAGAATGCCGGGGCTACCTGAAGTGAAATAAATCAATATTCATACCACTGGCCCAAGCAAAATATGAGATGCTGTTCTTCCAATTTGCGTTTAGCCACACTCTGACAATGGAGGAGACCTAGGACAGAAAGGTCTGTGTAGGAATGGGAAGGAGAATTAAAGTGTCTGGCAACTAGGAGATCATGTAGTTTCAGGCGGGCTGAGCGAAGGTGTTCCGCGAAACGATCGCCCAGCCTACGTTTGGTTTCCAGGATGTATAAGATTCCACATCTTGAACAACAGATACAGTAGATGAGGTTGGAGGTGGTGCAAGTGAACCTCTGCATAACCTGAAAGGACTGTCTGGGTTCCTGGACAGAGTTGAGGTGTTAAAGGAGAAGTTGTTGCAGGTGAGGACCAGCTACGCTAGGCATTGTAAAGTGTTAAAAGAGGGAAATTGGATGGTTCTTTTTGGCTCTCCACATCATCATATGTATCTCTTGTTTCCCTTATCCCTAACCATTATGAAGAAGGATCTCGACCCGAAACATCACCTATTCCCTCTCTCCAGAGATGCTGAGTTACTCCGGCATTTTGTGTCTACAGTTCCTTCCTACTCAAACTTCCTACCAACATTTAAAAGGCAATAGAGACTTTTGGACAGATAGATGGAAAGGAAAGAAATGGGGGGTATATGAGCCAGACGCAAGTAAATGGGCTGGCCTCGATGGGGCATTGTGGCTGGCATGGACAAGTTGGACCGAAGGGTCTGTTTCCGTGTTCTGTGGCGCTAATTCTATGAATAGATACCAGAAGAACACCGGAAGAAACTTACTGAATAGTGAAAGGCTTGGATAGAGTGCATGTGGAGAGGATGTTTCTACTAGTGGGAGAGTCTAGGACCAGATGTCATAGCCTCAGAATTAAAAGACATTCCTTTAGGAAGGAGATAAGGATAAATTCTGTTTGTCAGATGGTGATGAATCTGTGGAATTAATTGCCACAGAAGGCTGTGGAGGCCAAATCAATGGATATTTTTAAGGCAGAGATAGATAGATTCTTGACTAGTACGGGTGTCAGGGGTTATTGGGAGAAGGCAGGAGAATAGGGTTAGGAGGGAGAGATAGATTAGCCATGATTGAATGGCAGTAAACTTGATGGGCCGAATGGCCTAATTCTGCTCCTATCACTGATGAACTTATGAACGTCCACACTGAAAGCAAAACATAAATAAAATGTATTCATTGTCGCTCTATATAAATTCTTCATCAAAGTGATTAATTACCGGAGGTGGGACGAGCATGTCACTATCTTGGGTCAACAGTGTTAATAAGCGACCATTGTGGATGTAGATTCAAATTGAAGGCTTAAAAACAAAATTAGTTAAACATAAAAAGGAATCATTTTCTAAAAAAAAGATTCTGTACGAATTTTATTTAAGTAAGTAAGTTTATTGGCCAAGTATTCACATACAAGGAATTTGCCTTGGTGCTCCGCCCACAAGTAACAACATGACAAACAGTGACAGTTACGAAAGAAAACATTAAACATTAATAATAATAAAACATTAATGATAAAACACCATTGAGCAAGCATGTGAACCAACAAAATACCAGATCAAAGGGAGGCTACAGATTTTTGGCTGTTGAGTAGAGCAACTACTCGTGGATAAAAACTGTTTTTATGTCTGGCTGTGGCAGCTTTGACAATCCGGAGTCGCCTTCCAGAGGGAAGCGATTCAAAGAGTTTGTGGCCAGGGTGAGAGGGGTCAGAGATGATCTTGCCCGCTCGCTTCCTGGCCCACCTCGACCAGCTGAACACCCTGTTTATATAAAAAGGAACAATAATTATACAATTTGGTTTAATTATTTCTTTGTAAAGAGCTAAGTAAAATTATATTGCACACTGCGATCCTGAAAAAAGGTAAATGAAGAGTCAGCCAAATTGAATTTAGGGTAAAGATGATTTTAACACTGAAAATGAAGAACATTCACCAGTTTAGCATTGAGGACTGCAGGGAGAGCATAACGTTCTTGCAGTGACAATAACTATGCATATCTATTTAAAATATACGGTATATTTGACAGATTTTGCTGTTAAAAAAAGTGAGGCTGACAGCACTGATTAAAGTGTAAATAGGACAGCATTTGTCAGCAGCCACACGTTGGTTATTAATCGACAATCAGAGTTTAAAAAAGATTTGCTGAGATATCTGTATTCATAACTAATGGGAGTGGAATTAGGCCATTCGACCCATCAAGTCTACTCAGCCATTCAATCATGGCTGATCCATCTCTCCCTCCTAACCCCATTCTCCTGCCTTCTCCCCATAACCCCCGACACCCATTCCTTTGCTATTCCTTTTGGTATTTAACACTAACTCAGGGGGTCAGGCAACATCTCTGGGGAACATGCTTAGAGCGGCACGGTGGCGCAGCGGTAGAGTTGCTGCCTTACAGCGCCAGAGTCCCAGGTTCGATCCTGACCACGGGTGCTGTCTGTATGGAGTTTGTACGTTCTCCCTGCTACCGGGTGGGTTTTCTTAAAGATCTTCGGTTTCCTCCCACACACCAAAGGCGTACAGGTACGTCGGTTAATTGGCTTGGTAAATGTAAAAATTGTCCCAGGTGGGTATAGGATGGTGTTAATGTGCGGGGATCGCTGGTCGGTGCGGAACCGGTGGGCCGAAAGGGCCTGTTTCCACTCTATATCTCTAAACTAAACTAAACTTGATGTCTGTAGATGGGTCTTGACACATTCCTTCTCTCAAGAGATGCTGTCTGACCCGCTGACTTACTCCAGCATTCTGGGTCTGTCTTCGATGTAGCTACTATTGCTGGGTTACTGGCAAAGGAATAATTTTCCTCTGGATGGAAGATAAAGGGCATCATGAAAGCATGTTTTTCTTGTTCATCCCAATAATCCCTGAAGTAGACACAAAATACCTCAGGGGGTCAAGCAGCATCTCTGGTGAACAAGGATAGGTAATGCAGACGTCGATTTTATTTATCAGTCTGATATTGTCACCATTAAGGCCTTGATACACGCACTTTCACTTGTAACAAAGAGATGTTTCTACGGTCTCTGCTTCACAGTAGTTAAACGCGTTACTTAGCAACGGAAAGAAACTGTGTGCAGGCGCAGAACTGAAAGCTTTCTCCACTTGATCTTTTTCTCCACTTCCTTCATACATTCATATATTTTTTAATTGTGTTTATTGCAGCATCTCTCGACTGCATTTCCTTTAATCAAGGTCTTATCTGTGATGTGTGTATGCACAGCTAATCTTGAGTTGCAGCAGTGGCCACAGTCATTGGCAAGTCTTGTGTCCAGCAAGTGAGTGTGAAATGTTACAGTCGTTTATGCTGCCGCTCATCAAGTGACCTGAAACTTCCAATTCACGGGAAACATGGATGTGCAGCCTTATCTTTATTCCATATTTACAGCAGTGTCGTGGCACAGCGGTAGAGTTGCTGCCTTGCAGCGCCAGAGACCCGGGTTCGATCCCGACTACGGGCTCTGTCTGTATGGAGTATGTACGTTCTCCCCATGACATGCGTGGGTTTTCTCCCCATATAACCATATAACAATTACAACACGCAAACAGGCCATCTCGGCCATTCTAGTCCGTGCCAAACACCTCCTCTCACCTAGTCCCATCTACCTGCACTCAGACCATAACCCTCCATTCCTTTCCCGTCCATATACCTATCCAATTTATTTTTAAATGATAAAATCGAACCTGCATCCACCACTTCCACTGGAAGCTCATTCCACACAGCTACCACTCTATGAGTAAAGAAGTTCCCCCTCATGTTACCCCTAAACATCTGTTCCTTAATTCTCAAGTCATGTCCTCTTGTTTGAATCTTCCCTACTCTCAATGGGAAAAGCTTATCCACGTCAACTCTGTCTTTCCTTCTCATAATTATAAAGACCTCTATCAAGTCCCCCCTTAACCTTCTGCGCTCCAAAGAATAAAGACCTAACTTGTTCAACCTTTCTCTGTAACTTAGGTGCTGAAACCCAGGCAACATTCTAGTAAATCTCTTCTGTACTCTCTCTATTTTGTTGACATCTTTCCTATAATTTGGCGACCAAATCAAAGTTGGCGACCCGATCAAAGACGTGCAGGTTTGTAGGTTAATCGGGCTGGTGTAAAAGTAAGATTGTCCCTAGTGTGTGTAGGCCAGCGTTAATGTGCGGGGATCACTGGTCGGTGCGGACTCAGTGGGTCGAAGAAGGGCCTGTTTCTCTAACTAAACTAAAGTGCATTTCAGTCAATGCAGAGTTCAACCACGAGTCAGAGTTTTCAAATGGGTTAACGTTAAGATATTTTTAGTTAAGGGGAGTGTAATCTCTCTAATCCTCTTCTCTAGCCCAAATGGACGTCACTACTACTTAATGAAGTATTTCTGGCATCAGCTTTTCTCTTTGTCTGCAGCACAATTCCTTAATTATTCCACACCATGGCTGTTCCATATTATTATAAGCGATGACTTTTATGAGAGGTTTGCCAAGTGTCAAATGGTGGGCAACTTCATGCCATTTTACCTCAGCAGTTTTTCTTAAAATGTAGATGGTGATTAGCGCAAGCCAACAAAAACATTTTGATGGATTATACTATTCCACATATCATCATACTCGTATCTGAATGCTTTGGTGATGAACTGTTTTCTTAAGGTGGCAAAAATTCTGAAGTAAAACAACCGTACAACGTATCGACAAGTTGTTAACTTATAAAACTGTAATCAATCATAGATGCTGGTGGCATGGGGGAAGAAGAGTGCATCTACTGGTTCTACATTGATCCAGTTGTATGCTCCTCACATTCCTATCAACTCGATTGATTGGTAAGGGTGTCAGTGGTTATGGGGAGAAGGCAGGAGAATGGGGTTAGGAGGGAGAGATAGATCAGCCATGGCTGAATGGCAGGGTGGACTTGATGGGCCGAATGGTCTGATTCTTCTCCTATCACTTATGAACATGAACATCTAGATTACCCCTCACCTACACAATAGGACTAATTTACAATGACCAATTCACCCACCGACCTGCATGTATTTAGGACGTGGGCCTTGCACCTGAAGAAGGTTGTGCTGGTATTGGAGAGGGTCCAGAGGAGGTTTACAAGAATGATCCCAGGAATGATTGAGTGTCAGTCTGCCATGCAGTCACGCGGTGAAGCTTGCAAGCTCCACTTAGACAGTGGTGGAGGTCAGCATTGAACCTAGGTGGCTGGGGTTATGAGGAACCAGCTCTACTAGCTGCATCCCTGTGCTGTGTATTTTGGTGCTGCTGTTTAAGGAGCTGCGATCCATCGACAGAACATCATTATTGAAGGTACTAACCCCACTTTCTGGTTCTATGATGTTTACATAGGTGCAATGTACTTAAATGCACCACAATACTTCCCCTTAGATAAAAGTAATACACAAATTATCAACTTCCTATGTCGAATGCATTGTACAGTGAATTAATATTAAATTCATTCAGTCTCTCATTCACTCAATGACCACCTGCTCTCGAGGTCTCTAAAGTGTTAACTGAGTGTATGGTAGTGTAAGTTCCAGAGTATTAATACTTCAGATGTAAAAGAGGTGAGAGAGCTACAAGACAGATTAGTGAGAATGTCATGGCAGCACCGAGGGAGGATCGTTAGTTTTAAGATGGTTATGGATCAGGATAACACTGGTGCCTGGGTGAAAAGCTAAATTGGAGAAAAACCGATAAGAACAAATTAGGCAGCAACTGGGGAAAGCAATAGTGAGCGGCAGCTTGAAGGTGAATCCACATATCCACAAGGCCCTTAACGAATATAAAAACAGCTGTAAATTCGTAACCCCAAAGCCATTGCAGCAAACCTTGGCGCAACCAAGACAGTCCATAGTTCAGTTAAGGGCCTGTCCCACCAGCATGCGACTGCATGCGGCGAGCTCGACCAAACGTGGTGGCTTGAGGCGTACGGCCTCGCGGGGCCGGTCCCATTTCCAACCGTGGAGCCGTATGGAGCTGGTCACGACATCATACTCACCAATCAGCTGGGCAGGAGGCGGGCCGACTGAATTTGGACGTCGCACGCCGGGCGGTGATGTCATCGCGCAACGCCAGGCGCTAAGCGTATGCCGTCAAGACGCTGTGTACGGCGTCAAGACGCTGCGCACGCCCGTCGAGGTGGTGCGTACGGCCTCAATGCGGGTGTGGGCCGACAGGACGTTGCCACGTGGGATTTTTGGACTGTGTCAGTTTTTCGGAGCCCCGCGCGATGTCCGGACCTGCCCCGCGCAACTCCATACGGCTCTGGCGATCAAAGTTGGACCGGCTCCGCGAGGCCGTACGGCTCAAGCGACCACGTTAGGTCGCGCTCGCTGCATGCAGTCACATGCTCATGGGACAGGCCCTTTAGTGTTTTGTAATGCTCAAGAGCCTGATGGTGTGGGGAGTAAACTATCCTGAACCTGAAGATCATGGATACCACCTTCCTGATGGTAGGAGTGACGTGAGAGTGTGATCAGGATAGTGTGGGTGTTTGATGCTGTCTGCCGATTTCAGGGGGGCGCCTCCTTCGATGGTGGGGAGGTCGTACCCATGATGGTCCGGGCAGTATCCACCACTTCTTGTAATTTAGTTTAGTTTAGAGATACAGCGCGGAAACAGGCCCTTTGGCCCACTGAGTCCACACCGCCCAGCGATTCCTGATTAGTACAGGTGTCAGGGATTATGGGTAGATGGCAGGAGAATCGGGTTAGGAGGGAGAGATAGATCATCCATGACTGAATGGTGAAGCAGACTTGATGGGCCGAATGGCCTAATTCTTCTCCTATCACATGACCATATTACGCTATCTAACACTACGAACAATTTATAATTTATAATTTATAATTTATACCAAGCCAATTAACCTGCAAAACCGTATGTCTTTGGAATGTGGAAGAATCCAGAGAAAGGTCACAGGGAGAACGTACAAACTCTGTGCAGACAGCACCCGTAGTCAGGATTGAACCCAGGTCTCTGGCGCTATAAGGTGGCAACTCTACCACTGCGCCACCGTGTCGCCCTAAATCTTTTAGTAATTCCCTAAATAACTGAAAATCAATTAATTTCTGTCTTGGGTTGAGTTGTACTTGGTGGTTGAGCCCACGCAGCAGCGTTGAGTGTGTATTCCAGAAATCCTCTTCCCACAAGGTGAGGAGATTTTTGCACATTAAATGCACCATTTAAATGGTTCCATTCAAATTCTCTTATCTGCCAGTCCCCACACCGACTGATCCTGCAAAGCTCTATCTATCTATAAAATTCTGGAGAGTGCACCGTTCTTTATGTGTATTCAGTCTGTCTGTATTTTCGCCCACCATTTCTTTCGGTTCCTAGGATGTACCTTTGAAACTGATAGCTCTGCAAGATTCCCTACTGTGCTCAATTAAAATGCCCCATCGTGGTTTTCCCTGCACCCTCATTAGGGACGCTGTAGTTAGCGGAAGTAACCTCTCTATGTCTCCGTTCCACCGCCTGCGATAGTCTTGCCCTCCTCCTCGCATGTTTCGCTGCATTTCTCAGCTCAATGTTGTTTTAGATCACCTGGAGATTTAGATCATATGGGATCCAAGGAGAGTTAGCCGAAAGGATAGAAAATTGTCTTCGTGGAAGGAAGCAGAGTGTTCGCCAAAGCGGCCACTGTGCCCATTGCTTGCTTTCAGCATCGCTGTGTTTGGAGAACCCGATTTAATTATTTTTCGCTCTCTTCGCTCAAGATTACTGTTAC
This sequence comes from Amblyraja radiata, assembly GCF_010909765.2. Taxonomy (NCBI): domain Eukaryota; kingdom Metazoa; phylum Chordata; class Chondrichthyes; order Rajiformes; family Rajidae; genus Amblyraja; species Amblyraja radiata. The sequence goes on from NC_045958.1 coordinate 119,377,106, forward strand.
CGTCAAGCCAAAATGTTCTATCCTAGCTTGTTCAGTATCTTTTGGCTCTTTTGTGCTGCTGTAAAAATAAGCAAATCAACATGTTGACTTGTAAATGGAACATCATTGCTTAGTTAATTTTATTGTCACGTGTACCAAGGTACAGCGAGAAGCTTTTTGTTGCGTGCTATCCAGTCAACGGAAAAAAACGATACATGATCACAATTAAGCCGTACCAACAGTGTACAGGATAAAGGGAATAACATGAAGCGCAACATAAGGTCCAGTAACGTCCGACAATGTTTTTCCAAGGTTCTCCAATGAGGTAGATGGTAGGTCAGAGCCGCTCTCTAGTTAGTGTTAGGAGGATGGTTCAGCTGCATGATAACAGCTGGGGGAAAACTGGCCCTGAATCTGGAGGTGTGCATTTTCAAACCTCTATACCTCTTGCCTGATGGGCAGTGGCTGGGTGAGACTTGTCCTTGATGATGCTGGTGGCCTCGTCGAGGCAGCGTGAAGTGTAAATGGAGTCAATGGAAGAGAGGTTGGTTTGAAAGTAACTCTCAGCTAAAAGACAGTACCTGATGCGGCAATGTTTCAAAGTCTCAGTTTAATTTGGTTTGGTTTTGAGAGACAGCGCGGAAACAGGCCCTTCGGCCCACCGAGACCGCGCCGACCAGCACACTAGCACTATCCTACACACACTTGGGACGATTTGCACATACTCCAAGCCAATTAACCTACAAACCTGTAAGTCTTTGGAGTGTGGGATGAAACCGAAGATCCCGGAGAAAACCCACGCGGTCAAGGGGAGAACGTACAAACTGCGTAAAGACGGCGGCCGTGGTAGGAATCGACCCCGGGTCTCCGGCACTGCAAACGCTGTAAGACCGCCTTCATCTTAAAATCATGCCCTCCAGTCATTGACATTTCCACCATGGGGAAAAACATTCCGTGGAATGTTCTGCCTCAGAGGGCGGTGGAGGCAGGTTCTCCGGATGCTTTCAAGAGAGAGCTAGATAGGGCTCTTAAACATAGTGGAGTCAGGGGATATGGGAAGAAGGCAGGAACAGGGTACTGATTGGGGATGATCAGCCATGATCACATTGAATGGTGGTGCTGGCTCGAAGGGCCAAATGGCCTGCTCCTGCACCTATTGTTTATTGTCTATTCCGACATTCTAAACCTACCTGCGAGAGAAAAACGATCAAGTGTTATTTACAATTCTTACTTATAATCACCATGTTATAGGAAGAATGTTATTAAGTTTAGTTTAGAAATACAGCACAGAAACAGGCCCTTCGGCCCACCGGGTCTGCGCCGACCAGCGATCCCCGCATATTAACACTATCCTACACACACTAGGGACAATTTTTACATTTACCAAGCCAGTTTACCCACATACCTGCACGTCTTTGGAGTGTGGGAGAAAACCGAAGATCTCGTAGAAAACCCACGTGGTCACGGGGAGAACGTACAAACTCCATACAGACAGCACCCGTAGTCGGGATCGAACCCGGGTCTCCGGCGCTGTAAGCGCTGGAAGGAAGCAACTCTACCGCCCTGGGAAAGTTGGAAAGGGTGCAGAGAAGATTTACAAAGATGTTGCTCGGACTCAAGGGTCTGAGATATGGAGAGAGGTTGAGTTGCCTGGGTCTCTATTCCCTGGAGCACAGGAGGATGAGGGGTGTTCTTGCCGAGGTGTATAAAATCATGAGAGGAATAGATCGGGTGGACACACAGAGTCTCTTGCCCAGAGTGGGGGAATCATGAACCAGAGGGTATAGGTTTAAGGTGAAGGGTGAAAGATTTGATAGGAATTTGAGGGGTAACTTTTTACGCAAAGGGATGGTGGGTGCATGGGACGAGCTGCCAGGAGGAGGTATTTGAGGCTGGGACTATCGCAACATTTAAGAAGCAATTAGACAGGTACATGGATAGGACAGGTTTCGAGGGGAATGGGACAAATGCAGGCAAGTGGGATAGTGTAGATGGGACATATTGGTCGGTGGGCCGAAAGGCCAGTTTCCACACTGTATGGTTCTGTCTCTATGAGTCTCTAAATCGTTATATCTGTCTTGTACTATGCTTATTGGATGTTCATTATGGTGTAAGCATTGATAGTGGTATTGTCTTTTTACTTTTGGCTTTCTCCTGGCACCGGACACCAAAAGCTGGAGTAACTCAGTGGGTTTGACAGCATGTCGAGAAAGGAATAGATGACGGGATAGTTTCGGGTCGAGACCATTCTTCAGACTGAGAGTCAGGGGAAAGGGAAACAAGAGATATAGACGGTGATGTAGAGAGATATGGAACAAATGTTTGCGTATCTTTGTTCGATATCTCTCTTCATCATCTCTTGATGGGTCTCGAGCCGAAACGTCATCTATTCCTTTTCTCCAGCGATGCTGCCTGACCTTCCTGAGTCACTCCAGCTATTTGTGTCTATCGTCGGTTTAATCAGCATCTGCAGTTCCTTCCTACACATCTCTCTCTCTCTCTCTTCTGGAGTCACTTTTGGTGGGGCTGCGAAAGCAGTTCTGTAGGAAGATTCCCTACTACCATCTCCAGCCATCTTGCCTTGGCAATGTGGCACTGAATGAATAATGACACCTGACGTCATGAACAAAGTTAGGGAGGTCAACGAAACGTCTGCGCAAGGCACATTGTTACATGCCCTGTTACACACCTCCCACATCCATTATAAATCAGATTAGAAACATAGAAACATAGAAATAGGGTGCAGGAGGAGGCCATTCGGCCCTTCGAGCCAGCACCGCCATTCATTGTGATCATGGCTGATCGTCCCCTATCAATAACCCGTGCCTGATTTGGCCTCCACTGCCCTCTGTGGCAGGGAATTCCATAAATTCACAACTCTCTGGGTGAAAAAGTTTTTTCTCACCACAGTCTTAAGTGACCTCCCCTTTATTCTAAGACTGTGGCCCCTGGTTCTGGACTCGCCCCACATTTTTCCTACATCTAGCTTGTCCAGTCCTTTTATAATTTTATATGTTTCTATAAGATATCCCCTCATCCTTCTAAACTCCAGTGAATACAAGACTAGTCTTTTCAATCTTTCCTCATATGACAGTCCCGCCATCCCAGGGATCAATCTCGTGAACCTACGCTGCACTGCCTCAATCACAAGGATGTCCTTCCTCAAATTAGGAGACCAAAACTGTACACAATACTCCAGATGTGGTCTCACTAGAGCCCTATACAACTGCAGAAGAACCTCTTTACTCCCATACTGAAATCCTCTTGTTATGAAGGCCAACATCCCATTAGCTTTCTTCACTGCCTGCTGTACCTGTAAGCCAACTTTCAGTGACTGGTGTACAAAGACGCCCAGGTCTCGCTGCACCTCCCCCTTACCTAACCTAACCCCATTGAGATAATAATCTGCCCCCTTGTTTTTGCCGCCAAAGTGGATAACCTCACATTTATCTATATTATACTGCATCTGCCACGCATCTCTCCTCTCACTCAACCTGTCCAGGTCACACTGCAACCTCCTAACATCCTCTTCACAGTTCACACTGCCACCCAGCTTTGTGTCATCCGCAAACTTGCTAGTTTTGCTCCTAATTCCCTCTTCCAAATCATTAATATATATGGTAAATAGTTGCGGCCACAACACCGAGCCTTGGGGCACTCCACTCGCCACTGCCTGCCATTCTGAAACGGACCCGTTCACTCCTACTCTATGCCAACCAATTTTCTATCCATATCAACACCCTACCCCCAATACCATGTGCTTTAAATTATTTGCATTGTAAAAGAAAAAATAACTGGAAGCAACAGAAAGTACCCAATTTACACAGGGGACGGAACATCTGTCATTAGTGATTGATTGTAACAATTTTATTTTTCAAAGGAGGTCTGGAATTTGCAGTGTGCTTCCATCTCAACTTTCCTGGCAAACGGGAGTTAAACTCTGTTTGACCTGTGTTTTCTTGACAGCATTTAAACTTTGCAGCATGAAAAGGACACCAATTTACCTCGCTGACGTATTGCACGCGATTTGATAAAGCACCTTTGCCTTCATAAAACAAATCCCATCTATTACCGTGACATTTGGATGTAATGCTAAAGGTTTCATTATACGGTTGGCAGGTCTTCTCCGGCCCAGCCAGCAGTGTTTCTGACAAGTTGTGATTTTTGTTTCTCTCTGGGAAGATCAGTATTCCAGCATTGGCAGTTCCAGTTCACCATATGCTTATCTTTAATACAACCACAGACAGTCCACAGAAGATTGAGGTTAGTGGTGAGTGGTGTTTAATAGTGGCAGCTGAGTGTTCCAGCAGTAAATTCCCTGATCTAATCCACTGAGGCACCCACCCATCAGTCCTGAGTGAGAGACCGGGATATTCCTCCCCGCCCTGGATTGCTGGTACTCCCACAGCTCAGCGAGTGATCATTTTAAGCTTGCTGGGGTCGGTCGCTGTTTTATCCCTGCCGTTTCCTGCTCCTCCTATGTAACACAGTGGAGCCTCGCAATATACACTGAATGATCCTACCACAACTAGAGAGCAATCCTGAACTACTATCTACCTCATTGGTGACCCTCGGGCTATCCATGATCGGACTTTGCTGGCTTAACCTTGCACTTAATGTTATTCCCTTAGCATGTATCTGTAAGTGGCTCGATTGTAATCATGTATTGTCTTCCTGCTGACTGGTTAGCACACTGCAACAAGCGTTTCACTGCACCTTGATACAAGGGACATTAAACTAAACTGTACGATTCCCATGTTCTCACTGAAATTGGGCTGAGTTGAGATCTTGCCTGATTCAATCAATCTGCTGCTCCCTTCCGTAGCAAGATGCTGATGACATCTGGGGACGGGTCCCGACCCGAAACGTTGCCCATCCATGTTCTCCAGGGATGCTGCCTGGACTGCTGAATTTCTCCAGCACTTTGTGTCGACTAGGTAAATCATGCCTGGCAATGAAGGGCCTGTTCCTCTACAGTAACCTGTTTCATGACGGAGCACAGGACATCGAACGGAACAGCACAGTAATGGCCCTTCAGCTACAATGTTTGTGCTGAACAGGATGCCTAGCTGAACTCCTCTCATCTGCCGGCACAGGATCCATATCCCTCTGTTCCCTTGCTTTCATGTGCCTATCCAAAAGTCTCTTAGACGCTGTTATCGTACCTATGTCCACTACCACCCATGGCAATGCGTTCCAGACTCCCACCACCCTCTGTATTAAAAAATATCCTTGCACGGCACATCTTCATTGAGACTAAGGCCACTTTGTGAGTTCATCCTCTGTTTGCTTACCATTTTGAAATAAATATGCATGCACATTAACCTCTATAGTGGACCCTTTCCTGAATGTAAATTCACCAAGTACAGTATTCAGGTTTGTAGTTGAGGCTGACCACAGAGTCTGTGTCCCGAGGGGTGAGCTGCTGGCCATTGATGTTCGACATAAAAGTCGTCAAGAGAGTTTATTGTCATGTGTCCGAGATAGGACAATGAAATTCTTGCTTGCTACAGCAAAACATAATATTGTAGGCATAAATACAGAACAGATCAGTGTGTCCATATACCATAGAATATATATATACACACATAGATAAACAGATAAAGTGCAATAGGCTGTTATAGTTCAGAGGTACACAAAAAGTTTGTTTGAAGTTGTGTTTAATAGTCTGATGGCTGTGGGAAGGAAGCTGTTCCTGAACCTGGATGTTGCAGATTTCAGGCTCCTTCTACCTGATAGCAGCAGAGACGTGAGTGTGTGGCCAGGATGGTGTGGGTCCTTGATGATGTTGGCAGCCTTTTTGAGACAGCGACTGCAATACAGCAGGCTTAACTTGAAAAGGCAAATCATTGGCTGTTTGACCACAGACAGGAAAGACCGGAAGCAAGTCCTAGAATATGTAGTTTAGAGATATAGCGCAGAAACAAGTCCTTCGGACCACCGAGTCTGCGCCCACCAGCGATCCCCGTACACTAACACTATCCTACACATTAGTGACAATTTACACTTTTTACTGAAGCCAATTAACCTACAAACCTGTACATCTTTGGAGTGTGGGAGGGAACCGGAGCACCCGGAGGAAACCCACACAGTCACGGGGAGAACGTACAAACTCCATACAGAGAGCACCCATAGTCAGGATCGATTCCGGATCTTTGATCGTGTTAGGCAACAACTGTTCCGCTGCGCCACCGTGATACCTCTGGAAGTTATTCTTCGATTCTATGCAACCTCGCATCGTCAACGTATTTTGCTGTTTCCCAACTTAAAACATCGATCTATTGAGTAGCAGTGTTTGTGTGTTGAAGGAATTTATCATAAGCCCAATCATATTTACTCATGTCTCAAGTTCAAGTTCAAGTGAGTTTATTGTCATGTGTCCCTGTATAGGACAATGAAATTCTTGCTTTGCTTAAGCACACAGAAAATAGTAGGCATTTACTACAAAACAGATAAATGTGTCCATATACCATGATATAAATATATACACACATTAATAAATAAACTGGTAAAGTGCAAATAACAGAAAGTGGTTGTTAATAATCAGAGTTTTGTCCGAGCCAGGTTTAATAGCCTGATGGCTGAAGGGAAGTAGCTATTCCTGAACCTGGTTGTTGCAGTCTTCAGGCTCCTGTACCTTCTACCTGAAGGTAGCAGGGAGATGAGTGTGTGGCCAGGATGGTGTGGGTCTTTGATGACACTGCCAGCCTTTTTGAGGCAGCGACTGCGATAGATCCCCTCGATGGAAGGAAGGTCAGAGCCGATGATGGACTGGGCAGTGTTTACTACTTTTTGTAGTCTTTTCCTCTCCAGGGCGCTCAAATTGCCGAACCAAGCCACGATGCAACCGGTCAGCATGCTCTCGACTGTGCACCTGTAGAGGTTAGAGAGAGTCTTCCTTGGCAATCCGACTCTCCGAAATCTTCTCAGGAAGTAGAGGCGCTGATGAGCTTTTTTGATAATTGCGTTAGTGTTCTTGGACCAGGAAAGATCTTCAGAGATGTGCACGCCCAGAATTTGAAGTTCTTGACCCTTTCAACCACCGACCCGTTGATATAAATGGGGCTGTGGGTCCCCCTCCTACTCCTTCCAAAGTCCACAATCAGTTCCTTGGTTTTGCTGGTGTTGAGGGCCAGGTTATTGCGCTGGCACCATATGGACAGTTGCTCGATCTCTCTTCTGTACTCTGAGTCATCCCCATCAGTGATACGCCCCACGATAGTGGTGTCGTCAGCGAACCTGATGATGGAGTTCGCTCTGTTGGTCCTTTCTGGATTTTTATTCAGACCTTCTGGGCAAAAGCCATGATGTCAATTGGCGTGAATCATTTCCTTGATGCAGTCGCACATTGTGGATTTGAGGGAAGAGTTGACCAAAACGCCAGTCAAAGAAACATGTAGGAGATAATACCTTAAGCCAGTTAGCTGCATCGAGAGTGAAACTGTACATTGGTAGGTATTAGAACTTTGTATTGCAGCAATTTGTAAGAATGGGTTTTAGAAAAGATATCTCGGAACCCATGTGTATATTTGGCATGGCAAGGGACCAGTTAATCCAGTACATATTGAAGAGAGCTCTTCAATTGCTGAACTTTTGAGTATAACTGATTCATGCTAATGGCTGACATAGAAGCAGATGGGCCAATACACTGGGCTCCAGGGTTATTAATTTTTGAGTAATGAAGGCGAAAATGGAGAAGATAAATTGAGAAACAATACTGTGGGGAAAGATTAGCAGAGCACCTTCTGTGATAGATTAAGCAATATGTTCTCTGCAAGAGATAGAGAAAGGCAAAGTTTGCCTTCATGATCTCAAAGTTTAAAATAAGCTTGCGTTAGAAAAGGTTAACTAGAAATTAAGATTATTTTACAAAACAAGACTGAACGTACTGACAGCAATCGCTGTGAAAAGTAATTTAAAACAATGTAGAGAAAAATTACCGGCTTCTAAAGGCACTTCGGGTTTCCTGGTACAGCTATAATCAATATCGAAGAGGTAATTTTCAGTACACTACAGAGGGGTAAGGATGAAATATGTATTTGTGAGTGTGTGTGTGTATATCTATACACACTGAAAAAAAATTTCGCTCGCTTTATATATTGTTTACAGTGTACTATGTGTACATATTCTGCTGTGCTGCTGCAAGTAAGAATTTTATTGTTCTATCTGGGACAAATGACAAAACACTTGACATGTTTGGAAGAGACATACAGGATTTGAACCAGGTTAAGATGCAGCTTCATATGTATTTGAAATGTATGTGCGTATTGAATGGGTGGTGAATCTGTGGAATTCTTTGCACAGATGGCTGTAGAGGCCAAGTCAGTGGATATTTTTAAGGCAGGGATAGATATATTTTTGCTTGGTACGGGTGTCAGAGATTATGGGGAGAATACAATACAATACAATACAATACAATACAATACAATACAATACCATTTATTGTCATTTGAACCTCACATGAAGTTCAAACAAAATTTGGTTTCTGCAGTTATACAACAAGAAAATAACCAAGATACAACACAATTTACACAAACATCCATCATAGTGAAACTCCTCACTGTGATGGAAGGCAAAGTCTTGCCTCTCCCCTGCACTCCATTCTTCTCCCGATGTCAAAGTCAAAGCCCCGCGGCCATTAAGGCCGTGCCGGGCAATGCAAGGCCGCGCTCCGGGTCTTGATGTTGGAGCCCCCGGCGGTCGCAAACAAGACCCGCGTCCGTTTAAGCCGCGCCAGGCGATGTAAGGCCCTGCTCCCCGCAATTCGGGCGGGTGAAGTTGCCGTTGCGGGAGCTCCGAAAAGCGGTCTCCCACCAGGGACCCGCGAGTACCCGATGTCACCGTCCGCCGGACCTGCGGCTGGAGCCTCCGAAGCTCCGGGGTCGGGCCGCAGCAGCACGCCACCACAGCTCCTCCCGTTCTGCACTCGGCCAGCTCCACGATGGTAAGTCCGCAGGCTCCGCGACTGGAGCCCCCAGGTCGTTCCGGCTGGAGGCCGCTCCACGGTGTTAGGCCCCAACGACAACGGAGACCCGCCAGGGAAAAGGTCAGGTCCCCCCGTACAGGGAAGAGAGTTTAAAGTTTCCCCCACCCCAGCTCCCCCCGCCCCCCACACATACACAGTTAAAAACAATTTTTAAAAAAACACTACTAACTACACTGAACGGGACAAAAAAAAAAAAAAAAGACAGACAGACTGCAGAGGCCGCTGCAACGTCGGTCATGCCGCCCACTACAGAAGGCAGGAGAATAGGGTTAGGAGGGAGAGATAGATCAGCTATGTTTGAATGGCGGAATAGACTTGATGGTCTGAATGGCCTAATTCTACTCCTATTCCTTAAGACCTTATTGAAGTTGTGATTCCATCTGCAGTGTTTTACAAGCTTGCTCTATTTAAAAACAAAAGTGTTCCTTTCTGTGTGATGTTATAAGCTGGCCAAGTTACAGGGTATGCTTCTTGTACTCTTGTGCCTGAAATTGTATTAACTCATAAACTATCCTTTCAGTAAAAATGTTCTTTGTTTACTCAGCTGGGACATCTCTTGTTATAATTGCTGTTTTCAGAGTAATCAATTTCAGAATTCAAGAGAACGTTTGCAGGCCGGAGATTATTTTATGTACACTCTGACTGTTTAAGCCTGAATTTCTTTAATTGAAAATCGCAAACCCTAGAGTTACTTTGACAGTATCATAGACAATGCCATATATCTCTGGACAGCCTAATTAAAACAGTATCCCAAGTGTATTTGGATGTGAGATAATCTCTATTTTCCCCTCTAATCATTGTCATTGTTTCAGGTGTAATGAGAAGTATTTAAATTTATTTTATTAACTGCATTTTTGTAGCTCATGGCAGCAGCAAGCTCAGCTGACGAGATGAAGGCACGATAAGCTAAGCGATTAATCCTTTGCAATGCCCTTTAGATAGACACAAATAAGCTGGAGTAACTCAGCGGGTCAGGCAGCATCTCTGGAGAAGACCCTTCTTCAGACTGAAAGTCAGGGGAGAGGGGAATGAGAGATATAGATGGTACTTAGCACAAATGGATGGAAGATATTGTGGAGATCCACGTTTTGTGTACACAGCTGTGTATTTATTAATAAATGCAGCTCCGGCACTCACGCGCATTCAGTAAATATTTAAGTAAAAAGTCCTTGCCGTCATTCGAGAGCACACCAGTTAACCTTCGACTTCTTCTTCTCTAAACTCTCTCCACCACCCAGCTCACGCGAGAGTTTCAGCTCGACAATGGAAGGTTCTAGAACTTTACTTTACTTAAGGCTTTGTGTTCAGATCATGTCGGGGTCACCACTGCGGAGGTCCAAGTTTTGTGTACACAGCTGTGTACACAAAAACTTGGACCTCCTCAATAGGCAGAAAGCAACGATAATCAAGGAAAGGTGGTGCCCGCAATGGTCCATTGTTGGCTGAGGGATAGGTGATATATGCAAACAGCGAATCTAGTATGATGACTAGGGACGGACAGAGAGGGAGGGGATGCACGGGTTACTTGAAGTTAGAGAAATCAATATTCATACCGTTAGGTTGTGAGCTGTCCAAGTGAAATATGAGGTGCTGTTCCTCCAATGTGGGTTTAGCCTCACTCTGACAATGGAGGAGGCCCAGGACAGAGGTCAGTAGGGGAAGGGGAGTTAAAGTGTTTGGCAACTGGGAGATCATGTAGGCCGGGGCAGACCGAGCGAAGGTGTTCAGCGAAACAATTGTCTTTAGTTCTATCAAATATACTGTGCTAATATCCAGTGTGGAAGCAACCAAATAACTTACCAGTGGCAACCTTGACACCAGATTTGAATGCAGGAACGTCACTGGCAGGCTGGTTGCCCTTGCAAAGGCTAGTTTGCATTGTTGTACTCTCTGAATCAATGTGCAGTAGGTAGTCATTGTAGGTGACCAGTGGTGTGGGCCATTGATTCAGAGACTGGAGTTCATATCCCACCATGAGAGCTGGTGAATTAAAATAGATGTAATTAAATCTAGATTAGAAAGCGAGTATCAGTAACAGTGGTCATAAAACTATCAATTACGGTAAAACGCCATCCAATTCATTAAAGAGAAATACAAAATGATGGAGTAACTCAGTGGCGACAGGCAACATCTCTGGAGAGAAGGAATGGATAATGTTTTGGGACGAGACCCTTCTTCAGACTACTTCTTCTGAAGTTGGGTCTCGACCCGAAAAGTCACCCATTTCTGTTCTCCAGAGATGTTGCCTGAGTTACTCCAGCATTTTATGTCTATCTTCGGTGTAAACCAGCATCTGCAGTTGCTTCCTACACATCCAATTCATTAATGTCACTCGGAAAAGGAAATCAACCACCCTTACCCAGTCTGGCTTGTATGTGACTCCAGACCTCCCAATATGGTTCACTCTTGTCAGGGACAATTGGACAATCCATCTTTAGCCGACCAGCGACAGGCACGTGGGTGGAGATAGTGTGAGCATCTTTGGACCTGTTAGATTTCTGCTCCCCATCGTTTTCCTCGGCTCTACAACCAAAACCAAAGGGACAAAGGGGAATTCTGTCATCTCAGCGATTTCCGGAGGCTGTTCTTAAGAAGATGATTAATTATGGAGAAACAAAGAAATGCAGATGCTGGTTTATACCAAAAATAAACATAAAGTACTGTGGTAACTCAGCGGGTCAGGCAGCATCTCTGGATAAAAGGTACACAAAAATGCTGGAGAAACTGCCCCCTCTCTGTGATCCCCCCTTAAAAAAACTGCCCCCTCTCTGTGATGATCCCCCCCTTAAAAAAAAAACCTCCTCTCTAACTGCCCCCTCTCTGTGATCCCCCCCCCTTTAAAAAACCTCCTCTCTCAGGATAAAAGAATAGGGAACGTTTCGGGACCCTTCTTCAGTCTGAAACTTCGTCTATCCATTTTCTCCAGAGTTGCTGCCTGATCTGCTGATTTACTCCAGCACTTTATTTCTATCTTTGATTAGTTATTGAAATTGTTCATTATGTTTCTATGAATGGATCGACTGGGCTTATATTAAAGAATGGATCGACTGGGCTTATATTCACTGGAATATAGAAGGATGAGAGGGCATCTTATAGAAACATGTAAAATTCTTAAGGGGTTGTTGGACAGGCCAGATGCAGGAGAAATGTTCCCGATTTTGGGGGAGTCCAGAACCAGAGGTCATAGTTTGAGAATAAATGGTAGGCCACTGAGATGAGGAAAAACGTTTTCACGTTGAGAGTTGTGAATCTGTGGAATTCTCTGCCACAGAAGGCAGTGGAGGCCAATTCACTGGATGCATTCAAGAGAGAGTTAGATTTAGCTTGACGGAATCAAGTGATATGGGGAAAAATCTGGAACGAGGTACCGATTCCGGGTGATCAGCCATGATCATATTGAATGGTGGTGCTGGCACGAAGGGCTGAATGGCCTACTCCTGCACCTATTTTCTATGTTTTATTGGTAACATATTACCTATTTAAGGGCAGCACAGTGGTGCAGTAGTAGAGTTGCTGCCTTATAGCGCCAGAGACCCCGGTTCAATCCTGGGTGCTGTCTATAGGGAGTTTGTACGTTCTCCCTGTGACCACATGGGTTTTCTCTGGGTGCACCGGTTTCCTTCCACATTCCAACGATTTGCAGAAATGGCTTTGGTAAAATTGTCCCTACTGTGTAAGATAGTGTTAGTGAACGGTGTGATCGCTGGTTGGCGCAGACTCGGTGGGCCGAAGCGCCTATTTACACGCTGTATTTCTAAAGTCTAAAGTCATATTGGGGAGTAAATATGTTTTGGCTGCTTTGATGTTTTAAAATGAAAATTTCCCTCATTGCTGCTATTCATAACGCCGTGATCTGGTGAGAAATTGAAGCCAGTGTAGAATACAGCTCATTGAAGACTGGTTAAATATTAGCAAGGCTTATCAGATAATAAATTAAATCTTCCAGGTTCTTGGCTGGATAACCTCCTTTCAGGATCTGATTCAGAATTGTGGAATGAGAAACTGTTCTCTTTTGTTGGGGAAGTCCAGAACAAGGCTTCACAGTTTAAGGATAAAGGGGAAATCTTTTAGGACTGAGATGAGAAAAACATTTTTTACACAGAGAGTGGTAAATCTCTGGAACTCTCTGCCACAGAAGGTAGTTGAGGCCAGTTCATTGGCTATATTTAAGAGGGAGTTAGATGTGGCCCTTGTGGCTAAAGGGATCAGGGGGTATGGAGAGAAGGCAGGTACAGGATACTGAGTTGGATGATCAGCCATGATCATATTGAATGGTGGTACAGGCTCGAAGGGCCGAATGGCCTATTCCTGCACCTATTTTCTATGTTTCTATGTTTTAAAGGAAAAAAAAAATTGCAAGTACAATACTGGAACCAAAAACATTTACATGCTTATCAAGAAAGGGTGAACTATTTGGGACCCCTTACCCTTAAAGAGAACGTTGTGTGATGACTTCAGGAAGATCTTTAAGAACATAAAGATTGATAGAATGAGCTTAGAGAAAATACACTCATGTGGAGCAAAACAAAACTAAAGGTCATGAATATAATATTGTTAATGATTATGTTTAATAGCGATAAGCTTTTCAATGGCAGGTTAAATATGTGGAACACTTGTCTACAAGTAGAGGGAAATAGCATAGATACACATAAGGTGGAAACCAGATAAATATGAGGGAGAGCTGGATTGTTTTCAAGAGAGATTTAGCTCTTAGGGCTAAATGAATGAGGGGATATGGGGAAAAAAGCAGGAACGGGGTACTGATTTTAGATGATCAGCTATGATCATATTGAATGCAGTGCTGGCAAAGCTAGTTTGTGCAAGCTGTTGATAGAGGTCCCAGTGGGAAGTGAAGAAACGTTTGTGCTGGGCCGAATGGCCTACTCCTGCACCTATTTTACTGATTTTAAGTCTCTATGAGTGAACGATTGGTCCTTACCTGCAGGGTAGACGTGATGCAAACGTTTCCGCACCTCCCACTGGGACCTCTATCGCCACCTTGCATAAACTAGCTTTGTCAACACTGCTGTCCAAGTTAACGAGGAAACATTGTTTCTTACAACCCCGAGAGCTGAAGGCTTTTGCATTCAGTGACTCAAGCCTTGCCGACAATCTGACAAAATATTTTGCATAACCACCGAGATCAGAAGCCCCAACCAGAAGATTTTGAGGCATCAATTAAAGTTTAAGCATCGGTATGAAGAGAAATTCTTTCCTTGAGGTTTGTAAACCATAGAAATTCTCCACCACATAGGCTGCACAGTGGAGTATATTTCAGACTTGGATTGCTGGATTTATACATACTGATGAAACAGAGAGATACTTAGAATGGAAAAGGTTTGCGTTCAGTTATGAAGACATTAGTTGGTGGAGCATGGTGAAGGGGTGGTGTTGTCTAGTCCAGGTCAGACTTGCCACCAGCTCAGTTCAGTTTAGTTTAGTTTATTGTCACGTGTACGGAGGTACAGTGAAAAGCTTTTGTTGCATGCTAACCAGCCAGTGGAAAGACTATACTTGATTACAATCGATCCATTCCCGGAGTACAAATACATGATAAGGGAATAACGTTTACTGCAAGATAAAACCAGTAAAGCCAGATCAAAGATCGTCCGAGGGTCATCAATGAGGTAGATAGTAGTTCAACACTGCTCTCTGGTTGTGGTAGAGCTGATCCTGGACTGACTCTGGACTCTGGTCCCGACCACGGGGGGAAATGGAGGAGGACTGGCCAAATTTTGTGCCTTCCACCACAGTGATGAATGCTGTGGTGGATGTTTGTGTTACATTTTTATTGTGTATTGTGTGTTCTTTATTATTGTACCGCTGCTGGCAAATTCATTTCACTTGCACTTTATGTGCAATGTGACGAATAAAACTGATTGTTGTTGTTGATTGTTGGTAGAATGATTCAGTTGCCTGATAACAGCTGAGAAAAAACTGTCCCTGAATCTGGAGGTGTGCGTTTTCACACTTCTATACCTTTAGCCCAATGGGAGAAGGGAAAAGAAGGAGTGGCCAGGGTGCGGCTCGTCCTTGATTATGCTGCTGGGCCTTGCTGAGGCCGCGAGAGGTATATGTACCAGAAGTACTGTACACCAAGTGGATATTTAATGTTGCTTTATCTTCAGCTATTATGTGTTTCTGCTAAATTAGTATTGGCACGCAAACGGGGCACGTGGAAATAACTCGATAAATGTGTGCAAATGGAATGGGTTTTTTAAATGCTACCCACAACTGAAGGATGTCATATCAAATAAAATACAAAATACTGGAAATACTCAGAAGGGCAAACACCAGTTTCTCTCTGGGGAGAGAAACCAAATTTACATTTCTCGACAATGACCTTTCATCAGAAGTTCATTGGTTCACTGGTGCCTAATTGTCACATGGGGAAATGCACAGTGAAATCCTCTTCCTATCAACAGTCCAGTGCAGTATTGCCATAGCTAAAAACAGCCCCCCCCCCCCCCCCCCCCCCCCCTCCCGATTAGCAAAGGGTGCAGAAATAGTCCACTGAGCCCTCTGGAAGGCGACTCCGGACTGTCAAAGCTGCCGCACGCAGACATAAAAACAGTTTTTTTCCACGAGCAGTAGCTCCACTCAATAACCAAAAATCTGTAGCCTCCTTTTGCTCTGGTATTTTATTTAATTCACGTGTTTAATCGATAATGTTATATTATTAATGTTTTATGTGTCATTTCTAACTGTCACTGCATGTCATGTTATCACTTGCGGGCGGAGCACCAAGGCAAATTCCTTGTATGTGAATACTTGGCCAATAAACGTAATTCATTCATTCATGCTAGAGGCACCATGTTTTGGTGTTGAGAGGTTGCATGAATAAAGTGTTGTATTTGCAATTGTGAACCATACCCCAGTTTCTCTCTTTACATAAATCATACAAAGCAAATGCAAAGTCTGTTCATACTTAAGTGGCTTTGCTGGTGCTATCTTTACAGAGTCTATGAGAAGAGATGGTCTAAATTTCTAATAGTCTAAATTTCTGATCTAAAATTTCTATGTTCTAAGCACTGACGTCCAACTTCCTTTTAAGTGTGTTATCATAGTTTCAAACAGCTACTTGAAATACAATTATTATGTGCTTTAACGATTGGTTAGAGCAATGTTGGCAAACATTCGCTTTAACCAGTCACTTGGTAGCCCTAATGGTTATTCTGCATCTATTTGTCTTTTAAACTGTGCCAACCAGTACTTCCTGTGTATTTCCACCATTGTCAGGCTTTATTTACAAGGATTGATGGAAATCTTAGATATCAATTGTGTTTTGCAACAAAAAAACCATAGTAATCTGCGACCTCCTATAAAAGGAATGTAGTATCCTTGAGATCACACTATTACAAGGAAATGAATTGTAAGGTGCAGCTGATTTATGATCAGCCATCAGTTTGTCTCCTGAGTTTATGTACATCCTCCCAGTACCAGGCTGGCTTTCACTTGAGTGCTGATATGATTTGTCCTTTAACAATCATCCTGCTGATTGCTTCTGTTTTTGTCTTTGCTGACCTGACTGGGACCTTTCAGATATTTGGCTCAGTTGTACCATTTCCCCAAACAGCGGCATTTAAAATCTTTTGATCTTCACTGCACAGATGTCCCTGCTTGCTAAAGATATAGCTTGTTTATAGTCCTAATGTGAATAGTTTGTGCAAACATCATTCTGAACGTACCATGGGAAATTACGTTTTAATTCCAGCATTTGGCAATATGCGTTCTACAATTCCTAGACCATTAAACTGCCTCAGTGCAGTTTAATACTTTAGTCAATGATATGCTTACATCCAATGGTGTGTAATGATTGTGTAAAATCGTTTTTGCATTACTGGCCATTAAAATTACAGACTAGAATTTGTGAAATTCACACCAGTCTGTTTAGGAAAATGGGTCTTAACCTGTTTGTGCCTGACAGTTACCACTGCCATTGTCCTTGCATTAATAATTGGTTATTGTTGCAGGCTGCACTTGTAGCATTTGTGTCAGTTCTGTTTGCTGCTCTACAGGAAAGATGTGATGGCATTGGAAAGAATGACCATCAGACTATTCTTGATTCGGACTTTGCTGGCTGTACCTTGCATTAAACGTATTGCCCTATCTTGTATCTATACACTGTAAATGGATCGATTGTAATCATGTATTGTCTTTCTGCTTACTGCTTTAGCACGCAACAAAAGCTTTTCACCATACGTGACAATGAACTAAACTGAACATGGGAGATGTTGGCAAAAAGTGTTGATATTAATCATGGTTGGCATGAATGAGTTAGGCTAAAGCACTCATTCCTCAATTCTGACACTAATGCCCCTGTCCCACTTAGGAAACCTGAATGGAGACTTTGTGCCCCACCCAAGGTTTCCGTGCGGTTCCCAGAGGTTGCAGGTGGTTTTGGTCAGTCTCCCTACCTGCTTCCACTACCTGCAACCTCCGGTAACCACCTGCAACCTCCAGGAACCGCACGGAAACCTTGGGTGGGGCGCAAAGTCTCCAGAGGTTTCCGTTCAGGTTTCCTAAGTGGGACAGGGGCATAACTCTGCTGAATTGGAGGCTTTTAGAATACTATCTTAAACAATAACTGAAATCCATAAAGATAAACTTGTTTTAATATAATAGTCTTTCATGTTGAAGTTTTGCCGATTCTTTGTTCTTATTGAAAGTTTTGCTATTTATTTCATTTATGGTTTTTATTCTTTTGCTGAGTGTGGTACAACGTCTCTAATCCAAATGTTCAAATGGAAATTTTATTTCTGGATCTCAGGCAAAATAGATCATAAGTGCTGGAATTTACTTTTGTGGCATCCAGAAAGTTGTCCAGTGATAAATGGCAGGATATTAGTGTGAAGAGATAGCACGTTACCATTGCAATTATGCAATAAAGTTGCATGATGATGCATTGAAAACCTATAGAAATTAGATCAGGCTGACCAAGTGCTTCTTCAGTGTGAAGAAGGGTCCTGACCTGAAGCATCACCCATCCATACTCTCCATAGATTCCTGCCTGACCCGCTGAGTAACTCCAGCACTTTGTGTGCCTGTATTGTGTTTGCAAATGTGTCTGGGGCATGTGAGTGTAAGCTATTGGTGATAATCAAGAATTCTCCCATTTGAACACTGAAGGGTGTAAAGGCTTAGAAACATAGAAAATAGGTGGAGGAGGTGGCCATTCGGCCCTTCGAGCCAGCACCGCCATTCATTGTGATCATGGCTTGTCTAGATCTTAAATGAATACTTGTGTATTCGTTCAGGGTGGCATGGTGGCCTAGCGATAGAGCTACTGCCCTTATGGTGCCAGAGATCCGGTTTCGATCCTGACTATGGGTGCTGTCTGTACGGAGTTTGTACGTTCTCCCTGCGACCATGTGGGTTTCCTCTTAAGATCTTCGCTTTCTTTCACATACTCCAAAGACCTGCAGGTTTGTACGTTAATTGGCTTGGTATAAAATGTAAATTGTCCCTAGTGTGTGTGTGGGGGATAGTGTTAGAGTGTGGGATTGCTGGGTGGGCCAAAGAGCCAGTTTCCGCGCTGTCTCTCTAAACTAAACTATTCACCGAGGAATAGTTGGCTGGCTGGCTCGAAGGGCCGAATGGCCTACTCCTGCACCTATTGTCTATTGTCTATTGAATATGGGCATGGACGATAGTGAGTTCAGAGATTGGGACGTGGATAATCTGGCGCAGTTCAGTATTAAGAAGGAAGGAGGTGTTAGATGTTGGGATGCATAAGAATTGATAAATCCCCAAGTCTGGATGAGAGCATCACAGGTTACTATGGAAACAAGGGAGGTGATAGCAATGGAGGTATCAGTGAACTGGTGAATAATTAATGTTATACCTTTATTTAAAAAGGGCATCAGAGATGTCAGATAACTATAGGCATTGAGACTTAAATCAGCCTTGGGCAAAATCTTTAAGGGTAGAATTTGTGTACAATTGGAAAGGCAGGGGATGGAGTTAGATACAATCATTACATTTGACAGGCATTTGGAAAGGCACTTCAATGGGAATAACACAGGCACCAAAGGATATGGACTGAATCTAGGCAAATGGGATTATTATGGTGCGGCAAAAAAAGGTGGCAGTGGACATATTGGGACAAAGGGCCATTTCTTTGCTGCACAACTCTTAACTACGAATGATAAATGGGTCATGATTACTAATGCGCTGACCAATAAGTGGCTTGATAATGACTGAGATGCAGAGATTTAAGAACCCTGCCAAAATGTGAACCACAGAGAATTGCAGGATTAATCTGCACTTAGATATTTGTTCAGCCCAACTAGATGTGTTTGCAACATTTCATCTTCTGAATCCTCGCTGCTCTTCACTAGTTGTCAATGAAACACATTATTGCTGAAAATTCTCAACATGAAATATCATGTTTGGAACAAATGATCACATTGCCTAGGTAGACAAAAATGCTGGAGAAACTCAGCGGGTGAGGCAGCATTATTGGAACGAAGGAAATAGGCAACGTTGCCTATTTAGTTCGCACCATAGATGCTGCCTCACACACTGAGTTTCTCCAGCATTTTTGTCTACCTTCGATTTTCCAGCATCTGCAGTTCCTTCTTAAACATTGCCTGGGTTGGTTCTTATTTATCCGCTGGTGAGATTGATGCTCCAAGAGAATATGCTATCAGGACGAACATCCGGAATTAATAACACAGGCAACAGTGCATGCACCATGCGAGATAGCTTAATGCATGAAGACATCTTTAAAGGCTTTGCAGCTTCAAACAAGAATAGAGGGGCAAAGGACAGTGACTTAAGTGAAGAATGCATTGTGGAGTAAATTAATTGTGACAATGAAGCATTTTTCCGATGTAGCATTTGTTTCCATGGTTATGGATATCTCTGAAAATAACAGCGGCAAGGATGGGAAAGTACCTGAGGAGAAAATTGACACTGATCAGGGAGACGTTTGGGAGAATAATGCATAAGATTCATTGAGCAGAAGAGTTTCATCACCCAGCAAGCAATTGCCAAATCCAAAAAAGCTACAATTCATAAAACAATTGTCACCGCAAGATAGAAACATACAAAATAGGTGCAGGAGGAGGCCATTCGGCCCTTCGAGCCAGCACCGCCATTCATTGTGATCATGGCTGATCGTCTCCAATCAATAACCCGTGCTTGCCTTCTCCCCATATCCCTTGATTCCCGAGAGCTCTATCTAACTCTCTCTTAAATCCATCCAGTGACTTGGCCTCCATTGCCCTCTGTGGCAGGGAATTCCATAAATTCACAACTCCCTGGGTGAAATTTTTTTTCTCACCTCAGTCTTAAATGGCCTCCCCTTTATTCTAAGACTGTGGCTCCTGGGTCTGGACTCGCCCAACATTGGGAACATTTTTCCTGCATCTAGCTGGTCCAGTCCTTTTAAGATGTATTGTTACTTTATCACCCTCAACCCTGGACCACCATGCCATTATCCCTACTGTGTAGGAAGGAACTGCAGATGCTCGTTTACACCAAAGATAAACACAAATGCTAGAGTAACTCAGCGGGGCAGGCAGCATCTCTGGAGAAAATGGATGTGATGTTTGGGGTTGAGACCCTTCTTCTGAGGAAGGATTTTGCCCCAAAACGTCACGGATTCCTTTTCTCCAGAGATGCTGCCCACCCGGCTGAGTTACTTCAGCATTTCGTGCCTATGCCATTATCCCTGTTCATTATTACTCAGATAGTGAGTGAACAACATGAAGGACCATATAACCATATAACAATTACAGCACGGAAACAGGCCATCTCGGCCCTTCAAGTCCGTGCCGAACACTTATTTCCCCCTAGTCCCATCTACCTGCACTCAGACCATAACCCTCCATTCCTTTCCCGTCCATATACCTATCCAATTTATTTTTAAATGATAAAATCAAACCTGCCTCTACCATTTCCACTGGAAGCTCATTCCACACAGCTACCACTCTCTGAGTAAAGACGTTCCCCCTCATGTTACCCCTAAACTTCTGTCCCTTAATTCTCAAGATGTCCTCTTGTTTGAATCTTCCCTACTCTCAATGGGAAAAGCTTATCCACGTCAACTCTGTCTATCCCTCTCATCATTTTAAAGACCTCTATCAAGTCCCCTCCTTAACCTTCTGCGCTCCAAAGAATAAAGACCTAACTTGTTCAACCTTTCTCTGTAACTTAGTTGCTGAAACCCAGGCAACATTCTAGTAAATCTCCTCTGTACTCTCTCTATTTTGTTGACATCCTTCCTATAATTAGGCGACCAAAATTGTACACCATACTCCAGAATTGGCCTCACCAATGCCTTGTACAATTTTAACATTACATTCCAACTTCTATACTCAATGCTCTGATTTATAAAGGCCAGCACACCAAAAGCATTCTTTACCACCCTATCTACATGAGATTCCACCTTCAGGGAACTATGCACAGTTATTCCTAGATCCCTCTGTTCAACTGCATTCCTCAATTCGCTACCATTTATCATGTACGTCCTATTTTGATTTGTCCTGCCAAGATGTAGCACCTCACACTTATCAGCATTAAACTCCATCTGCCATCTTTCAACCCACTCTTCCAAATGGTTTAAATCTCTCTGTAGACTTTGAAAAATTACTTCATTATCCACAACACCACCTATCTTAGTATCATCTGCATACTTACTAATCCAATTTACCACACCATCATCCAGATCATTGATGTACATGAGAAACAACAGTGGACCCAACACAGATTCCTAAGGCACCCCACTAGTCACCGGCCTCCAACCTGACAAACAGCCATCCACCATTACTCTCTGGCATCTCCCATTCAGCCACTGTTGAATCCATCTTGCTACTCCACCATTAATACCCAACAATTGAACCTTCTTAACCAACCTTCCACGAGGAACCATGTCAAAGGCCTTACTGAAGTCCATATAGACAACATCCACTGCTTTACCCTCATCAATTTCCCTAGTAACCTCTTCAAAAAATTCAAGAAGATTAGTCAAACATGACCTTCCAGGCACAAATCCATGTTGACTGTTCCTAATCAGACCCTGTTTATCCAGATGCTTATATATATTATCTCTAAGTATCCTTTCCATTAATTTGCCCACCACTGACGTCAAACTAACAGGTCTATAATTGTTAGGTTTACTCTTAGAACCCTTTTTAAACAATGAACCAACATGCGCAGTACGCCAATCCTCCGGCACTATTCCCGTTTCTAATGACATTTGAAATATTTCTGTCATAGCCCCTGCTATTTCTACACTAACTTCCCTCAATGTCCTAGGGAATATCCTGTCAGGACCTGGAGACTTATCCATTTTCATATTTTTCAAAAGTGTCCGTACGTCTTCTTCTTTGAATCTCATAGTTTCCATAGCTACTCTACTTGTTTCCCTTACCTCACATAATTCAATATCCTTCTCCTTGGTGAATACCGAAGAAAAGAAATTGTTCAATATCTTGGGTTTTTTTTCTAATCTATGTGTTTCAATGGTTCATTGGTACTTTATTGTCACATGTACTTAGATACAGTGAAACTCTGTGTTATACATACAATTTAGTAGATTCAGACTATGCATAAGCAAAATAAGTGCAAAATGCACAATTATACGCGTATAAAAATGCATTGATTGGAAGAATAATAGAAGTTGGACAAAAATGCTGGAGAAACTCAGCGGGTGAGGCAGCATCTATGGAGCGAAGAAATAGGCGACGTTTCGGGTCAAGACCCTTCTTCAGACTGATGTGCGGGTGGGGGGGGGGGGGGTGGTGGAGCGGGAAGAAGAAAGGAAGAGGCGGAGACTAGGCTGTGGGAGAGCTGGGAAGGGAGGGGAAGAAGGGAGTAAGCAAGGACTACCTGAAATTGTAGAAGTCAATGTTCATACCACTGGGGTGTAAACTGCCCAAGTGAAATATGAGGTGCTGCTCCTCCAATTTGTGGTGGGACTCACTCTGGCCATGGAGGAGGCCCAGGACAGAAAGGTCGGATTCGGAATGGGAGGGGGAGTTGAAGTGCTGAGCCACCGGGAGATCAGGTTGGTTAATGCGAACTGAGCGGAGGTGTTGGGTGAAGCGATTGCCAAGCCTGCACTTGGTCTCACCGATGTAGAGCAGTTGACACCCAGAACAGCGGATGCAATAGATGAGGTTGGAGGAGGTGCAGGTGAACCTCTGCCGCACCTGGAAAGACTGCTTTGGTCCTTGGATGGAGTCGAGGGGGGAGGTAAAGCGACAAGTGTAGCATTTTCTGTGGTTGCAAGGGAAAGTACCAGGGGAGGGGGTGGTTTGGGTGGGAAGGGACAAATTGACCAGGGAGTTATGGAGGGAGAGGTCTCTGCAGAAAGCCGAAAGGGGAGGAGATGGGAAGATGTGACTAGTGGTGGGATCCCGTTGGAGGTGGCGAAAATGTCGGAGTATTATATGTTGTATGTGACGGCTGGTGGGGTGGAAGGTGAGGACTAGGGGGACTCTGCCCTTGTTACGAGTGGAGGGAAGGGGAGTGAGAGCGGAGCTACGGGATATAGAGGAGACCCTGATGAGAGCCCCATCTATAGTTGAAGAGGAAAACCCCGGTTCCCTAAAGAATGAGGACATCTCCGATGGCCTGGTTTGGAACACCTCATCCTGGGTGCAGATGCGGCGTAGACGGAGGAATTGGGAGTAGGGGATAGAATCCTTACAGGAGGCAGGGTGGGAAGAAGTGTAGTCCAGGTAGCCATGGGAGTCAGTGGGTTTGTAAAAGAATAATAGATTTCACTTGTAAACAGTTGTCATGTTTCTGGTTCCATCTGATGCACTTCAAGTTTCAGGTCCACTATCCTGGCAGCACCAATGAAGTACCAGCCTCATAGTTGTACTAATTGAATGGTGCTTTGGACTCTCTCATTACAAGCCCTGTTTTTATGTCCTTAAGCTTTGGCAGAACGGACCTACCAATGAAGGCAACATGGTGGCAAATAGTTGGGGTGGAGGCACCCTGGCAGTTCTCAACATTGAAAAAAAATACTATGCTGTCAATTCAAAAACAGGCTCGGAAACCCTGGAAATGCTATGCTTTGCACAAAATTACATCTTACAAGTTTTGAGATTTTACAATCCAGGTGTACAGTTGGGAATCCAAGGCGGATAGTTTTAGAAAAAAGTAACGCTCTATTTAAAGTGGTCGCTCATCAGAAGAATTTATTGACATTGGGACTGTGCAAGCCAAAATAGAGAAGGAAAAGTAAGAGGAGTACATTGAAGAGTCTTGACCCGAAACATCACCCATTCCTTCTCCCCAGAGATGCTGACTGTCCCGCTAGTTTACTCCAGCATTTTGTGTCTACATTGAACTAACCCGCACAACCCAATTCCTACCCTGAATTGCATTACAAACCATTTCTTGAACTATGGTGGAATTGTTTTTCTGCACTGATATCTTTTTTTTTTTTTGCACACTATTTTTATTTTTATAGTTTTGCAGAATTTTTATGTGTAATATGTTTTTGTGTGTTGTCCGCATCTGTGCCTGGGTAGTGCAGATAAGATTTCCATTGTACCTGCAACCACGCCATACTTGTGTATCATATATCATATAGCCAGCAGCCGTCCGTCTTAAATTCGTTTTTTTTAAATAGTTTTTAGTGAGTCCTGTTTTTTTGTTTGTAGGGGATATGGTCTTTTAATGTGGGGGGGTAGGTGTTACTTTATTTATAGGTCCCTACCTGGTCGGTGTGGCAGCCTTTTTTCCGGGCTGCCCGTCGACCCGTCCTCGTGGCCTACCAGCGGGCTTGGAGCGCCGTTTCTTGGCGGGAACCACCCAGCACCTCGGCCTGGGTGGCGGCACAGCATTGGAGCGCTGGAGCGGAGCGGAGCGGGCGATGCCTTGCCTGGGTCGCCGCGCTGGAGCTCTGGCGAGCTGGACCGCCGTGAGCAACATCTCCGGGCTGCGGGTTTGCGGAGCGGAGAGACGGCGTGCGTAGAGGCGGCAGTGCGGAGAGCGGGCGCCGACTTTTTCATCTGGAGCCTGGGAGCGCCAAACCGGCGCGGCCTTGTCGGCTTCGGCAGCCGCGGGCTCCAACCAAGAAGCGGCCGTTCCAGGTGGCCCAGCCGCCGAAAGGACTCTCCCGACGCCGGGGCAAGACCACCCGGTGAGAACGGCCAGGGACATCGGGCCTCCGTACAGGCAATTGCGGTGGCCTCAATAGGCCTGACTTTGGGGTGATCATGGGGTGGGGACTGGACATTGTGCCTTCCCCCACAGTGCTATCCACTGTGGGGGGATGATTTTTTTGTCTAATTGTAGTCCTGTAGGTCTGTGTCCAAGATGGCTGCCGTGAAGAGAGAGTGGACGCTGGCACGCTTTGGCTGCCGCTGCTCTCTTTTCACACTGTGTTTTTGATTTTCTGTTTTTGGATTGAATTCTGTTTTTAATTTGTGTCACTGTGATGTCTTTAATTACTTGTTTTATTCCGATTATATGTTTTTATTCCGATTACTATGTAAGGTGTCCTTGAGATGTATGAAAGGCGCCCATTAAATAAAATTTATTATTATTATTATTATATACCTATTCAAAAATGCATCGTTGATTACTATCCTATTGTTTGTTTCTTTTTAAATGTCACATAAATGAAATGAAAGACCAGTTCAAATGGAGGTTTTGCACAAACCTAGAGAAGGTCAAACCTAATCCATCTAATGATAAAGTTCAAGTGTCATTTGGGTACCTGTCCTGTGTTGTGAGTGTTACAGAGCACCGAATACAGAGACTTTTTGTACGTGGACAACCTCTCAGAAGCACAGTAAACTCCACGTACTGAAATATAATACCCTTAATTAATAGTTAGGTGTGCCTTGATTTCCTTTGTAGATGCGGCTTGGTGAGAAATATTAATATTCTTTTTCCTATCGAATGTTCTAAAATAATCCCCTTGTTTTTCTCCAGAATGGGAGCTTCTGACAATATCTACAACGGTCAAAGTACATTTATGGAAGAGCTGACAGAGGCTGCAGAGATCATTAAAAAAGCGACGTCTCGCTCATTGATCATCTTGGATGAGCTGGGAAGAGGCACAAGTACTCATGACGGCATTGCTATTGCCTATGCCACCCTGGAGCATTTTGTAAAAGATGTAAGTAATTTTGCATGAAGAAATGTATTCCCATAGTGCTGTCAGCACACTGTCGCTACATTTGGATCAATAAGCACAAAGTGCTTTCCTTCTATTGCTCTTAAATGGTTTAAATCTGGACACTGAACTGCATTTCTCATTTGGCTGAGTGCAGGAGATGGTGTCCCTGAAATCATTGTTGCTGCAATGTATTTGAGAGCTTCATTATTACTTCCCATAAAGGCAGCCCGCTCCCAAAATAATATGGACATTATTTTGTGCTCTGCTTATGATCCAGTGAAATATAAAGTGGAGAAAAGTCTCTCCAAAAACATCCAGTCAAACTAAGTTTGCAAGTAATTTGTTCATTTGGCATTGTATTTTGACTTTTTTTCTGCAGCCCATTTAAATTGTACATAGAGCATAGAATATTCATAGTGAGGAGCACAGTCTTTTCAACACAGTGATTGAAATATATTTTTCCAGTGAACACATTCCTGCATTTATGTGTATGAAGGAACTGCAGATGTTGGTTTATACTGAAGATAGACACAAAATGCTGGAGTTACTCAGCGGGTCTGTTCCAAAGGAATAGGTGATGTTTTGGGTCGGAACCCTTCTTCAGACTCGGTGCCTATTTGGTTGAGTTTTGGGAAATGGGAAATTAGATAAGGCACCTTCCATCATATTTGACTTTTGCTCTTGTCACCTTTGGTCAACTGGAAGCAAAAGAAGTTCTTGCCAGTCCTTGAGTGCTGCTGGTGTGGAGTGTTTAAGAAAACTTGGGTTCTTATTTACCATTTACCAGAGGCCTGAGAACCGTTGGAGTGAGTGGAGGAGGGTCAGGGCGGTGAGTGCTTAAATCGGGCGCGGGGCTTTATTTTACAGAGGCCCGGAACCGTTGGAGCGAGTGGAGGAGGGTCAGGGCTTTTACCAAAATCCGTAACGTTCCACACTCCATAGGGAGGGTTCTGGTGGAAGCCGCTGATTGGCGGAAGCAGACTAGAGGAAGCAGCTGATTGGATGCAACCTCAGGTTAGCATTTCTGGTTAAAGGTACAGTGGGCTAAGGGTACGGTGGGCTAAAGGTACAGTGCTTTAGTAAAGGTACAGTGGGCCAAGGGTACAGTGGGCTAAAGGTACAGTGCTTTAGTAAAGGTACAGTGGGCCAAGGGTACAGTGGGCCAAAGGTACAGTGGCTTAAGGGTACAGTGGGCCAAGGGTACAGTGGGCTAAAGGTACAGTGCTTTAGTAAAGGTACAGTGGGCTAAGGGTACAGTGGGCTAAAGGTACAGTGCTTTTTGTTTATATAATAAAGGTACAGTTTAAAGGTCAAGAGGGAGCAGCTGTTGTGAGTCAGAAACCTGCTGATTTCTCCCAGCAGTTTCTATTGTATTGTACTGGTATCGGATCCAGGGTAAGGCGAGAGAATGACAGTCAGAGCAGTGTACTGTTCTGGATGTCAGATATGGGAGGTCATGGTGTCAGATGGCCCTCCAGACGTCCACATCTGCACCAGGTGCAGAGAGATGGGGCTCCTAAGGGACCGTATTAGGATCCTGGAGCAGCAGGTCGATGACCTCTGTCTGGTCAGGGAGAGTGAGGAGGTCATAGAGGGGAGTTATAGGGAGGTGGTCACTCCAAAACCACGGGGGAGAGACATGTGGGTCACGCTAAGGAAGGGCAAGGGGCAGAGGCAGGAACGAGTGAGTACTCCAATGTCGGTACACCTTGCAAATAAGTACTCCTGTTTGAGTACGGATGGGGGTGACAGCCTGCCCGGGGGTAGCGACAGCGGACGGGCCTCCAGCACAGAGACCGGCCCTGTTGCTCCGAAAGGTAGGGAAAAAAAGAAGAGGGCAATAGTAATTGGGGACTCTATTGTTAGGGGGTCGGATAGGCGATTCTGTGGACGCAGTCGGGAGACCAGGATGGTGGTCTGCCTCCCTGGTGCCAAGGTCTCGGACGTGTCTCAACGCATCCAAGATATCCTGAAATCAGAGGGAGAGGAGCTTGAGGTCGTGGTACATATAGGTACCAATGACATAGGTAAAAAAAGGGAAGAGGTCCTGAAGGGAGGATTTAGGGAGTTGGGAGGAGAGTTAAGGATAAGGACCAAAAAGGTAACATCTCAGGATTACTGCCTGTGCCACGCGACAGTGAGAGTAGGAATGGAGCGAGGTGGTGGATAAATGCGTGGCTGAAAGACTGGTGCAGAGGGCAGGGATTCAAGTTTCTGGATCATTGGGACTTCTTTTGGGGAAGGTGGGACCTGTACAGAAAGGATGGGTTGCACTTGAAATATCCTGGCGGGGAAATTTGCAAAGGCCACTGGGGAGACTTTAAACTAGAATGGTTGGGGCGAGGGACTCAAATAGAGAATGCTAGTAGACAGAATGGGAGGCAGGAAGCAGAAAAGGGAAGCACTCGGACACAAGAGGAGAAAGAAAAAAAAAGGAAATAAACAGAGAATAAGAGACGGGGGGTTTCTTAAATGTGCATATTTTAATGCTAGGAGCATTGTAAGAAAGGTGGATGAGCTTAGAGTCTGGATAGACACCTGGAAGTATGATGTTGTGGCGATCAGTGAAACATGGTTGCAGGAGGGCTGTGATTGGAAACTAAATATTCCAGGATTTCGTTGCTTCAGGTGTGATAGAATTGGAGGGGCAAGAGGTGGAGGTGTTGCATTGCTAGTCAGGGAAGATATTACAGCAGTGCTTTGGCAGGATAGATTGGAGGGCTCATCTAGGGAGGCTATTTGGGTGGAACTGAGAAGTGGGAAAGGTGTAGCAACACTTATAGGGGTGTATTATAGACCGCCAAATGGGGAACGAGAATTGGAAGAGCAAATATGTAAGGAGATAGCAGATATTAGTAGTAAGCACAAGGTAGTGATTGTGGGAGATTTCAACTTTCCACACATAGACTGGGAAACACATTCTGTAAATGGGCTGGATGGTTTGGAGTTTGTAAAATGTGTGCAGGATAGTTTTTTGCAGCAATACATAGAGGTACCTACTAGAGGAGGGGCAGTGCTGGACCTCCTGTTAGGAAATGAGACGGGACAGGTGGCGGAGGTATGCGTTGGGGAGCACTTCGGGTCCAGTGATCACAATACCATTAGTTTCAATATAATTATGGAGAAGGTCAGAACTGGACCTAGGGTTGAGATTTTTGATTGGAGAAAGGCTAACTTTGATGAGATGCGAGATGATTTAAAAGGAGTGAACTGGGACATTTTGTTTTATGGGAAAGATGTAGAAGAGAAATGGAGGACATTTAAAGGGGAAATTTTAAGAGTACAGAATCTTTATGTTCCTGTTCGGTTGAAAGGAAACAGTAAAAATTGGAATGAGCCCTGGTTTTCAAGGGAAATTGGACATCTTGTTCGGAAAAAGAGGGAGATCTACAATAATTATAGGCAGCATGAAGTAAATGAGGTGCTTGAGGAGTATAAGGAATGTAAAAAGAATCTTAAGAAAGAAATTAGAAAAGCTAAAAGAAGATATGAGGTTGCTTTGGCAAGTAAGGTGAAAGTAAATCCAAAGGGTTTCTACAGCTATATTAATAGCAAAAGGATAACGAGGGATAAAATTGGTCCATTGGAGAGACAGAGTGGACAGCTATCTGCAGAGCCAAAAGAGATGGGGGAGATATTGAACAATTTCTTTTCTTCGGTATTCACCAAGGAGAAGGATATTGAATTATGTGAGGTAAGGGAAACTAGTAGAGTAGCTATGGATACTATGAGTTTCAAAGTAAAAGAAGTACTGACACTTTTGAAAAATATAAAAGTGGATAAGTCTCCAGGTCCTGACAGGATATTCCCTAGGACATTGAGGGAAGTTAGTGTAGAAATAGCCGGGGCTATGACAGAAATATTTCAAATGTCATTAGAAACGGGAATAGTCCCCGAGGATTGGCGTACTGCGCATGTTGTTCCATTGTTTAAAAAGGGTTCTAAGAGTAAACCCAGCAATTATAGACCTGTTAGTTTGACTTCAGTGGTGGGCAAATTAATGGAAAAGATACTTAGAGATAATATATATAAGCATCTGGATAAACAGGGTCTGATTAGGAACAGTCAACATGGATTTGTGCCTGGAAGGTCATGTTTGACTTATCTTCTTGAATTTTTTGAAGAGGTTACTAGGGAAATTGACGAGGGTAAAGCAGTGGATGTTGTCTATATGGACTTTAGTAAGGCCTTTGACAAGGTTCCTCATGGAAGGTTGGTTAAGAAGGTTCAACTGTTGGGTATAAATGCAGGAATAGCAAGATGGATTCAACAGTGGCTGAATGGGAGAAGCCAGAGGGTAATGGTGGATGGCTGTTTGTCGGGTTGGAGGCAGGTGACTAGTGGGGTGCCTCAGGAATCTGTTTTGGGTCCTTTGTTGTTTGTCATGTACATCAATGATTTGGATGAAGGTGTGGTAAATTGGATTAGTAAGTATGCAGATGATACCAAGATAGGGGGTGTTGTGGATAATGAAGAGGATTTCCAAAGTCTACAGAGTGATTTAGGCCATTTGGAAAAATGGACTGAAAGATGGCAGATGGAGTTTAATGCTGATAAATGTGAGGTGCTACACCTTGGCAGGACAAATCAAAATAGGACGTACATGGTAAATGGTAGGGAATTGAAGAATACAGTTGAACAGAGGGATCTGGGAATAACCGTGCATAGTTCCTTGAAGGTGGAATCTCATATAGATAGGGTGGTAAAGAAAGCTTTTGGTATGCTAGCCTTTATAAATCAGAGCATTGAGTATAGAAGCTGGGATGTAATGTTAAAATTGTACAAGGCATTGGTGAGACCAAATCTGGAGTATGGTGTACAATTTTGGTCGCCCAATTATAGGAAGGATGTCAACAAAATAGAGAGAGTACAGAGGAGATTTACTAGAATGTTGCCTGGGTTTCAACAACTAAGTTACAGAGATAGGTTGAATAAGTTAGGTCTTTATTCTCTGGAGCGCAGAAGGTTAAGGGGGGACTTGATAGAGGTCTTTAAAATGATGAGAGGGATTGACAGAGTTGATGTGGACAAGCTTTTCCCTTTGAGAATAGGGAAGATTCAAACAAGAGGACATGACTTCAGAATTAAGGGACAGAAGTTTAGGGGTAACATGAGGGGGAACTTCTTTACTCAGAGAGTGGTAGCGGTGTGGAATGAGCTTCCAGTGGAAGTGGTGGAGGCAGGTTCGTTGGTATCATTTAAAAATAAATTGGATAGGCATATGGATGAGAAGGGAATGGAGGGTTATGGTATGAGTGCAGGCAGGTGGACTAAGGGAAAAATGTTGTTCGGCACGGACTTGTAGGGCCGAGATGGCCTGTTTCCGTGCTGTAATTGTTATATGGTTATATGGTTATTGCTAGAGGTGAATGTAAGATTGCCTCTATCCAATTGACCTCACATGGAGCTAGACACAACTTGCTGGAGTAACTCAGCGGGCAGGCAGCAACACTGGAGAAAAGGAATTGGTGACGTTTTAGGTCGAGACCTTTCTTCAGTCTGAAGGCAGCATCTCGAGAGAGATGGAATGGGTGACATTTCGGGTCGAGACCCTTCTTCAGACTAATACCTTCCTTCCCACTCATTCCTTCTCTCCAGGGATGCTGCCTGACCCGCTGAGTTACTCCAGCATTTTGTGTCTATCTTCGATTTAAACCAGCATCATTCTGCAGTGCCATCCTGCACATGACCTCACATGGAAATTTTTACTGAGAACCTTTATCCATCCGTGTGGAGAAAGGTGAGCAAAATACTGTAAGTGATCAGTGGCAGAAGTTCCACTGGATGACACGGTACTGGGGGACTTCCTTTGTCACATAAGCAGAATGTATGGCTGCTTATCTGAGCAACCTGTCCATATCCGGAGGAGGAAACATTGGTGTCTTCATCTGTTTAATCATCGATCTCAGCAAACTTGTGCAAATCAAAAATTAGTTATCATTTGCTTGCCTGGTGCTTCAACATGGAACTAGTGCCAGCAATCCAGAAAAAAAACATATGGTTCGCAGGTTGCTTTGACAAACCTAACTTTTTTTGCTGTGGGTCTTGCAAATGTAGTTACACTCTGCAATTTATGTCAGATTGCATCATGATATTGTAAAAGGTTGATGAAGAGAAAAACATGGAAGGAAACCCTTGTGTGGGACATGAGACATCTTTAACATTTTACAAACTGTATGAAATGAAGGAGATTGAAGGATTGGACGATTTTTGTACGTTTAGTTTAGTTTAGAGATACAGTGCGGAAACAGGCCCTTCGGCCCACCGAGTTCCCACCGAGTTCGCACCGATCAGCGATCCCCGCACATTAACACTACCCAACCCATACTAGGGACAATTTACAATTTTACCAAGCTAATTAGCTGACACACCTGTACGTCTTTGGAGTGTGGGAGGAAATCGAAGGTCACGGGGAAACGTGCAAACTCCATACAGACAGCACCCGTAGTCAGGATTGAACCCGGGTCCCTAGCGTTGAAAGGCAGCAACTCTACCGCTGTGCCACCATGTCATCCAACTTGCTCTAAATGTTTACTTGTCAGCATCCATGCTGTTTTTTTCGTCGATGAAAATATACCTGCTCTTTTATATATGATTTGTAACCTGAAACCGCATCTTGGTTTCACCTGGTATGAGCAGGCAGTGGTGAACTGCACAATGTGTAGGAAGAAACTGCAGATGCTGATTTAAACAGAAGATAGACATAAAAAGCTGGAGTAACTCAGCGGGTCAGGCAGCATCTCCGGAGAAAACGACTGGGTCTGAAGAAGGGTGTCGACCCGAAACGTCACCTATTCCTTTTCTCCAGAGATGCTGCCTGACCCGCTGAGTTACTCCGGGATTTTGTGCCCTTCTTTGTGAACTGCACAATGCTGGATTAAGAGCAGTAGGACTTCCAGACAACTTTCTCTTCCACCTATTGAAATATAACTTTCCATTTAAGAAAAAGAAACACTGGAAGTTTGGTACTATTATATAATTGTTCTCCATAATTTATCCCTGTGTTTTCTGGATCATGTACAAGAACTATATTTTTCCAAAATGTAAAAATCATACTTACCTTCATCCAAATAACTGAAATTTGTTTTGTTGTGAAGATTTTTGTGCCTGAGACTTCCCTGTCGTTCAAACGCATGACCCTTAGCACTCTGAAGTTGCACTTTTGACAGCTTCAAATTGCTGATATAGGAATGGTGATTGATCAGTATTCACAGTAGTGTTTCACATCAGCGCTGTTCCTATAGAGGCTTTTCATGGTGTATCCTGGCAACACATTTCTATTTTTAAAAGCTGCATTATGTTAAATTAAAACCCCCCGTACGGTATGTCATAATTGCAAACACGGATGTGTCCAATCGGGATAAAAGTCTTTCACAACTTCTTTGAAACAAAACCTTTGGCCTTTATTTTCTGCCTTATTTTATGGAATTGTAAAAGACCCAGTAAGATTTTGAGATAAGCAACAATTGGTTATGTTTGGCCGTTAACACAATTTTGAATCCAGCTAACTAGCTCATTCTTGATCCGATGTGATCTAATAGTAAGATTAAACGAGAACTTACCAGTTTGAAGTTTGATCTGTATTTTATGAGGAGTTACGATGAGGGATTACGTGAAGAACCCGTTCAGCACGCATGCGCGGCATACTTCAAAGCAGCGGTGTGGAATCACAGATAGACACAGTTATTGAAGTAAACATAGTAAAGATAAGGAGACATCAGTTTATGAATTTGACCCATATTATTGAGGGTGGGAGCGGAGGGCACGTAATCCCTCATCGTAACTCCTCATAAAATACAGATCAAACTTCAAACTGGTAAGTTCTCGTTTAATCTTACTATTTTACTTCGGAGTCACGTGAGTGATTCCGTGAAGATTTCAAAGCTCTGTGATTTCAAACCGTGTAACAGTTATTACTACATCACTGCCGAAGTCCTTGAGGGAGGAAGTGTGTTATCGTAATCAACCAATGAATCTGTTTGTAGAAAAACACAATGGTATTTTTTAACAATAACAACAAAGAAATTAATTTGTTCCCCTGGGCTTAAATTAAATATTTGCAGTCTGGAAAATCTTTCCTGCAAATAAAACAGGTTTTGCCAACGGCTTATTATAAAATTTCTGAACGGTCTTTCCCCCCACCATCCTGCTGTAGCCAGGATGTGGTTTATAGGCACGTCCATTCTTTTAGCCGTCGACGTGGATGCTGCCCTGGTGGAATGAACTTTGTACATGTTAGTTTTTATCCCAGCAGCTTTTAGCACCTGCTTGAGCCATCCCGAAATGGCTCGTCACCCGACCATAAGGTTTTTTATAGATAGATAGATAGATATAATTTATTGCCACACAGCCAGGCTGGTGGAAATTTGGGTTGTCTGCAGCGATACAATAATAAAGAACACACAACCACAATAAAACTATAACACAAACATCCACCACAACATTCATCACTGTGGTGGAAGGCACAAAATTTGGCCAGTCCTCCTCCATTTCCCCCCCGTGGTCAGGACCAGAGTCCAGAGTCAGTCCAGGATTGGCTCTTTCTCACCGGAGACCGCGGCTTCAGATTGTTGTAGGCCGCAGGCCGGCGGTCAAGATTTAAAGTCCCCGCCGCAGCCAGAAGCACCGTAGACTGCAGGGCCGGCGGTCGAAGCACCCCTCCAGGGGTGATGGTAAGTCCATGCCGGACCCGCGGTAGAAGTTGGCCGCGGGCCGGCAGTGATGGCTTCTTCTTCCCCCGGGTCCCCAACGTGAGATCCCGGGCTGTAGACGCCGCACCAGCTGGAGCTCTGCAGGCCGCGACTTCAGGCTGCCGGCTGCCCCGGGCCAGCGAAACGGAGCGCTCCCCTCCAGCGAGCCCCAGTGAGGGTCGCCCGCTCCACGCCGAGAGTCTACGCTGCGCCCGCCGCTGAAGCCTCGGGCGCGTCTCCGGGAAAGGCCGCGTCGATCCTTGATGTTAGGCCACGGGGGAGGCGACCTGGAAAAACTCGCCTCTCCGTGGAGGAGGCGACCGAAGCGGTTTCCCCCTTACCCCCCCCACACCACCCCCCACACAAAACACACAAAGAAACATTAAATACAGACTTTAAAACATACTAAAAAAATTAAAAAAGGTTGAAAAACTGACGAGCTGCATGACATGGCTGCTGCCAGAGCAGCGCCCCCTACAAAGAGCCCCCTATGACTGACCCATAAGGCTTTTCATCTCCCTCGAATATTTTGGTTGGGTCTATGTAGGATAATAGGGTCATGGCACATAACCGTGTTTTTTGGCGCGTAAGCCCGGAATTCCACGACTGGATTAGGTGTTCCTGGTCTGCTCTGTTTGACCATTCCCTGGACAACGACAGAGATCTGGTCTGGAGCTGTGAGCATGGTGTCCAGTCGCAATAGGTGTAGTGACTGAACCCTCTGTGCAGCTACAAGTGCCATCAACATGAGTGTTTTGAGCATAGATGGTTCCAGGTTGAGGGATCTGGCTGGTGGCCATCCCCTGAGGTATGTCAGGACCACACTGACATCCCATATATGGGTGTACCTTGGTCTAGGGGTTTAGAGTTGTAAATACCCTTCATTAGTTTAACCACCAGCTGGTGGGACCCCATGGCCTGTTGTCCTGGAGCTGGTTTTGAAATAGAGAGGCAGGGCAATTCTAGCTGTGTTGATGGCTCTGTAGCTGAAGTCCTTCATCGTGGTGAAGGTTCACCAGGAATTCCAGTACGTTGGTAACTAGCGGTTGAGTAGGTGGTCCCTGTATCCAAGCAGTACTTCTCCCATTTATTGATGCTGTACAAGTGCTGTTTTTCAGTGGATGTTCGGAGGGATGCTGACATGGTGTCGACGGTTTGTTATGATAATCCCAGTCCCAGAAGTGGTTTGTGCAGAATCTGCAACCCAGGAGTTTGATTTTTTCATGGCACGGGTGGCTTGTGCCCGACACTGGGTGTTAATAACTCTGGATCACTGGGGAATACCATCGGAGTTTCAACAACCATGTCATGGAGTATTGGGAACCATGGCTGTGTAGGCCAGTCGGGTACTATCAAAATACCTGAAGCAGAGTCCATTTGTACTGTGCGTAGTCCCCGACTGATGAGGCAGAAGAGAGGAAATGCATAGAAGAAGAATTTCCCCAATCCAGCGCGAACGCATCTACCGCTGCTGCCTCAGGGTCTGCTTCCGAAGCGACATACATGGGTACCTGGTGATGTAGCCTTGATGCAAATAAATCGATATCTGGCGTGCCATATTGCTTGATAACTTTTGTGAAAATTCTTTGGGGTTTTTAACATCTATTCGATGTTGTTATTAAATTTATGTGACCTGGTGTCTGCCACTGTATTTAACTTACCTGGCAAATATGTCTTTGGACACACCATTGCCAAATTGTGTTGACCAACTTGTCGCATGATACCGATTTTATGCCGCCCATATGGTTAATGTAGGCCACCACCGTAGTATTATCTATTTATAACCGTACATGCAAGTGATGCATATTTATGCATATGCTTTTAAAGCATAAAAGTCACCCAAACATCTCTAGATAATTAATGCCCAGTGTAAGTGGTAACGATGATTCTGGGTTAGTCCATCTACTACTTGTGCTGGATATAGAGCTAGTTGCTCCCCAGTCTTGAGTACTGGCATCTGTTTGGACAACTGACGTAGGGTTAGTGATAATAATAGGCTGAAACTATGTCAAACGTTTTTTGCCCACCACTGTCGTTCTGATATTACTTCAGTGGGTAACTTAATGAAACGATCAATAATGACCTGTATGTCGTTTTTGGTACAAAGGTCCGAATTATGTAGCCGGAAATGCTGCTACCATTTTCCCAATTACTCTGTTACTTGTCGAGTAGTTGGTAGTTTGTTGACCATTAAATTGTTGCATGATTGTGCCAATTCAACTATTTTGTCTCTTGGCAATGTTACAGTCACGTAGACTGAATTAATTGTGAAACACCAAGTAGTCCATGATAGTGGATGGCTTCAACTTAGATTTATCTGGATGTAAGACAATCCCAGGGTTTCGAATAACTGTTTGGTAGCTGAACAGCTAACATAGTCAAATTCATGGTCTTGCCTACCATTTAGGATATCATCAAGATATGCCATGACAATACGTTTTTGTCTTCTGAATATTGCCAGAGCTGGCTTTAGTGTCTGGGTGACACTCTTGGGCTGATGCGAGCCCATTGGGGAACGCTTTAAACTGTTATCGCTGCCCCATCCAGGTAAATTTCAGGTATCTGCGATGATCCTTGTGAATGGTACTAAATAGTAAACATCTTTAAGATGAATGCTTGCCATGAAGTATCCTTTGGAATTTAGTTGTTTGGCAGTAACAACCGGTTCCATTTTGAAATGTATATACTTAACAAACATATTTAGTGAAGTTAAGTCAATGATGATGCGATATCCACCATCTTTTTTGGGTTTAGTGAATATATTTGATATGAATTGCAAGGGTTCAGGTTTTCCCATGATACCCTTTGTAATTATTCTCACCAGTTCAGCTTGTCCCTCTTGTTTCTTTAACGGAGAGGGGAATAAATATCCTCTGGGGTGAATGTTGACCTGGTGGCAATTTTTCTAGTATGAATTGTATTCACTAATGCCATTGAGTATATACTGATCACTCGTGATAGACTCCCATGTGTTAGTATTACTCTATATACTGGTAGGAACCAGACCCACCTACCTCCATGGTTATGGGTATTCTTCTGTTTCCTGCCGGTCCAACGAGTGTTGCACGTCGTCTGACGTGGCGGTGACGTTGGGGGGTGGCACATTTCCCATGGGGTCCGCTCTGGGCCCTGGTCTAAAGAAGACTTTCGGTGATAGATGCGGACCCCGAGCTTTCATCAGTCCGATATGGTAGACGTTGACTGATGGATGCGATGGGGTGCTGCTGCGTAGGAATTACTGTTTTTGGTTACTCGTCCCGGCCCTGCCCTCATGAGCCGAAAGTTTTGTAAAACCTCTTGCATGTCCTTCATATGCTTTGTGAGGTTTTTTCCCCAAAGAGCAGTGGGTCTGGCTCAGTTGCTGGGGTATGCACAATCCCGCGATGTAGGATTTTATGGCAGGTCTTAGACTTGTTTACGAAGGTTGTGGTCATCTCCGTATTTGTCCATGGAACGAGGAGAAAAAACGATGTGATGGCTGTCCTCAGGCTTTTAACGGCCTCCTGCCCGTGGGGTTTCCAAGTAGCTGTCCACCACACCTAGCAGCTCTTCCTGTTCCTGCACCCCTTGCATACTCCCGAGATCTTCAGCCATTGCCCCTGTTCTTGACCAGCCCAGTCCTGGTCACCAAAGCTATCCTCTGGAAAGGAGGAAGCAATGGACAGTGCACAAGGCACTGTGGAGGGAGTGCCTGACCCCCCTCTGCGAGAGCACCCCTCCTGGGGTGCACCTCGCTGGAGCTCCTGCTCCAAGAGCCGCTTCAAACCGGCTGTCCCTCCCCCGCCTGGGTGGAGAGACGTCCCCGTCCGATAAGTCGGAGCCACCGGCCGGAACGCCTCTTCCTTGGCTTGTACATCCAGCCCGCTGCTCAGGCGCTAGCGGGGCTGGGCTCGGTCGCGGTGTCGGGGTAGCGGACCGCCCGGTAAGCGGTCCTACCGCCTTGTTGCTGCCCCCGTGAGATGAAACGCTCCTACGTGGAGTCGAGCGTGGGGCAGGTCTGTGCAGGCGGCTGTGTTTCCTCCCGTGCGGGTGGAAAGACGTCCCGTCTGATATGTCGGAGCCACCAGCCGGACGCCTCCGTGGCGTTACTTCCAGCCCGCAGCTGAGGCGCTAGCGGGCTGGGCTCAGCGCGGTGTCGGGATAGCGGAGCGTTGGGTTAGCGGTCCTCCCGCCTTGATGCTGCCCCCGCGATGGAAAACGCTCCTCTGTGGAGTCGAGCGGGGACAGGTCTGTTCCGTTGCTGCCCTCCCTGATGGAAGGCTCCTCCGTGGAGTCGAGCGGGGGACAGGTTTGTTGCAGAGCCTTTCTTCTCTGCCGGACAGCAGAAGGCTCCCTATGAAGGAAACCGACGTCAGCTTACCTGACGGTCCGTTCTTTCACCTCCATAGCGGGAGAGCCCGACTCCCGCTGCGCCGCTGTTGCTCTGCTGGACATAATGCCGCGCATGCGTGCTGAACGGGTTCTTCACGGAATCACTCACGTGACTCCGAAGTAAAATCTCCCGTCTAGCCTACCATGTTGGACCTTGTCAAAGTCCTTGCAAAGGTTCCTAAAGACGATTTCCGCAGCCCTGCCCTCTTCATTCCTCTTAGTGACCACTTGTAAATATGATCACATTTGTGAGACCCAATTTCTCAGTCATAGAGTGATACAGTGTGGAAACAGGCCCAACTTACCCACACCGGCCAACAATGTCCCAGCTACACTAGTCCCACCTACCTGCGTTTGGTCCATATCCCTCCAAACCTGTCCTATCCATGTACCTGTCTAACTGTTTGTTAAACGATGGGACAGTCCCAGCGTCAACTACCTCCTCGGGCAGCTTGTTCCATACACCCACCACGCTTTGTGTGAAAAAGTTACCCCTCAGATTCCGATTAAATCTTTTCCCCTTCATCTTAAACCTATGTCCTCTGGTCCTCAATCCCCCTACTCTGGGCGCTCATGATTGTATACTCCTATAAACCTGTGTTATCTATCCCTAATCAGTACTTGCCTATCCAATCTGGTAGATTCTCTCAGAATCCCCTCCAATAACATACCCACCACTAATGTCAGGCTCACTGGTCTGTAGTTCCGTGGCTTGTCCTCACAGCCCTTTTTAAATAAAGGAACAATATTACCCACCTAACCTTACACTTCTTTTCCCCTAGCTGAAGATGATGCAAATATCTCCTCCAGAGCCTCCGAAATTTCTTCTCGAGCTTGCCACAATGTTCAAGAGAATAGAAACATAGAAACATAGAAAATAGGTGCAGGAGTAGGCCATTCGGCCCTTCGAGCCTGCACCGCCATTCAATATGATCATGGCTGATCATCCAACTCAGTATCCTGTACCTGCCTTCTATCCATACCCCCTGATCCCTTTAGTCACAAGGGCCACATCTAACTCCCTCTTAAATATAGCCAATGAATTGGCCTCAACTACCTTCTGTGGCA
This sequence comes from Amblyraja radiata, assembly GCF_010909765.2. Taxonomy (NCBI): domain Eukaryota; kingdom Metazoa; phylum Chordata; class Chondrichthyes; order Rajiformes; family Rajidae; genus Amblyraja; species Amblyraja radiata. The sequence continues at coordinate 119,417,292 of NC_045958.1, forward strand.
GAGAATTCCACAGATTCACCACTCTCTGTGTGAAAAATGTTTTTCTCATCTCGGTCCTAAAAGATTCCCCCCTTATCCTTAAACTGTGACCCCTTGTTCTGGACTTCCCCAACATCGGGAACAATCTTCCTGCATCTAGCCTGTCCAACCCCTTAAGAATTTTGTACGTTTTTATAAGATCCCCCCTCAATCTTCTAAATTCTAGCGAGTACAAGCAGAGTCTATCCAGTCTTTCTTCATAAGGAAGTCCTGACATCCCAGAAATCAGTCTGGTGAACCTTCTCTGTACTCCCTCTATGGCAAGAATGTCTTTCCTCAGATTAGGAGACCAAAACTGTACGCAATACTCCAGGCTCCCTGCTCCTATACTCAAATCCTTTTGCTATGAATGTTAACATACCATTCACTTTCTTCACTGCCTGCTGCACCTGCATGCCCACTTTCAATGACTGGTGTACCATGACACCCAGGTCTCGTTGCATCTCCCCTTTTCCTAATCGGCCACCATTCAGATAAATCTCTACTTTCCTGTTTTTGCCACCAGTGGATAACCTCACATTTATCCACATTATACTGCATCTGCCATGCATTTGCCCACTCACCCAGCCTATACAAGTCACCTTGCAGTCTCCTAGCATCCTCCTCACAGCTAACACTGCCCCCCAGCTTCGTGTCATCCGCAAACCAAATTTATACTTGGTGTAACACTATAGGTTTTATCCACCCTAATATTCTTTACGACTGCTGGCACCTTTTCTTATGCAAGTCAGATACGATCCAACTCATCATTGCTGATTTCCGTGAATTCCTTTACTTCCAATACCTTCTCCTCAGTAAAAAGTCTAAATTTTCATTTACACAACCATGTTGACCCTTAAGAACTATTCTCTTCCTTTTTTATCCTTTTGCTCTACATATCTGCAGAATTTCTTCGGATTGTCAAGCATATGCCTATTTCTTTGAGGGAGATACATTTTCTATGAGTGAGCAGCATGTGAAATGTAGACACAAAGTGCTGGCGGAACACGGCAGGTCAGGCAGCATCTCTGGAGACAAAGGATGGGTGGCATTTTGGGTCGGGAACCTTCTTCAGGCTACCCATTCTCTTTCTCCAGAGATGCTGCCTAACCCGTTGAGTTACTCCAGCACTGTGTGTCTATATTCGGTACTTCTCCAGTTCCTTTCCACACAGCATGAGAAATGTGTTGATTGATACATGGTAGAGGCATATGTGGTAAAGACTATCAAAAGGGTATTGGATCAGATTGAGAAAGAAAAGAATTGTAGGGTTACAGAGAAGTGGGACTGGTTGAATTGTGCTTCCAATGACCTGGCATAAACTCAAGGCTAAATGGGCACCTCCTGTGATATTATTGTGCTCTAATTTTATACAATTGGGGAAATTAATACTAGTGAATAAACTGGAGTTAAATGTTCAGAGATTCACAGAGAGTGGTGAATCTGTGGAACACTCTGCCACAGAAGGTAGTTGAGGCCAGTTCATTGGCTATATTTAAGAGGGAGTTAGATGTGGCCCTTGTGGCTAAAGGGATCAGGGGGTATGGAGAGAAGGCAGGTACGGGATACTGAGTTGGATGATCAGCCATGATCATATTGAATGGCGGTGCAGGCTCCAAGGGCCGAATGGCCTACTCCTGCACCTATATTCTATGTTCAGAAGAATTAGGAAAGAGAGATAATATGGCTATATCGTGCATTTGAGTCCATTCCAACTCTGTGTGTGTGTGTGTGAGATATGTCTAGTAAGCGTTGCTACTGGATCTTGTAATGATGAAATTCATTATAGCAGTAAATCTATGGAAATATCTAGGCAAATAATATTGCTTGAGGTATTGGCGAGAAGGACAAAGGCATGATGAAGCCCAAATTGAAGATTAAGCAAAAGCTGGGTTCTAAGCAGTAAGAACAGAATTTAGGAAAGCAAAATGATAAACAGTATTGGCAAACAGTGATGCACAACAGCAGTGCAAAATATTTAAAACTATGTTCCAGAGGGAACATGATAAACCCATTCTACTAAAAAACAAATTAAATACAAAATGAGACGCCACAGATGAAGAGGACGCAAGGGGAAAATTGAGGGCAAGGAAACGGGCAGAGACAGCCAGAGAGAACATGACTAGGGAAAATGTAAACTCATCAGGAGAGCAGTGTAAAGCTGATTTGAAAATGAAAGAAAAAATATAAAATTAACTTATCAAGGAACTTAAAGCATAGTTGAGAATATTGGTAGGAAGGAATTGCAGATGCTGGTTTATACTGAAGATCGACTTCAAGTAACCCTTGCATCCACTCTCTCTCCGTCCCTGCCCCACCCTAGTCATCATACTAGTTTCACTGTCGTTCTGTTGAGTTTCACTCTCTGTATAACTCATTATCACCTACCCCACAGCCAACAATGAACCATTGTAGGCACCACCTTTCCTTGATCATCATTGCTTTTTGCATACCTTTCATTCAGTTGTTCTATTTACCTTCCATATCTCTCCTTTCCCTTTCATCTGACTCTCGATCTGAAGAAGGGTCTCGTCCCGAAACGTCATGGATTTGTTTTCTCCAGAGATGGTGCCTGTCCCGCTGAGTTACTCCAGCTTTTTGTGTCGATCTCCATTGAAAATATTGGGCTGGATATGGCTGGCTACCCGTGATCACTTCTGGATCACTTCTGGGACAGGGGTGACCTGTACAAAAGGGATGGGTTGCACCTTAATTGGAGGGGACCTGACATTCTGGCAGGCAGGTTTGCTAGTGCTACACTGGTGGGTTGAAACTAAACAGTGGGGGGGCTAACAAGGTGAAAGCGTATGCGTGCAGTTAAGGGGAAAGAGAGTGTAGGAAAGGCCACGTTTAAACTAACAGGGCAGGGGGATAGGAACCAATGCAAGGAGACAGAGGGACATAAAAGGAGGACAGAAGCAAAAGGTCGAAGGGAGAAAAGAAAAACAAACCCGAAACCTTTGTGCCTTGTGCGAGGAGCATTTGTAATAACCATATAACATATAACAATTACAGCACGGAAACAGGCCATCTCGGCCCTTCAAGTCCGTACCGAACACTTATTTCCACCTAGTCCCATCTACCTGCACTCAGACCATAACCCTCCATTCCTTTCCCGTCCATATACCTATCCAATTTGGTTCCGTCCTAGGGTATGAAGCCTCTGCCTAGCATGTTGTGACTTCCAGCATTTTCTGTTTTATTTCTGTTAGCTATCTTGGTTAGGGGAGGGATATGATTGATTGATTGATTGATTGATTGATTGATACAACTTTATTCATCCCCAGAGGGAAATTGGTCAGGATGCCAACTATAAACCACTTGTCCTCAGAATAATTGCATGAGATTTGTTTGTTTTGTTTCTCTGATGCTGCAAGTAAGGTCTCGCTCTTTACATTTACCACAAAGCATTGGCTTTTGAGGACAAGCTTATATTTTTAGGCTCAAGTCTTCAGAAACTTCAATACTACAACCCCCAAGGTGAGGATGCGGCAGTCTGAAGTATTAATTGTAAGTCTCACTAGTAGGTGATGTATGGAAGCAGCACTCGAATATCTATATTACTAAAACTCTGTTCTTGACCGGTTTTGGCGATCTGTGCTGCGATTTCCGAGAGAACGCCGCCACCTACGGCCGTCATTTTTGGCCACCTCGCTCAGAGCCCCCCTCCGCCGCATGTGTGCCGAGGATTTTTCCCGTAGATTAAAAATGACAGAGATATTCATGTTTTTACAAAATTCCCCATTCTCTCTGCTGCCCCCGCCGGCGGCAGGGGGGAGGGACTATAAAACCAGGAAGTGGTGTGCCTCAACCAGTGTCTGCAAGCTGGAGGAAGGCAGATGGTCACGTTTCTCTGAGCTGTAAATAACACGGAACACATGTCTACTCAAATGTAAATGTCCTTAGTGGTTCTAAAATGCTTGCAGAATGTGTCTCTTGGTTCTAAAGCTTGCAAAAAAATGTCTATTGGTTCTAAAGCTTGCACAAAAATGTCTATTGGTTCTAAAGCTTGCAAAAAAATGTCTATTGGTTCAAAAGCTTGCAAAAAAATGTCTATTGGTTCAAAAGCTTGCAAAAAAATGTCTATTGGTTCTAAAGCTTGCAAAAAAATGTCTATTGGTTCTAAAGCTTGCAAAAATGTCTATTGGTTCTAAAGCTTGCAAAAAGTGTCTCTATTGGTTCTAAAGCTTGCAAAAAGTGTCTCTATTGGTTCTAAAGCTTGCAAGAAAATGTCTCTATTGGTTCTAAAGCTCGCAAAAAAGCTTGAAAGGCATTACTTACTGCAAATGGTGGCATGAATTTGAAAGGCACTACTTACTGCAAATGGTGGCTTGGGTGCTTTGGCTTGAAGTTGAAAGCACTACTTACTGCAAATGGTGGCTTGGGAGCTTTGGCTTGAAGTTGAAAGGCACTACTTACTGCAAATGGTGGCTTGGGTGTGGCTTGAAGTTGAAATACACCACTTACTGCAAATGATGGCTTGGGTGTGGCTTGAAGTTGAAAGACACCACTTACTGCAAATGGTGGCATGAAGTTGAAAGGCACTACTTACTGCAAATGATGGCTTGGGTGCAATGGCTTGAAGTTGAAAGGCACTACTTCCTGCAAATGGTGGCTTGGGAGCTTTGACGAAGTTGAAAGGCACTACTTACTGCAAATGGTGGTTTAAAGTTGAAAGGCACTACTTACTGCAAATTGTGGCTTGGGTGCTTTGGCATTAAGTTGAAAGGCACTGCAAATGGTAGCATGACGTTGAAAGACACTACTTACTGCAAATGGTGGCTTGGGTGCTTTGGCTTGCAGTTGAAAGGCAGTACTTACTGCAAATGGTGGCTTGGGTGTAATGGCTTGAAATTAAAATGCATTACTTACTGCAAATGGGGGCGTGGGTGCATTGGCTTGAAGTTGAAAGGCACTACCTACTGCAAATTGTGGTTTAAAGTTGAAAGGCACTACTTACTGCAAATTGTGGCTTGGGTGCTTTGGCATTAAGTTGAAAGGCACTGCAAATGGTGGCATGAAGTTGAAAGGCACTACTTACTGCAAATGGTGGCTTGGGAGCTTTGACTTGAAGTTGAAAGGCACCTCTTACTGCTATTGGTGGCTTGGGTGTGGCTTGAAGTTGAATGGCACTACTTACTGCAAATTGTGGCTTGAAGTTGAAAGGCACTACTTACTGCAAATGGTGGCATATGTTGAAAGACACTACTTACTGCAAATGGTGGCTTGGGTGCTTTGGCTTGCAGTTGAAAGGCAGTACTTACTGCAAATGGTGGCTTGGGTGCAATGGCTTGAAGTTGAAAGGCATTACTTACTGCAAATGGTGGCATGAAGTTGAAAGGCACTACTTACTGCAAATGGTGGCTTGGGTGTAGCTTGAAGTTGAAAGACACCACTTACTGCAAATGGTGGCATGAAGTTGAAAGGCACTACTTACTGCAAATGGTGGCTTGGGTGTGCCTTGAAGTTGAAAGACACCACTTACTGCAAATGGTGGCTTGGGAGCTTTGACTTGAAGTTGAAAGGCACTACTTCCTGCAAATGATGGCTTGGGTGCATTGGCTTGAAGTTGAAAGGCATTACTTACTGCAAATGGTGTCATGAAGTTGAAAGGCACTACTTACTGCAAATGGTGGCTTGGGTGCTTTGGCTTGAAGTTGAAAGCACTACACTGCAAATGGTGGCTTGGGAGCTTTGAGGTTGAAAGGCACTACTTACTGCAAATGATGGCTTGAGTGTGGCTTGAAGTTGAAAGACACCATTTACTGCAAATGGTAGCTTGGGTGTGGCTTGAAGTTGAAAGACACTACTTAATGCAAATGGTAGCATGAAGTTGAAAGGCACTACTTACTGCAAATGGTGGCATGAAGTTGAAAGGCACTACTTACTGCAAATGGTGGCTTGGTTGCTTTGGCTTGAAGTTGAAAGGCACTACTTACTGCAAATGATGGCTTGGGTGTGGCTTGAAGTTGAAAGACACCACTTACTGCAAATGTTGGCTTGGGAGCTTTGAAGTTGAAAGGCACTACTTACTGCAAATGGTGGCTTGGGTGCTTTGGCTTGAAGTTAAAAGGCACTACTGTAAATGCACTTACTTCCTGTTTGCACTGTATATTGATTTTAGATAAAACGCTACCACTTGCCGCTGTGATTTTTGGCCATCTTACTCAGTCCCCCTCTGCTGAGCAGGTGCAGAGAATTCTTCCCATCAATGAAAAATAAAAGTGTTATTAGTTTTTTTTTAAATGTTGAAAATCTCTCTCCTGTCAATCACTCCATGAAAGCCACACCTTTTCCAGTGGGGGGGGGGGGGGGGGGTTATAAACCCGGAATGGTGTGTAGCTCAGTCTCTGCAAGATGGAGGAGGGAGAGGTCACGACTCGCTGTCTTTAGTGGCTTTGCACCCTACTTCAAATGGTATGAAACTGCACTTGAATTTAGTGGCCTTGCACCCTGCTAGAAGTGGTAAGAAACTGCACTTGAATTTGGTGGCCTTATACCCTGCTTGAAATAGAATTTCAAGGATTAGCCGTGAGTCAACTACCAGCCCACCAGCCGTGAGTGAGTGAGTAGCCAGCACAACAGGCTTGATTGACTGAGACGCCAGCCCAAGAATCCATTTGGCGCACAATTTGCATACTAGCCCTCTGGAAACCAGTCCCTTCAGCCCACAACACCCATACGAGCGCTCCAGAAAGCCCCCCCCCCCCCCAACTGGCCACCAATATTAGAATTGGTGGAGAGGTGGAATATTGCGTTGGATGACCAGCCCTCCTGTGTGATGCTGGGACCCAACGGGTCCCACTTAGTCTAGTATATACATATATTTTAAATAGGTGCAGGAGGAGGCCCTTTGAGCCAGCACCGCCATTCATTGTGATCATGGCTGATCATCCACAATCAGTACCCTGTGCCTGCCTTCTCCCCATACCCCTTGATTCCGCTAGCCCCAGCTCTATCTAACTCTCTTATAAATTCATCCAGTGAATTGGCCTCTACTGGCAGAGAATTCTGCAAATTCACAACTCTCTGGGTGAAAAAGTTCTTTCTTATCTCAGTTTTAAATGGCCTCCCCTTTATTCTTAGACTGTGGCCCCTGGTTCTGGACTCCCCCAACATTGGGGAACATTTTTCCTGCATCTAGCTTGTCCAGTCCTTTTATAATTTTATTTTTTTCTATAAAATTGTGTTTGTACTACCATGATATCAATTAAATGGCTTTCTGAGAAGCAAAGTAGGTGGGAAAACTTCAGAAAGCTGTTTATGAATTTCTACGATTCTAGTTCTAAGGCGAAGACAGACACAAAATACTGGAGTAATTCAGTGCCACAGGCAGCATCTCTGGAGAGAAGGAACGGGTGATGTTTGGGGTCGAGACCCTTCTTAAGACTGAAAGTTTAAGGCATTTGGAGTCATTTGATAAAGACCCTCATAATAGGCTGATCCAGAAAATTAAGATGCATGCGATCCATTGGATTCAGAACTGATTTACTTCTAGAATTCAAGGGAGGAAGTTATTCTGGCTGGAGGTCAGTCACCAGTGGAATTCCACGGGAATCTGTGATGGCACCTCTGTTGTTTGTGATACATGTGAAAGACATGGTCATAATTATATGGGAAGGAACTGGAGAGGCTGGTTTTAACCGAAGGTTTAAACCATCCTTGGTCATGAATGTAGATGGGTTGGTTAATAACCAAACACCAAAATTGATGGAGTTGCAGGCAGTTGAGGAAGGCTGTCAAAGTATACTGTGGGATATAGATCAGCTACAAAAAATAGGTGAATGGAGTGTAATCTGAGGAAGGGTAAAGTGCTGGCAGGTAGAATGTCCAGAGCTTCCTGAAAGTGATAACACGCCAGTAGAGTGTTTAAGAAGGCGTATGGCACTTGTCTTCATCGGTCGGGACATTGAGTACTAGAGCCATTGTGTGCAGTTCAGGTCGCTAGAATTTAGAAGATTGAGGGGGGATCTTATAGAAACTTACAAAATTCTTAAATGGTTGGACAGGCTAGATGCTGGAAGATTGTTCCCGATATTGGGGAAGTCCAGAACAAGGGGTCACAGTTTAAGGATAAAGGGGAAATCTTTTAGAACTGAGATGAGACTTGTGGCTAAAGGGATCAGGGGGTATAGAGAGAAGGCAGGCGCAGGATACTGAGTTGGATGATCAGCCATGATCATATTGAATGGCGGTGCAGGCTCGAAGGGCCGAATGGCCTACTCCTGCACCTATTTTCTATGTTTCTATTACAGGAAGGATATGGAGGCTACGGATGCAGAGTGCAGAAGCGGTTTACCAGAATGACGCCTAGACTAGAGGGTATTAGTTAGAAAGGAGACGTTGGACAAACTTGGATTGTTTTCTGTGGAACGTCGGATGTTGGGGGAGACCTGATATGTAAAATTATGTATATAAAATCGTGAGGCATAGATAGAGCAGACAGTTAGAGCCTATGTAGAAGCCTCTTAGATGGCACCATCTTATCCGTCTCCTCCGCCACCCCTGGAAATGCGTTTCAGGCTCTTGTGTGAAAATAAAACTTGCCCTATACATCTCCTTTAAACTCTGCTCCTCTTGCCTTAATACTGTGAGCCCTCTAGTGGAAATCTCAAGATTAGAGGGCATAGTTTAAGGCCAGAGGGGCAACGTTTAAAGGAGATATTTGGTTGCGAGATACCACATGGAAGCAGACTTTTGGCCCACCAAGTCCACACTGACCGTCAATCGGACAAATTCTATGTTTTCACAGTTTCTCATCCACTCCCTACACTCCAGGGGTAATGTACAGAGGCCAATTAACCTTTAAGCCTGCACGTTTTTAGAATGTGGGAGTAAAAACGGGACACTGGAGGAAACCCACGCGGTCACTGGGAGAACGTGCAAACTTCACACAGTCAGCACCCCGAGGCCAGGATTGAATTTGGGTCTCTGGCGCTTTGAGGCAACTGCTCTTCCAGCTGCGCCTCTGTGTCGCCCACGTGCAGGGCATGTTTTTCACACGGAAGGTGGTGGGTGCCATAAACACACTGCCAGGGATGGTGGTGGAGGCAGATGTGACAGTGATGTTGGAGAGGCTTTAGATTGTCACATGGGGATGCAGGGATGGAGGGTTATGGGTCACGTGCAGGCAGAGGAGGTTAGTTTATGTTGGCATCATGTTCAGCATGGGCATTGTAGGCCAAAGAGCCTGTTGCAGTTGTACAGGGTCTTGGTGAGACCACACCTGGAGTATTGCGTACAGTTTTGGTCTCCTAATCTGAGGAAAGACATTCTTGCCATAGAGGGAGTACAGAGAAGGTTCACCAGACTGATTCCTGGGATGTCAGGACTTTTATATGAAGAAAGACTGGATAGACTTGGTTTGTACACGCTAGAATTTAGAAGATTGAGGGGGGATCTTATAGAAACTTACAAAATTCTTAAGGGGTTGGACAGGCTAGATGCAGGAAGATTGTTCCCGATGTTGGGGAAGTCCAGAACAAGGGGTCACAGTTTAAGGATAAGGGGGAAATCCTTTAGGACCGAGATGAGGAAAACATTTTTCACACAGAGAGTGGTGAATCTCTGGAATTCTCTGCCACAGAAGGTAGTTGAGGCCAGTTCATTGGCTATATTTAAGAGGGAGTTAGATGTGGCCCTTGTGGCTAAAGGGATCAGGGGGTATGAAGAGAAGGCAGGTACAGGATACTAAGTTGGGTGATCAGCCATGATCATATTGAATGGCGGTGCAGGCTCGAAGGGCCGAATGGCCTATCCTGCACCTATTTTCTATGTTTCTATGTTTCCTGTGCTGCACTGTTTGATGTTCTTTGTTCTTATAATGGCCATTTAATTATGAAACTCTATCCTCTGCCTCTGACTAATGCAAAGCTCCTTAATTTCCATTAAGTAATAAGTCAATTTTATTTATATAGCACGCGTTGAAACCAAAGTGCTTTACATAAAAGAAATAATTAAGTTTCCGTACATCCATAGAAAAATTAAAAAAAGAAAAATGACACAACACATAATAGAATTCAACATGACCGTTCCCCCACAACAGAATCAAAATTTCCCACTGTGGTGAAAGGCATCAGAAAGTTCAGTCCTCTTCCTCTGTGATCACCCGAGGTCGGGGCCTATTTGTGGCCTCCGCAGCCAGTCCGATGTTTTCAGGCCCTCTTGCCGGGAAGATGGAACTCCGGCGTCGGGTGAACACTCCTCAGCGAATGTTTGGAAATGTCTGGAGCGGCCGCTTCCTCCCCGGAGACCGCGACACCCGAAGTCCTCAGGCCGCGCTGGTTGGAGCTCCGACTCTGGCGATCTCGGATCCCAGGCTCCGCGGTGTTTTAAATCCAGCGCCACCCGCGGCTGGACGCTCCGCAGACCGCAGCTCCTCGATGTTGGAGTCGGCGGTCACAGCACTCCAGGGCTTACCGCACGGCGACCCGGGTAAGGCATCGCCTGCGCCGTGATGGTGTCCCAGCGCTGTGCCGCCGCCAAAGCTGGGGTTCTGGCCGGTCCCGACAGGAAACGCCGCTCCAGTCCGATGGTAGGCCGCGAGGAAGGGGCAAAGAAGCAGCTCGGAGGGAAGCCGCCTCTCCGACCATGTAGGGACTAGGAAATAAAGTTTCCCCCTTCCCCTCCCCCCACCCACCACATAAAAGAAGACCCCCAACAAACATTTTGTTTTTTAACAGGACTAAAAATAAAAATATAAAGGGGTGAAAGGACAGACTGCAGGCAGCGTGACATTTACATTACGCAAAAACCCCAGGGAAGATACTACCCCAATATCCTCATCACCCTGTCATAGCACAACACTGAATATGCCACGATAGACACAAAATGCTGGTGTCACTCAGCGGCACGGTGGTACAGCGGTAGAGTTGCTGCCTTACAGCGCCAGAGACCCGGATTCGATCCTGACTACGGGTGCTGTCTGCACGGAGTTTGTACTTTCACCCCGTGACCACGTGGGTTTTCTCCGGGTGCTCCGGTTTCCTCCCACACTCCAAAGAAGATGTGCAGGTTTGTAGGTTAATTGGCTTGGTATGAATGTAAATTATCCCTAGTGTGTGTGTGTGTGTGTGTAGGATAGCATTAATGTGCGGGGATCGGTCGGTGCGGACTCGGTGTGCCAAAGAGCTTGTTTCCGCACTGTATCTCTAAACTAAACTAAGCGTCTCGACCCGAAATGTCACCCATTCCTTCTCTCCAGAGATGCTGCCTGTTCCGCTGAGTTACTCCAGCTTTTTGCGTCTGTCTTCGGTGTAAACCAGCATCTGCAGTTCCTTTCAACACTGAATATCCCATGGTCAATAGATAACACCATTATTTGAAGTAGGTATGTATGTGACAAGGTTTGTTAATTTACATTGTTATATCCGGTTATGTGAATGGTGTAATAGAAGTACAAATAGTATGTGTTCTTTTCCTTTGAAATGCACATCTTGTCATTATTCATATATAATTAGTATCCTTATTCAGGCAGCAATTATCTATGTAGAATTTTAACGTGAAAATTACAGGTCACTTTTATTGTTCTTTTACTTCCTGCAGCATAGATGAAATGCCAAGGTCTGATAGATGTCTAATGGTACAGCGTCTGCTGTGGGAAGTGCCAAATGTGGGTTGGAGCCAAATACACCTTATTGTACGATCATAAAGATTTGTAAAGCACAAAGAGAAACTAACTGCCTCAAAAAAATTATGCAGCGATTGAAAATTCATAATAAACAATAGCAAGAAGAACTACAAATGGTAGAAATCTGAAATAAAAGCAGAAAATGCAGGAAACACTCAACAGGTCAACAGCATCTTTGCAAAGAGTGGCAAAGTTAATGATGCAGAGCATGAATCCTTTGTGAGGTCAGGCTTGTTAAAATTACAGCACCATAACATGTTACAAACTGCAAACCACAGTCCAGGATTCTTAGATGGAAGGCAGTGCAATATGACTTACTTCCTTTTTTCTCTTCAGGAATATAAACTTCTCAAATCTGCATCTGTAGAGTTAAGGGCCTGTCCCACCAGCATGCGACTGCATGCGGTGAGCACAACCTAACGTGGTCGCTTGAGCCGTACGGCCTCGCGGGGCCAGTCCCACTTCGATCGCCGGAGGCGTATGGAGTTGTGCGGGGCTGGTCCCGACATCGCGCGGGGCTCCGAAAAACTGACACTGTCCAAAAATTCCGCGCGACAACGGCCTGTCGGCCCGCGGCCGCATTGAGGCCGTACGCAGCGTCTCGACGCCGTACGCAGCGTCTCGACGCCGTATGCAGCATCTTGACGCCGTACGCAGCGTCTTGACTCCGTACGCAGCGTCTTGACGGCGTACGCCTAGCGCGTGGCATTGCGCGATGACGTCACCGCCCGGCGTGCCGTTGCGTGATGAAGTAACCGCCCGACGCCGTGCGACGTCCAAATTCAGTCGGCCCGCCTGCTGCCCAGCTGATTGGTGAGTATGATGTCGGGACCAGCCCCGCACAACTCCATACGCCTCCGGCGTTGGAAGTGGGACCGGCCCCGCGAGGCCGTACGCCTCAAGCCACCACGTTTGGTCGCATGCTGGTGGGACAGCATGTGCCCGAGTGAATGCACCTACAGAAGGAACTGCAGATGCTGGAGCTTTAATCCGAAGATAGACACAAAAAGCTGGAGTAACTCAGCGGGACAGGCAGCTTCTCTGGAGAGAAAGAATGGGTGAAGTTTCGGGTCTCAGCCCAAAACATCTCCAATTCCTGCTCTCCAGAGATGCTGCCTGTTCCGCTGAGTTACTCCAGCTTTTTGCACCTACTAAACATGCAGCAGTCTTATTTAGGGTTTTTAAATGACTTGGCAGAGGTGACCAAGTTACATCATTCAAGCAGTGCACTCCCAGCGCTACCAGGGCGTGGAGGTAATTTGTAGCAGGATTATTATTTTATTACACTTTTGGTGATAGTAATGTGTAGAAAATATTTCAAGTGTTTGGGTCAGGTTTTAATTTCAGACCTAAGTAGTTTTGCAATAGAGGGAAATAAAGAAACAAATCAGATTGTGGAAATCCAAAATAAAAGCACAAAATCTTGGAAATTTTCTGCAGGTCAGGCAGCTTCTGTGGAGATTGAAACAGAGTTGATGTCTCTGGTCTGCAGTCCAGGCTGACAATTGCAGTACATTTTGTAGATGTTACATTGCAGCCAGTGTGGTAGAAAGGTTGAATTGTTATGCTGATGGACAAGATGCTGGCCAAGAGCTGTTTTTTGAGTCTTGGATTTGGACTTTTCTCGATATCTGGAGCGTATTTCGTCATCCGCCTAATCTGCTGTGTAAAAACTTTTTGGAAGTCAGGAGGCAAGGACTCTGAATAGGTTACCCATCGTCTGATCCAGGTGAATGTTTGAAGAAGGGTCTCGACCCGAAATGTCACCTATCTATGTTCTCCAGAGATGAACCTGGCCTGTTGCGTTACTCCAGCACTTTGTGTCCTTCTGTGTATTACATAAACATAGAAACATAGATACATAGAAAATAGGTGCAGGAGTAGGCCATTCGGCCCTTCGAGCCTGCACCGCCATTCAATATGATCATGGCTGATCATCCAACTCAGTATCCTGTACCTGCCTTCTCTTCATACCCCGTGATTCCTTTAGCCACAAGGGCCACATCTAACTCCCTCTTAAATATAGCCAATGAACTGGTCTCAACTACCTTCTGTGGCAGAGAATTCCAGAGATTCACCACTCTCTGTGTGAAAAATGTTTTTCTCATCTCGGTCCTAAAAGATTTCCCCCTTATCCTTAAACTGTGACCCCTTGTTCTGGACTTCCCCAACATCTGGAACAATCTTCCTGCATCTAGCCTGTCCAACCCCTTAAGAATTTTGTAAGTTTCTATAAGATCCCCCCTCAATCTTCTAAATTCTAGCGAGTACAAGCCGAGTCTATCCAGTCTTTCTTCATATAAAAGTCCTGCCATCCCAGGAATCAGTCTGGTGAACCTTCTCTGTACTCCCTCTATGGCAAGAATGTCTTTCCTCAGATTAGGAGACCAAAACTGTACTCAATACTCCAGGTGTGGTCTCACCAAGACCCTGTATAACTGCAGTAGAACCTCCCTGCTCCTATACTCAAATCCTATACATTACCCAGCATCTGCAGTTCCTTGTTTCTAATAATCCACACTTTCCTGGTTTTTCCTTGACAGGTGATCATTTTGATCGTGTCAATGAGGAGAGTTCAGTTTGAATTTAGTTTATTGTCACATGTACCGAGGTGCTATCCAGTCAGCGGAAAGACAATACATGATTACAATCGAGCCATTCACCAAGAGTTGGAACAAATCGGCACTGTTGGGTGGAATTGAGGACAATCATGTAGCCAAATAGGAGGCTCACTAATTTTGTTACAATTTTTTCTTCATTCATCGGGTCAAGAGTTTTTTTTACTTTGTTGTTAGATAGGACTGTTCTTTAATTTTATTTCATACACAAATCACCATGCCCTTTTTTTGAGTGACAATATATATTTTGGTCCATTATGTCAAAGTCAAAGTTAATTTTATTTGACACATGCACCTGAAGGTGCAGTGAAATGAATTTACCAGCAGCGATACACTTAAAAAGAGAACACACAGTACACAATAACATTTAACACAAACATCCACCACAGCATTCTTCACTGTGGTGGAAGCCAACAAAGTTCCGTCAGTCCTCCTCCTTTGTTCATCCCTGGTTGGGAGCATGAACCCTCCGCAGTCGAAGCTACGGACGGCCCGATCTACAGGCCCTCTTGTCGGGATGATCAAAACTCCGACGTTGGGACGGTCAAACACACGGCTTGGAGTTCCTGAAACTGCACTTTCCTACCGGAGACCGCGGCTTCAGGATGTTATAGGCCGCAGAGATCTTCTCCGGCGATCCCCGGCAAGGGATCCCAGGCTCCGGACGGTAAGTCCACGCCCTGCCTGCGGCTAGAAGCTCCGCAGACCACAGCCCCATGATGCCAAAGTCACCAGGCCAGCGATCGGAGCACTCCCCTCTGGCGACCCCCGGCAAGGGTTCGCCCGCACAGCGATGAAAAAGGTCACGCTGCGCCTGCTGCTGAAGCTTTGGGCCCGACGCCGGGAAAGGCCGCTCCAATCCATGCTGTTAGGCCGTGAGGGAGGCGACATGGAAAAAGTCACCTCTCCGTCGAGGAGGCGACTGAAAGCAGTTTCCCCCTTTCCCCCCCCCCCCCACCACCCCCCACTCAAGACACACCAAGAGACACCTAAACTAACATTTAAACGCGCCAAAAAAACAAACAAAGTCGAAATAACGAACATGCTGGAGTTCAGTGATGTTGATTATTCAAATGTTGTGTCATGAACCATTTCGTTGCACTGAAAAGTGCAATGACAATAAAATTGAATCTAATCTAATGAAGCATTATAATTCTTCTTTCAGGTGAAGTCCCTGACACTCTTTGTTACCCACTACCCGCCCGTGTGTGAGCTGGAGAAACTCTACCCGCAGAACATCGGCAATTACCACATGGCTTTCCTGTTAAACGAGGAAGATGAACAAAATTGTATGAATGACAAAACAATGAATGGCAAGTAAAATTTTCATTGTGTAGGAAAGAACTGCAGATGCTGGTTTGCACCGAAGATAGTCACAAAATGCTGGAGTAACTCATCGGGTCATGCAGCATCTCTGGAGAAAATTGATTGTTGACCTTTTGAATCGGGACCCTTCTTGATACTTTAGTTATGGAAAGGGCATACAAAAGCCTTTTGCAATCCCACTCTTGCTCCTTTTATATCTAATTTACCGCAGATTAAGAGACTGGAGCCATTAATAGTAATAGTTGACACCTTTTATATGGCTTCTTAAATATAATGAAATATCCAAAGTCCTTAATTGGAAATGAAGATCTCCTCACGGAATTGCAGATTTTTGAAACAGGAACTTTTGATCTTATGGTTGGGGGGGGGGGGGGGGGGGTTGTGGTGGGGGGTTGGGGTGGGGTGGGGGGGGGGGGGGGGGGGGGGTGGGGGGGGGGGGGGTTGCTGAAAAAGATCTGCACCTGATTTTTTTTTTAGCCAACCAGGATCTTTCCCCTCCCATCACCTCCCACCCTTTCACCCTATTAATATCACTTGAGTTTCCAGAAGCTGGTGTGAGCAATCTTTTGCTGTGTGCCATTTTATTTTATTGGGAAACGATGGAGAAGATTATTTGACACCAGGTCCCTCAGATCGGCCGACTTGGGGCTGCTGAATATCCCGCGGTCTAGGCATAATAATAATAATAATTAATTTTATTTTTGGGCGCCTTTCAGGAATCTCAAGGACACCTTACAGAGATTAACAGGAATAAAAAACATATAATCAGAATAAAATAAATAATAAAGCCATCACAGAAACACAAATTAAAAACACAATTCAGTCCAAAAACAAAAAATCAAAAACACAATGTGAAGAGAGAGCAGCGGCAGCTAAAGCGCGCCAGCGTCCACTCTCCCTTCCGACAGCCATCTTGGACAAAGACTAACAGGATTACTTACAGACAAAAAATCATCCCCCCACAATGGACACCACTGTGGGGGAAGGCACAATGTCCAGTCCCCAACCCCAAGTTCACCCAAAGTCAGGCCTATTGAGGCCACCGCAATTGCCTCTACGGAGGCCCGATGTTCCTGGCTGTTCTCACCGGGTGGTCTTGCCCCGGCGTCGGGAGAGTCCTCTCAGCGGCTGGGCCACCTGGAACGGCCGCTTTCTAGCTGGAGACCGCGGCTTCCGAAGCCGACAAGGCCGCGCCGGCCTGGAGCTCCCAGGCTCCCGATGTTGAAATCGGCGCCGCCCGCACCGCTCCGCAGACCCGCAGCCCGGAGGTGTCGAACACGGCGGACACAGCTCACCGGAGCTCCGGCGCGTCGATCCAGCGCGGCGACCCAGGCAAGGCATCGCCCGCTCCGCTCCGCGACAGCGCCCCAGCGCTGCGCCACCACCGAAGCCGAGGTGCTGGGCGGTCCCCGCCAGGAAACGGCGCTCCAAGCCCGCTGGTAGGCCACGAGGACGGGTTGACGGGCAGCCTGGAGAAAAAGCTGCCTCACCGACCAGGTAGGGACCTAGAAATAAAATTGCCCCCTACCCCCCACCCCCCACATTAAAAAGTCAATTTCTCCAACGGACAAAACACAGGACTTACTAAAAACTTTAAAGAAAAGCGAAGTAAACGGTCGGCTGCTGGTTAGCAGCCGCTTCCCAAGATGGCTCCTCCATCCCGAAGGCATAAGCTTAGGGGCGACCGTGCCTTTGCGGTTGCAGCTCCTAGACTGTGGAACAGCATCCCCCTTCCCATCAGAACTGCCCCCTCCATCGACTCCATTAAATCAAGACTAAAAACCTATCTATACTCCGAAGTCTTTCCTGACGTCCACTGAGCGAGGGCTATATGTATGTAGTTTGTTTGTTTATACTATTCTTATAACAAATGTAAAGCACTTTGGCCAACGAGAGTTGTTTTTTAAATGTGCTATATAAATAAATGTGACTTGACTTGGGGGTTTACCTATTGCCTGCTCTTCCCAATGGCTGGGTCCATTGGACTGTTGCTTTGACGTTCACATCCTATTGGTTTGATGCATTTGGATCTCAAGCTCCTCTATTCTGTCAGCGTTTGGTCATTCAGCCCACCATGGAAACAGGCCCTTCAGCCCACCATGTCCCTGCCAACCATCAACTGCCCACTTGCACTAACCACATTCTTTATTCTGTTGAAGTCCCCCAAATTCCACTGCTCATCCATACACTCGGGGCAATGTGCGGTGGCCAATTCACCTGCCACCACAGACGCCTTTTTGCATGTGGGTGCCCTTTTAGTATCATAGAAACATAGAAACATAGAAATTAGGTGCAGGAGTAGGCCATTCGGCCCTTCGAGCCTGCACCGCCATTCAATATGATCATGGCTGATCATCCAACTCAGTATCCCGTACCTGCCTTCTCTCCATACCCTCTGATCCCCTTAGCCACAAGGGCCACATCTAACTCCCTCTTAAATATAGCCAATGAACTGGCCTCGACTACCCTCTGTGGCAGGGAGTTCCAGAGATTCACCACTCTCTGTGTGAAAAAAGTTCTTCTCATCTCGGTTTTAAAGGATTTCCCCCTTATCCTTAAGCTGTGACCCCTTGTCCTGGACTTCCCCAACATCGGGAGCAATCTTCCTGCATCTAGCCTGTCCAACCCCTTAAGAATTTTGTAAGTTTCTATAAGATCCCCTCTCAATCTCCTAAATTCTAGAGAGTATAAACCAAGTCTATCCAGTCTTTCTTCATAAGACAGTCCTGACATCCCAGGAATCAGTCTGGTGAACCTTCTCTGCACTCCCTCTATGGCAATAATGTCCTTCCTCAGATTTGGAGACCAAAACTGTACGCAATACTCCAGGTGTGGTCTCACCAAGACCCTGTACAACTGCAGTAGAACCTCCCTGCTCCTATACTCAAATCCTTTTGCTATGAAAGCTAACATACCATTCGCTTTCTTCACTGCCTGCTGCACCTGCATGCCCACTTTCAATGACTGGTGTACCATGACACCCAGGTCTCGCTGCATCTCCCCTTTTCCTAGTCGGCCACCACAAGTATCACAAGTTGAGTTGGTTTTAATCCTTCTTGCTACACTGTGGCCTCTTCCTGTCACTGGGTTGTGGTCTGAAGAAGGGCCACGACCTGAAACGTCATCTTTTCCTTTTCTCCAGAGATGTTGCCAGACCCGCTGAGTTTCTCCAGCATTTTGTGTCGATCTTCAGTGGGTTGTGGCATCTGTTCAACTTTTAGCAGAAAGCAATGGAATTGAGATTGCACTAAAGAAAATCTGATTGATAAGAGGAAACAATTGAATGCACTACCATTGGATGTGATTTTGTTTTTCATGTATCATATATTCCATCATATATTTGGGTAACTAGAAACATCATAACATTGATGTACTGAGATTAGTTTCAGCAGTGAGTAATTGAGAAATTGTTTATAAGTTTATATGTCATAGGTGCAGAAATAGGCCATTCTGTCCACTGAGTCACCTCCCCCATTCAATCATGACTGATCTATCTTTCCCTCTCAACCCCATTCTCCTGCCTTCTCCTCATAAACCCTTGACACTCGTACTAATCAAGAATCTGTCAATCTCCACCTTAAAAATATCCAATGACTCGGCCTCTACAGCCATCTGGCAATTGATCACACAGATTCACCACCCTCTAAAGAAATTCCTCCTCATCTCCTTTCTAAAGGCAGAGCCTTTTATTCTGAGGCTATGCCCTCTGGTCCTAGACTCTCCCATTAGTGGAAGCATCCTCACCACATCCACTCTATCCTGGCCTTTCATCCTCTGCATCCACTCGATCCAGGCCTTGTATCCCAGTACTGGTTGTTAAAACTGCACTAACATATGCCCATAATTTCCCACCAACTTTTGCTGTTTTCACAATTTGTACAATATAGTAATGCGCTCCTCATTCTCCAATTAAAATGTCTGTCAATAAGAATTGGGTCATCTGGTGAAGAGTATAAAAGGTCAATCTGTGTGAACACTGTGTTTAACAGTTTATTTCAGGAGCATCGGTGACCACCTATTGCAGCCACAACTTCCTGTGTACAATTTCAAGCACTAGAATGAACTGCGAATGATCAGAGGAGGTGGCTATTGCCACTGCAGGCCTTTATTATTTATTTAGTTGTGGGTTGTGCCTTTTTCAAAATCCCATAAAAAAATATTGGCCGTGAGCCATCCACTTGAACTCCTGTAGCATTTCTTGTGAAGTGACTTGCATGGTGCTATAGGATAGTTTTGTTTATTGTCACTTTCACCAAGGTGCAGTGAAAAGCTTTTTGTTGCGCGCTAACCAGTCAGCAGAAAGACAATACATGATTACAATCGAACCATTTACAGTGTACAGATACGTGATTGGTGAATAACATTTAGTGCAAGGTAAAACCAGCAAAGTCCGATCAAGGATCGTCAGAGCTGGTCACCAAAGAGGTAGATAGTAGTTCAGCACTGCTCTCTGGTTATGGTAGGATGATTCAGTTGCCTGATAACAGCTAGGAAGAAACTGTCCCTGAATCTGGAGGTGTGTGTTTTCACACTTCTATACCTTTTGCCTGATGGGAGAGGGGAACAGAGAGAGTGGCCAGAGTGTGACTCATCCTTGATTATGCTGGTGGCCTTGCCGAGGCAGTGTGAGATATAAATGGAGTTAATGAAAGGGAGGTTGGTTTTGCATTGGTATGTCACACAAACATGATGGTATGTGATTGTGTGATGAGCAGGGACTTACAGTATGTAGACAGCAGTGATGAAGAAGGAAGAATAATGGACTTGTAATTGGGAATGGTGTGCTGTTTAGATGAGAGCCTACAGATAGCAGAATCCTGGGCAAGTGATTGCAGTGTATTTTGTGGATGGTGAATATTAGAGACAAACATTCATGGGACCTGTAATGTAAATTTTAGATTGGGTAATTGTTATGCAACGTGCAAGATTTCATTTTTGAATTCAAGTTGAGTATGCCAATAATTGCAAAAACCTCTAAAGCACGGTGGTGCAGATGGCAGTGTTGCTCCCTTACAGCGCCAGAGATCCGGGTTCAATCCTGACTACAGGCGCTGCCTGTACGAGGTTGTAGGTTCTCCCTGTGACCACGTGGGGTTTTCTCCGGGTGCTCCGGTTTCCTCCCACACTCCAAAGACACACAGGTTTGCACTTTGGTAAAAATTGTAGATTGGCCCTAGTGTGTAGGATAGTGCTAATGTATGGGGATCGCTGGTCGGCACGGACTTGGTGAAGGGCCTGTTTCGGCGCAGTATCTCTAAACTAAACTAAAATATTACTGATGCTGGAATTCAAAAGTGAAATTAACAAATGATGGAAAATGCTGAGCAGGTTGGATAATATCTGCAAAGTCATTCCAATATTTGAAAAGTGGTGCTTACTTGACTGTCATAACTCGTTGATTGCTTCTGACTTAAGCAAAAAGGTGCAGATATCCGAATATGCTGGAAAATTAAATTTGCATTTACAGTAGTAAATGGGTTAAGAGGAAATGACAACTATAGATTTCTTATTCATTTGCAGAAATTAGCACATCAGTGTAGTTGCCTTAATGAGTTTCAAGTAGTTTGGTGTTGAACTAATTACTGTTAATTCATCCTTTGGGTTTAGCAATAACTGCTTGGTGACATGATTCCAGACTGGCCATTCATGATTAATAGCCTGAGATTGACAGAGATTTGACTGGGATCACGTGTCCTCGTTAGCTACAGGCAAGGTCCCGGCGAATTGGAGAATAGCTAATGTTGTCCCCCTGTTTGAAAAGGGCGGTCGAAACAAACCAGGAAATCATAGGCTTTATACGAAATTATATTAGAAATTATACGCTTTACATCAATAACAGGGAAATTATTGAAGACTCTTAGGGATGAGACCTTATTGCATCTGGAAAGACACAGACTTATTAGTAATGTTTAAGAAGGAACTGCAGATGCTGGAAAATCAAATGTGGACAAAAATGCTGGAGAAACTCAGCGGGTGAGGCAGCATCTATGGAGCGAAGTTAATAGGCGACGTTTTGGGTCGAGACCCTTCTTCAGACTGATGTGGGGATGGGTTGGGGGGGGGGGGGGGGGAGAAGAAAGGAAGAGGCAGAGACAGTGGGCTGTGGGAGAGCTGGGAAGGGGAGAGGAAAGAAGGAGAAAGCAGGGACTACCTGAAACTGTGGCCCCTGGTTCTGGACTCCCTCAACATCGAGAACATGTTTCCTGCCTCTAGCGTGTCCAAGCCCTTAACAATCTTATATGTTTCAATTAGATATCCTCTCATCCTTCTAAACTCCAGCGTGTACAAGCCCAGCTGCTCCATTCTCTCAGCATACGACAGTCCCGCCATCCCGGGAATTAACCTTGTAAACCTACGCTGCACTCCCTCAATAGCAAGAATGTCCTTCCTCAAATTAGGGGACCAAAACTGCACACAATACTCCAGGTGTGGTCTCACTAGGGCTCAGTACAACTGCAGAAGGACCTCTTTGCTCCTATATTCGATTCCTCGTGTTATAAAGGCCAACATGCCATTCGCTTTCTTCACTGCCTGCTGTACCTGCATGCTTACTTTCATAGACTGATGTACAAGGACACCCAGATCCCGTTGCACTTCCCCTTTTCCCAACTTGACGCCATTTAGATAGTAATCTGCCTTCCTGTTTTTACTAACCTCACATTTATCTGCATTAAACTTCATCTACCATGCATCTGCCCACACCCCCAACCTGTCCAAGTCACACAGCATTCTCATAGCATCCTCCTCACAGTTCACACTGCCATCCAGTTTTGTGTCATCTGCAAATTTGCTAATGTTACTTTGAATCCCATCACCCAAATCATTGATGTATATTGTAAATAGCTGCGGTCCCAGCACCGAACCTTGCGGTACCCCACTAGTCACTGCCTGCCATTCTGAAAGGGACCCGTTAATCCCTACTCTTTGTTTCCTGTCTGCCAACCACATTCTATCCATGTCAGCACTCTACCCCCAATACCATGTGCCCTAATTTTGCCCACTAATCTCCTATGTGAGACCTTATCAAATGCTTTCTGAAAGTCCAGGTACGCTACGTCCACTGGCTCTCCCTTGTCCATTTTCCTAGTTGCATCTTCAAAAAATTCCAGAATATTAGTCAAGCATGATTTCCCCTTCGTAAATCCATGCTGACTCGGACCGATCAGTGTACATGTGAGATCTTTTGTAATTGATAATTTTCAGAATCAAGGGTGAAAGCAGAATATTATAGATGCTGAAAATCATAAGTCAGGCAGCATCAATGGAGAAACTAATTATTTCAGGTGGATGACTTTTTATTTCCAAATAATATTTGTGAATCTGAGGAATTGTCTGCCACAGAAGGCAGTGGAGGCCAATTCACTGGATGGTTTCAAGCGAGAGTTCGATTTCACTCTTGGGGCTAACGGAATCATGGGATATGGGGAAAAAGCCGGAGCAGGTTACTGATTCTGGATGATCAGCCATGATCATATTGAATGAATGCTGGCTCGAAGGACCGAATGGCCTACTCCTGCACCTGTTTTCTATATTGCTGGAGTGGATAGCACTCTTCATTGGAGACATTCCAAATTGTAATTGTCCATGGCTTAACAATTCCCCAGTGTATCAGGTGAGGTGGTTGTAGTGCATCGTGTTCTGTTGTCCAGCGTATCGTTCGCTCGTGAGTCAGATGACGTTCTGCCATCGCTTTGCCACGGCCAGTGCCACATCTGTGCCTCTGTGGAGATCGTCCGCAGTGCATGGCTCTCCGCCGCAAGTCAGTAGGTGGGCTTTGTCTGTACCTCTCCACAGTTGCACTTGTCAGGGTTCGAGAGGCCCCACTTCTTCAGGTTGAGTCCGCAACGTCCCACTCCAGTGCGGAGGTGGTTTAGGGCTTTCCAGGTAGTATAAAGCAGGTGGTGTCCTGGTGCCAATTGTGTTTGGTTTTGGTGCCTGGTATAGTTGGCTGTAGTTCCATGAAGCTGTTGCGACACTTCAGGCGTTTCTTGGCATGTTGGTGATTGTGCATGGGATGGCGGGGGTCTGTGTCCGCATTGAAGCATTCTACTGCAGCCGCCCGATCACATCTTCGAGATGGTTCATCGATGCCTGCCAGCTCGTACAGATGTTCAACCTTTGTCGGCTTCAGGTATCCTGTGGTTTTCCTGCAGGCAGTGTTCAATGCAGAGCCCACCTTGCGTGCATGTTTAGAGCGGCTCCAGACAGGGCTTGCATATTCTGCCATTGTCCAGCATATGATATGTTATGAAGCTGCATGGAGAGCAAGATCAGAGAATGGTGGGAGATGGATTGATGTGCAGTCAGTCGAGATTAGTTTATCCTGACATCATGTTTGGTGCAGACATTGTGGATCTGTTCTTGTGCAGTTTTTTTTCTCTATTCTAATGCAATATCTTTCTGCAGTGGAGAATGCCCGAGGACAGTAAAAAGAAGTGTAGAAAGTCCAGCATACTTAGGAAATGCTTCTTGTTGGTTGCTGAATGGGTACTAGCTTCTGGATTAAATGTTTGTTTAGTTTAGTTATAATAATATAATAATAATAATAATATATTTTTTGTTTATTGTCATTGCACATAAGTGCAACGAGATTTGGTATGCAGCTTCCATCCGATGTCGTAACTTAAAAAACTAATAAAATTTAGATTTAGATATCCCGAGACATGTTTGTAAAAAAGACCATTAAAACAGTAAAACAGTCAAAACAGACTAAAGTGCAGATGTGTCTGTGTGACGTGACCATCCGAGGGAGACAGTCCAGGGGGGTGGGGGGCACTCAGCAGGGCCGGTTCAGAGCCGCTATAGCTCTGGGAATGAAGCTGTTCCTGAGTCTGGAGGTGCGGGTGTAGAACGCCTTGTAACGTCTGCCGGAGGGAAGTAATTCAAACAGTCCATTACAAGGGTGTGAGGAGTCGTTATGGATACTGACGGCCTTCCTGAGGCACCGTGTGTGGTAGATGCCCTCCAAGGCTGGTAGCTGTGTCCGTTTAGAGATACCGCATGTTGCAGGCCCTTTGGCCACACCGACCAGCGATCCCCACACACTTAAGCGGCCTTTTCACGGGGCGACTTGACGCAAGAGTTAACCAGAGTTTAACATCGTGGGAACCTCGTGCGATAACAGTACTGCATTCGTGGACCACCGTGGACCACCGTGGTGCTAACGGCAGGTAATCGTGTAACTTGGTCACTCGGGAGAAAATTCAAGAAAGTTTGAATTTCTCCAAGAGTGACTTGTACACTTGTGGTTGAGTATTGCAACATTGTATGAACATAGTGGCCAGTGCGATATCCGTGCGACATCCGTAATAACTCTTGCGGGTACCGTGGGAACTCCTGCGAACGGTGAGTAACTGAGCAGTTTGATTGTCAGTGCTTGTTTTACCTCATTGTTAAATAAATATATTTTTTACTATCAGATTGATGTCTGCAATTCTTCATTAACACATCACTACAAGATGAATGTCTCTAATGTTATAATCCCTCTCATGCTGAAACACAAAATAGTTGAAGGGAGGTGAAATAATCACATTTTCATTCTTTTTCATTTTTGAGTGTTAAGGTACCTCACTTGCTGAGCTATTTTACTCCAGCAGTTTGTGTCTCTTTTTGTCTAAAGCAGTTTCTAAGACTGTAGGAACTCAGCGGGCCAGGCAGCATCTACGGAGGGAAATGGACATGCGACCCTTTCTTCAGGCTGCCTTATCTCTCTCCCCCCTCCCCCCTACTTCCACCCACACACACAAATGCTGGAGAAACTCAGCGGGTGCAGCAGCATCTATGGAACGAAGGAAATAGGCAACGTTTCGGCCTGAAACGTTGCCTACTTCCTTCGCTCCATAGATGCTGCTGCACCCGCTGAGTTTCTCCAGCATTATTGTGTACCTTCAATTTTCCAGCATCTGCAGTTCCTTCTTAAACACAAATGCACCGAGTTCCTCCAGCATTTCGTGTTTTGCTCAGTATTCCAGCATCCGCTGTCTCCCGCGTCTCCAATAAAACAAAACTACTGTCAAAAGGGTGAAGAATAGGGGCAGAGATAGATACATTCCTGATTAGTGCGGCTGTCAGGAGGTTATGGGGAGAAGGCAAGAGAATGTGGTTGAGAGGGAGAGATAGATCAGCCGCGATTGAATGGCGGAGTGGACTTAATGGACCGAATGGCCTAATTTTGCTCCTATAACTAACAAAGATAGTAATTGTTAGGGAAATGTAGTTATTAAAGACGAGGGGGAGCAGAAATGGGCAGTCTGGGATGGCTCGCGAGATACTTGCATAGAGGCACAAAAGTTAAAGAAAGGGCAGATAAACAGAGGGGGGAGGGGACTTCCCTCAGTGCCCATCTGTTACCATTAATTGGACAGTTCGGTCTGTGAAACGCAACACGCCAGCCCCGACATCCAGCCCGGTGGTCAGTCCTTTGAAGATAGACACCAGTTGCTTGGAGCAACTCAGCCGGACAGGCAGCAACTCTGGAGAGAAGGAACGGGTGGCATTTCGGGTCGAGAGCCTTCTTCAGACTGAGGTCAATCAGGAGTCCCAGCCAACACGACAATCGCCCGCTGCACAGTCTCGGAGCTTCCACTGCGAAAACGGTGCCTACATTTGAGCACTTATGTGACTGAACCATCCTAACACCAACCACAGAGCATTCCTGAACTACTACCTACCTCATTCGAGACCCTCGGAATGGGTGACGTTTCGGGACGAGACTCTGAAGAAGGGTCTCGAACCGAAACATCACACATTCCTTCTCTCCAGAGATGCTGCCCGTCCCGCTGTTTTACTCCAGCATTTCGTGTCTATCTTCCGTATGCTCTGTGATGGTCATCTCGGAGTCAAGTGGCAACTCTGGTCTGTAGACACGAGGAACTGCAGACGCAGGAATCACGAGCAAAACACAGCGCGTTGGACGAGCCTGACCCTTTGAGTTCCTCCATCACTTTGTGTTGAAGTCAGGTCTGGACATTGCTTGGCTCAGTCTCAGGCGCCGGCTAACTAGGAAGGTCGAGTCAAAGTCCAGCACTAACACTCAAGAAATAACGTTTGCGGCCTGATGTTCCCAATATTTAATTGAAATCATTAATAAAGTAAATAAATAGATACCGGTCTAATCAGTATCTACGGGATTGGACAGGCTAGATGCAGGAAGAATGTTCCCGATGTTGGGGGAGTCCAGAACCAGGGTCCCAGTTTTACAGTCTACCGTGGGAACTCTTTAACTCAGTAAAGTAAAGTAAAGTAAAGTAGCCTTTATTGTCATATCAGCGCACAGGTTGATTGTTGCTTTATTCAGTTTCCCAGGGGGTCGGGACGGGACTGGAGTTGGGAGGGAAAGGTGGGGGAGTCGAGGGAGAGGAGGGGGAGACAGATGGGGGTGTCTTCATTTACTGGCGGCGGGTGTCTGTCACTGAAACAGGCAGGTGAGATTTCACATCCACCTTGTGTGTGCCTCTCTCTCTCTCTCTCCCTCCCTCCCTCCCTCTTACACAGGCTGAGAGACTCTGCCTCTGTGAGTGTACGTCTCTTTCTCCCCCTCTCCCACACACAGTAAGACCGAGGTACTGTGCTCAGTCCATCTGTGTCTCCCACATACACAGTAAAACATGTCTCCAAATGAGCCAATTCAACCAAGGGAGGATATTTATAGTGTGTGAAAAAAAAGTGACATCATTTGTGCCACGTGATGATTTAACAACACTTCACAATGTTCATTCAAGATTTAACGCGAAAGCTCGGGAGACGGACAAGTCACTCGCACAAATAACAGAAATGCCGAGTACCGTGGGAACTCTTTATCTACCCCCCCCCCCCCGTTATATCGTGTGATATCGTGCTAGACCACGACCACTTCACTCTGGTTACATCTTGCGTCAAGTCGCCCCGTGAAAAAGCCCCATTACACTGTCCAAAGCACATTAGGGACAATTTACAATTTTACCAAGCCAATTAACCTGTACCTCTTTGGAGTGCGGGAGGAAACTGGGAATCCTGGAGAAAACTGACACAAGTCAGGGGGAGAATGTACAGACAGCAGTCAAGATCGACACCGGGTCTCTGGCGCTGTAAGGCAGCAACTCTACCACTGCACCACCGTGCCACCCCTGCAGTTAGCTGCAGTTCCCTTCATTGTTTCAACCTTTTTCAAAATATTTTATTGTAGCAAGCTGCCAGAGGAGGTAGTCAAGCGTCCAGAGGAGGTAGTTGAGGCAGGGACTATCCAAACATTTATGAAGGAACTGCAGATGCTGTAAAATCGAAGGTACACAAAAATGCTGGAGAAACTCAGCGGGTGCAGCAGCATCTATGGAAGAAGGGTTTATCTGAAGAAGGGTTTCGGCCCGAAACTTTGCCTATTTCCTTCGCTCCATAGATGCTGCTGCACCCGCTGAGTTTCTCCACCATTTTTGTGTACCTCCAAACATTTAAGATGCAGTTAGCCAAGTACATAGATAGGACAGGTTTGGAGGGATATGGACCAAAGGCGGGCAGGTGGGACGAGTGTAGCTGGGGCATGTTTGGTCGGTGTGGGCAAGTTGGGCCGATAGGCCTGTTTCCACACTATATCACTCTATGACTATAATTATAGCAACGGTTGCATGTGGTGATTCCAGTTCAGTTTCTCCATTTCCAGCAGCAGAAACAGCCCAGTACAGTAACATGTAATATTATAGAAGGCAGCAGCTGGCCAGGACAGTGAACTGGAAAGGGAGTGGTTGAATTCTAGGACATCAGAGATACAGACCCTTGAGCCCAGAGACTATTAATGTAAAGTAGGCCAGAAATGACTACATCTGTTAATTCTCAATGTCTGCTTAACAGTTTTGTACGTTGCACTGGTTTAAGTACGCTGAAGAACTAGGTTAGCACTACCTCATTCAACAGATAATATGGTTTGAATTAGAGAGGTTTCCATGGCTCCATTTAATTTTGCAATGAAAAAATCTGAAACATTTTCTACATAAATTATTTGAACTTGGAAAACTGAATTAGAACAAACTCCTAAATGCCAGAAAATGCAACAAAAAGAAAACATCAACCATGTATCTTATTAGAGAAAATTATTACTGTTAATTTTGATTAAAGTAATGCACCCAACTGAGTGTTACTTGCACACATGGCAATACTCCAGCATATGTCTTGGCTCTAAATAATGCTACTGGGTCCCTGAGCACATTAAGATTTAGAGTTATATATAGGTAGTTTAGTTCTTTAGTTTAGTTTGGAGAAACAGGCTCTTCGTCCCACCGAGTCCGCACCGACCAGCAATCCCCACACAATAACACTATCCTACACACACTAGGAACAATTTACATTTATACCAAGTCAATTAATCTACAAACCTGTACGTCTTTGGAGTGTGGGAGGAATCTGAAGATCTCGGAGAAAACCCACACAGGTCATGGGGAGAACGTACAAACTCTGTACAGGGTGGTGAACCTGTGGAATTCTTTGCCATAGACGGGCACTTTCCATTGCAACCGCAAGAAATGCTACACTTGTCGCTTCACCTTCCCCCTTGACTCCAAGGACCCAAGCAGTCTTTCCAGGTGCGGCAGAGGTTCACCTGCAACTCCTCCAACCTCATCTATTGCATCCATTGCTTTAGATGTCAGCTGCTCTACATCGGTGAGACCAAGCGGAGGCTTGGCGATTGCTTTGCTGAACACCTCCGCACGGTTCGCAATAACCAACCTGATCTCCCGGTGGCTCAGCATTTCAACTCCCCCTCCCATTCCTAATCCGACCTTTCTGTCCTGGGCCTCCTCCATGGCCAGAGTGAGGGCCACCGTAAATTGGAGGAGCAGCACCTCATATTTCACTTGGGCAGTTTACACCCCAGTGCTATGAACATTGACTTCTACAATTTCAGGTAGTCCTTGCTTACTCCCTCCTTCTCAGCTCTCCCTCAGCCCACTGTCTCCGCCTCTTGCTTTCTTCTTCCCGCCCCTCCCACCCTCACATCAGTCTGAAGAAGGGTTTCGACCTGAAACATTGCCTATTTCCTTCGCTCCATAGATGCCGTCTCACCCGCTCAGTTTCTCCATTCAATTTTCCAGCATCTGCAGTTCCTTCTTAAACATATTTATTCCTGGTGCTTTAACATAAGCAAATACATGGTATCAGATACCCATCTAGAAATAACTATGACTAATGCCCGCAATCCCAGTAGGTAATCCCGGTGGAAGAATTGGGTACTTGGTCGGTATGTCAAGCTGTGATCCCTGTAAACCAGGTTTGCTCCCACACTGAGCTGTCGGTGAGTGGGAAGATTATGCCTCTGATGCATTCCATGGAATGAAAGAATTTGGAACTGATACATTAACCTCAATTTTATAATAACTTCCGAAAGCATCAGACATCATAAAGGACATAAAGAATTCCTTTTGTCAAGGCAAAGGACATATCTAAGGTAGTGAATGAAGCTGTCTTCAGGACAGCAAAGGATGAAGACATCCTTGTAATAACATGGGAAATAGAGATTTGGTTTATTATTGTCAATTGTACTGAGGTACTGCAGTGTTCTGCATGCTACCCAAAGAGATCAGGTGCACCATACTAAAGTACAATTGATTCAAACTCAAGTACAGCAGAGAGAGCAAAGGGGGAGATACAGAGTGCAGAATATAGTTCTCAGCATTGTAGAACAACTGGAGAAGCATTTCATGGGGGTGTGTGAGGCCTTAAATTTGCCAGTGTTTGCTTTAGCGTGGATGTGCATGCTTAATGTTATTGATCAGTCATAGCCTCACTATGATATTAGGGACAGGGGCTGTACCATGCTTCACTACATTACATCCTGTTGGAAACAAAATACACCAATCAAATGGTTAATGTATTACATGAATAGGGCAGATTTGGAGTGCTGTGGGCCAAACATGGGCAGGTGGGACTGGTATATCTGGGACTTGTTGGCCGGTGTGGGCAAGTTGGGCCCAAGGGCTTTCCATCGCTCCATGATTCGAGGATGATGATGAACAGTGGGGTGGACTAGTTCTTTGTAATTTGCTTGTTTTTATACATGGAAACAAAGAGAATATGACCTTGATTTTTCCTGATAAGTGTGATCTCTTTTAATATGCCTATGACCAAAATGGTGTTGACAAAAACATTTAAGGCACCACACTGCTAAAGGGCTGGTTAATGTATATGCTTCTTTCTAGTTAGTTTAGATTTAACCTTTTCCAATTTCATTAGAGCTCCTATTTTTTTGTTAAATAAAATACTGACATAGCATAACAATAAATGTGAATAACCAAATCCACCTAAGAAACCTGAGGTGGACACAAAATGCTGGCGTAACTCAGTGGAGAAAAATAATAGATGACGTCTTGGGTCGAAACCCTTCTTCAGACTACCAGAGAACAGGGGCCGCTAACGTTTTGGAATCTGACTCAGTTCATGTTTTGTAAGCAAAACTGTGTGTAGCTACCATCAAAAAATCTTCTATTAAAGAGGAAATGGTTTGCTTCCTTGTTTATGCTAGACTTGTACATGGATTATGCTTATTTTTTCTGACACTGAAAGAACTATTTACCCTTTAATGCCAAACATCTGCTTTAATTGTTGGCTCTGGAGAGGATTAATTGACAAGTGGCCTTTTAATCCTGTAGGATCAGCGGAGGAACTTCAGCCTGAATCGATCACTTTCCTCTATCAGCTGACTGAGGGGGCTGCTGCTCGGAGTTATGGTCTCAATGTCGCCAAATTAGCAAGTATTCCCGGGGAAGTGCTAAAGAAAGCCACTCAGAAATCCAAGGAGCTGGAAGGCTTGATGAATACTAAGAGGTATGATTATCTTGACAAAGTAGCTTATAAAACTCCACCAAGTGACTTTATAAATGATTTAAACATTTTATGGGGATGCATTACAGCATGGTTTGGGAAACAGCTCCATACAAGACCACGTGACATTGCAGAGAGTTGTGGACATAGCCCTCACCAACCAACCCTTTCATTGACTCCATCTACACTTTACTTGTTATCGACAAGGCCAGCAGCACAATCAAGGACCAGTGTTACACCAGTCACTCCCTCTTCCTCAGGCAAGAGGTACAGAAGTGTGAAAACGCACACCTCCAGATTCAGGGAACGTTTCTTCCCACCTTTTATTCGGCAACTGAACAGTCTTCTCACCAGCTAGAGTATGGTCCTGACCTCCTATCTACCACATTGGAGTCCTTTGAACGGTCTTTATTTGGACTTTATCTTGCACCCTTTGTCCTTTATCTGTGCAGTGTGGACGGTTTGATTGTATTCATGTATAGTATTTTTGACCAGATGGCAGTCTGATTGATTTTTTGTCTTTTTAGTTTTAGTGTGTGTTAAAAGTTTGTGTCAATTTTCTCCGGTTTGTTTTATGTGGGGGGAGGGGGTGGAGGGAAACTTTTTTTTTCAGTTTCTTACCTTGCCGGATATGCGATTAATTTTTGGATCGCATTCTGCGGCCGACCATCGATGGAGCTGGAGGCCTCCTTGGATTGACCTTGGGCCCCACCACGGGGCGTGGACTTACATTGGAGTTGATCTCTTGCGTGGGATCGCTCCAACCGTGGCCTGCGGACTTTACTTGGATGTTGGGAGCTCCAACGTCGCGGAAGGTTTGACCAACATGACGCGTGGTTCGATCGTCCGGCGCGGGGGAGCTGACGCCCCCCGATATAGGAGCTGATCGCCTGGACGCGGAGGGCCCGCCACCAGCTACAGGAGTCAAGATCGCCCCGACACCGGAGGGCTTGAGGCCTCTGACCGCAGGAGAACAAAGGAGGGAAGAGATTGAACTTTTTTTCACCTTCCATCACAGTGAGGAATGTGGAGGAGTCATTGTGATGGATGTTTATGTTAAAATGTGTTTTGTGTGTTCTGTTGCTTTTAATGTGTATGACTGACTTGGCAAATGAAATTCCTCGTATGTTGCAAAACATACTTGTCTAATAAAGTATTATTGTAATTGTGATGACTGTTAACAGATCAATTTCCCTCCTGGGACAAATAAAGTTATATTGTATTATTACAAATGTATATCCATTATCCATGTTCTATTATGGACTCAGCAAACACGTGAGTCTTTTTTATATGTAAAAATAAATTGTATTCTGGTGCAGAGTCTGGTGTTAGAAGAATCTCTTTTTTTTGACAAGGTTCCTAAATTTATAATGATTAGTTATCAGCAATAATTGAAAAAATCCATACCAAACTATTTCAGAGGAGTTCATCACATTAGGGTTTCAATTCCATCTGGTTTGAGCCTCGTGGCATTAATAAAAAAAATATTTTTTTGTGTAGGTCTTCCTCCTCTTCATTTGCATGATATTGGTAAGGTCGACATTGAATGCTCATCTCTGAGGCTGCCAAACTGAGTGAGTTGCAGATCAGTTCAGAGTCAACCATAGCACCAATGGCCTGGAGTCATACACAACTTTCTATGTTTCTATGTAACATTAGCAAATTTGCAGATGGCACAAAGTTGGGTGGCAGTGTGAACTGTGAAGAGGATGCTATGAGGATGCAGGGTGACTTGGATAGGCTGGGTGAGTAGGCAGATGCTGTATAATGTGTATAAATGCGAGGTTATCCACTTTGGTGGCAAGAACAAGAAGCCAGATTATTATCTGAATGGTGTCGGGATAGGAAAAGGAGAAGTACAATGAGACCTGGAAGACCTAGTACATCAGTCACTTAAAGTAAGCATGCAGGTACAGCAGGCAGTGAAGAAAGCTCATGGCATGTTGGCCGTCATAACAAGAGGAGTTGAGTATAGGAGCAAAGAGGTCCTTCTGCAGTTGTACAGGGCCCTGGTGAGACCACACCTGAAGTTTTGGTCTCCTAATTTGAGGAAGGCCATTATAACTATTGAAGGAGTGCAGCGTAAGTTCACAAGGTTAATTCCCGGGATGGCGGGACTGTCATATGCTGAGAGAATGGAGCAGCTGGGCTTGAATTCACAGTAATTTAGAAGGATGAGAGGATATCTTATAGAAACATATAAATTCTTAAGGGATTGGACAAGCTAGATGCAGGAAACATGTTCCCGATGTTGAGGGAGTGCAGAATCAGGGGCCACAGTTTAAGAATAAGGGGTAGGCCATTTAGAACTGAGATGTCAAATGGGATTGTCGAGGATGGAGTTAAAGGGAAAGGGTTTCTTAAATGTGTGAGCAGAGAGACAGAGGGGTGTAGTGGGAGTTGTGTACAGGCCACCTAACAGTAGTAGTGGAGTTGGGGATGGCATCAAACAGGAAATTAGAAATGCGTGCAACAAAAGTAAAACAGTTATAATGGGTGACTTCAATCTACATTTAGATTGGGTGAATCAAATTGGCAGGGTTGCTGAGGAAGAAGATTTCTTGGAATGTATGCGGGATAGTTTTCCAAACCAACATGTAGAGGAACCAACGAGAGAGCAGTCTATTCTAGACTGGGTATTGAGTAATGAGGAAGGGTTAGTTAGCAGTCTTGTTGTGCGTGACCCCTTGGGCAAGACACCTTGGAGGCGGTGTACAGGAAGGGACAAAGCCGACTGTATTTTTTAAGGAGGCTGAGGTCATTTAATATCTGCCAACCCCTACTGTGCAGTGTCTACCATTCAGTGGTGGCCAGTGCTCTGTTTTTTGCTGTGGCCTGTTGGGGAGATGGCGCCCGTATAGCGGATAAAAACAGACTGGACAAACTAATCAGGAAGGCCGGCTCAGTGGTCGGGGCTGAGCAACGAACGGTCCAGCAGGTGGCAGAGGCCAGAACTCTAAATAAACTAGGTTCTATAATGACAAACCCCACTCACCCACTCCATGCCCTGAAGGTGATCAAGAGCAGCATCTTCAGTCAGAGGCTGATTGCACCAATGTGCAAAACGGAGAGATATAGGAAGTCGTGTTTACCAGCTGCTATAAGACTTTATAATGCGCATAAATAATTGCACTTTTTTTTAATTAATTGTATTTTAACTTGTATTTTAACGTATTTTTAACTTGTTAAGTATGGAAGCCATTTGAGGAAATGTGTGGTGTTATGTTTGTCTTGAAGCTGTCGTGGCACTGTAATTTCCTGAAAAGGATTATTAAAGGTATAATCTAATCTAATCTAATCTAAGAGTGAACATAATATGGTTGAGTTCTTCATTAGGATGGAGAGTGACATAATTAATTCAGAAACAAGGGTTCTGAACTTAAAGAAAGGTAACTTTGAGGGTATGAGACGTGAATTGGCCAAGATAGACTGGCAATTGATTCTTAAAGGGTTGACGGTGGATATGCAATGGAAGGCATTTAAAGACTGCATGGATGAACTACAACAATTGTTCATCCCAGTTTGGCAAAAGAATAAATCGGGGAAGGTAGTGCATCCGTGGATAACAAGGGAAATCAGGGATAGTATCAAAACAAAAGATGAAGCATACAAATTAGCCAGAAAAAGCAGCCTACCAGAGGACTGGGAGAAATTCAGAGTCCAGCAGAGGAGGACAAAGGGCTTAATTAGGAAAGGAGAAATAGATTATGAAAGAAAACTGGCAGGGAACAAAAAAATTGACTGCAAAAGTTTTTATAGATATGTGAAGAACAAAAGATTAGTTAAAACAAATGTAGGTCCCTTGCAGTCAGAAACAGGTGAATTGATCATGGAGAACAAGGACATGGCAGACCAATTGAATAACTACTTTGGTTCTGTCTTCACTAAGGAAGACATAAATAATCTGCCAGAAATAGCAGGGGACCGGGGGTCAAATGAGATGGAGGAACTGAGTGAAATCCAGGTTAGCCAGGAAGTGGTGTTAGGTAAATTGAATGGATTAAAGGCCGATAAATCCCCAGGGCCAGATAGGCTGCATCCCAGAGTACTTAAGGAAGTAGCCCCAGAAATAGTGGATGCATTAGTGATAATTTTTCAAAACTCTTTAGATTCTGGAGTAGTTCCTGAGGATTGGAGGGTAGCTAATGTAACCCCACTTTTTAAAAAGGGAGGGAGAGAGAAAACGGGGAATTACAGACCAGTTAGTCTAACATCGGTAGTGGGGAAACTGCTAGAGTCAGTTATTAAAGATGGGATAGCAGCACATTTGGAAAGTGGTGAAATCATTGGACAAAGCCAGCATGGATTTATGAAAGGTAAATCATGTCTGACAAATCTTATAGAATTTTTCGAGGATTTAGCTAGTAAAGTGGTTAAGGGAGAACCAGTGGATGTGTTATATCTGGACTTTCAGAAGGCTTTCGACAAGGTCCCACATAAGAGATTAGTATACAAACTTAAAGCACACGGTATTGGGTGTTCAGTATTGGTGTGGATAGAGAACTGGCTGGCAGACAGGAAGCAAAGAGTAGGAGTAAACGGGTCCTTTTCAGAATGGCAGGCAGTGACTAGTGGGGTACCGCAAGGCTCAGTGCTGGGACCCCAGCTATTTACAATATATATATTAATGATTTGGACGAGGGAATTGAATGCAACATCTCCAAGTTTGCGGATGACACAAAGCTGGGGGGCAGTGTTAGCTGTGAGGAGGATGCTAGGAGGCTGCAAGGTGACTTGGATAGGCTGGGTGAGTGGGCAAATGCATGGCAGATGCAGTATAGTGTGGATAAATGTGAGGTTATCCACTTTGGTGGCAAAAACAGGAAAGTAGACTATTATCTGAATGGTGGCCGATTAGGAAAAGGGGAGATGCAACGAGACCTGGGTGTCATGGTATTACCAGTCATTGAAAGTAGGCATGCAGGTGCAGCAGGCAGTGAAGAAAGCGAATGGTATGTTAACATTCATAGCAAAAGGATTTGAGTATAGGAACAAGGAGGTTCTACTGCAGCTGAAACCACACCTGGAGTATTACGTACAGTTTTTGTATCCTAATCTGAGGAAATACATTCTTGCCATAGAGGGAGTACAGAGAAGGTTCACCTGACTGATTCCTGGGATGTCAGGACTTTCATATGAAGAAAGACTGGATAGACTCGGCTTGTACTCGCTAGAATTTAGAAGATTGAGGGAGGATCTTATAGAAACTTACAACATTCTTAAGGGGTTGGACAGGCTAGATGCAGGAAGATTGTTCCCGATGTTGGGGAAGTCCAGGACAAGGGGTCACAGTTTAAGGATAAAGGGGAAATCTTTTAGGACCGAGATGAGAAAAACATTTTTCACA
Organism: Amblyraja radiata; assembly: GCF_010909765.2. Taxonomy (NCBI): domain Eukaryota; kingdom Metazoa; phylum Chordata; class Chondrichthyes; order Rajiformes; family Rajidae; genus Amblyraja; species Amblyraja radiata. The sequence continues at coordinate 119,454,016 of NC_045958.1, forward strand.
CAGAGAGTGGTGAATCTCTGGAATTCTCTGCCACAGAAGATAGTTGAGGTCAGTTCATTGGCTATATTTAAGAGGGAGTTAGATGTGGCCCTTGTGGCTAAAGGGATCAGGGGGTATGGAGAGAAGGCAGGTACAGGATACGGAGTTGGATGGTCAGCCATGATCATATTGAAGGGCCGAATGGCCTACTCCTACACGGACTTTCTATGTTTCTATGTTTATTGAGGAAAAACGTTTTCACGCAGAGAGTTGTGAATTTATTCAGAAGGCAGTGGAGGCCGATTCACTGGATGCATTCAAAAGAGAGTTAGATAGAGCTTTTAGGGCTAGCGGAATCAAGGAAGATGGGGAGAAGGTAGGAATGGGGTATTGATTATGGACGATCGTGATCACGTTAAATGGCGGTGCTGGCTCGAAGGGCCGAATGGATTACTCCTGCACCTATTGTCTATGTATTCTATGCCCAGGACAAGGGGTCACAGCTTAAGGATAGAGAGGAAATCCTTTAAGACCGAGATGAGAAAAACATTTTTCACACAGTGGTGTATCTCTGGAACTCTGCCACAGAAGGTAGTTGAGGCCAGTTCATTGGCTATATTTAAGAGGGAGTTAGATGTGGCCCTTGTGGCTAAAGGGATCAGGGGGTATGGAGAGAAGGCAGGTACGGGATACTGAGTTGGATGATCAGCCATGATCATATTGAATGACGGTACAGGCTCGAAGGGCCGAATGGCCTACTCCAGCACTTAATTTCTATGTATTTATGTATACAACTCTGCTATGGAGAGAAATGCCTGCTCTGTACCCATCCATGGCACTTAGTTTTATACACCCCAACCTTCTTTGCTCCAAGGAATAGCCATACAGGCAGCACCCGTCGTCAGGATCGAACCCGGTTCACTGGCGCTGCGACTCTGTGCCACCCATTGCTCACTTCCACCTCACTTTTGGAATTCAGATCTTTGAAATACATTTAAATGATAGTAATTCTTGAAAACCTTTTTTTTTTAAACTTTAGATACATTTATTAACAAATTTATTAAAAGCAATAAAATAATTTAGAAATGAAATAAGAATCAAAGTAACATGTCTTTGTTATCTTTTCAACCCATTTAAATGGAGGGGATTGTTGGACTCACCAACAATGGCTGGGGTAATATTGCAGGGCTGCAGCTGAATTGTGTCCAGCTTCTCGATCGATGGGATGAGGAGCCATGCCTGGAGTGGGAGATCATTATCTGTTGGCATCTGATCTCCAGAGCATTCCATGCTGCTGTGTGTTGACACAACTGTCCTAAAACACTGCTACTAGCTGATATTTGTGGACCGAAACAGCCCCCAGAGCAGAATCTGGGATGTCTTGTATTAGATAGTAAGCTACAGTAGTTTGAGTTTTTTAGTTTAGTTTAGAGATACAGTATGGAAACAGGCCCTTCGGCCCACCGGGTCCGCGCTCACCAGCGATCCCCGCACATTAACACTATCCTACACCCACTAGGGACAATTTTTACATTTACCAAGCCAATTATCCCACAAACCTGTACGTCTTTGTAGTGTGGGAGGAAACCGAAGGTCTCGGAGTAAACCCAGGCAGTTCACGGGCTGAACGTACAAACTCCGTACACACAGCACCCGTAATCGGGATCAAACCCTGGTCTCCGGCGCTGCATTCGCTGTAAGGCAGCAACTCTACCTCTGCGCCACCGTGACTACCTAAGTACATACAGTAAAATTTCACAGGGAAATGGTATTCTATTTGGCTGTAACTCTATACTCATGACTGCGTAGCCGGTCATAGTGCGAACTCCATCATCAAGTTCGCTGACGACACCACTGTCGTGGGACGTATCACTGATGGGGATGAGTCCGAGTATAGAAGAGAGATCGAGCAACTGCCCATATGGTGCCAGCACAATAACCTGGCCCTCAACACCAGCAAAACCAATGAACTGATTGTGGACTTTGGAAGGAGTAGGATGGAGACCCACAGTCCCGTTTATATCAACGGGTCAATGATTGAAAGGGTCAAGAGCTTCAAATTCCTGGGCGTGCATATCTCTGAAGATCTTTCCTAGTTCGAGAACACTGATGCAATTATCAAGAAAGCACCTCAGTGCCTCTACTTCCTGAGAAGATTACGGAGAGTCGGTTTGTCAAGGAGGACTCTCTCTAATCTCTACAGGTGCACAGTAGAGAGCATGCTGACCGGTTGCATCGTGGCTTGGTTCGGCAATTTGAGCGCCCTGGAGAGGAAGAGACTACAAAAAGTAGTAAACACTGCCCAGTCCATCATCGGCTCTGACCTTCCTTCCATCGAGGGAATTTATCGAAGTCGCTGCCTCAAAAAGGCTGGCAGTATCATCAAAGACCCACACCATCCTGGCCACACACTCATCTCCCTGCTACCTTCAGGTAGAAGGTACAGGAGTCTGAAGACTGCAACAACCAGGTTCAGGAATAGCTACTTCCCCACAGCCATCAGGCTATTAAACCTGGCTCAGACAAAACTCTGAACATTAATAACCCATTATTTGTTATTTGCACTTTATCAGTTTATTTATTCATGTGTTTTCTAGTCAATGCCTATTATGTTCTGTTGTGCTGAAGTCAAGCAAGAATGTCATTGTCCTATCAGGGACACATGACAATAAACTTGAACTTGAACTTGTTATGTTATGTTGGCACAGGATATATTCTGTTTTCAGTAATCTATTTGCATAAAATGACTAGTTCCAGGCTAACTGTTTTTGCAATGGTCCAGAATGTATGGTTAATATTGCTTGTCATTGTTACTATGTAAATTACCAAACACATCAAGTTGAAACCAGACCATCAGCTGCTACAATTACTATAAGTCATCAGCGTTGTGCAGCTTTGTGAAACCAGCTGCTTGCTCTCGTCCCCTGGGTCAGTTTCAGATTCAGATTCAATCTTTATTGTCATTGTGCAGTGTACAGTACAGAGACAACGAAATGCAGTTAGCATCTCCCTAGAAGAGCGAACATAGAATAATGAGCAATAAATATATACATACAGTAGTAGTACAAATTTTCTGGGGGAAGGAGTGTCGGGGGGGGGGGGGGGGGGGGGGGGGTAATCACCAAGGTGCAGAGTTGAGTAATGTAACAGCCGCAAGGAAGAAGGTGTTCCTGGACCTGCTGGTCCGGCAACGGAGAGACCTGTAGCGCCTCCCGGATGGAGGAGGGTAAACAGTCTGTGGCTGGGGTGAGAGCAGTCCTTGACGATGCTGCGCGCCCTTCGCAGACAACGCTTGCTTTGGACAGACTCAATGGAGGGAAGTGAGGAACCGGTGATGCGTTGGGCAGTTCACCACCCTCTGCAGTGCTTTCCGGTTGGAGACAGAGCAGTTGGCATACCATACTGTGATACAGTTGGTAAGGATGCTCTCGATGGTGCAGCGGTAGAAGTTCACCAGAATCTGAGGAGACAGGTGGACCTTCTTTAGTCTCCTCGGGAAGAAGAGGCGCTGGTGAGCCTTCTTGACCAGTGTTGAGGTATTGTGGGTCCAAGTTTCATGAAGTTGCAGATTTAGCATGTTAAATTACCAATTTTCTCACAGAAAAGAAAGAAAAATTATTTTAATTAATTACACGTCGAAAGAGAAATGCAGCAGAGGGCAACAGATGAGAGAGAAAATAACGTGTAAAAATTGTATATGCTTTACATCATTAAAACTTTAATAGCATTTATTGTTGGTCGAATATTCTCAGAGAACTTTGTCCGTAAAATGCCATTCAGCCCCTTCGCCCAGAAGGGGAACAATTTGAACTCTGGCATCACATTCGACCAACAATTGAGTTCATAAGTTGTAGGAGCAGAATTAGGCCATTCGGCCCATCAAGTGTACTGCTCCCTCCTAACACCATTCTCCTGCCTTCTCCCCATAACCCCTGATACCCGTACTAACCAAGAATCTATCTATCTCTTCCCTAAAAATATCCATTGTTATAACCATATAACAATTACAGCATGGAAAACAGGCCATCTCGGCCCTTCCAGTCCGTGCCGAACACTTATTTTCCCCTAGTCCCATCTACCTGCACTCAGACCATAACCCTCCATTCTTTCCCGTCCATATACCTATCCAATTTATTTTTAAATTATAAAATCGAACCCGCCTCCACCACTTCCACTGGAAGCTCATTCCACACAACTACCACTCTCTGAGTAAAGAAGTTCCCCCTCATGTTATCCCTAAACTTCTGTCCCTTAATCCTCAAATCGTGTCCTCTTGTTTGAATCGTCCCTACTCTCAATGGGTAAAGCTTATCCACGTCAACTCTGTCTATCCCTCTCATCATTTTAAAGACCTCTATCATGTCCCCCCCCTTAACCTTCTGCGCTCCAAAGAATAAAGACCTAACTTGGGGAGAAATAAATAAGCTTAATTGCTGAGACCATTGACAGGATGGTCAGGACACATGACAAGATACCTTGCTGCACAAATTTTGCACCAACATAGAATTTATTTTATGAATGAATAGTAATTGAAAGGGTATGCTTCAGAGTCATAGAGTGATACAGTATGGAAACAGGCCCTTCGGCCCAACTTGCCCACACTGACCACCAATGTCCCAGCTACACTAGTCCCACCTGTTTGGTACATATCCCTCCAAACCTGCCCTATCCATGTACCTGTCTAACTATCTTAAATGTTGGGATAGTCCCAGCCTCAACTACCTCCTCTGGCAGTTTTGATACAATAAAACATTTTTTTTAAAGTTTGAAACAATGAAGGAAACATCCGCTAACTGCAGGGTGGTGCAGTGGTAGAGTTGCTGCCTTACAGCGTCAGAGACCCTGGTTCGATCCTGATTACGGGTGCTGTCTGTACGTTCTTCCTCCTGACTTGCGTGAGTTTTCTCCAGGATCCCCGGTTTCCGCCCGCACTCCAAAGAAGTACAGGGCTGTAGGTTAGTTGGCTTGGTCAGCGCGGACTCGGTGGGCCGAAGGGCCTGTTTCTACGCTGTATCTCTAAACTACAGCGTGAATTTATGGAATTCCCTGCCACAGAGGGCAGTGGAGGCCAAGTCACGGGATGGATTTAAGAGAGAATTAGATAGAGCTCTAGGGGCTAGTGGAGTCAAGGGATATGGGGAGAAGGCATGCACGGGTTATTGATAGGGGACGATCATCCATGATCACAATGAATGGCGGTGCTGGCTCGAAGGGCCAAATGGCCTCCTCCTGCACCTATTTTCTATGTTTCTACGTTTCTACAACCTACTTTTTTTTTAGCAATTTGTTAAACCATCTGGGCTAAACTGGAAAGGCTACTTTATTCATAAAACCATGTAACGCTCATTAATATTGTATGGTAATGGTTAGTGAAGCTTGAGTATCTGTAAATGTTTAATTAGTAACTGAGATTTTGGTGTTCCCCTTAGCAGCAATTAAAATGTAATGTTGAAATTTTACCACCCGTTTCTGGTCTTGTATGATGATGAACACAAGCATTGGACATAAAAATGATTCTGTCATATAGCTTGCAAGAATAGCCTTGGTATTAGTTTGTATTATATACTGTATTCAATAGGTTTAAGCACACTCCTTGACTCCCACTTTTTTCCAATCCACACTCCCCCCTCCCCCCTTACTACTACTTTTCTCCCCCTGGCTTCACAATCCACATCTCTAAACCTGTCGCGTACCTTTGGGTCTTATCTCTGGTCTTTGTTCCAACCATCTGCTTGTCAAAATCGCCTCTCATCCGTGTCGACCTGATACCTGCCACACTGTGTCCTGCCTCTCCCATTTTCCAGCTTCCTTTCCCCCCTCCCCCCCACAATGTCTAAAGCAGAGTCCCAACACCAAACGTCACCTATCCATGTTCTCCAGAAATGCTGCCTGATCTGTTGAGTTACTCCAGCACTTTGTGTCCTTTTGTGTATTGACCAGCATCTGCAGTTCTTTGATTTTAGGTTTAAGCACATTTTGGGTATCTATAAATTTGACGTTTATCAAATAAACGTTTGATTAAAACAGATAGACGTTTGATTTTGTTTGATTAAAAACAATGTACATCACAACCATAAAATGTTTAGCTAGCCGTCCTTTTCCAATGTGGGAAGATAAGATTGTCATTCAGTACTAGTATGTTGGTCAAGGGTCACCATTTCGATGAAAAACCATAACCATGTCATCCAAATGAGGCCAAAAGTGAGGCACAGTGGTGCAGCGGTAGAGTTGCTGCCTTACAGCACCAGAGACCTGGGTTCAATCCTGACTACGGGTGCTTGTCTGTACAGAGTTTGTACGTTCTGCCCATGACCTGTGTGGGTTTCCTCAGAGATCTTCGGTTTCCTCCCACATCTAAAGACGTACAGGTTTGTAGGTTAATTGGCTCGGTATAAATGTGAAATGTAAAATTGTCACTAGTGTGTAGGATAGTGTTAGTGTGCGGGGATCACTGGTTGGTGCAGACCCTTTGAGCCAAAGGGTCTGTTTCCACGCTGTATCTCTAAACTCAACCAAAAGATTTCTTAGCACTAAAGTTCTCCAAACTTGATTGTTACTGAAATGTTTTTAATTATAAAACTATGCATCGTGTAAGCCATTATCTCAGATTTTCTAGCACTGCTATTCCTCAGTGCTATTAGACATCTTAATAAGCAGCTACTTTAGAAACTATTGAGGTTCTTCATGCTGAGATCATTAAACATCTACCTGATTATCACCTCCAGTCCACGGGGAAAGAATTAGATGGTAATTCCAAAAAAAAGAATGATATTGCCACTCAACAAAATAAAACAATGTAAACAGAATGCTAATTGGTAGATTGACACAAAAACCTGGGGTAAATCAGCAGGTCAGGCAGCATCTCTGGAGAAAAGGAACAGGTCACGATTCGGGTCAGAACCCTTCTGCAGACTTGGAGAGGATGTTGCAGATCTCCCGTCAGAGTGAGGAAGAGAACGCCTTCAAAGTAGACATACCTTGAGCAGGTTTTGCAGTGGAGCAGACAAAATGTGTAGGCAGGAACTGCAAGTACTGGTTTACACTGAAGTTGGACCCAAATTGCAGGAGTAACTCAACGGTCAGGCAGCATCTCTGGAGGAAAGGAATAGGTGATGATTCGGGTCGAGATCCTTCTTCAGACCTAATTATTAGGTCTTGCGGATAGAAATTGTTTTACTCTTGAAAGAGTATAAAAACTCAGACGAACTCAAACTAGTCAGGCAGCATCTGTGGAGGCAAAAGGAAGTTCGACATTTCCGGTCGAAACTCTAGAAAAGATACTCAACAGCTGCTCTTGAATTATTTAATACCATTGCGCATCGGTCAAATTTTATATTGATTATATTTTTTTCAACTTAAACATGAGCAGAAGTTTATTCTCGGCAACTTTAAGGTTGCAGTTTTTTTTAAAAGAAAGGATTAGATTGTTTTTCCATCACAGGTTTACCAAAGGGCATTAGTCTGATGAAACATCTGGGCACCTGTGAGTCAATGAGAAGCAATCACGCAAACCTGTGGTGTGAAAGAGTTTGCAGTGTACGTTTCTAACCTTATTTCCTGCACTGACACGATGTCCTACAGAGTTTGCTAACACAGATATGACGTCAAGGGCAGTGGGGGAATTACTATCCTTTGCTTTTATTTGTTTTTAAATCGAGCCAGTTTCAGATTATATTAGAACATAGAACAGTACAGAGTAGGAACGAACTGCAGATGCTGGTTTAAACTGAAGATAGACACAAAATGCTGGAGTAACTCAGCAGGACAGGCAGCATCTCTGGAGAGAAGGAATGGGTGACGTTTCTAGTCTGAAGAAGGGTTTCGACCCAAAATGTTATCCATTCCTTCTCTCCAGAGATGCTGCCTGTCCTGCTGAGTTACTCCAGCATTTTGTGTCTATAGAACAGTACAGCACAGGAACAGGCCATTTGGCCCATAATGTCCGTGCTGAACATGTTGGGCATGGATATTCTAGGCTACGATTTGCCTACAGTTTATCTGCCTGCACGTAATCAATATCCCTCCATTCCTTGCATATTGACGTGCCTATCCAAAAGTCTCTTAGATGCGGGTCAGAGAGCATCTCTGGAGAAAAAGAATAGCTGACATTTTGGTATGAGACCCTTCTTCAAACTGAGAGACAGGGGAGAGGGAAACGAGAGATTTCCATGGTGATATAGAAAAAATGAATAAAAGATTTGCAAAAAAGTAACGATGATAAAGAAAACAGGCCATTGTTAGCTGTCTAGGTGAAAACGAGTAACCGACAATGAGACGCAACAAGATGACTTTGAAGCTTCTGTGACGTGTGTGGGGGAGAGATGGAGAGAGAGAGGATTCAAGGGTTTCTTGAAGTTAGAGAAATCAATATTCACACCCACTGGGTTGTCAGCTGCCAAAGTGAAATATGAGATGCTGTTCCTCCAATTTGTGTTTAGCCTCACTCTGACACTGACAACGGAGGAGGCCTAGGACAGAAAGGGCAGTGTGGGAATGGGAAGGGGAATTAAAGTGTTTGGCAACCGGGAGATGCTGGCTCGAAGGGCCGAATGGCCTACTCCTGCACCTATTGTCTATTGATAAGTAGACTATTATCTGAATGGTGGCCGATTAGGAAAAGGGGAGATGCAACGAGACCTGGGTGTCATGGTATACCAGTCATTGAAAGAAGGCATGCAGGTGCAGCAGGCAGTGAAGAAAGCCAATGGTATGTTAGCATTCATAGCAAAAGGATTTGAGTATAGGAGCAGGGAGGTTCTACTGCAGTTGTACAGGGTCTTGGTGAGACCACACCTGGAGTATTGCGTAGAGTTTTGGTCTCCTAATCTGAGGAAGGACATTCTTGCCATAGAGGGAGTACAGAGAAGGTTCACCAGACTGATTCCTGGGATGTCAGGACTTTCATATGAAGAAAAACTGGATAGACTCGGCTTGTACTCGCTAGAATTTAGAAGATTGAGGGGGGATCTTATAGAAACTTACAAAAATTCTTAAAGGGTTGGACAGGCTAGATGCAAGTATTTTGTTCCCGATTTTGGGGAAGTCCAGAACAAGGGGTCACAGTTTAAGGATAATGGGGAAATCTTTTAGGACTGAGATGAGAAAAACATTTTTTACACAGAGAGGTGAATCTCTGGAATTCTCTGCCACAGAATGTAGTTGAGGCCAGTTCATTGGTTATATTTAAGAGGGAGTTAGATGTGGCCCTTGTGGCTAAAGGGATCAGGGGGTATGGAGAGAAAGCAGGTACAGGATACTGAGTTGGATGATCAGCCATGATCATATTGAATGGCGGTGCAGGCTCGAAGGGCCGAATGGCCTACTCCTGCACCTATTTTGTATGTTTCTATGATATATTGTAGGTCCAGGCGGACTGAGTGAAGGTGTTCAGCCTTTAGTGATACCCATATTGGTGGCGACACTGCAGGTTCAGCAGCTTTTTCGTAGCCGGATTCGCTGCTGACTCCACATGCTGCCCGTGTGGAGTTGCACATTCCTCCTGCAACCACACGGTTTTCCGCCAGCTATTCTGGTTTTCTCTTGCATTCCAACCAAGTGCTGGTCGTGAATCGTCTGCCATCATTTGACATTGTGCAGAAAGATGGTTGGAGAATCAGGGGAAAATACAAAGTGCAAGATTAACCTCAGTGGGTCAGGCAGCAGCAGTGGAGCCAATGGACACATGACGTTTCGGGTCTGGGCCCGTTTTCAGACTGAAGTCGGGTCCCGACCAAAAACGTAGCCTATCCTATCCATTCCCTCCATAGATGCTGCCTGGCCCGCTGAGTTACTCCAGCACTGCGTTTGTCTGCAGATTTCACCCTCTGTGTCTCCAGGAGAATCAGAAGGTTGGAAGTGCGAATCTGTGAGAGAATGGGGATTCAGGGAAGTAAGTGGGGAGATTGGGATTGATGGGTTGTGAGAACAAACGTAAACTCAATGGGCCAAATGATTATCATCTGTGTCTATCTGACTATTATGTATAATTATTCCAAGTAGCAAGGCTACTTTCACAATGCTGATAGGGGCTGCACAGTTGGGGAGTTGCTGCCTTACAGCGCCAGAGACCCGGGTTTGACATTGATTACGAGTGCTGCCTGTATGGAGTTTGTACATTTTCCCTGTGACCACGTAGGGTTTCTCTGGGTGCTCGTGGTTTCCTCCTACATTACAAAGATGTGCAGGTTTGTATGTTAATTGGCTTCTGTAAATTGTCCCTATAGTGTGTAGGATGACCTAGTTGAGGGGGATTGATGGTCGGCACAGTCTCGGTGGGACAAAGGGCCTGTTTCCACACTGTATGTCTAAGCCAAACTAATAGGAACTTCTTGCTTTCAAATAGCATGTTCGGTCTAGGATATATTTCAGTCTGTTATAACTCGGATGATAATAGTATTCTGGACTTGGATGGATTTCGTGTGAGGCTGAAATGATGAGCTCACCAGTGCAAACTGTAATGAAATGTGAACGGGTAGAATTGGCCATTAAAACGTAGAAACAAGGAGCTGCAGATGCTGGTTTACAAAAAAAAGACAAAGTGCTGGAGTAACTCAGCGAGTCAGGCAACATCTCTGGAGAGCTTGGATCTGTGACGTTTCGTGTCGGGACCCTGCTTCAGACTGATTAGTCTGCATCAGTCTGAAGAAGGGTCCCTACCTGAAACGTCACCTATCCATGTTCTCAAGGGATGCTCCCTGGCCCGCTGAGTACTTTATTCAGTACTTCCAGTACTTTATTTCTTTGCCATTAAAACACTTGTGCTTTAAAAAGCCAATATCTCCCCCCCCCCCCTCCCCCTCTGGATTTGGAATTGATGTTAAAGAATACAAGAATGTCACCAGGCCCTGCTCAGTTTCATTATACGTGAACACCCCCATTTCCTGTGACTAAGGAGATAACACATCTAGAATAGTTAAAATAAATGTGTTAATTCATGGGAAGGCCTTGTATTTAAAGAGTAGATCTGTTATGGTGCATTGCATTGCTATAGCTGACAGATGCGATGTAATCTGTAGTAGGTATTAAGGTATTAAATGCTTGATAAACTGATTCAGCATTCTGGGACAAAACACAATATTAGAATAAAATAAATTTGAAGCTTGTTTTTACTTAAGTTTATTTTGTTCTGTTAATATTAATGGTGATGCAATGGCATATAATTATCAAATCAAAATTCATGTCATTTTAATGTGGTTTAACCCCTACCACAAATCCAATTTGGTGATAAATGATGGCCTTGACGATAGACTATAGAACAAGACAGCAGAGGGACAGGCCCTTCAGTCCACAATGTCCGTGCCGAACACAATGCCAACTTAAATTAATCTCTGCCTGCATGTAAGATAGACAAAATGCTGGAGTAACTCAGCGGGACAGGCAGCATCTCTGCAGAGAAGGAATAGGTGACGTTTAGCGTTGAGACTTCTTCAGACTGAGAGTCAGGGGGAGAGGGAGTCTAGAGGTATGGAAGGGCTACCATTATTTTGTAAATAAATGATTGCGTATTTTTGAGTTTAGTTTAAAGATACAGTGCAGAAACAGGACTACCGAGTCAGTGCCGACCAGTGATCCCGCACACTAACACCATCCTACACACACTAGGAACCATTTACAATTTTACCGAAGCCAATTAACCTGCAAACCTGCACGTTTTTGGAATGTGGGAGGAAACTGGAGTACCCGGAGAAAACCTGCACGGTCACGGGGAGAACGAACAAACTCTTTACAGACAGCGCCCGTAGTCAGGACCGAACCCAGGTCTCTGGCGCTGTAAATCAGCAACTCTACCGCTGTGCCACCCCTACATCCTGGAAGATGCTCTGAGGTGATCAATTCTGAAAATTGTCCTTTGAGAGAAAATGCTTCCTACAGTAGTGAAGTATGTATTCTATGAAAGTGTTCATCTACATAGGCCATGATTAGGGAAATTGAATGTTAATCATAGCGTTAAAAGATGGGTACATAAATTTGTGCAGGAGTACCAGGAGTATTGCTGGCTCTATTTCTGACTTAGAACTTAGAGATTAAAAATTTACATTAAAAATTCCATATATTGAAGTTGTAAAGTGGAATGGGATCGAGCCACAACACAACGCGTTTTATTCTGGCACAGTTTTGTTGCATAATCAATTTCCAGATGAAAGCTTAATGGAATGACAGTTTTTCAACATCTCTCCATTAAGTGCTGTGCCCAAAGCTCTTTGATCCTGGTATGTTAGCATAATAGGGTAAAACCTCTCTTCTCTACCATGGAGTTATAAATAATCAGATTCCGATAGATTCCCCAAGTATGTATGAATATACTTTCATTAGGTAAGATGTTAATGTGGAATAAACTATGATTGTTTGATTATTTTTAGGGATAACCTGTCATACTTGTTGTAAGTCCTACAGGGGCGGCACAGCGGCACAGTGGCGCAGCTGGTAGTGCTGCTGTCTCACAGCACCAGAGACCCGGGTTCGATCCTGACCTCGGGTGCTGTCCGTGTGGAGTCTGCATGTTCTCCCTGTGACTGTGTTGGTTTCCTCCGGGTGCTCCGGTGGACTCCCAAAGACATGCGGATCGTAGGTAGATTGTCCTCTGTGAGATTGCTCCTAGAGTGCAAGGGATGGACGAGAGAGTGTGATAGCATCAAATTACTTTAAATGCGAGAGATTGATGGTTGGTGTGGACTCGATGGGCCGCAGGGCCTGTTTAAATGTTGTATCTCCAAACTAAACTAAACTAAAAACGTCAAATAGTAACAAAGCAAGTTATTCCTCAAGCATTCTTCTTTAAATATTAAACTTTTTTACCGTCTCTTGCCAAAAAAAACAAAACTCCTTTTAGTTTCAATGTTTGACAGCAAAAAGAGGAGTTTGCACTGGACCAGAAATGGGGAATAGTCCAGCTTTCGCTTCCATTGACAGTCAGTCCGTGAAGCTGGTTCTGTGCCCAGACTGCAGGCTGTAAATTTATCATGTCATATATTCCACATCGTAATGCTTGTTAGCCCAACAGGCTGCAATCTTCATCATTCAGATGCAAGGTTTGGCCTCCAACCTCACTATTTGTGCACCACCGGCAGACGCTACCCTCATTAATAAAAACAATTGTGACTTCTATTCACTGTAGTTCACGGCAGATAGAAACCCTTCTGCGTGGCACAATGGGAGATTTCAGGACAGGTGCAGCAGGCACTTGGAATTCCACAGACTTCGGCTGCACCAAGGCAGACAATATCCTGACTTAAACGTGTCATCTTTCCTTCCTTGTCGTTGGCTCCAAGTCCTGCAACTCCCGAGGCAGTAGCACTGTAGAAGCGCAAAATAAAAACAGATGCAGGAAACACGCAGCGGGCCAGCCAGCATCTGTGGAAAGAGAAACAGTTTTTTATAAACTCTCTCTCTTTCCACGAATGCTGCCCGGTCTGCATTTTGTGTTTTTATTTCAGATTTCTGGCATCTGCAGTTTTCATTCCAGGATTGTAGGAGTCGTTCATTGGGAGTGCAACACTTCGTGAAGGCAGCACATCACTACCTTGTCAAGGGATGCCCATATTGCTTAAATGAATAAAACAGAGTCCCAGGTTCCCCATCCCAACTAGAAGGGTGTTGGGACAAGTGCTGCCACAAGTGCGGCATGGTGGTACAGCGGTAGAGTTGCTGCCTTACAGCACTAGGGACGCGGGTTTGTTCCTAACTACGGGTGCTGTCTGTACGGAGTTTGTACGTTCTCCCCATGACTGCGTGGGTTTTCTCAGAGATCTTCAGTTTTCTCCTACACTCCAAAGACGTGAAGGTTTGTAGGTTAATTGGCTTAGTGTAATTGTAAATTGTCCATAGTGTGTGTAGGATAGTGGAAGTCTGTAGGGATTGCTGGTCAGTGCGGGCTCGGTGGGCCGAATGGCCAGTTTCCACACTGTATCTCTAAACTAAAATAAACTAGAAGCAAATGATTTGAGACACAAGGAACTGCAGATGCTGAAATCGTGCATTGAACTTAAAATGCTGGAGTAACTCAGGGGTTCAAGTAGTATATCTGGAGGAGATGAATGGGGTGCTTGGGTACGGCAACTGATGGGCAGCACGGTGGTACAGCAGTAGAGTTGCTGCCTTACAGCACTAGGGACGCGGGTTTGTTCCTAACTGCGGGTGCTGTCTGTACGGAGTTTGTACATTCTCCCTGTGGCTGGGTGGGTTTCCTCCTGGAGCTCCAGTTTCCTCCTACACTCCAAAGACGTACAGGTTGTAGGTTAATTAGCTGAGGTAAAAATTGTAAATTGTCCCTAGTGTGTAGGAAAGCGCTAATGTAGCGGTGAACGCGGATCACCACGGACTCGGTGGGCTGAAGTACCTGTATCCGCGCTGTAGGTTTTAATGCCCCTGTCCCACTTAGGAAACCTGAACGGAAACCTCTGGAAACTTTGCGCCCCACCCAAGGTTTCCGTGCAGTTGCCAAAGGTTGCAGGTGGTTGCCGGAGGTTGCAGGTAGTGGAAGCAGGTAGGGAGACTGACAAAAACCTCCGGGAACCGCACGGAAACCTTGGGTGGGGCACAAAGTCTCCAGAGGTTTCCGTTCAGGTTTCCTAAGTGGGACAGGGGCATATGTCTACAGTCCAACTGCCTAAAATGTTCCGCATGAAAATGTAGGCTTGTAGAAGTTTGAAATCATTATCCATTCTGTGGAGACATTAGCCATTGATGTTTAGAGAGTATGCAGAAAGTCCCAAAATGCATTCGGTTCTTCTGGAAGTTAGACAGTGGTAGTAGTTCAATCGTCAATAATGCTTTATTGGTCACATGTGCAAATGCATTTTGCATATATTACACATTGGTGGCTCTGCCATTTTTGCCGCCATTATTCAAAGCCCAAACTCCGATCGGTCTGCGCGCTCGATGTACTGGAGCAGTTCCTGCGAGCCAACATCCCTCTCCTCTCCTTGCCCGGTCATCCTTGTGTACCTTAAAGGCACTGGAGGCATTATCCCGGTTCACCCTCCTCACATCCGATGTCTCCAGCTCCCTTGCCACCGATGAGCCTTCAGGCGGGAACCAGCCCCGCCAACCGACGAGCCATAGAAACATAGAAAATAGGTGCAGGAGGAGGCCATTCGGCCCTTCGAGCCAGCACCGCCATTCATTGTGATCATGGCTGATCGTTCCCTATCAATAACCCGTGCCTGCCTTCTCCCCATATCCCTTGACTCCACTAGCCCCTAGAGCTCTATCTAACTCTCTCTTAAATCCATCCAGTGATTTGGCCTCCACTGCCCTCTGTGGCAGGGAATTCCATAAATTTTCAACTCTCTGGGTGAAAAAGTTTTTTTCTCACCTCAGTCTTAAATGACCTCCCCTTTATTCTAAGACTGTGGCCCCTGGTTCTGGACGCGCCCAATATTGGGAACATTTTTCCTGCATCTAGCTTGTCCAGTCCTTTTATAATTGTATATGTTTTTATAAGATCCTCCCCTCATCCTTCTAAACTCCAGTGAATACAAGCCTAGTCTTTTCAATCTTTCCTCATATGACAGTCCCGCCATCCCAGGGATCAATCTCGTGAACCTACGCTGCACTGGAAGTATGAGCATGATAACACAGACGTATGAGACCCTTGTGTGTTATCAGGCCAGTGTGTCACGGGCCTCTCTAATTTTTCCTATCGCTTTGCACTCGAATGCCCTAATTGCTGTACACTGCACTTTTCCAAAAAGTTTGCTCTTTCCACATTTACTCATTTCCATTTAGAGCCATGTTTTATGAGCTGACTAATAGTCAAATACACAAGATTTCCAGGGAGGTTTTGTAAGTAACTAATTATCTTCAGGCACCAGGATGTTGATTTTCACTGTGGAAACCACTTTGCCGATAATCACTTTGTTTCGACCCAAGAGACCTTTTGAAGCTTTTCATATATTTCCCGGAGTGCTTTCCTTCTCTTCCAAAAAAGAATGAACTTGAACTTTGCAAGTGTTGGTTATAGTAGATGCTTCTAACTTATTCTTTCTCAATAGCAGCCTCTACAGCCTTTCTCTGTGTCACTTTCAAATGTCAAAAGTTCTTGTTGAATGCATTTTTTAACAGGTGATTTGATTTTTTTCAGCATATCGATCAAATAATGTTGTATAGTTTTTGTTAAGATATTGACATAGCTTAGATCGATGAGTTGGAACACACGTTGGGATTTCAGCCTCTTACGTGGTGCTGAGCCATTCTTTTAATTTAATTTGCTTTATTATTGTCATGTGTACCGTGAAAAGCTTTTTGTCTCATGCTACCCCATCAGTGAAAGATGTCACAACCTTTTGTAATGATTACAATCAAGCCGTCCACAGTGTACAGATACAGGATAAAGCGTATAATGTTTAGTTATATAGTGCATTTAAGCCTGATTAAAAAGAGTTTGGAGGACTCAAATGAGGTGGATGGGAGATCAGGACCGTTCTCTAGTTGGTGTCAGGACCGCTCTCTAGTTGGTGAGAGAACACAGTTGGTGATCCCACATCATTGTGGGTTTTAAACAGTGGCTTCCAAGAAAGTCTCATAATTAGACACAAAAATCTTCCTACCACTTGCACGAACCAAGTTCAAGTTCAAGTTCAAGTGAGTTTATTGTCATGTGTCCCTGTATAGGACAATGAAATTTTTGCTTTGTTTAAGCACACAGAAAATAGTAGGCATTTACTACAAAACAGATAAATGTGTCCATATACCATGATATAAATATATACACACATGAATAAATAAACTGGTAGTGCAAATAACAGAAAGTGGTTGCTAATAATCAGAGTTTTGTCCGAGCCAGGTTTAATAGCCTGATGGCTGAGGGGAAGTAGCTATTCCTGAACCTGGTTGTTGCAGTCTTCAGGCCCCTGTACCTTCTACCTGAAGGTAGCACTTGTAGAAATTATAGTCAGATGTCAATACCACATGCACAACCGATCACTCTGTTTTGATTGTCCAAATGTGCGTCATGGTTGTTCCGAACCTTCGCTCTGTTTTCCTGCTAATACTCCATGTGGTCCCTCAAATGTTCCCAAAGTTGAAATGTTCCTCCTCATCTCAGTCTTCAATGATAATATTGTCTATGGATGATGAATGAATGAGCGCTATGATGCACAATGACATGCAAATATACTAACATTTCCATTTCCAATAATACTTCAAATTCTCCAATAAATTTTGAAGTATGATCAACAGTCCACTATTTGTACATTGAATGGCAATGGGTAGGAAGGAACTGCAGATGCTGTTTTAAACTGAAGATAGATACAAAAAGCTGGAGTAACTCAGCATCTCTGGAGAAAAGGAACAGGTGACGTTTCGGGTCAAGACCCTTCTTCAGAACAATGGTCTTGATTTGTGCACATTTAGTTTATTTAGAAACATAGAACATAGGTGCAAGATTTCTGGTTACTGTGTGCATAAGGTCCATGTACACTGGTGGTTGTAAAATCTGATTACTGAAATGGCCAAAGTAATAACCTGCCCTTGCATAAAGATACCATGTGGGCCGTCAGATGCTATGTTTAAATAAACAGGGCTGTTGATTAACATTTATGAGTTTGAGTTGTTTATGTTTATGGATGTTATTACTTATAATTACAAAGGCAATCAGGATTTTGCTCCCACATCATTGTGGGTTTTAAACTATGGCTTCCAAGAAAGTCGCTTAATTAGACATGAAAATCTTCTTAACATTTGCACTCTGTTTGTAGAAATTACAGCCAGATTTTAATACCGCATGTACAATCTGTCACTTTGTTCTGATTGTTTCTTGCAGGGAGAAGTTGAAATCCTTCTCTGAAGTCTGGAAAATAAAGGAAGGGAAAGATCTAATGGACTGGTTAATGGTGAATAAATAAGTCATTTTTATCCTTTTGAATAAATAAAATGATAGTCTACTTTGGTGTTTTCTTGTAATATTAAATTTGAGGTTCCATTACAGCTGATGTCACTGATTTCCAGTTTGTAAATGCCTGCTTTGAAACTACTTGCCCTGTTTATATTCTTCATGTAAATCCTGCAACTCAAAATATATGGTGAAAAATGTTCAGCTCATTTCTGTTCTTCCATCGGTAGGAACCAACTGTTCCCGCATCCATCACACAATCTTAACTTTCTTTCAAACGTCTCTCTCATTTTCGTTTTCCTTTTTACTTGCTCACCTGGCTGTCCATTTTAGTCAGCCTATGCAAGACGAACTTTTGGCTGTCACTCAGTAGTTTCAGCAGTCATATCATTTGGCTCCTGTCCTAAATAGTGCAATCTTGACTTTTTTTTGGCTTTAACACCCAGCCTACTTCAAAACAAAAAAATACTGTCATTAATCCAAAGCTGGAAAAGACTTGAACCTTCCACACAGCGAATGCTGTTCAGAACTGAATCCAGACTGAATGAGCCAGATTGGTGTTGAGCCATTCTGGTGTGTTTTGTTTTAAGAACAGGGACTACAAGCCCCCTGCTAAACACTTTGTTCTGAATGTTATGAAGTTGAACTGGGCAGACTTGGACTTTATTTCAACTGATTTTGTTTACGGCAGAGCGTTTCCAATCTTGTGGATGAAGCAATATGGATTCTATTTTTAAATGAGAACTTTGTTTAACCTATTCTGTATTTTGCCAGTGAAAACGTACTGAAAAAGACTGTTACGCAATCATAGGGGAAAACCATAGTGTTCACCTAAAATGGAATATCTGTAATTACACTGTGACATTGAAAAATAATGCAGAAGAACTTCATAATTAATGTAATACTTTGTAAGCCAAGCCAAATAAATTAAAATCTATTTTCTATGTGTCATCATTTCCCTGCATGAGTGTTAAATGCGCATTCTGTTTATCTTTCTGATTCCCAAAGGCAGCAACTAATGCCTACGATGTGTTTATTTTGTTCGTATCCTGCATGGTGGGGCTAGTGGAGTCAAGGGATATGGGGAGAAGGCAGGCACGGGGACAATCAGCCATGATCATATTGAATGGCGGTGCTGGCTCGAAGGGCCGAATGGCCTCCTCCTGCACCTATTTTCTATGTTTCTATGGTGTTGCTCTGCTGCTTTATTCCAAAGCCTATGTGTGCATCCGCTGCCAAACCTGATCTCATCCACCATTCACAAGTTCCAGCAGCTTATATTCAATGACAAAGAAAATAATGAAGCATTTTGTGTTTCTAACCCCCCCATGCTGAGAACACTGATGGAAGCTGCAACGTTGATAAAGCTGCTTTAAATTAATATCCGCTGCAATAAAAACAGAGAAAACAGGAAATGTTCACCAGCGCAGGCTTCATCCATGAAGAGTGGGGGAAGGAACTGCAGATACTGATTTAAACCGAAGATAGACACAAAAAGCTGGAGTAACTCAGCGGATCAGGCAACATCTCTGGACCCGAAACGTCACCTATTCATTTTCTACAGAGTTGCTATCTGTCTTGCTGAGTTGCTCCAGCACTTTGTGTCTATCTACCATGAAGAATGACAGAACTTCATCAGGACTGGCAAATGTGTGAGATTAGTGAACACAAAGTTTCATTAGTGGACAGAAGTTTAGGGGTAACAAGAGGGGGAACTTCTTTACTCAGAGAGTGGTAGCTGTGTGGAATGAGCTTCCAGTGGAACTGGTGGAGGCAGGTTTGATTTTATCATTTAAAAATAAATTGGATAGGTATCTGACAGGAAAGGAATGGAAGGTTATGGTCTGAGTGCAGGTAGATGGTACTAGGGGAAAATAAGTGTTCGGCACGGACTTGAAGGGCCGAAATGGCCTGTTTTCCGTGCTGTAATTGTTATATTGTTATAAAATAGAGCAAGAATGGACAGCTATTGTCCAATTCATTTGATGAGAAAAGTGATTTTCGTTGATCGTTTACTACTCACAAGGAGGGGATTTCTTGATGAACGGGTTCAAACCTTATTAATTTTGGAAATGCCAAGGTTAGTTTAGAGATACAGCGCGGAACTAGTCCCCACCGGGTACATTCCGACCAGCGATCCACGCACACTAACACTATCCTACACACACTACAGACAATTTACAAATATTCCAAACCAATTAACCTACAAACCTGTGCAGCTGGAGTGTGGGAGGAAACCGGACCTCCAGGGAAAACCCACACAGGTCACAGGGAGAACATACAAACTCTGTACAGACAAGCACCCAAAGTCAGGATAGAAACGGGGTCTCATAAGTGATTAGGCCATTCAATCATGGCTGATCTATCTCCCCCTCCTAACACCATTCTCCTGCCTTCTCCCCATAACCCCTGACAACCGTTTTTGGCGCTATAAGTGCGCCATCGTGCCGTCCCTATAATTTAACGTTTAAAGGTGAATGGAGAAGCTTTTCATTGCTTCCTTTCAAAGAATAAATCAGGGAAGGTAGTGCATCCGTGGATAACAAGGGAAATCAGGGATAGTATCAAAGCGAAGGATGATGCGTACAAATTAGCCAGAAAAAGCAGCATACCGGAGGACTGGGAGAAATTCAGAGACCAGCAGAGGAGGACAAAGGGCTTAATTAGGAAAGGAAAAATAGATTATGAAAGAAAACTGGCAGGGAACATAAAAACTGACTGCAAAAGTTTTTATAGATATGTGAAAAGAAAGAGATTAGTTAAAACAAATGTAGGTCCCTTGCAGTCAGAAACGGGTGAGTTGATCATGGGGAACAAGGATATGGCGGACCAATTGAATAACTACTTTGGTTCCGTCTTCACTAAGGAAGACATAAATAATCTGCCGGAAATAGCAGGGGACCGCGGGTCAAAGGAGTTGGAGGAATTGAGTGAAATCCAGGTTAGCCGGGAAGTGGTGTTGGGTAAATTAAATGGATTAAAGGCCGATAAATCCCCAGGGCCAGATAGGCTGCATCCCAGAGTACTTAAGGAAGTAGCTCCAGAAATAGTGGATGCATTAGTAATAATCTTTCAAAACTCTTTAGATTCTGGAGTAGTTCCTGAGGATTGGCGGGTAGCAAACGTAACCCCACTTTTTAAGAAGGGAGGGAGAGAGAAAACGGGGAATTACAGACCAGTTAGTCTAACATCGGTAGTGGGGAAACTGCTAGAGTCAGTTATTAAAGATGGGATAGCAGCACATTTGGAAAGTGGTGAAATCATTGGACAAAGTCAGCATGGATTTACAAAAGGTAAATCATGTCTGACGAATCTTATAGAATTTTTCGAGGATGTAACTAGTAGCGTGGATAGGGGAGAACCAGTGGATGTGGTGTATCTGGATTTCCAGAAGGCTTTCGACAAGGTCCCACATAAGAGATTAGTTTACAAACTTAAAGCACACGGCATTGGGGGTTCAGTATTGATGTGGATAGAGAACTGGCTGGCAAACAGGAAGCAAAGAGTAGGAGTAAACGGGTCCTTTTCACAATGGCAGGCAGTGACTAGTGGGGTACCGCAAGGCTCAGTGCTGGGACCCCAGCTATTTACAATATATATTAATGATCTGGATGAGGGAATTGAAGGCAATATCTCCAAGTTTGCGGATGACACTAAGCTGGGGGGCAGTGTTAGCTGTGAGGAGGATGCTAGGAGACTGCAAGGTGACTTGGATAGGCTGGGTGAGTGGGCAAATGTTTGGCAGATGCAGTATAATGTGGATAAATGTGAGGTTATCCATTTTGGTGGCAAAAACAGGAAAGCAGACTATTATCTAAATGGTGGCCGACTAGGAAAAGGGGAGATGCAGCGAGACCTGGGTGTCATGGTACACCAGTCATTGAAAGTGGGCATGCAGGTGCAGCAGGCAGTGAAGAAAGCGAATGGTATGTTAGCTTTCATAGCAAAAGGATTTGAGTATAGGAGCAGGGAGGTTCTACTGCAGTTGTACAGGGTCTTGGTGAGACCACACCTGGAGTATTGCGTACAGTTTTGGTCTCCAAATCTGAGGAAGGACATTATTGCCATAGAGGGAGTGCAGAGAAGGTTCACCAGACTGATTCCTGGGATGTCAGGACTGTCTTATGAAGAAAGACTGGATAGACTTGGTTTATACTCTCTAGAATTTAGGAGATTGAGAGGGGATCTTATAGAAACTTACAAAATTCTTAAGGGGTTGGACAGGCTAGATGCAGGAAGATTGCTCCCGATGTTGGGAAAGTCCAGGACAAGGGGTCACAGCTTAAGGATAAGGGGGAAATCCTTTAAAACCGAGATGAGAAGAACTTTTTTCACACAGAGAGTGGTGAATCTCTGGAACTCCCTGCCACAGAGGGTAGTCGAGGCCAGTTCATTGGCTATATTTAAGAGGGAGTTAGATGTGGCCCTTGTGGCTAAGGGGATCAGAGGGTATGGAGAGAAGGCAGGTACGGGATACTGAGTTGGATGATCAGCCATGATCATATTGAATGGCGGTGCAGGCTCGAAGGGCCGAATGGCCTACTCCTGCACCTAATTTCTATGTTTCTATGTTTCTATGTTTTCCTGGATCTTTCACACACGTTTTCTCCATCTGATTAGCACCGTAACTAAAGTTTTTCACTGTACCTCGGTACACGTCACAGAAACTGAACTGAACTCATCTCTCCACTTAGTTGTAGATCGTGGACCAAATTGCTCCTATTTTTGCCGTTGTATTTTTCCCAAGAGGTTCAATCTGCCATTCAAGATGGCTTTAAATGGCACCATTTGTAAAGAAGCAGAGTGTTCTCTCTTGCAGCACAAAATCCTACTGATTAATTACGTAGTCAGTGCAATTTGGCTATTCGATTTGTCGCCATAACAACAGTAACTGCACTTCAAAAATTCTCCCTGCCACTGTTGATGCTTTTCCAGCTGTAGATGGGAGGATCTCAAATCCTCATTCATCGACACCTGAACAAATTCCAGACTCCTCCTCACCTGTTGCCCATTCAAGTCTCCGCACAGCAATGGGCTACAACCGTGGCTACCACTCAGAGCTCCTGTTGCCATGATGGTTTGTTACAGTCTATTCAGATCATATGTTCTGATGCAGGGTCTCGACCAGCCACATTTTGCCTACCCTTAAAAACCTGGAGAAACTCAACAGGTCCACGTAAAGACGGGTCACGACCCACAATGTCACCCATTCCTTCTCTCCAGAGATGCTGTCTGACCAGCTGAGTAAAGGGCCTGTCCCACGTGCATGCGACTCCATGCGGCAAGCGCAACCTAAGTGACTCCATGCAGCAAGCACGACCTAACGTGGTCGATTGAGCCGTACGGCCTCGCGGGGTCGGTCCCACTTCGATCGCCGGAGCCGTATGGAGTTGTACGGAGCTGGTCCCGACATCGCGCGGTGCTCCGAAAAACTGACAGTGTCCAAAAATTACGCGCGGCAACGGCCTGCCGGCCCGCAGCCGCCTCCACGCCGTACGTCACGCGCGAACTTCTCGCGGACTTCGCTCGAACTTCATGTCACTCACTCGACCTCCGCGCGGCCCCCGCTTCTGGTTTGGTCGTGCTTGACGAATGCAGTCGCATGCTCGTGGGACAGGCCCTTTAGGTCGCGCTTGCCGCATGCAGTCGCATGCCCGTGCGACAGGCCCTTTAGTCCAACTTTTTGTTTCTTATCTTCGGTTTAAACCAGCATGTGCAGTTCCTTTCTAAACAGTGACTACCCCTTAGGCTTCAGAGATGCTTCTCGCCCTGCTGAGTTACTCCAGTTTTTTTTCCACTAGATCACAGCACCTGCAATCTATTGTATCTCCCAAGATTATTTGTTTTAGCTTCCTGGACAAGAATCTAGAACAACACATGTATTGCCTGTTATTTCCTATCTGGAAGGAAAACCATTGGTGGGTTCCATGATGGTGGGTACCATCAGATGACTTGTCTGTACTATCAGGCCATTATAATGACTTTTGATCATTTTTTCATGACAATCACAGTAACACCAGATGTGCCTTTAGCCACATATATGTAACTTTAATATCATGATAATGTTTGGATTCGTGTCACCTGAAAGGAATTACAGAAAGTCTTGCATTTATGTTCCGCTTTATACCACAGGTGAAATTCCGAAAACTTTCCAGCCAGTGAAACAATACTTAAAGTGTAAAATATAACGAGAGTTAGTTTATATTGCATAATGAACCAAATGCAGTGAGTATAGAAGTTGGGAGGTTATGTTACAGTTGTTCAAGACATTGGTGAGGCCATATTTAGAGTATTATGTTCAGTTTTGGTCACCCTGTTATAGGAAAGATGTTGTCAAGCTGGAAAGAGTGCAGAGAAGATTTACAAGGGTGTTGCTCGGACTCGAGGGCCTGAGCTACATGGAGAGGTTGAGCAGGCTAGGACTTAATTCCTTGGAGTGCAGGAGGATGAGGGTTGATCTTGTAGAGGTGTACAAGATCATGAAAGGGATAGATAGGGTAAATGCACAGTCTTTTACCCAGCGTAGGGGAATCAAGAACCAGGGCGCATAGGTTTAAGGTGAGGGGGGGAAATATTTAATAAGAATGTGAGGGGGAACTCTTTTTACACAAAGGGTGGTGGATGTATGGAACAAACTGCCAGATGAGTTAAGGGCCTGTCGCACCAGCATGTGATTGCATGTGTCTAGCGTGACCAAACGTGGTGACTTGAGGCGTACAACCTCGCGGGGACGGACCCACTTCCAACCGCGGAGCCGTCTGGAGTTGTGCGGGGCTGGTCCCGACATCATACTCACCAATCAGCTGGGCAGGAGGCGGGCCGACTGAATTTGGGCGTTGGACGGTTACGCTATCACGCAACGGCACGCCGGGCGGTGACGTCATCGCGCAACGCCACGCGCTAGGCGTACGCCGTCAAGACGCTGCGTACATCGTCGAGACGATGCGTACGACGTCGAGACGCGTACGCCCGTCGAGGCGCTGCGTACGCTTGTCGAGGCGGTGCATATGGCCTCAATGCGGCTGCGGGCCGGAAGGCCGTTCTCGTGCGGAATTTTTGGACAGTGTCAGTTTTTCGGAGCCTCGCGCGATGTCGGGACCAGCTCCGCACAACTCCATACGGCTCCGGCGATCGAAGTGGGACCGGCCCCGCAAGGCCGTACGCTCAAGTGACCACGTTAGGTCGCGCTTGCCGCATGGAGTCGCATGCTGGTGGGACAGGCCCTGTAGTTCAGGCAGGTACTATCACAACGTATAAAAAACATTTGGATAGGTACATGGATTGGATCGGTTTAGAGGGATATTGGCCAAATGCAGGCAGGTTAGTACTGTGTTGTAGATGGGGTATGTGGGTTGGCATGGGCAAGTTGATCTGAAGGACCTGTTTCCATACTGTTTGACCATGATATGCAAACACCGCCTTGGTTGAAACTGTTAGCATGGAACCTTTGTGCCACATGAACTGGCTCTTTATAAACCATTTGGGAACTACACAATTTACTCTGTATCTATTAGTCTTATCCAATCATTCCCCTTGCTGTATAGTATTTTAATTAGTTTCAATTGCACAGTTTTAATCATACGATCATAAGAGATAAGAGCAGAATTAGGCCATTTGGCCCATCAAATCTACTATCCATTCAATCATGGCTGATCTATATCTCCCTCCTAACCCCATTCTCCTGCCTTCTCCGCATAACCTCTGACACCCGTACGAATCAAGTTTTGATCAATGGTATTGATCGATGCTAGCAGTCATTCTGTGTGGCTGTTCATTTTTTTCTTTGGCAAAGTGTTTGCCAATCTGCAATAATATTTTTAATAAATGATGCCAAGATGCAGAATTGAAAGGAATGTCCAGGATGAGATATGAGGTTGACATTTTCATAAATTTTGATTTCATTACGGCTTTAGAATTTTCAACAAAATGTGGCAGCAATTTATTCACGTAAGCATTCTTCTTATTGACCTGTCCAAAGAAATTGACCATTATTCCAGATGACAGACCTGCTGAATGTTTTTCTATTGTCCATTTTATTTTCAGATTTCCAGCATTTGGAATTTTTGCTTTCAATTGATATCCTTGCATTATCCTTGTATAAGTAGAAGGAGACTGCAATTAGACTGGGTGGAATATTAGATAGATAGATAGATAGATATAATTTATTGCCACACAACCAGGGTTGGTGGAAATTTGGGTTGTCAGCAGCAGTACAATAATAAAGAACACACAATAAAACTGTAACACAAACATCCACCACAGCATTCATCACTGTGGTGGAAGGCACAAAAATTTGGCCAGTCCACCTCCATTTCCCCCCCGTGTACAGGACCAGAGTCCAGTCAGTCCAGGATCGGCTCTTCCTCTTCCTCACCGGAGACCGCGGCTTTAAGTTGTTGTAGGCCGCAGGCCGGCGGTCAAGATTTAAAGTCCCCGCCGCAGCCAGAAGCACCGTAGACTGCAGGGCCGGCGGTCGAAGCTCCCCTCCGGGGGTGATGGTAAGTCCATGCTGGCCCCACGGCAGAAGTTGGCCGCGGGCCGGCAGTGATGGCTTCTTCTTCCCCCGGGTCCCCCGCGAGGGATCCCGGGCTGTAGACGCCGCACCAGCTGGAGCTCTGCAGACCGCGGCTTCAGGCTGCGACTTCAGGCTGCTGGCTGCCTCGGGCCAGCGAAACGGAGCGCTCCCCTCCAGCGAGCCCCAGCGAGGGTTCACCCGCTCCACGCCGAGAGTCCACGCCGCGCCCGCCACTGAAGCCCCGGGCGCGTCTCCGGGCAAGGCCGCGCCGATCCTTGATGTTAGGCCACGGGGGAGGCGACCTGGAAAAAGTCGCCTCTCCATGGAGGAGGCGACCGAAGCGGTTTCCCCCTCACCCCCCACACCACCCCCCACATAAAACACACAAAGAAACACAAAATACATATTCTAAAACACACTAAAAAATAAAAAAAAGCAGGAAAAACTGACGCGCTGCTGACATGGCTGCACACAGAGGAGCGCCCCCTACCGCCCCCATATTGAATGGGGAGTGAGGATTGCCTGGGTTTAGACTGCATAGGATGATAAAAGAGAAGAGCATAATGGGCCTGTCCCACGTGGGCGAATACAGGCGACTGCCGCAAAATTTTCAACATGCTAAAAAAATTTCAGCAACAGTGGTGACAATTTTTGCTGTCGTAGGTTGACGTAGGTGCTGTCGTAGGTTGTCGCCAGGTGTCGTAGGTGAATTCCATTAAAACTAGTCTCTGGCAGTCGCCTAAAGAGTCGCCTAAGTGGGACAGGCCCATAATGAGGAGAGTCTAGGTTTAGATTGGGCAGGATTGCATTTAAACTCAGAAAGTGCGTCTTCAGGGAAGTTCAGTTTAGTTTATTATCAGGTGTACCGAGCTGCAGTGAAAAGCTTTATTGCAGTAATAAACAGTAATTGCAGAGTGTGCAGGAAATCCATGCTCATTATCAGCTCCGATATCCTTTAGAATAAGTGAAGATGTAGGGTGACCACCCGTCCTGTTTGAACGGACCAGATTTTAAATGAAAAGGTTTATCTTGGTTTTGTGCTGAATCAGTGGTCATTATTTAAATGGGGGAGTAGCAATGGGTTGCAATGGCAGTCTGTATCAGCCTAAAGACAGTTAAAGAGCCTCAACCCAAAACGTCACTTATCCATGTTCTCCAGAGATGCCGCCTGACCTGCTGAGTTACTTCAGCACTTTGAGTCATGTCATAAGGAATAGGAGTAGAATTAGGCCATTCGGCCCAATATGTCATTAGGCCATTCAATCGTGGCTGATCTATCTCTCCCTCCTAACCCCATTCTCCTGCCTTCTCCCCATAACCTCTGACACCCGTACTAATTAAGAATCTATCTATCTCTGCTTTTAAAATATCCGCTGCCTTGGCCTTTTCTGTATCGGCTCCATCTTGCTTCTCTCTTCCAGTGAGAGCCCATCTCCCTGGATAAAGCGCAGTCGTATTGGGATGATCACTTCCATGCTTGTTTTCCAAGGTCCAATCGCTCACGAACGGCCATGGCATCATGTAGCATCACCTGCGCTTATTATTAGGATCTGCATTTACCAGAACGTGTGACGCCAGTGTGTGATGTCAACATTGAATCCTGATACCCTAAAGATTTCTAAACAAGTTGCTCCTGCCTTATAGGTGCTCAGTTAGAAAATCGTGTCATTGACTGATCAAGGCAGCTTTCCAGAGGGTAAGTATCTCAGGGTGTTTTAACTCCCAAAGCCTGCATTTTAGATAAGGTTAAAATTGGACCCAGTCTGGGAATGGATCTCAACATGTGATTGAAGGATACTGCTTATCACTCTGCTCAAAGGAACGGCTACACCATAGATGAAGGAGGGTTCCGCGCCTTCTGTGGAGATGCTGCCTGACCCACTTAGTTGCTCCAGCACTTGTGTCTATCTTTGCTGAACGGAATTATTTGCAAAGTTGAGAATACCTATCAAGTTCAACCATGTTTGAGATTGGTGCTCGGACAATGATGAATGATAAACATTTCTTTGTGCGGTCATTGCACAGTGACACTTCTTGCGCCAAACTGAAATAAAAGCCTCAAAAAGGCTTCTAGATAGCCACGATGACTGTCTTGATCATGATGCCAAGTTAAACTGCTCCATGCTGCCTGCACATGAATATGCAGGAGATGGAATGAAGTCGTTTAATTTGGCATCATGTCCAACATGGTCATCGTGGGTCGAAGGGTCTGTTCCTGTGCGATTCTGCTCTATGTTCTCACATTGCCGATGTTCAATTAAGCCCTCAAGAGCTAAACAAAATCTTTCATAGGGATTACTACTGTGAGCAGTCCAAGCCCGTGATCCCCAACTACTAACCATCAGTATATCCCAAATTAGAGACCACCAAGCTCAAGGACATTGAGAAACTTGGGTGAATATTCATCAAAATATGGGAGTGGAAATGGCCTTTTCACCTGTCTTAGGTGTCCACCATTCAATAGCCAATAAAGCCATTTCCTATGCACACACGCAAGAAGATGCTGCAGTGTCAACTAGTGGGCTATCTATGATTCTAATTGAAAGTCAGCAAAAACTCTTGCACTGATTTTTATGCTCCACACAAACTGCCTGACTTAGCAAGCATTTTTACCTTTCTGTTGGTCTTCAGGCTTGGTTGCAATTGTTGCTGGGTCAGAAGGTTATGGGTTAAGTCAAACATATAATCTTGTAGCTTGCAGGAAGTGATGTATTTTCAGTTAGATTGACCCTCAAAAGATACCTTAACCCTTAATAGATATTGAAGCTTTAAGCGGATGATAATAGGGTTTGGTTTCCTTCAAGGCTGGCATTAAATAGACTAAAACACCGCCTCCACGGAGCTGTTTCTCGAATGGAACCTAACTTCAGGCTCCTAATTCATTCTGGTTGTGACGCAACAGACGTGCCACACAATTAGCAGTGAAATGTTGTCATCAGTACATGTATGTATGTGTGTGTATATATCCATCTATATACTTTTAAAACTCTGTGTGTGTGGGTGGGTGTCATTTTGCCTTTGAAACGTATTTCCTCGAAAACCAGATGCAAAAACGCGGAGATTTTTACATATTTCGGTAGGGATTTAACTTATGATTTCCGAAATCCACTCCTCTCCAGAGTTGGTCAATTATTTCCACAGATATTGAATAAAATTGTTCACAAAACATCAAAAACATTTAAAATCAAACTGCTGCATGAGTTACAGTGCCACCTCACAGATGTCCAATCACAATGGATTTCATTTACATATGATATGACATCACAATGGGACAGGGGTGGGAGATTGGAATCTTCATGTGGTCCCACTAAAATCCCACTAAAATCAAACTGCTGCATGAGTCACAGTACCACCTCACGCCAAAATCACGTTAAATTTTTTACATCTTCTGGTAGAAATTGTCGTTGCCCAGCTGCTGACCTCACAATGCCTTGGCACCTGGCCTAGCCTGCCTGCTGGCCCTGCCCGGCCCCGCCCAGCTGACCTCACAATGCCTTTGCACCTGGCCCAACTGCCTCCTGGCCCCGCCTGGCCCTGTCCACCAGCCTGCCTGCTGGACCCGCCCCCCCAGCCTGCCAGGTTGTTGATTCCATTGTTTTTCATTAAATTGAATTTAATTATTTCTCACTTAACATCACTAATTCTTAAGATTAATGTTTAATTTCAAAGACAGTTTAAAAAAAAAAATTTGCTGTCCTCATTGACAGCTTAGATCGGACCCGCTGTGTGTGTGTGAAACCCCCTTCCCCCCTCCTTTAAACCCCCTTCCCCCCTCCCCTCCACCCTCCCCTACACCTTCGCCCACTCCATCCCCTCCCCCCCTCCTTCCCCCCATCTCAGCCCCTCTCTCTCCTCCCCTCTCTCTCTCCCTCCCATCTCTCTCACGCCCTCCTCCCCCCTCACCCACCCTCCCTCTCCTTCACCCCCCTCTCCCTCTGTCTCTTGCCCTTGTGTCTCTGCCTCTTTCTCTCTATCTCTCCCCATTCTCTCTCTGCCCCTCCCCATCCCCATTCTCTCTCTGCCCTCACACTCTACCCTCCCCCCCCCCCCTCTCTAGACGCGCCTGCGAGTTGGGGGCTATGCGTCAGTGGATAGGGCGGTTACGGGGTAAAAGGAGCAAATTAATAATATTCATATATCAAGAGGGGTAACGTGTTTGCGGGGGGGTAGTTAGTGTGTGTGTGATGCCGCATGCCACCACCCCAGCCCCCCCCCCCTTCCCTCGCAACCACATGTTGGGGGAACAGACCCAAACGGGTCTGCACTTGGTGTAGTATACTTTTAAAACTCTGTGGGGGTGTGTGTGTCATTTTGCCTTTGAAACATATCTCATAACATAGAAACATAGAAATTAGGTGCAGGAGTAGGCCATTCGGCCCTTCGAGCCTGCACCGCCATTCAATATGATCATGGCTGATCATCCAACTTAGTATCCCGTACCTGCCTTCTCTCCATACCCTCTGATCCCCTTAGCCACAAGGGCCACATCTAACTCCCTCTTAAATATAGCCAATGAACTGGCCTCGACTACCCTCTGTGGCAGGGAGTTCCAGAGATTCACCACTCTCTGTGTGAAAAAAACTCTTCTCATCTCGGTTTTAAAGGATTTCCCCCTTATCCTTAAGCTGTGACCCCTTGTCCTGGACTTCCCCAAAATCGGGAGCAATCTTCCTGCATCTAGCCTGTCCAACCCCTTAAGAATTTTGTAAGTATCTCCTCGAAAACCAGACGCCGAAACGGGGAGATTTTTACATATATCAGTAGAGATTTTCCTTGTGATTTTAAAAATCCACTGTACATTTGGTACATTATTTTCCCTGCTTTTTTAATTTAAATTGTTGACCAATCTGACCTTTTTTAAAAATCTGACTGCTGCCCAGCTACTGACGTTACAATAACAGTGAATTTTTTAACATCTTCTGGTAGAAATTTTCCTAATGATTTCAAAAATCTAATCCTCTATAAATTTGGTCAATTATTTCCCGAGATATTTGCTAAAATTTATAACCAAACTGACATTTAAAAAAAATATTAAGGTTGCCCAGCTGCTGACCTCACAATGCCATTCCACGTTGCCCCCCCCACCCCCCCCCCCCCCTGCATGCGCAGTTTTCCACGAAGTATGTTAGCCCACCCACCTCCCCGTTCTGCAAAAGGCGCAGAAAGATCAAGAAGGTTCTGCAGCAAAGAGCAAAGATCCTACAGCTCCACTATAGGATCTTTGTTCTGCAGATCACTCACGCGCTTAAGAAGCTTCTCCTCACTGTCGGCACTGCTTGTGAAGCCCCGCCCGCCCGCTCACTCACTCAGCTGCCGGTTTCCAGAGAGTCAAGCCGCTTCTGTCTCTCTCTGCTGTTCGCAGCCCACTCAATCGTCCAGCTCCCTCCCCCCTCCCCCACTCCTCCTCTTCTCGACCTCCTCTCTGTGTCCGGGGCCCGATTCTCTGTAATACTGGCAGAAGCTTTTGGCAATCCTCAGAAAAGAGCTCTTAAAATCACAAGGAAAATCTCTACTGATATATGTGAAAATTTCCCCGTTTTGGTATGGAAATGCTAAAGCTGTGTTGCCTTTAGTTTGGAAATGCTAAAGCTGTGTTGCCTTTGGTTTAGAAATGCTAAAGCCTTTGGTTTAGAAATGCTAAAGCTGTGTTGCCTTCGGTTTGGAAATGCTAAAGCTGTGTTGTCTTTGGTATGGAAATGCTAAAGCTGCCTTGCCTATGGTTTGGAAATGCTAAAGTCGCCTTGCCTAATTAAAGTTTCCTTGCCTAATTAAAGTTGCCTTGCCTTATTAAAGTTGCCTTGCGTAATTAAAGTTGCCTTGCCTTATTAAAGTTGCCTTGCCTAATTAAAGTTGCCTTGCCCAATTGAAGTTGCTTTGCCCAATTAAAATTGCCTTGCCTTCTATATAATTAAAAGTCTAATCTTGACCACTTCCTGTTTGCACTTTATATTGATTTTAGAAAAAACGCTACCACGTACGGCTGTGATTTTTGGCCATCTTACTCATAGTCCCCCTCCACTGCGCAGGACAAGAGACTCATCAAGTGCCGAGGATTTTACCCATCGATGAAAAGTAATTTATTAGTGTTTAAAAAATGTTGAGATTCTCTCTCCTGTCAATCACCACCATGAAGGCCAAGCCCCTTCCGGTGGGGGGGGGGGGGGTTAACTATAGAACCCGAAAGTGTGGGCGTGGCTCAGTCTCTGCAAGATGGGGGAGGGAGAGGTCACCTTGGTGGCCTTGCACCCTGCTTGAATTGGTAGGAAACTGCATTTGAATTTGGTGGCCTTGCTCCCTGCTTGAAATGGTAGGAAACTGCATTTGAATTTGGTGGCCTTACACCCTGCCTGAAATGGAATTTCAAGGAAGAGCTGTGAGTCGACTGCCAGCCCACCAGCGGTGAGTGAGTGAGCTGCCAGCACACCAGGCTTGAGTCACTGAGCTGCCAGCCCAAGAATTCATTCGGCCCAATTATCCATACTAGCCCTCTGGAAACCAGTCCCTTCAGCCCACAACACCCATACTAGCGCTCCAGAAAGCCCCCCCCGCTGGTGGAGAGGTGGAATATTGCGTTGGGGAACCAGCCCTACCATGTGAACATGGGACCCAACGGGTCCCACTTAGTCTAGTAATATATATATGTGTGTGTGTGTTTATATATATTTGCTTTTTAAAATATTTATATATATATAAATATATATAAATATTTATTTATTTATTTTTGTTTAGGTATTTATGCTTTATATTTATATATTATGTTTATATATTCTGTTGTGCTACTGCGAGTAAAAATTTAATTGTTCTGTTTTGGACATATGACGATAGAACACTCTTGCCTCAGTGAAAGTCCAAATTTATCACATAATTGAGTAACATTTCATGTTCATGTCATAACAGTTTTGTTGACTGGGATTGACCTGAAATGTTAATGGTGTTTCTTTCAATATCTCACACTGTCTAACTTCCCTGAGTATCTCCAGTATCTTCTCTTTATTTGAAATGCTTTTTGCTTTAATGATCTGAAAGCCTCAAGGGCTTGTCCGATTTAGGCGACTTTTTAGGCGAGTGCAGGAGACTCTGCGCTGTTCGCCACATGTTCGCTGGTGGTCTCAGGTGAGTGTCCTTCATGGTCGCGAGGAGTTCCTGCAATCTGGGAACTCGTCGCGGCCTCAGTATGGTCGCCACAAATTGCTCAACATGTTGAAAATTTTTCTGCGACCAAAAATTGGTCGCCATGGGGAAAATTGATACATTTGTAGTCGTAGGTGCAGTTGTAGTGGGGGCGCCATGTAGTTATAGCTAGTCGAGGTAGTCGTAGGTAGTTCTTAAAAGTGTCTCCACTTCTTCTCCACACCTTCACCCCCCTTCCCCACCCCCCTCCCCCCCCCCTTTTAAAGGACTCACCGTACACTGTGCTAGCCGTCTTAACCTTCCTGTTCATCGTGGTGTGTGTCTATCACCTTGGCTTTGCACCGTGTGAATTTCAGACAGCGCTCCCCCGCTTTCCCTAGCCCCTGCCTTAGCGATGTGTGTGTGTGTGTGTGTGTGTGTGTGCGTATTCCACTCTGACACTCGCTGTTCCAGTTCCCGGTTTTTCAGTGAGTGCCGCGAACTTGACAGTCGCCGAAGTGGGACAGGCCCTTTAAGGTAAACTCCCTTCTCCAGTGACCACTACTGATAGTTTCTTTAAACTGTCATAGATTCAGAGTTCTTCTTATCGAGCCCACATCACAAGATTAAAAATTGTTCAGCCAGAGCTGAACACACTTCTTGGCATCTGCACACAATGGCTTCTTGTGCTTCTTGTGCGTGGTGGTGGAAAGATTGGTGGAAACAGGGCCGTGACGTGAATGCTCTTTCCGTGACCCCGATTCAGTTATGGAGCTATTAAATAGGCCCTTTGGCCCATCACATCCATGCCAAACTTCTTGCCCAACTACACTAATCCCGTTTGCCCGCAATAGGACTTTGCCCCATCGGTGTCTTGTCTATTTATGTATCTTTGTCTGAATGATTCCCAAGTATATGAAAATAACTGATGGCTCAGCGGTAGAGTTGCTGCCTTACAGCGGCAGAGACCTGGGTTCCATCCTGACTATGGGTGCTGTCTATACGGAGTTTGTACATTCTGTCTGGTGACTGCATGGGTTTTCTCTGGGTGGTCTGGTTTCATCTCACAATACAAAGATGTGCAGGTAGTGGGAGAGTCTAGGACCAGAGGCTACACAGAGGACTCTAGAGGCCAATTCAATGCATATTTTTAATGTGTAGATTGACAGATTCTTGATTAGTACGGGTGTCAGGGGTTGTGGGGAGAAGGCAGGAGAATGGGGTTGAGAGGGAATGATAGATCAGCCATGATTAAATGGCAGAGCGGACTTCAAGGGCCGAATGGCCTGATTCAGCACCGATCACTTTGAAGGCTTGTAGGTTCCTTGGCTTCTGTAAATTGTTCCTGGTACGTGGGATATAACTTGTGTGCGGGTGATGAAATACAGATGGGTGGATGAAAGGGCCCGTTTTCGCATTGTATCTTGAAACTAAACTAATCTCAATCACAGTGACTTGGAAGGCTAATGAAAGCATAACCTATGAGAGTAAAGATTTAAAGTTCACATGAATAAAACAGTGAACAATTTCAATTTCCTGCACAGCGCAGTCAGACATTCTCCTTGGTCATGCAGCTGTGGGCAGCTGTGTGCTTGTGGACTGACCAGCCACTTACAAAGGGGAAGCACCTCATCTCATTGTTAGATGTGAATGAACAATGAATACATGTAATGCCTATGAATGCTGCCAATGCCCAGTCATCCAATCTGCACCAATCTCAGCCAATGCTCCTCAGCCGTTTTCCTATACATGTTGACTATCCTAGTTGGTTTCAGATTTTTTTGGGGGGCCCAGCAAAATACAGCTGTGTGTGTTGGAAAGAATTGTCATAGAAACTGTCAAATAAAACATTTAATAAATTCCCCTGGCATTATTGGAGTAGGCACTGGGGCAATAAAGGCAGTATTTCTCTATAGGTTCTGATGATACTTGACAAAAGTAATATAAAGGGAAATTATTCTGCAGTAGAAGCAGCCAAAGAAAGTATTTTTGTTTCATGTCCAGAAGTGTGCTCCCATCAGTAAACACTTTTCGCTGCATCACAGCTATTTGCGTGTCAGTTTCCAGGCCTCCAGCAGTGGGGTTTGTTGCAGCAAGCCCCAATATTGCTCAGAAATAAAGCAGATCAGTTTTTTACAACAGTGTTTGTTTAGGCCTTTGTGACCATAACCTATGGCTGGGATATGAACTGGAAATTCCAATGCCTTTCGTTTGTAATGGTGAGCTTATACACAACAGAGTTTTCAAGGCTTAAAAAAAAATTTGAATTCAATTTATAACCAAAGTCAACTTGAAGCCAAATAACAAACTTAATTCTCCCGTTCTGCCAGCACAATGCTTGCTGCGTTCAAAGAAAGTGTGGGTTGGAAATAAGGAAATAATACTGTGCCATTGATTCACTGTGGTGTTTGTGCTTTCAGTGAGCTCCCATGGAAAGCACAGGAGCTCTCAATTTCATGGATTATCAGGGAACATAAGATGGGAGATAATGTGTTTGGGGCAAGAAAGTTCATATAAATGCACACTTTAAATTCTTGGTGCTAAACTAGCAGACTGCAAAATGGGGGCAGCACAGTGGCTCAGCGGTGGAGTTGCTGCCTTGCAGCGCCAGAGACCCCGGTTCGATCCTGACTACGGGTGCTTGTTTGTACGGAGTTTGTATGCTCATTCCTGTGACCACGTGGGTTTCCTCCGGGCACTCTGGTTTCCTCCCTCAGAAGTGCAGGTTTGTAGGTTAGTTAATCTAAACTAGCAGACAGCAACATCGGGATGACACAATGGTGCAGCGGTAGAGTTGCTTCCTTAGAGCGCCAGAAAAATGGGTTCCACCCTATGGGTGCTGTCTGCACGGAGTTTGCACGTTCTCCCTGTGACTGCGTTGATTTTTGCTGGGTACTCCGGTTTCCCCCACATTCCAAAGACGGTTTGCAGGCTTGTAGGTTAAATGGCTTCGATAAAATAGTAAATTGTCACTAGTGTGTAGGATAGTACTAGTGTATGGGGTGATAGCTGGTGGGCCGAAGGGTCACTATCCCTAAAGTCTGAAATCTAAATTGGCTTCTGTAAATTGTCCCTATTGTGTCGGATAGAACTAGTGTATGGGAGTTTGTTGGTGGGCCGAAGGGCCTGTTTCTACACTACCCCTAAACAAAATTTAGCCCCGTGTATGGGATGTCAGGACTTTCATTTGAAGAAAGACTGGATAGACTCGGCTTGTACTCGCTAGAATTTAGAAGATTGAGGGGGGATCATAATTATTAAGGGGTTGGACAGGCTAGATGCAGGAAGGTTGTTCCCGATGTTGGGGAAGTCCAGAACAACGGGTCACAGTTTAAGGATAAGGGGGAAATCTTTTAGGACCGAGATGAGAAAAACATTTTTTACACAGAGAGTGGTGAATCTGTGGAATTCTCTGCCACAGAAGGTAATTGAGGCCAGTTCATTGGCTATATTTAAGAGGGAGTTAGATGTGGCCCTTGTGGCTAAAGGGATCAGGGGGTATGGAGAGAAGGCAGGTACAGGATACTGAGTTGGATGATCAGCCATGATCATATTGAATGGCGGTGCAGGCTCGAAGTGCCGAATGACCTACTCCTGCACCTCTTTTCTATGTTTTTATTTAGGCTTGCCGGCATCCAGTTGGGGCAAGACACATTTTACTTGTTGGTGTTTAGTCAATCCTGTGACTTTGTTATACTGACTCCTTCTTAACTATTCATTCATTTTTCCAGCTCTTTCCCTGGCTCACTTTTTACATGGCCTTTTGCTGCTATGGAATTCTGATTTTAAAAATCACTCACATTTCTCCACTAAAACATTTTGTTTTAATTTTCACTGTTGCAACTTTTCTCCAACTGCCATTGGTTTCTTCTCCTTTCTTTCCTGCTACTCAAGATCAGTCCTTAACTTAAGACACATCCAAACTTTTTTGAGTGTCAAAACCATCCTCGAGTCCAGAATGAAATTCTGATCCCAGTTTTAAAGCAGTAGTGTACCAAGATTAGCCGTAGTTCATTTTCCATGGCAAACAACGCTCACATTTGGTCTGGCTCCGCAAACTCGCCAAAGCAAATGGGAATTGCAAGTATGAGACCATTTAAAAGCCTACAGCCAAAAAAAATGTTACGGGCTTAAGAGATGGAAAATAGGTGCAGGAGTAGGCCATTACATTTACATGTAATAGTACTTGTGAATTTACATTACTTGTGAATAATTTTCAGGAGAAAATTTGAATAAAAAGTTGATTTGGCCTTCGAAAGGCAGTTAGGTTTATTTCCAAAGACTATCGGGGAGAAAAAAAATGAATGTGAATGAAAGGAGATGTAGAGGCGGCAACATTTCCAAACGTTTGAAGTAAGGCACGCCTGAGTCCTCTCTTTGAAGAACTGTGGGTATTGGTGAATATGTTGTATTGGGATGTTGGCTTTTTCAAGGGATCTCTCCTGAAAGGCAGATATGTAGAACTGCAGATGCTGATTTACAAAGAAAGACACTAGGAGCTGGTGTAACTCAGCAGGTCAGGCAGCATCTCTGGAGAACATGGACAGGTGATATTTCAAGTCAGGAGCCAGAGATGCTGCCTGACCTGCTGAGTTACTCCAGCAGTTTGTGTCTTTTTCTTAGCAGGTGACTGTGTATTCTCTGGGGCAACATATAACGATCAGTCTTATAACTTCCTCCATTCATTACATAAGTTGCGAACACCTCTGATGCTGATTTTTCTCTTTTCAAACAAGTTTCTAAATGGGATTATTTGGACGGACACAAGTGCTGGAGTAACTGTAGGTCAGGCAGCATCTCTGGGGAACGTGGTTAGGTTCTGTAAGCCTGAGTCTGAAGAAGGGTTCCAACCCAAACGTCACCTATTTCTTTTCTCCATGGTTGATATTGGACATGGTGTGGTGAAGGTCCCATGATTTATGATTCTATAAACCCCCCTGCCCCCCCCCCCCCCCTCCCAGAGCTATCATGGGCAGGCAAGGTGGCACAGTGGAAGAGTTGCTGCATTACAGTGCTTACAGGACCAGAGACCCAGGTTCCATCCTGGCTACGGGTGCACAGAGTTTATTCGCCCTCCCCGTGACCACATAGGTTTTCTCCCACACCCTAAAGACGTACAGATTTGTAGACTCATTGGCTTGGTATAAGTGTAAAAATTGTCCCTAATTTAGGTAAATGTTGATGTGCGGGGATCGCTGGTCGGTGCGGACTCGGTTGGCCGAAGGGCCTGTTCCCACGCTGTATCTCTAAACCAAACCTAGTTTTAAGAAATGTATCACTGCTATTATCTGGCTATTTCATGTCACTGTGGTAAATGGAGATTAAAGAACAGTCAACATTATCTTTGCATTTGCATTCATTTGACACATCTGTATGTAAATGCTCTGCATGGTAGCTCTGGGCAAAACTGAGCAAAGGAACTAGAAACCTCACCTATTTGTCTTAAATTAAAGATCATTGATCGACTTTATCAAGGACATCATATCTAATGGCAATTGTGTTTTCTTCTACCTATTTATTTTAAATTAATTTAGAACAGCAAAAGCCATATTGTCAACCAGCACAGAAACAGCCCCATCAGCCCAACATGCCCAAGCTACACTAGTCCCACCTGCCCGCATTTGGCCCACATTCCTCTAAACCTGCACTGTCCATGTATCTGTTAAATGTTGGTATAGAACCTGCCTCAACTATCTCCTCTGGCAGCTCGTTCCATGTATAGAAACATATAAAATTATAGAAGGACTGGACAAGCTAGATGCAGGAAAAATGTTCCCGATGTTGGGCGAGTCCAGAACCAGGGGCCACAGTCTTAGAATATAGGGGAGGTCATT
Source organism: Amblyraja radiata (assembly GCF_010909765.2). Taxonomy (NCBI): domain Eukaryota; kingdom Metazoa; phylum Chordata; class Chondrichthyes; order Rajiformes; family Rajidae; genus Amblyraja; species Amblyraja radiata. The sequence continues at coordinate 119,493,284 of NC_045958.1, forward strand.
TAAGACTGAGGTGAGAAAAAACTTTTTCACCCAGAGAGGTTTTTCACCTTTTTCAAACTTTTTCACACATCTTCATGTCTACCTTCACCTTTGCAGACATGGGAGTGATGTTTCTGTACCTCTCTGTAAATTGTTCGACTTACATCTTTGAAAAGCACCAGCAGAGCTCACAAAATTGAGACTTGCATGCTTTCCTTTGATAAAAGTTTTTTTTGGGTATTTGTCATTTATATTATTTTTATATTGGATCTGCAGAATTTTAAATACTGCAGATGCTGGGAATCTGTAATACAAGCAGAAAATGCTGAAAGAACTCAGCACAGACCACCTGATGTGCACATATCTCCAGATGTGGTCTCAGTAATGATCTGTGCAACTGCAACATCAAATCCCTACTTTTGCTTCCAATTCTCCTTGCAATAAACAATAACATTGTTAGCTTTCCTAAGGCACGAGAACCTTCACTTATTTGCCTTAAATTAAAGATCAAAAGTCAGCTTTATCAAGGGCATCATATATATCGTGGAGGAAGGAACTGCAGATGCTGGTTTTAACTGAAGATAGACACAAAAAGCTGTAATAACGCAGTGGGCCAGGCAGCATCTCTGGAGAGACGGAATGGGTGACGTTTCAAGTCGAGACCTTCTTCAGACAAATATTGTCACGTGTTTTCTTCTACCAATTTATTTTAAACTAATTTAGAATAGCAAAAAGCTATAGCGTTATATAGCGTGGAAAGAGGCCCATTGGCCAAACATGTTCATGCCGACCAAAATGCCCCATCTACACCAGTTCCACCTGCCTATGTTTAGCCCATATCCCTCTAAACCTTTCATAAACACTTACCTGTCTAAATGTCTTTTTAATAGTATCTGCCTCGATCACCTCATCTGGCAGCTTGTTCCATGTACCCACCGCCCACTGTGCGAAAATGATGACCCTTAGGTTCCTATTAAATCTTTCCCCTCTCAACTTAAACCTATGTCCAATGATGGTCCAATTGTATATTGCCATCATAGAGTCTGTCCTCACCTTCTCCATCGTGGTCTGGTTTGGCTCAGCCACCAAGCACGACATCCGGAGGCTGCAGCGAATCGTCCCATCAGCTGAGAAGGTTATTGGCTGCAACCTTCCCCCCATTGATGAACTGAACACTGCAAAGACCAGGAAGTGAGCGGGCAAGATCATCTCTGACCCCTCTCACCCTGGCCACAAACTCTTTGAATCACTTCCCTCTGGAAGGCGTCTACGGACTGTCAAAGCTGCCACAGCCTGACAAAAAAAAATGCTTTTTTCAACGAGCAGTAGCTCTACTCAAAAACCAAAACTCGGTAGCCTCCTTTTGCTCTGGTATTTTATTTAATTCACATGTTTAATCAATAATGTTTTATTAATGTTTTTTTTATGTGCCATTCCTAACGTATGTCCGGAAGTGGCGGCGCTGCCTTGCAGCTGCGGCTCGCCTGCAGTCCGTTTGTCTTTTCTTTTTTGTTTTCTTTTGTCCCGTTGTTACAGTTATTTCGGTTTATTTTAGTTGTGTGTGTGTGGGGGGGGGGGGGGGGGGGTGAGAGAAACTGTTTTTAGTCTCCTCCTTCGGGGGGTAGCGACCTTTCCTGCCGTATTCCCCGTCTCCGTCTGTGCTGAGGCCTATCGCGGAGCTGGCGGCCTCCAACTGGGACCGACCTCAAGGCTCCGGAGGCAGAGCCAGCCAGGACTTACCAACGCGAGGCTGGCTGACTTCGGGGCTGTGGTGGCATTGCGGCGACCCGAATTCCGACCCGACTTTGGAGGCTCGGCCTCGGGCCACTGGACGACATCGTCGGGAGCTCGCAGGTCACAGGTTGGTGACCTGTTTTTCCGGAGCTCCCGCAACAACAGCTTCGTCCGCTGGACTGGAGGGCGGCAGCTTCGACCGCCCCGGGCCGCGGAGTTTGAACCGGCCCATTCGCGGAGCTCGGATTCAGCCGCGGGACTTGCTTACCATCACCCGGCAGGGTCACAATATCGGAAGCCTGGATCGCCTCAGCGCAGAGGGAGAGCAAGGAGGGAAGAGACAAGGAGGAGGTGCCTGGTGAACTCACTGTGGTGGATGTTAAATTGTGTTGAGTGTGTGTTTTGTTATTTATTCTATGTTATGACTGCAGGCTAAACCATTTAGTTGCACTGAAAAGTGTAATGACAAAATTAAATCTGAATCTGAATCTGAATGTCATTCATTCATTCATGCATGTCCCCTGGATCTTAAGTCCCCTACTCTGGGTACAAGACTCTGCGCATTCATCCTATCCCAATATGACGATAAAAGGCATGATTATTTAAATTTTACATTTCACATTATCCCATATGATGCACCGTTTGTTCGATCTTAGTCGACCCCTTCAACCTATCCATATCCCTTTGTAACCTCCTTTGGTCCTCTTCACAACTTACTTTCCTACCTAGACACAAAATGCTCGAGTAACTCAGCGGGACAAGCAGTTCAAACAAGTTCAAGAGAGTTTATTGTCATGTGTCCCTGATAGGACAATGAAATTCTTGCTTTGCTTCAGCACACAGAACATAATAGGCATTTACTACAAAACAGATCAGTGTGTCCCTATACCGTAATATAAATATATACACACATGAATAAATAAAATGATAAAGTGCAAATAACAGATAATTGGTTATTAATAATCAAAGTTTTGTCCGAGCCAGGTTTAATAGCCTGATGGCTGTGGGGAAGTAGGGAGAGAAGGGATGGATAACGTTTCGGGTCGAGACCCTACTTCAGACTGAGAATCACCCATTCATTCTCTCCAGAGATGCTGCCTGTCCCGCTGAGTTGATTCTATCTCCGGTTTAAATCAGCATCTGCAATTCCTTCCTACACAGTACTTTCCCGCCCACCCTTGTTTCATCAGCAAATTTTACAACCTTATTTCTGTTGCTTTGATGATGGTCATTTAGATAAGTTGTATAATGTTGGGATGCCAGCACTGATCTTCGGCCAAGACCACTCATTGCAACAAGCCAATAAGAAAAAGACTAAATGGATAATTTTAAGGCAGAGATAGATTGTTGATTAGTACGGGTGTCAGAGGTTATGGGGAGAAGGCAGGAGAATGGGGTTAGGAGGGAGAGATAGATCAGCCATGATTGAATGGCGTAGTCTTGATGGGCCGAATGGCCTAATTCTACTTTGATCACTTATGACCTACTTATGGTCACTTGCCATAGAGGGAGTACAGAGAAGGTTCACCAGACTGATTCCTGGGATGCCAGGACTTTCGTATGAAGAAAGACTGGATAGACTCGGCTTGTACTCGCTAGAATTTAGAAGATTGAGGAGGGATCTTATAGAAACGTACAAAATTCTTAAAGGTGTTGGACAGGCTAGATGCAGAAAGATTGTTCCCGATGTTGGGGAAGTCCAGAACAAGGGGTCACTGTTTAAGGATAAGGGGGAAATCTTTTTGGACCGTGATGAGAAAAACATTTTTCACACAGAGAGTGGTGAATCTCTGGAATTCTCTGCCACAGAAGGTAGTTGAGGCCTGTTCATTGGCTATATTTAAGAGGGAGTTAGATGTGGCCCTTGTGGCTAAAGGTATCAGGGGGTATGGAGAGAAGGCAGGTACAGGATACTGAGTTGGATGATCAGCCATGATCATATTGAATGGCGGTGCAGGCTCGAAGGGCCGAATGGCCTACTCCTGCACCTATTTTCTATGTTTCTATCACTTATGACCTGATGACCTTGTGACTCATTGATGCCTAATCATAGTTAGCCAATCTTTTATCCATACCAATATGTCACCTTTTACACCACAAGCTTTACTTATGGTAATAAACTTTAATGCAGCATCTTTTCAAATGCCTTTGGAAAGCAAAGCATCGTACATTCACTGATTTCCCCTGTACCCACAGCATATGTTACTTCTTCAAAGAGCTCTGATAATTTTCTCAAACCTGATTTCCCTTTCGCAAAACTATGTTGACTTATCCTGATTACTTTCCCTGCAATTTTGTCTTTAATAATAGCGCCTAACATTTTCCCAGTGTTAAGCCAACAGGGCCTGTAGTTGTGAAGAACAGGCATTGAAGATAGATCAGATGCATTATTATATGATGATAGTAGTGTTTCACAGTTAAACAACGCACTTATTATTATTGATCTTTCTAAAGCCCCTGTAGCAAGCACTCACCAAAGCTACATATGCAAAAAACTTTTTTATTTCATTCAGTAATAACAGTACTTAGTTTTTCTGTGCCATCTGAAAATAGATGTCACACTCCTACTCCCACATGATGTTATTCAAGGTTAACAAACCAGCATTGTGAAGTTCACTTCTCAGCATGGTTTAGATTTAAAAATAACAAAACAAGGACATAACTTTCCCCGAGTGAAAATCTAGAGGTGATTACAACAGTAACTGTACTACCAAGTACCTGGATGGCTCTAAAACACCTTGGAGTATCCTAATACTGTAAGGTCCATTTGGTCTACCATTTGCTTTTTGACTGTTCCACAATAACAAATGGTGTTATGCTCAGATATTCTTCTTTCACTTACTGTTGCGTCGTGAATCCTGTTTTTAGGCTGGTTACCAGCAATCACATTCAGTGTTAATGATCTGCAGTTGCTAATTAAAACTGTTTTCCTCTTGGCATGTGCCGTAAATTAATTTGCTTCAATATAAAAATGAAATGTATCCACATATTTACTCCATGTAGGCAATATTCCTCAAATTGCTGCTAATGAACAACAATGAATGCTGAAAAACTGGATGTTAGAGCACAGAGGAAATCATATCAGCCTGTTGTGATGTTACCAGATCTTTGGTGCAGCTACACAATTAATCCCTGTTCCAGTCCCCTGTCCATTGCAGGAACTCCCATTGCACACCTGGCTGTCAGCCACCCCTCCCTTGGTGCATTTGTGGGTGCCTTGCCTCATTGATCACCCATGCCTCCCCCTGCGTTTCCAGTCTGTTCAACACCAGCAAGACCAAGGAGCTGATTGTTCACTTCAGGAAAGGGAAACCGGAGATTCACCAGAGATAGGACAGCAGAGGAGATGGTCAAAGGACCCAAGTTCCTGGTCGTGTATATTAGTTTAGTTTTTTAGTTTAGAGATACAGCGCGGAAACAAGCTCTTCGGCCCACCGAGTCTGTGCCGAGCAGTGATCCCCGCACGTTAACACTATCCTGCACACACTAGGAACAATTTTTTACATTTACACCAAGCCAATTAGCCTACAAACCTGGACGTCTTTGGAGTGTGGGAGGAAACCGGAGCACCCGGAGAATACCCACACAGGTCACCTGTTTGCTGAATACTCTATTGAACTTTACAGGTGTATGGGAGAGAGTTCATAAGTTCATTAATCAGGAGCAGAAGTTGGCCAATTGAGTCTACTCTGCCAACCTGATTGGTTGCATCGTGGCCTGGTTCGGTACCTTATATGCCCAGGAACAAGGGAGGCTGCTCGGTCAAATGAATACAAATGTAGGGAGTTTGAACTTCAGTTATGTAAGACATTGGTGAGACCATATGTGGGGTAATTTGTAAAGTTTAATTTACAGGCCCTTGGTCCCACCGTGTCCATGCCAACCAGTGATCAACCTATCCTACACCCACTAGGGACAATTTTTACATTTACCAAGCCAACTACGTCTGGAGTGTGGGAAGAAACTGACAATGACTATCTGAAACTGAAACTGACTATCTTTGTACGTTCTCACGGGGAGAACGTATAAAGATAGCACCCATAGTCAGGATCGATCTTCAGGTATCTGCACTGTTAGAAACATAGAAAATAGGTGCAGGGTTAGGCCATTCGGCCCTTCGAGCCTGCACCGCCATTCAATATGATCATGGCTGATCATCCAACTCAGTATCCTGTACCTGCCTTCTCTCCATACCCCCTGATCCCTTTAGCCACAAGGGTCACATCTAACACCCTCTTAAATATAGCCAATGAACTGGCCTCAACTACCTTCTGCGGGAGAGAATTCCAGAGATTCACCACTCTCTGTGTGAAAAATGTTTTTCTCATCTCAGTCCTAAAAGATTTCCCCCTGATCCTTAAACTGTGACCCCTTGTTCTGGACTTCCCCAACATCGGGAACAATCTTCCTGCATCTAGGCTGTCCAACCCCTTAAGAATTTTGTAAGTTTCTATAAGATCCCCCCTCAATCTTCTAAATTCTAGCGAGTACAAGCCGAGTCTATCCAATCTTTCTTCATATGAAAGTCCTGACATCCCAGGAATCAGTCTGGTGAACCTTCTCTGTACTCCCTCTATGGCAAGAATGTCCTTCCTCAGATTAGGAGACCAAAACTGTACGCAATACTCCAGGTGTGGTCTCACCAAGACCCTGTGAGGCAGTGTATATAGCCACTCATATATCCTGTGTTTAACACTACCATTTGGCGATGAATTTCGAAACCTTTACATCCTGAAATAAAAATGGCTCAAAAGATATGCGTTACTATGGTAGTAATCGTTAACAGTATTGACTTAAAATATTCTTGTTCATGAAAACTCAATTAATAAAATAAGCTCAAATTAATTAATAATAAAGGAGGGAATTAAATTCACAGCCACTGGGCAACTATTCGAAGTCCTCCAGCATTTCTACACCTGAATGTATTCTTTCTCTGTTATTTGCATTCTGGATTTTCTTGTGCTTTTCTCTTGATGTTTTCCCCTCCGCCACCCCCTGCCTACACCACCCCATCACCATCACTTGGAATCGCTGTGCTCCTCTCTGCTAATTGTGATCATTCTGCATTCCTGTGCAATGAAACTCACTGTGCCTTTTCCAACAGCAATTATTATTTTCTATCTTGATCATCATTGTAGCCTCCCCCCCTCCCCCGATAGAATAGCTACCATCTCCCCCAGCCACAATCATTGTTCCATTTGGCAGATATCATTATTGTTGCCCCTTTGCCTTTTATTGTTCTGGTAATCTGCTCTACCTTGTGCAGTTATTTCTTCACCTAAAGTTAAACTCACCCTCAAGCAGCTTCCACCTCATTCCCACTGTTCAATCAGGCAAATATTAATGCAAGGTACACAAAAATGCTGGAGAAACTCAGCGGGTGCAGCAGCATCTATGGAGCGAAGGAAATAGGCAACGTTTCGGGCCGAAACGTTGCCTATTTCCTTCGCTCCATAGATGCTGCTGCACCTGCTGAGTTTCTCCAGCATTTTTGTGTACCTTCGATTTTCCAGCATCTGCAGTTCCTTCTTAAATATTAATGCAACACCACATTTCTGTTTATTTACCCTAAAGGACCTACAGTTCAAAACTGATGTAAATCCATTTGTATCTTAAATTGTGCCCCCAATACCCAGCCTGACAATCAGTTTTTTTCAATTGTTCATTCCTTTAGGGCCAAGCAAATACTTTAGAGATACAGTGTGAAAACAGATCCTTCGGCCCATCGATCCGTGCCGACCAGCGATCACTGACACTAACCTACACACTAGAGACAATTTTCAATTTTAACCAATGCCAATTTACCGACAAACCTGTACCTCTTTGGGAGGGTGGGAGGAAACCGGAGCACCCGGAGAAAACCCACGCGGTCACAGAGAGAACGTACAGACAGCACCTGTAGTCAGGATCGAACCTGGGTCTCTGGCGCTGTAAGGCAGCAACTCTAAGGGAGTTAGATGTTGCTCTTGTGGCTAAAGGGATCAGGGGGTATGGAGAGAAGACAGGTACAGGATACTGAGTTGGATGATCAGCCATGATCATATTGAATGGCGGTGCAGGCTCGAAGGGCCGAATGGCCTACTCCTGCACCTATTTTCTATGTTTCTACGAACCTGGGTCTCTGGCGCTGTAAGGCAGCAACCGTATCCTGATACAAGGGAAATTCCAAACAAAAATGTTATAAAAGAGATTTTATGTAATTTTGTTCTGTGATTGTGTTTTCTCTGTTCCTTTATATCAGTTCAGTCCTTGGGAGTGGTGTTCAGATAACCAGCTAAGTTTCAACTATTCTAATTATCCTTAATTATTACTTTGCTTATTACATCTCGCTAAATATGTTCACTGATTTGAATCTTTCACCTTCCAAAAACCTTTTGGTCCCTTTAGGGAAACGGGCCAATTTGTTTTTTTACTAATCACGTTATTTCTTAACAAGATTGTGTTAGTTTTAAACCGTAGGCACAAAATGCTGGAGTAACTCAGCGGGTTAGGCAGAGAAAAGGAATAGGTGAGATTTCGGATCTGAACTCTTTTCCAGACTAGGTTTAAAGTTGTAAGGTTGGTTTTAGCCTTGGTTTTAAATTTGATGGTTAGAGCAAATAAAAATGGCCGTAAGACTCAACCCGTGGTTCATGAATCTGATCCCACATATTTCTGATTTTAACTTGAACTTATAACCAGGCAAAGAAACATTGGATAAAATCCATTGAGATACACTGTTCAATGTGCAAAATTAGGTTTTGTGATGGTGTTGTGGTCCAATTCCTATTTCAACCAGATGAGATGCTGGCAGGCTAATGCAGAGCAAGTGAATTTGGGGCAAGTGGGAGATTCAGGCTGTGTTTTGAGATATTTTTCAATGTCCTTCTCAGGCAAAGATGAGCAGATATATGCCTGGAGATCCTATGAGGAAATTCAGTTCTCCTCTGATCCAGGATAGGGTGGTGCAGTGGCAGAGTTGTTGACTCTGACTACAGGTGCTGCCTGTATGGGGATTGCACATCCTCACCGTGACCTGCGTGAGTTATTCCCGATATCTCTGTTCCTCCCACACTCCAACGACGTACAGGTTTGTAGGTTGATTGGCTTAACCGCAACCCACTGAGCTCCTCCGGGACTTTGATCTTTGCTCTAGTTTCCAGTATCTGTAATCTCTTGTGTCTCTATCTGGCTTTCTATTATCAAGCCTTTTTGTATTAAGTGGTAACAGCATGTCACAGCCAGCCTTTAACTACATTATGTTTAGTAGAGAACTTGTATTTGCACCTTGGTGTAAGTCAACAAAAGCTTTTCACTGAACACGTGACAATAATAAACTAAACTAAACTCAACTATTCCGCATTCTCAGTGACTTCATCCATTGTCCAAGGGACTTGAGTCCAGAGTATTTATTTGTCTCATGCATCAGAACAATTAAAATCTTTCTTGATGTATACAATAAATTATCAGTTATTCTAATTAAACTAGACATGATGGTGCAAAAAATATAAGTATGTCGTAGAATAACCAAAAATCTGTAGTGGTTTGAATGATGAGCTGAATTATGGTTAGGGTGGTTTAAGGTCAGTGGCAAAAAGGTGTTCTTGAACCTGGGCAGTACAGTCTCTTGCACCTTCTTCTTAATAGACAATAGGTGCAGGAGTAGGCCATTCGGCCCTTCGAGCCAGCAAACGGCATTCAATGTGATCATGGCTGATCATCCCCAATCAGTACCCCCTTCCTGCCTTCTCCCCATATCCCCTGACTCCGCTATCTTTAAGAGCCCTATCTAGCTCTCTCTTGAAAGTATCCAGAGAACCGGCCTCCACCGCCCTCTGGGGCAGAAAATTCCACAGACTCACAACTCTCTGTAAGAAAAAGTGTTCCCTCGTCTCCGTTCTAAATGGCTTACCCCTTATTCTTAAACTGTGGCCCCTAGTTCTGGACTCCCCCAACATCGGGAACATGTTTCCTGCCTCTAGCGTGTCCATACCCTTAATAATCTTATATGTTTCAATAAGATACCCTCTCATCCTTCTAAATTCCAGAGTGTACAAGCCCAGTCGCTCCATCTCTCAGCATATGACAGTCCCGCCATTTACACAAGATAATTAACCTTGTGAACCTACGTTGCACTCCCTCAATAGCAAGAATGCCCTTCCTCAAATTTGGAGACCAAAACTGCACACAATACTCCAGGTGTGGTCTCACTAGGGCCCTGTACAACTGCAGAAGGACCTTTTTGCTCCTATACTCCTCTTGCTATAAAGGCCAACATGCCATTCACTTCCTTACTTGTCATGGCCTTAAATAATAATAATAATAATAAATTTTATTTATGGGCGCCTTTCAAGAGTCTCAAGGACACCTTACAAAAATTGAGCATGTAGAGGAAAAACATGTAAGGGGAATGAAATAAGTAGTAGAGACATGACTAGTACACAAAGTAAAGACAGAATTCAATACAAAACACAGTATGAGGCAATTAATGCACAGATGAAAAGGGAGGGGGACGTGGGGCTAAGGATAGGCAGAGGTGAAGAGATGGGTCTTGAGGCGGGACTGGAAGATGGTGAGGGACACGGAATTGCAGATCAGTTGGGGGAGGGAGTTCCAGAGCCTGGGAGCTGCCCTGGAGAAGGCTCTGTCCCCAAAACTGCGGAGGTTGGACTTGTGGATGGAGAGGAGACCGGCTGATGTGGATCTGAGGGACCGTGAGGGTTGGTAGGGGGAGAGGAGGTCAGTGAGATATGGGGGGGCCAGATGGTGGAGGGCTTTGTAGGTGAGGACCAGGATTTTGTAAGTGATCCGGTGGGAGATGGGAAGCCAGTGAAGTTTTTTGAGGACTGGAGTGATGTGATGTCAGGATTTGGTGTGGGTGATGAGTCGAGCGGCTGCGTTCTGGACCAGTTGGAGTCGGTTGATGTAGGTGGAGCTGATGCCAAGGAGAAGTGAGTTGCAATAGTCCAGTCGGGAGGAGATGAAGGCACGGATGAGTCTTTCAGCAGCAGGCGGTGTGAGAGAGGGTCTGAGTTTGGCGATGTTGCGGAGATGAAAGAAGGAGGTTTTAATGACATGGCGGATGTGAGGCTCAAGGGAGAGGGTGGAATCAAAGACCACGCCAAGGTTGCAGGCCTGGGGAGATGGGGAGACAGTGGTGCCGTCGATGGTGAGAGTGGGGTTATTGATTTTGCTGAGTGTGGCTTTGGAGCCTATGAGGAGGAATTCTCTTATCGCTGTTGAGTTTGAGGAAATTATGTTGCATCCAGGTTTTTATAGCTGACAAACAGGAGTTGGTATGGGAGAGGGGGGGGTTGTGGGGGGATTTGGTGCCAAGGTAAATCTGGGTGTCATCAGCGTAACAGTTGAAGTCCAGATTGAAGTGGCGGAGTATCTGACCAAGGGGGAGGATGTAGATGATGAAGAGGAGGGGGCCGAGTACTGAGCCTTGGGGAACGCCTTGAGTGACTGTGGCTGTAGCAGAGGTGTGGTTGTGGAGAGAGATGAAGTGGGATCTGTTGGAAAGGTAGGAACAGAGCCAGCTGAGTGTAGAGCCTTCAATGCCGAGGTCTTTGAGTCTGGTGAGCAGGATGTTATGGTTCACTGTATCGAAGGTTGCGCTCAGGTCGAGGAGGATGAGGATGTTGAGGGAACCAGTGTCAGCAGAGGTGAGGAGGTCGTTGAGGACTTTGACGAGAGCAGTTTCTGTGCTATGGAGGGGGCGAAAGCCAGATTGGAGGGGTTCAAGTAGGTTATACGCAAGGAGGTGGGAATGAAGTTGCGACGCAACGATACGCTCCAGGGTTTTTGAAAGAAAGGGGAGGTTTGAGATTGGGCGGTAGTTAATGAGAGAGGAGGGATCAAGACCAGGTTTCTTTAAGATTGGTGTAACGGCAGCAGTTTTGAAAGCGAAATAGATCAAACCAGGCATGGCACATCGCCCCCACCCCCCCATACCCCACCCCCCCTCTGAGGCAGCTCTTCCGATATCTCTCATTTGTGAAGCTGATCATTACAAGAAACTCATTTCCAGAAAACAGAGAAATGCATGTGCTTTTCTAAGATCTTGTAAAGGAATCTGGCACCTAATATGCATTACAAGAACACATGAACTAACAGATTGTTAAGGCGTCAAACAGCGGCCTCCTACTAAGTGTGCAAAGCTCGGAAATCAGATGATTTCACTTTTCTGGCACGTCACCTTAAACAAGATGTATAATTATCTACTTTATTAACTTAGACTCATACAGCATGGAAACAGAGCCTTCGGCCCAACTTGCCCATGCCCAATAAGATGTCCCATTTACACTCGTTCCACCTGCCCCGTGTTTAACCCATATCTGTCTAAACCTTTCCTATCCATGTACCTGTCCAAATGTCTTTTAAATGTTGCTATGGTCCCTGCATCAACTGACCCCTCTGCCAGCTCATTCAATACATCCACCACCCTCTGTGTGAGAAAGTTGCCTTTCAGATTCCCATTAATGTTTTCCCCTCACCATCTCATGTTCTCTCATCGTGGTTCCCCTACTATGGGTAAAAGACACTGTTAAAAATATCCATTGATATCCACAGCCGTCTGTGGCAATGAATTCCACATATTCACTACCCTCTGACTAAAGAAATTCCTTCGTATCTCCTTTCTAAAGGTACGTCCTTTTATTCTGAGGTTATGGTCCTAGTCTCTCCCAATAGTGGAAACATCCCCTCCACATCCACTCTATCCAGGTCTTTCACTATTCGGTAAGTTTCAATGAGATCCCCCTCATCCTTCTAAATTCAGAACCACATATTTGGCCAATGAAATCTAGGGTGGCTCATCCACCAAATCTCCTGGCCTGACTTTTGGGAACAGTGCAGACTTTATGCAATATTCAGCATTCTAACATGATTGAATTCAGGAATTCTGTAGGTGTAGGACCTACAGAACTTTCTTGTATTTGTGGTGTGGGCACCAAGCTCTCCATTCAGTGATGCAACAACTGCCTACACTAGTAACAGGTTGGAATCTTGGCTGGGGATGGGATAAAAGAACAATCAACTGCTTGATGAATTAGGGAAATGTTGGCTGGTGTTCAGTGGGAAGCCTGACCCACACTCATTTATCGGCCATTTGAAATGGAACTGCGACACACTTGTAAAGGAAGCATTTTCAGCAAAATGGGGAAAGACAAGAACAGTTGAAATCATGTAGTTTTAAAAACCAATTAACTTAAGATGAGGAGGAATTTCTTTAGTCAGAGGGTGATGAATCCGTGGAATTAATTGCAGCAGACGGCTGTGGAGGCCAAGTCAATGGATATTTTTAAGGCGGAGATTGACAGATTCTTGATTAGTGCAGGTGACAGGAGTTATGGGGAGAAGGCAGGAGAATGGGGTTAAGAGGGAAAGATCGATCAGCCATGAATGAATGGCGGAGTAGACTTAATGGGCCGAATGGCCCAATTCTGCTCCTAAAATTTATGAACTTTACGCTGAACTTGTTTTCTTTTATTATGTTTTGATTTCTGAAATTTTTTAATGCATTTACGGAATGTGATAATTGCGGGCGAGGCTGGAGTTTACACACAAAGCTGATTAGCTTTGAGAAGGGAAACTGCCTTCTGCAATCACTGCAGCCCATGTGCTAAAGGTACTCCCACAGATCTATTGTGTGGTGCGTTCTTGGAATCTGACCCAGTGTTACTTGGAGGCGAATTTGGACGTGCTGGTGCTCCTATATGCCTGGAGCAGGGGTGGGGCACCTTTTCATGTTGGAATGCCGCATTAAGTTAGCTGTAATATAATAAGGCCGCATCCAAGAAACGTCAATTAGATATACTTCAAAATGTACATTATTTTCTAAAGTTTATTGACATGATGGGCTGTTAAGCAGACAGAATTAAAAAAAATACAGTCAAACAAATATGCTGTTTAACTAATTCTGCTGTTCAACTTCAAACGGAAAGCCACGAGCACCGCTATCAAAAGTTGATAATACTGAAGACTGGACGGCTGGCGGACTCGCCCTGACATTTTCCCTCTCGTCAACCAGCCTCAGGCCGTGGTAGCGCCAGTCAGGCAGGGAGGTTAACGTACATTCTAGTGTCGCATTAGAACTAAATTATTAGCATAACAGGTGTTAAAATAGCCCTCACGACTTACAAATGTTTTAATTGTGGCCATCAGTTGGGGAGGATTATTTCGATTCATCTTCTTTTACTCTTTGGTATTTTAAATACGTTCATTTTAAAATTAAAATAAAAATAATAAAAGACAAACAAAAACATATTATTAAAAATAAAAGGATTTGTTCTACAAAATTTGGATTCATTCAAAAGGCCGCACTTAATGGCCTAGATGGCCGCAGGTGCCCCACCCCTGGCCTGGAGTTTGTGAACTTTTAGCTGCTAGCAGTCGCAGTGTGGAAGCTCTTGTGGAATGACTTGCCTGGCATTTTATAAACAACACATACTGCAGCCAGAGGGCATCGGAGAATATCTAAGGTGTTAGTTAGCGGTGGGAGCGAGCCAATGATTTATCCAGGATTAAGCTGGTTGAATGTTATAGGGTGAAGATCACTCTACCAAGCAGAAACGCTTTGTAAATCGTAAAGATTCAAGAGCAGAATTAGGCCATTCGGCCCATCATGCCTACTCCGCCATTCAATCTTGGCTGATCTATCTGTCTCTCCAAACCCCATTCTCCTGCCTTCTCCCCAAAACCCCTGATATCCTTACTAATCAAGGATCTACCTCGCTCTGCCTTTCAAATATCCGTGAGGGGAAATTCTTTAGGACCGAGATTAGAAAAACATTTTTCACACAGTGAGAGGTAAATCTCTGGAACTCTCTGCCACAGAAGGTAGTTGAGGCCAGTTCATTGGCTATATTTAAGAGGGTGTTAGATGTGGCCCTTGTGGCTAAAGGGATCAGGGGGTATGGAGAGAAGGCAGGTACAGGATACTGAGTTGGATGATCAGCCATGATCATATTGAATGGCGGTGCAGGCTCAAAGGGCCGAATGGCCTACTCCTGCACTTATTTTCTATGTTACTATGAGTTAACCTCCACAGCCTTCTGTGGCAAAGAATTCCACATGGATGATCTCCAGGATGTTGATGGTTGTTGATCTGGCAATAATAAAAACATTTGAATGTCAAGGAGAGGATTTGTAGAAACAGGGAACTGCTGATGCTGGTTTACACATCCGGACACAAAGTGCTGGAGTAACTGAGCAATAAGAAGGGTCCCGACCCGAAACGTCACCAATCCATGTTCAACAGAGATGCTGCCTGACCTACTGAGTTACTCCAGCACTCTGTGTCCTGGTTAAAGTACTTGTTTGAAATGGTCATTGTCCTGCCCCCTTTATGATACGAATGTTACTTGCCATCTATCAGCTTATGTCAGAATGTTGTCTCAGACTTGCTTTGTGCAGGCTTGGACTGCTTAATTCTTGAATGTACCATTTTACATTATTTGATAAACATCTCCAGTTTTGAGGCAATGAAATATCTGACGGTGGCTCGAGGAGTTCTTACCCTTTTTATTCCACGCGATCATAGAAACATAGAAACATAGAAAATAGGTGCAGGAGTAGGCCATTCGGCCCTTCGAGCCTGCACCGCCATTCAATATGATCATGGCTGATCATCCCTCAGTATCCCATCCCTGCCTTCTCTCCATACCCCCTGATCCCTTTAGCCACAATGGCCACATCTAACATCAAACAGATCAAACATAAACATCAGGCTAGGTAGAAATGAAATGCTGAAGTAACTCAGCGGGTCAGGCAGCATCTCTGGAGAAAAGGAATAGGTGACGCTTCGGGTCGAGACCCTTCTTCTGAACCTTTCCATGCCTCTAGTTTCCATTTCCCCAGACTAGATCCAACAGCCCATGAAAGAAATCTTGTAGCATACACCCTGTCAAATATTTTAAGATCATGCATTTCAATTAGGTTTCCTTTCATTCGTCTACATTCTGAACATTGCCCTCATTGAATCTTTTATCTGTTGAAATAATCCAAAGCACCCATTCCACACTACTCCGTGCATGGAAGTAGAGCATAGTATGGTACACAGTGTTCCATGCGTATTCTCATCAAAGTCTTCTGCAACTGCAGTAAGATTTCCTTGTTCTTATAATTCAGCCCCTCTCACACAAATACATTTATAAGTAGATATCCTAAGTAGATATTGTAAGAGAGTGAAAAAAACACCACACTTTGTGATTTAATGAACTCTGTTTAAACAATTAATAATGCAATTAGTATTACATAGAAGCATAGGTGCAGGAGGAGGCTATTCAGCCCTTCGAGCCAGCACCGGCATTCATAGTGATCATGGCTGATCGTCCCCAATCAATAACCCGAGCCTGCCTTCTCCCCATATCCCTTGATTCCACCAGCCCCTAGAGCTCTATCTAACTCTCTCTTAAATCCATCCAGTGACTTGGCCTCCACTGCCCTCTGTGGCAGGGAATTCCACTAATTCACAACTCTCTGGGTGAAAACGTTTTTTCTCACCTCAGTCTTAAATGGCTTCCCCTTTATTCTAAGACTGTGGCCCCCGGTTCTGGGCTCGCCCAACATTGGGAACATTTTTCCTGCATCTAGCTTGTCCAGTCCTTTTATAATTTTATATTTTTCTATAAGAACCCCCTCATCCTTCTAAACTCCAGTGAATACAAGACTAGTCTTTTCAATCTTTCCTCATATGACAGTCCCGCCATCCCAGGGATCAATCTCGTGAACCTACGCTGCACTGCCTCAATCACAAGGATGTCCTTCCTCAAATTAGGAGACCAAAACTTACACAATACTCCAGATGTGGTCTCACCAGAGCCCTATACAACTGCAGAAGAACCTCTTTACTCCTATACTGAAATCCTCTTGTTATGAAGGCCAACATTCCATTAGCTTTCTTCACTGCCTGCTGTACCTGCACGCCAACTTTCAGTGACCGGTGTACAAGGACGCCCAGGTCTCGCTGCACCTCCCCCTTACCTAACCTAACCCCATTGAGATAATAATCTGCCCCCTTATTTTTTATGCCAAAGTGGATAACCTCACATTTATCTATATTATACTGCATCTGCCACGCATCTGCCCACTCACTCAACCTGTCCAGGTCACCCTGCAACCTCCTAACATCCTCTTCAGAGTTCACACTGCCACCCAGCTTTGTGTCATCCGCAAACTTGCTAGTGTTGCTCCTAATTCCCTCTTCCAAATCATTAATATATATGGTAAACAGTTGCGGCCCCAACACCGAACCTTGCGGCACTCCACTCGCCACTGCCTGCCATTCTGAAAAGGACCTGTTCACTCCTACTCTTTGCTTCCTGTCTGCCAACCAATTTTCTATCCATGTCAACACCCTACCCCCAATACCATGTGCTCTAATTTTAGTCACCAGTCTCCCGTGCGGGAACTTATCAAGGGCTTTCTGAAAGTCTAGATACACTACATCCGCTGGCATCCCTTCATCCATTTTACTTGTCACATCCTCAGAAAATTCCAGAAGATTAGTCAAGCATGATTTCCCTTTCATAAATCCATGTTGACTTGGACTAATCATTTTACTGCTATCCAAATGCCCCATTATTACCTCTTTAATAATTGACTCCAGCATCTTTCCCATCACCGAAGTCAGGCTAACTGGTCTGTAATTCCCCGATTTCTCTCTCGCTCCTTCTTGAAAAGTGGGAAAAACGTTAGCTATCCTCCAATCCACAGGAACTGAACCTGAATCCAGTATTAATGTACTTTTAAACTGTTGAAAGCATTATTGTGTACTAATTGATTGAGGTCACATCTGAATATAATCTACTGTTGCTTACGTATTTTTAAATTATTTTTAATTAATTATGTGGTGGTTGGCAAAACTGACATTTATTAGTCTCATCCAAGTGAAGAACATTTTGAAATGGTAATATCAGAATCTGGCAATTGTCTTTTTACAACTGAGTAGGCAATGAGGCACATCATAGAACATTTAGTGAAAGGACACAAAGTGCTGGAGGAACTCAGTCAGACTGAAGAAGGGTCCTGACCCAAAACGTCACCTACCCATGCTCCCCAGAGAACCTGGAATGGTATTTCTTTGGGAACAGCTCCATCCAAGACCGCAAGAAATTGCAGCGAAATGTGGATGCTGCCCAGAACATCAATCAAACCAACCTCCCTTCCTTTGACTTCATTTATACCTAACGCTGCCTTGGCATGGCCAGCAGCATAATCAAGTCACATCCTGGCCACCCTCTTCTTCCCATTCCCATCGGGAAAGGGTACAGAAGTGTGAAAACGCACACCTCCAGATTCAGGGACAGTTTCTTTCCAGCTGTTATCAGGCAACTAAGAAGTCCTGAAATACAATCTCCTCTTTGATTGGACCTTACTGGCTTTACCTTGCACTAAACATTATTCCCCTTATCATGTATCAGTACACTGTAAATGGTTCGAATGTAATCATATGTTGTCTTTCTGCTGACTGATTAGCACGCAACAAAAGCTAACCTGACAATAAACTAATCTGAATTGAGCTGCTGCCTGATGCGCTGAGTTATTCTCTTTTGTGTAAATCAACACCGCAGTTCCTTGTTTCTACACAGAGAACACTAAAGGGCTGGTCCCACTTACGCGATTATTTCAGCGACTTGCCAGCACCCATCATAGTTGCAGCAGGTCGCCGAAAATTTTCAACATGTTGAAAATCCAGCGGCAACCAGAAAAAGGTACGGCTCTTTGGGCGACTACTCACGACCATACAGGCGTCACCCCGCAACATGTTGAAAATCTTCGGCGACCTGCTGCGACTTCTGACGGGTGCTGGCAAGTCGTCGAAAAATTGCGTGTGGGACAGGCCCTTAAGTATCAATCTTTAGGTCACTGTGCTGAAACTGATGAGATTTTTCAGTCGGAATTTTCAAGCTGACATCGTCATTTTGGCCGATACAATTCACAACTTAGTGGTATTTCAAGGTTCTATTGATATTTAAATACAATAACAATTGCTCCAGATAGCTTCATTTCAATTTTAGATGATGTTTGCTTCTGCAGCTCCTTGTTCAAAATTATTCGACAAGGTGGGGCAGCGCCAATTTGAAGATGGCCATTATGATAATCAATCCTGATTTTAATTTTAATCCCCTAATTAGGATTCATTTATGTAACGAGAAGCTGAAACACTATTTTTCATTTTAAATGTTTACTCAAAATTAAATCTTCCCTTTAAATGCTGTAAAGCACATAGCCAAAGGGGAATAGGCAATTATCTTGTAAAATGGTGAACATTCAATTAGACATAGTTATAGAATCTTAGTCAACATGGTGGCACAATGGTAGAGTTGCTGCCTTACCGCCCCAGAGACCCGGGTTTGATCCTGACTACAGGCGCTGTCTGTACGGAGTTTGTACGTTCTCCCCGTGACCTGCATAGGTTTTCTCCGAGATCTTTGGTTTCCTCCTACACTCCAAAGACATACACGTTTGTAGGTTAATTGGCTTGGTATAAATGTAAATTTGTCCCTAGTGTCGGATAGTGCTAGTGCGCGGGGGTTGCTGGTCGGTGCGGACTTGGTGGGCGGAAGTGCCTGTTTCCGCGCTGTATGTCTAATCTCTAAATTGTAAACTCTAAATTAAATTCTAAACTCTAAACCCAGAGACAGGGTCATCCGACCACCATGTTCATCCCAATCACCAAGTCCTATCTATGCTAATCCAATCACGAGATTTCAACTACAGGCGGCATGGCGGTGCAGTGGTAAAGTTGCTGCCTTACAGCACTTGCAGCGCCGGAGACCTGGGTTCGATCCCGACTACGGGTGCTGTCTGTACGGAGTTTTACGTTCTTCCCGTGACCGTGGAGGTTTACTCCAAGATCTACCGTTTCCTCCCACACTCCAAAGACGTACAGGTTTGTAGGTTAATTGACTTGGTATAAATGTAAATTGCCCCGAGTGTGCGTAGGATGGTGTTGATGTACAATGATCAGTGGTCGGTGCGGACTTGGTGGGCTGAAGGACCTGTTTCTGCGCTGCATCACTAAAACCAAAAATAACTACAGGTCTTTAGATTCATATAATTGTTCGAACAGGGAATGAGAACATTTGGCCATGCTCAGTTTATTTCACAGTTCTTTCCCCAAGGCCTTTCAATATTTCTTACTTAAAGTGAATATCTAATTCCTCTTTTGAAAGTATGGATTGGATAAGCTTCGACCGAACAAATTGTCGGTGCAACAACTTCAACTGATTAATTGTCAAGGTACAATTTAATTATTAATCTGAAGTTGATTTGCAAGTTGATTTTTAAGTTAAGTTCATTCAGAACTTAATTTTGTTATTTGTGATCGGGTAACACTCTTTGGAGAAGACAGAACAGTTACTTCTGAAGGCACCAAGGGTGACTTGGTGACGAGGGAAATCTTATCCTCTGCTTCCAATAAATAACGGAAAAAAAAGACCAGCAGTGGGAAAGGATTTCCAATGTCATACGAGCAGAGTTAGGCCATTCGGCCCATCGAGTCTATTCCACCATTCAATCATGGCTGATCTATCTTTCCCGCTCAACCCATTCTCCTGCCTTCTCGTAAGCTCTGCTGAAGGCAGGATAGTGGGGGAGGGGAAACTGGTTGGCAGGGTGTCATGTGTAGGAAGGAACTGCAGGCGCTGGTTTAAACCGAAGACAGACACAAAAATGCTGGAGTAACTCAGTGGGTCAGGCAGCATCTGTGGAGAAAAGGAATAGGTGACGTTTCGGGTCAAGACCCTACTTCAATCTGAGAGCCGGGGAGGCAGGGTATCATACTTCATCTTGGAGAAACCGAGCAGTCGTGTGCTCCTTGGCTGATCACTGGGATGCCTTTACTTGGTGATAACCTTGATGATTCGGGGAAAACACCTGCAGTTCTGCAAAAGGAATTGCTGATGGATTCAGCTTTCACAACCCCATGTGTCGATTTCCTGAAGAGTTGACCTGTTTTTGTCATAGTTAAGAACTGTTAACATTCTTTGACTTTTATGTAGTCTGAAGAAGAAGGGTCTGAAGAAGGGTCTCGACCCGAAACATCACCTATTCCTTTTCTCGAGAGATGCTGTCAGACCCGCTGAGTTACTCCAGCATTTTGTGTCTATCTTTGGTTTAAACCAGCATCTGCAGTTCCTTCCTACACATCTTTAAAAAGACTCTGGGTGCAAAGTTGTAGACCATTGCTTAACTACACTCCATTAAATCTGGAAGTGGGTGAGTTGGTTAAAACATGATTATTTATTAAAATTAGAATGTAAAATTATGTTAGTGACACAGGGAGTGGGCAATGAGTTACCTCACAAAGTCAGCATGCAGACCTGATCTTGCCTTCAGACCAAAATATCAAGACAGGGAGCTGTCAGCATCCTCTACATCATATGTTTTATATAACTTACATTAGAAGAGGAGGAACAACAAAAGCAGAAATACTGGCAACGAATAAAACTGTTAAAGGAAGCCATACATATCAGAAAGAAAAACTTGCCCTGATTACAGATGGAAGCAGCTTCCGAGTATGAAGGCTGTAGGTTTTGGCCCAATTCCAAAGATTGGAGCACAAATGTCTAGGCCTACACTGCTTAAGTTGTCTTTCAGGTGAGACAGAGCTTTCATAGGTTTTATCTGCTCGGGTAGATGTAAAAGATTTTGAATAACTATTTTGAAGATGAGCAAGAGAGTACTTTCTGGTCCCTGGATAACATCACTAAATGCAATAGAAACATAGAAACATAGAAATTAGGTGCAGGAGTAGGCCATTCGGCCCTTCGAGCCTGCACCGCCATTCAATATGATCATGGCTGATCATCCAACTCAGTATCCCGCACCTGCCTTCTCTCCATACCCTCTGATCCCCTTAGCCACAAGGGCCACATCTAACTCCCTCTTAAATATAGCCAATGAACTGGCTATATGAAATATAGCCAATGATCTGGTAATTATCATATTGCAGCTATGTTGCAAAAAAATGGCTATTCTGTATATGTTTCGTGCATTACAAGAGTGACTACACTTAACTTTGATGCATTTGGTTATCTTCCATGACAGAGAAACAGATAAAAGAGAGGCAAGTCCATCTTCCCTTTTTTGCTGTTACATAGTTGGAGACTACATAGACAGACCTGGAAATAAAGTAATCATCTGGGAAACAAACTTTCAATTGAGTTTAGTTTATTGTCACGTGTAACAAGGTACAGTAAAAAGCTTTTGTCGCCTGCTAACCAGTCAACTGAAAGACAATACATAATTACAATTGAGACTTCGAAAGGAAACTAGTGATCATCTCAACCTCCAATGCATTATTATCTTTTTTTTTGTATTTGCTGTCCATCTAGACATGAGACTGCCAAATCACCTCAAACTCATCTGTAGCATTTGCTCCATTAAAAAAAACTAGTTGCTGCCCGATTCTTAAACAGTGCAGTGTAGCAACCTCACACATTGTGCCTGAGATAGCTCATTCAATGTGTTACTTCTCTCTGCTCTGGTTCTAAGCCTGAAAGTAAATGATTTATGCACCTAATTTTCTGAGTTTTATATTTGTTCCAACAGTATAATAATAAATAATAATAAACTTTATTACGGACTCAAGGTCCAGACAAGGGGCAACATTACATTAAAAATGCATTGCATATCAAATATCATAAGTATATATAAAATCATGGTATATCACATAAAAACATCATAATTTATATATTTTTTAAACCCACAATACTTAAGTTAAAAATCCAGATTAAAAGATGATCAATGCCCTACAACGAGACAACGATACCAGTGTCTCCACAACTGGGATTCGTAGCGTGTAGTGCTGACCCTTATGTTTGTCAAGGCCACAATAAGCACATTTTTAGAGTCATTTATCCTGCAAATGAATTTATACATGTGGTGTCTTAGGATAGCTTCTAAAGTACTGACTCCTGCAGCCACAAACATATTACTGGCACTACACCATCTAGGTTGTCTTAGCAGTGTTCTCATGGCATCGTTATATGCCACCTTTAGTCTCTGCATACTTGTCTTTAAATAGTTCGACCTAGTATAGATCATGGCTTCTCGCCCGACCAACTGACTACCTCTTTAATCCCTTTGAAAGGTGCACTCTCAAAATCCCTGTGCATACAGATCACTGTACAGTACAGGAGTAGCCCTTTGGCCAACAATGTCCATGCCAAGTCAAGTTATTATCTTCTGCCTGCATGTATCATATCCCTCCATTCTTTACATATCTTCAGAAATGTCTAGTTAATGCTTTATTTAATATCTTAATAAGAAGCCACATTTACAAAATGAATTATTATTTTTCATTTGTTATTATGCACATGATTCAACCTTTAAGTTAGGTTGTGTAGATTAATCAATAAGCCTCAGGCACTCTTTTCGATGTTCACGATATCAGATATTCCGTTTCCCCCAGGAGGATTTTTATTGTTATTTTATTTTGTATTTTCCAAGTGTTATTTTGTTTTCCACACACCTCAGGACATAATTTGACACGTTGTGCATCATGTATTAGGGAAAAAAAGGAAGAACATAAAGCATCTTTTATGACCATGCGATGTGCCATACTGCTTCATAGTCCATGGGATATTTTTGAAGAATTGCCACAGGTAATGTGGAAAGTATGGCAGTTGATATGTGCAGAGGCCATCAAATAGAAATGAAATATTGTCGAGATATTGTTTCACTTGCTGAGAAATGCATGTTATAAATTCATGTTATAGGAGCAGAATTAGGAACAGATCCCTCTGTTCAACTGCATTCCTCAATTCGCTACCATTTACCATGTACGTTCTATTTTGATTTGTCCTGCCAAGATGTAGCACCTCACACTTATCAGCATTAAACTCCATCTGCCATCTTTCAGCCCACTCTTCCAAATGGCCTAAATCTCTCTGTAGACTTTGAAAATCTACTTCATTATCCACAACACCACCTATCTTAGTATCATAGAAACATAGAAACATAGAAAATAGGTGCAGGAGTAGGCCATAACACCCCCACCACCATGTTTCACAGATAGAAACATAGCAACATAGAAAATAGGTGCAGGAGTAGGCCATTCGGCTCTTCGAGCCTGCACCGCCATTCAATATGATCATGGCTGATCATCCAACTCAGTATCCTGTACCTGCCTTCTATCCATACCCCCTGATCCCTTTAGCCACAAGGGCCACATCTAACTCCCTCTTAAATATAGCCAATGAACTGGCCTCAACTACCTTCTGCGGGTGAGAATTCCAGAGATTCACCACTCTGTGTGAAAAAGGTTTTCCTCATCTCGGTCCTAATAGATTTCCCCCTTATCCTTAAACTGTGACCCCTTGTTCTGGACTTCCCCAACATCGGGAACAATCTTCCTGCATCTAGCCTGTCCAACCCCTTAAGAATTTTGTAAATTTCTATAAGATCCCCCCTCAATCTTCTAAATTCTAGCGAGTACAAACCGAGTCTATCTAGTCTTTCTTCATATGAAAGTCCTGACATCCCAGGAATCAGTCTGGTGAACCTTCTCTGTGCTCCCTCTATGGCAAGAATGTCTTTCCTCAGATTAGGAGACCAAAACTGTACGCAATACTCCAGGTGTGGTCTCACCAAGACCCTGTACAACTGCAGTAGAACCTCCATGCTCCTATACTCAAATCCTTTTGCTATGAATGCTAACATACCATTCGCCTTCTTCACTGCCTGCTGCACCTGCATGCCTACTTTTAATGACTGGTGTACCATGACACCCAGGTCTCGTTGCATCTCCCCCTTTCCTAATCGGCCACCATGCAGATAATAATCTACTTTCCTGTTTTTGCCACCAAAGTGGATAACCTCACATTTATCCACATTATACTGCATCTGCCATGCATTTGCCCACTCACCCAGCCTATCCAAGTCACCTTGCAGCCTCCTAGCATCCTCCTCACAGCTAACACTGCCCCCCAGCTTTGTGTCATCCGCAAACTTGGAGATGTTGCATTCAATTCCCTCGTCCAAATCATTGATATATATCGTAAATAGCTGGGGTCCCAGAACTGAGCCTTGCGGTACCCCACTAGTCACTGCCTGCCATTGTGAAAAGGACCCGTTTACTCCTACTCTTTGCTTCCTATCTGCCAGCCAGTTCTCTATCCACATCAATACTGAACCCCCAATACCATGTGCTTTAAGTTTGTATACTAATCTCTTATGTGGGACCTTGTCGAAAGCCTTCTGAAAGTCCAGATATAACACATCCACTGGTTCTCCCTTATCCACTCTACTAGTTACATCCTCGAATAATTCTATAAGATTCGTTAGACATGATTTACCCTTCATATATCCATGCTAACTTTGCCCAATGATTTCACCACTTTCCAAATGTGCTGCTATCCCATCTTTAATAACTGATTCTAGCAGTTTCCCCACTACCGACGTTAGACTAACTGGTCTGTAATTCCCCGTTTTCTCTCTCCCTCCCTTTTTAAAAAGTGGTGTTACATTAGCTACCCTCCAATCCTCAGGAACTACTCCAGAATCTAAAGAGTTTTGAAAAATTATCACTAATGCATCCACTATTTCTGGGGCTACTTCCTTAAGTACTCTGGGATGCAGCCTATCTGGCCCTGGGGATTTATCGGCCTTTAATCCATTCAATTTACCTAACACCACTTCCCGGCTAACCTGGATTTCACTCAGTTCCTCCATCTCATTTGACCCCCGGTCCCCTGCTATTTCCGGCAGATTATTTTATGTCTTCCTTAGTGAAGACAGAACCAAAGTAGTTATTCAATTGGTCTGCCATGTCCTTGTTCCCCATGATCAATTCACCCGTTTCTGACTGCAAGGGACCTACTCTGGGATGCAGCCTATCTGGCCCTGGGGATTTATCGGCCTTTAATTTACCTCATCTGCATACTTACTAATCCAATTTACCACACCATCATCCAGATCATTGATGTACATGACAAACAACAGTGGACCCAACACAGATCCCTGAGGCACCCCACTAGTCACCGGCCTCCAACCTGACAAACAGCCTTCCACCATTACTCTCTGGCATCTCCCATTCAGCCACTGTTGAATCCATCTTGCTACTCCACCATTAATACCCAACAATTGAACCTTCTTAACCAACCTTCCATGAGGAACCTTGTCAAAGATCTTACTGAAGTCCATATAGACAACATCCACTGCTTTACCCTCATCAATTTCCCTAGTAACCTCTTCAAAAAATTCAAGAAGATTAGTCAAACATGACCTTCCAGGCACAAATCCATGTTGACTGTTCCTAATCAGACCCTGTTTATCCAGATGCTTATATATATTATCTCTAAGTATCCTTTCCATTAATTTGCCCACCACTGACATCAAACTAACAGGTCTATAATTGCTAGGTTTACTCTTAGAACCCTTTTTAAACAATGGAACAACATGCGCAGTACGCCAATCCTCCGGCACTATTCCCGTTTCTAATGACATTTTAAATATTTCTGTCATAGCCCCTGTTATTTCTACACTAACTTCCCTCAATGTCCTAGGGAATATCCTGTCAGGACCTGGATACTTATCCACTTTTATATTTTTCAAAAGTGTCAGTACTTCCTCTTCTTTGAATCTCACAGTTTCCATAGCTACTCTACTTGTTTCCCTTACCTCACATAATTCAATATCCTTCTCCTTGGTGAACACCGAAGAAAATAAATTGTTCAATTTCTCCCCCATCTCTTTTGGCTCTGCAGATAGCTGTCCACTCTGACTCTCTAATGGACCAATTTTATCCCTCGTTATCCTTTTGCTATTAATATAGCTGTAGAAATCCTTTGGATTTACTTTCACCTTACTTGTCAAAGCAACCTCATATCTTCTTTTAGCTTTTCTAATTTATTTCTTAAGATTCTTTTTACATTCTTTATACTCCTCAAGCACCTCATTTACTCCATGCTGCCTATAATTATTGTAGATCTCTCTCTTTTTCCGAACCAAGTGTCCAATTTCCCTTGAAAACCATGGCTCTTTCCAATTTTTACTATTTCCTTTTACTCTTTGGTATTTTAAATACGTTCATTTTAAGATTAAAATAAAAATAATAAAAGACAAACAAAAACATATTGTTAAAAATAAAAGGATTTGTTCTACAAAATTTGGATTCATTCAAAAGGCCGCACTTAATGGCCTAGAAGGCCGCAGGTTCCCCACCCCTGGCCTGGAGTTTGTGAACTTTTAGCTGCTCCAACCTGACAAACAGTTATCTACCATTACTCTCTGGTATCTCCCATTCAGCCACTGTTGAATCCATCTTGTTACTCCACTATTAATACCCAACAATTGAACCTTCTTAACCAACCTCCACGTGGAACCTTGTCAAAAGCCTTACTGAAGTCCATGTAGACAACATCCACCGCTTTATCCTCATCAATTTCCCTAGTAACCTCTTCAAAAAATTCAAGAAGATTAGTCAAACAAACGCCTGACACCTGTACTAATCAAGAATCTATCAATCTCTACCTTAAAAAGATCCATTGACTTGGCCACCACAGCTGTCTCTGGCAATGAATTCCACAGATTCACCACCCTTTGGCTGAAGAAATGTCTCCTCATCTCCTTCCTAAAGCTACATCCCTTTATTCTGAGGTTATGGCCTCTGGTCCTAGACTCTCCCATTAGTGGAAACATCCTCTCCACAGAGAAACATAGAAACTAGGTGCAGGAGTAGGCCATTCCACCCTTCGAGCTAGCACCGCCATTCAATATGATCATGGCTGATCATCCAACATCAGTATCCCGTTCCTGCTTTTTCCCTATATCCCTTGATTCCGTTAGCCCTAAGAGGCCCTCTTGAAACCGTCCAGTGAATTGGCCTCCACTGCCTCTGTGGCAGAGAATTCCACAGAATCACAACTCTCTGGGTGAAAAAGTTTTTCCTCATCTCAGTCCTAAATGGGCTACCCCTTATTCTTAAATTGTGACCCCTGGTTCTGGACTCTCCCAATTTGTGGAATATTTTTCCTGCGTCTAGCCTGTCCAATTCCTTAAGAATTTTATATGTGCCGCCCTATCCAGGCCTTTCACTATTCGGTAAGTTTCAATGAGGTTCATCATCATCCCTCTAAACTGTATATGGAGTTCAAAACATTGGAGGAACTACTGTATCTTGTTCCTCAAAATAATGCAGTGGGAAGAAAGAGGTGTCATGGATAGATTTGTGTAGCTATTGAATGGAGGGTTATTTCTAATTGAATTGCTTTACCCCAGGAGATGCAGAGAAAGGTGGCCTCTATCCTTTCCTAAGTGGTTTCCATTTATATTTGCCCGCGTTGACTAACTTCCCTCAGGCCAGCACCCTGCATAATTGCAACAAAACCTCCCTATTTTTAAACCAACCTCTTTGCAAAAAAGGCAAAGATGCTATTTGCCTTCTTAACTTGTGATTCATGCACTAGCACACCCACATCTCTCTGTACTTCACTCCCTTGCAGTTTCTCCCCATTTAGTTGATAATCTGCCTTGTGATTCTGTGAATATGCAGGGGTTGGGGTGCTTTGGGAAATGGCAGGTATCTGAAAGATTGGACTTCACTGGTGGTGACATCATAGGGTGGAGGCCCAGTTCTCATGTGACTCATCTGCCGCCACCATGTCTGGACCTCTGAAGAAGTTTCAAGAAGCTTCTGCCCATGTGACCCACCCTTTGCCACTAAGTCTGGGCTCCTGAAGATGTTTCTACTTTGTTTCTATGCGCTGAATCTGTGATTGGGCAGAGGGGTTGCCTCCCATTCATGTGACCTGCCTATCGCCACTAAGTCTGGAGCCCTGAAGAGAATTCTGTTTTGTTTTGATATACTGACGCTTGTTCGGTATCTATGATTGGGCAAAGGAGTGATCTCCCATTGTATCTTCCCGCAGGTATTTGTGATTGGTTTGTCAGGGTTGCCTCCCCCTGTACTTTTGTGCCGTTAGTTTCCCGCCACTGTATAGGGGTATAAAAGGGCGATCGTTTTGTTGGGGCGTGTCGGTCGGTTGTCTTTCCTTCTGTTCTGTTTGCATGAGGATGCTGAGGGCTTGAGTGAGTGGATCCGAGGCTGGCCCCCCTGTGTTGACAAATAAAGAAGGGTTTGGACTCCAGTGTTCGATTCAGTGTTTTGCTGACCCAGACTAGGGAGGGTAAAAGATCCAAGTTCAAGTTCAAGTTCAAGTGAGTTTATTGTCATGTGTCCCTGTATAGGACAATAAAATTCTTGCTTTGCTTCAGCACACAGAGCATAGTAGGCATTTACTACAAAACAGATAAGTGTGTCCATATACCATAATATAAATATATACACACATGAATAAATAAACTGATGAAGTGCAAATAACAGATAATGGGTTATTAATAATCAGAGTTTTGTCCGAGCCAGGTTTAATAGCCTGATGGCTGTGGGGAAGTAGCTATTCCTGAACCTGGTTGTTGCAGTCTTCAGGCTCCTGTATCTTCTACCTGAAGGTAGCAGGGAGATGAGTGTGTGGCCGGGATGGTGTGGGTCTTTGATAATACTGCCAGCCTTTTTGTGGCAGCGACTGTGATAAATCCCCTCGATGGAAGGAAGGTCAGAGCCGATGATGAATCAACAAGTCCTCCTACCGAAGTGCATCTCATAGTTCCCCATATTAACTTCCATATCCTAGTACTTTGCCCACTCATTCAACCTATCCATATCCCACTGCAGAATCACAGTGATCGTATAGCACAATATCCTTTCTTCTATTTTAGTATGATCGGCAAATTTTACACAGTGTTCTTTCTACTCGCCCATCAATATAAATAGTGAACAATGGCAGGCCATGAAATGATGCCTACAGCGTTCCACTGGTTGCTTCCTTCCAGTCTTCAAAGCGCCTATTTGTTCCAATTCTCTGTTTTTTTACGAGACAACCAATTTTCAATCCATTCCGACAAGCGTTCTTTGATATTGTGGACTTTTAATTTATGCACCTGGACTCCTCTGTGCAAATGTCTTTTGAAATTTTTAATTCACTACATCTGCTGGTTCCTGTCTATCAACTCTCCCTATTACATCCTCAAAGAATTTAAGCAAATTTGTCATTCATGATTTGCTTTTCATAAACCATGATGATTAGGTTTAATTATATTTGGCTTTCCTACATGATCAGCTATTTCCTCTTTGATTATTGACTCTAGCATCTTGGTAATAATGGCTGTTAAATGAGCTGACCTGCAGTTCAGTCTTTGGCCTTTATTCTTTTTAAAAAGGGACTTGTACTAGCTGTTTTCTAATCTATTGGTACTTCCCCGAGTTTAGTGCGTTATGAAAAAATTCAACCTATTGATCCACTATCTCTGCAGCCATTTGTTTTAGAGCCCCGTTGGGTCCAATTCTTTATCCCTTATAATTGGGAGGTTTGTAACTTCTATCATATTTTTTGAAATGAGCCAGTCTGATATCGTGGGGAGATTTGTAATGTCGACCACAGTGATCACTTATGTGAAAAGTGTATTCAACATATCTCCCATTTCTTTGTTTGCTGTTATTAATTTTTCAATTTGGCTGTCATTCATTTTCCCCTCTCTTGCCCAGAGTAGGGGAATCGAAGACCAAATGACATAGGTTCAAGGTAAAGGGGAAAAGAATCTGAGGGGTAACTTTTTCACACAAAGGGTGGTGGGTGTATGAAACAAGCTGCCAGAGGAGGTGGTTGAGGATGGGACAATCCCATTGTTTAAGAAACAGTTAGACAGGTACATGAATAGGACAGGTTTGGAGGGATATGGACCAAGCGCAGGCAGGCAGGTGGGTCGAGTGTAGCTGAGACATGTTGGCCGGTGTGGGCAAGTTGGACCGAAGGGTCTGTTTCCACACTGTATCACTCTATGGCTATGACTCTAATTCATAGCCACATTCCCCCACTCTCCAAGCTCCACATTTACCGTAACTATCTTTCTATTTACAGGGCTGCCAACATTGGGTGAGAGTTGAGAGTGAGAAATTGCGACGTCACTCACAGCCGCCAACTGACGCGCTTCCACAGACTGCACAGATATGGTTGTGATATGGCGCAAAAAGACAAACTGTGCAGGGACTGAAGACGGCGTGAGAATTCTGTCATCAGCGTGAGAATTGGCTGAAATGCGTGACTCTCACGCTCAAAGCGTGAGAGTTGGCAGCCCTGTCTAAGGCCAGGATGTGACAACAGACGCACAGGGAGACACATACACAAAGGAAGACACACACACACGGGGAGACAGACAGACACACACACACACACACGGGGAGACAGACACACACACACACAGGGAGACAGACACACACACACAGGGAGACAGACACACACACACACAGGGAGACAGACACACACACACACAGGGAGACACACACACACACACACAGGGAGACAGGCACACACACACAGGGAGACAGACACACACACACACAGGGAGACAGACACACACACACACACACACACACAGGGAGACAGACACACACACACACACAGGGAGACACACATGCACAGGGATACACACACACGCACACAGGGAGTCGCACACACACGGGGAGACGCACACACACACACAGGGAGACACACAGAGACACGCACACACACACAGGGAGACACACACAGGGAGGCACACACACAAGGAGACACACACAGCGAAACAGACACACACACACCTTTCCTTCCCCCCCCCTCCATCCTCCCCCATCCCTCCCTCTTTCCTCCCCCATCTCTTTCCTCCCCTCCCTCTCTTTCCTCCCCCTCCCTCTTTTTCCTCACGCTTCCTCTTTCTCCCCTTTCTCCTTCCCTTCCATCATCCCCTTACTACATTCCCTCCCCCTGTCTCTCTTTGCCTCCATCCCTCCCTTTTTTTCTTTCTCTCGCTCTCTTTCTCCCCTCCCTCTCTTTCCCCGGCCGCCGAATGGGGAGTCTGGCGGGCACGGTGTAGCGTGGATTGGCGCCGCTGGCGCTGCCGTGTGAGTTGAAGGGAGGGAGGGAGCGAGGTTGCCGCGGCAGCCGAAAGCGTAGCGCTGGCAGACGGCGCACAAAACGCTGACACCCGCTGCCCGGGACCGACGCGCTTCCCCAATCTGTGCAGATCGCTGTCATGCGGCGCAAAGAGACAAACTTGCAGCAAAGATCCTATAGCGCTGTGCAGGGACTGAAGACAGCCTGTCAGCGTGAGAATTCTGTCTTCAGCGTGACGGCGTGAGAATTGGCTGAAATGCGTGAGTGTCACGCTCAAAGCGTGAGAGTTGGCAGCCCTGTATTTACATAACCACAAAATTGTTTAAAGCTTGTTTTTATACCACATGCAAGTTTTCTCAAAAAATTAATTTTCTCCCTTCATATGAGTGGTTTGGTCTTCTGCTGCTGGATCCTAAAAAAATAAGTCCTGGCCCAGACAATCTTCTCAATTGTCTGAAGAAGGGTTTTGGCCCGAAACGTTGCCTATTTCCTTCGCTCCATAGATGCTGCTGCACCCGCTGAGTTTCTCCTGCATTTTTGTGTACCTTCGATTTTCCAGCATCTGCAGTTCCTTCTTAAACAATCTTCTCAATTATCTGACTGCACCGGAGGTCAAATTTAAATCTGTGTGGCTGGAGCTGTGAGACAGCTGCATGACCTGCAGTGTCACTGTGCTTCCCTGCTGAAGATTCCTACACAATACGGTTGGACAGAGAATTCCATCATCTGGACCTATAAACAATGAAGAAAGTGCAATATATTTTTAGTTCAATATGGCCTGCAACCCAGGCCATTCCCTTTTATTCTCTTCTATCTTCTGGGAGAAAATACAGGAACTTGAGAGCTCATGGTTCTGACTGAGGAACAACTGCGATCAGACTCCTGAACCAAACACCTCTTTCACACCCCCTAAATGGAAGTGCTGCCATGTATTCTTGCTCTTAACTCGACGTCATTCAATTATTTATTTAATTTTTGTACTATAATCTTGCATCATTCTGCTGTTTGCACTCGCTATTGTATTTATTGTTATGTTTATGTTTACCTTATGTTTACAGTTTACTCTGTGAGATTCACGTGAAAAAAGAATTCCATTGCACTCTGGTCTATCTGACAATAAACCATTCTGAATCTGCTGTATGACGTGGAGATAAACCTACAAGTTGTGACGTCTCTGCAGCCAGTTCTTTCACTGCCACCCAGGTCTGTGTGTTCCATCAGGTCCAATATTTTATCCCATATAATTGGGATTTTTGTCAATTCTATCAGGTTATTTGAAATTAGCCCGTCTGATATCAATAGACAATAGGTGCAGGAGTAGGCCATTTGGCCCTTCGAGCCAGCACCGCCATTCAATGTGATCATGGCTGATCATCCCCAATCAGTACCCCGTTCCTGCCTTCTCCCCATATCCCCTGACTACGCTATTTTTAAGAGCCCTATCTAGCTCTCTCTTGAAAGCATCCAGAGAACCTGCCTCCACCGCCCTCTGAGGCAGAGAATTCCACAGACTCACCACTCTCTGTGAGAAAAAGTGTTTCCTCGTCTCCATTCTAAATGGCTTACTCCTTATTCTTAAACCGTGGCGAGATAGATTGCTATCTCCTTAGTCTTGCTGACATTGAAACATAGAAACATAGAAAATAGGTGCAGGAGGAGGCCATTCAGCCCTTTGAGCCAGCACCACCATTCATTTTGATCATGGCTGATCGTCCCCTATCAATAACCCGTGCCTGCCTTCTCCCCATATCCCTTGACTCCACTAGCCCCTAGAGCTCTATCTAACTCTCTCTTAAATCCATCCAGTGATTTGGCCTCCACTGCCCTCTGTGGCAGGGAATTCCATAAATTCACAACTCTCTGGGTGAAAATGTTTTTTCTCACCTCAGTCTTAAATGACCTCCCCTTTATTCTAAGACTGTGGCCTCTGGTTCTGGACTCGTCCAACATTGGGAACATTTTTCCTGCATCTAGCTTGGCCAGTCCTTTTATAATTGTATATGTTTCTATAAGATCCCCCTCATCCTTCTAAACTTCAGTGAATACAGGCCTAGTCTAAAGTCCAGTGAATACAGGCCTAGTCTAAAGTCCAGTGAATACAAGCCTAGAGAGAAAGGTTGTTGTCTCGACACCAGAACATAAGGTTGCACCAACTGACTTTGCACTTTATCTCCTATTCTACATCTCCAATGAATGTCACAAATTCTTTCTGAAAGCAAAACTCTTGAGAAATGAGAGCATGGGGTGGCATGGAGACAGAACAGTTAATGCTGCCAGCTGCAGCTACTTGGAATCCATCCTAACCCAGTTGGGCAGCCTGTGGGGTAATTGTGCTCTGCTGAGTGCTTTGGTTCCAATACAGACAAATGGGACTATTTTAGATGCGGCATCTTGGTTGGCATGAACAACCTGGGGCATAATGGGTTTATGTGCTGTATGACTCCTAAAGGGCCTGTCCCACTTGGGCGACCTAACCCGCGAGTTCTGGTGAGTTTGCCCTCGACTCATACTTGCAGCATGGTCGACACGAGGTCATAGGAGGTCTTTGTAACTCTCCTTCATGCTCGAGAGTGGTCTCCACGTACTCGAGGCCTCAGCAAGGTCGCGGCATTTTTTCCAATATGTTAAAAAATGCCCGTGAGTAAAAAAAGGTCGCCATGGAAAAAAATCTATACTTTTTTACTCGTAGGTTTAGTCATAGTAGGTCATAGTAGGTCGGCAGGTACACAAAAATGCTGGAGAAACTCAGCGGGTGCAGCAGCATCTATGGAGCGAAGGAAATAGGTGACGTTTCGGGCCGAAACCCGTCTTCAGACTGATGGGGGGTGGGGGGGAGAAGGAAGGAAAAAGGGAGGAGGAGGAGCCCGAGGGCGGGGGGATGGGAGGAGACAGCTCGAGGGTTAAGGAAGGGGAGGAGACAGCAAGGGCTAGCAAAATTGGGAGAATTCAATGTTCATGCCAACCGGACGCAAGCAACCCAGGCGGAATATGAGGTGCTGTTCCTCCAATTTCCCGTGTTGCTCACTCTGGCAATGGAGGAGACCCAGGACAGAGAGGTCGGATTGGGAATGGGAGGGGGAGTTGAAGTGCTGAGCCACCGGGAGTTCAGGTAGGTTATTGCGGACTGAGCGGAGGTGTTCGGCGAAACGATCGCCCAACCTCCGCTTAGTCTCACCGATGTAAATCAGCTGACATCTAGAGCAGCGGATGCAGTAGATGAGATTGGAGGAGATACAGGTGAACCTTTGTCGCACCTGGAACGACTGCTTGGGTCCTTGAATGGAGTCGAGGGGGGAGGTGAAGGGACAGGTGTTGCATTTCTTGCGGTTGCAACGGAAAGTGCCCGGGGAGGGGGTGGTACGGGAGGGAAGGAAAGAATTGACAAGGGAGTTGCGGAGGGAGCGGTCTTTGCGGAAGGCAGACATGGGGGGAGATGGGAAGATGTGGCGAGTGGTGGGGTCACGTTGGAGGTGGCAGAAATGGCGGAGGATTATTTGTTGTATTTGCTGGCTGGTGGGGTGAAAGGTGAGGACTAGGGGGATTCTGCCCTTGTTGCGAGTGCGGGGATGGGGAGAGAGAGCAGTGTTACGGGGTATGGATGAGACCCTGGTGTGAGCCTCATCTATGGTGGAGGAGGGAAATCCCCGTTCCCTGAAGAGCGAGGACATTTCCGATGCCCTGGTGTGGAACGTCTCATCCTGGGAACAGATGCGGCGTAGGCAGAGGAATTGGGAGTAGGGGATGGAGTCTTTACAGGGGGCAGGGTGGGAAGACGTGTAGTCCAGATAGCCATGTGAGTCAGTGAGTTTGTAGTGTATGTCGGTCAGAAGTCTGTCCCCTGCGATGGAGAGTAGGTCGGCATGTTAGTTGTAGGTAGTCGAGGGTATTCGAAGGTAGTCTTCATCATAGTCGAAGGGAGGTCGAAGGAGATCGAAGGAGATTGTCTTCACTCTCCACTATTCGGTGTCAAATTTTCCCAAAGTTAGTTGTAGCTAGTCAAAGCTGGTCTTCAACATAATCGAAGGAGGTCTTCTACATAGTCGAAGGAGGTCTTCAACATATCATTTTTTTCGAACTCTCCTAAACTCGCCAATTAAGTCGCCCAAGTGGGACAGCCCCTTAAGTTTATGTTATTAGGCCATTCGGTCCATCAAGTATACTCTGCCATTCACTAATGGTTCATATATGGATTCTGTTGCACCCTCTTTATGTATTAATTCTTAAGTTTTGGGTCCTCCTGGATTTAATGACACTTTCTCTTCCGGGTATTTATAATTACCTTCTTGTAAGAGAATAATCTATTTCGGTTAGATTTCACAACCCCTTGTGAATATCAGGACTGTGTTTTTTCTAGCCCAGCGGTCATTTAAGAATCTTTATCTTGTAAAAGGCCAGTAATTTTGATGGCCGCGTTTCTCTGCCGCGTTTCTCTCGGTGTTGTTTTTGCCGCTATTTATGTGCTTACGTTTCTAATAATTAGTTATTTTAAAACGGTCTCCCGAACATTGCGAAGTAGTTACGCGTATTGATCGTTGTATGTGTCTAATTTGCAAAAATAATCAATTATATACACACTGTATCTTATAATAGTACAATGACAAAAAGCCGTATTCAGGGCACATTGAGCATTTTAAACTGGAACCGACGTTTAAACCGAAGATAGGCACAAAATGCTGGAGTAACTCAGTGGGACAGGCAGCATCTCTGGAGACAAGGAATGGGTGGCGTTTCGGGTCGAGACTCTTCTTCAGGCTGAGAATCAGGGGACAGGGTGTCTAGAGATATGGAAGGGTAAGGTGTGAAAACGACAGATCTGAAGTAGCCTTGACCCGAAACGTCACCCATTCCTTCTCTTCCGAGATGCTGCCCTGTCCGGCTGAGTTACTCCAGCATTGTGTGTCTATTCTCGGTGTAAACCATCATCTGCAGTTCCTCCCTTCACACAAGGGTGTTGAAACTGCAGCCCTGTTTGTATCGGATGCGGCTATGTGTATTTTTGTTAGTCCTCCGTGTATCATTTACGAGTTAATTGGTTCTGAATTCAATCTCCGTTCCGACAGAGCATAATCTGAAGTGTGTTTTACTGAGGGCGAGTTCCAGATAACACGCCAGACCTATTGCTGACTGCAACGGGCAGCATTTCCCCAGCGATCCATTACACCACCCGAATCAAAAACCCCATTCTTGATGAAATGCGAAATCGCTTTAAGTTTGTTTTATTCAAAGTTAATTGAAGCATTTGAAACTTTCTGAAAGTGGGGTATGGCAATCTCAACGGCTGGATACGGTATGACATGATCATCTTTGCAGTAACTTGTTGAATCGTTGAGTTATTATTGTGGGATCGAGA